>NW_028126911.1:0-676986 GCF_965231255.1 Vanellus vanellus | reverse complement strand
GCTACCTGGGATGACAGAACCCTAAACCGCGAGAAAAATGACTCAGGGACATAGCTGCGACAAGTCTCGGATGCATCCCAGAGGATGGAGCTTTGTCCAAGGAGAAAAATAATCTCGGATATCTTCCCTGGAGGAGTCTGGGGTTGCTACCCGGGATCGCAGGGCCCTAAAGCACTGGAGAAAACTCTGCGGGTGATGCCTGGGAGGAGTTCTGGGTAGATCCCGCAGGATGGACCAATGTCAAGAGATAAAAATCATCTCGGGTATCTTCCCTGGAGGAGTCTGGGGTTGCTACCCGGGATCGCAGGGCCCTAAAGCACTGGAGAAAACTCTGCGGGTGATGCCTGGGAGGAGTTCTGGGTAGATCCCGCAGGATGGACTGATGTCAAGAGAGAAAAATCATCTTGGGTGTCTTCCCTGGAGGAGTCTGGGGTTGCTACCTAGGATGACAGAACCCTAAACCGCGAGAAAAAAGACTCAGGGACATAGCTGCGACAAGTCTCGGATGCATCCCAGAGGATGGAGCTTTGTCCAAGGAGAAAAATCATCTCGGGTATCCTCCTGGAGGAATCTGGGGTTGCTACCCGGGATTAAAGGGACTCAAACCACCGGAAAAAAATCTGCGGGAGACGCCTGGGAGGAATCTCAGATGCATCCCAGAAGATGGAGCATTGTCCAAGGAGAAAAATCATCTCGGGTATCTTCCCTGGAGGAGTCTGGGGTTGCTACCAAGTATCACTGGGCCCTAAAGCACTGGAGAAAACTCTGCGGGAGAGGCCTGGGAGGAGTTCTGGGTAGATCCCGCAGGATGGACCACTGTCAAGAGAGAAAAATCATCTTGGGTGTCTTCCCTGGAGGAGTCTGGGGTTGCTACCTGGGATGACAGAACCCTAAACCGCGAGAAAAATGACTCAGGGACATAGCTGCGACAAGTCTCGGATGCATCCCAGAGGATGGAGATTTGTCCAAGTAGAAAAGTCATCTTGGGTATCTTCCTGGAGGAGTCTGGGGTTGCTACCCGGGATTTAAGGGACTCAAACCACCGGAAAAACATCTGCGGGAGACGCCTGGGAGGAATCTCAGATGCATCCGAGAAGATGGAGCATTGTCCAAGGAGAAAAATCATCTCGGGTATCTTCCCTGGAGGAGTCTGGGGTTGCTACCCGGAATCACACGGCCCTAAACCACCGGAATAAAGACTCAGGGACATACCTGCAAGGAGTCTCGGATGCTTCCCAGAGGATGGAGCATTGTCCAAGGAGAAAAATTATCTCGGGTATCTTCCCTGGAGGAGTCTGGGGTTGCTACCCGGGATTACAGGGACCCAAACCACAGGAAAAACATCTGCGGGAGTCGCCTGGGAGGAATCTCAGATGCATCCCAGAAGATGGAGCATTGTCCAAGGAGAAAAATCATCTCGGTTATCTTCCCTGGAGGAGTCTGGGGTTGCTACCCGGGATCACAGGGCCCTAAAGCACTGGAGAAAACTCTGCGGGAGATGCCTGGGAGGAGTTCTGGGTAGATCCTGCAGGATGGACCGATGTCAAGAGAGAAAAATCATCTTGGGTGTCTTCCCTGGAGGAGTCTGGGGTTGCTACCTGGGATGACAGAACCCTAAACCGCGAGAAAAAAGACTCAGGGACATAGCTGCGACAAGTCTCGGATGCATCCCAGAGGATGGAGCTTTCTTTACAGAGAAAAATCATCTCGGGTATCTTCCTGGAGGAGTCTGGGGTTGCTACCCGGGATTAAAGGGACTCAAACCACCGGAAAAATGTCTGCGGGAGACGCCTGGGAGGAATCTCAGATGCATCCCAGAAGATGGAGCATTGTCCAAGGAGAAAAATCATCTCGGGTATCTTCCCTGGAGGAGTCTGGGGTTGCTACCTGGGATGACAGAACCCTAAACCGCGAGAAAAAAGACTCAGGGACATAGCTGCGACAAGTCTCGGATGCATCCCGGAGGATGGAGCTTTTTCCAAGGAGAAAAATCATCTCGGGTGTCTTCCCTGGAGGAGTCTGGGGTTGCTACCCGGGATTACAGGGACCCATACCACAGGAAAAACATCTGCGGGAGACGCCTGGGAGGAGTTCTGGGTAGATCCCGCAGGATGGACCAATGTCAAGAGATAAAAATCATCTCGGGTATCTTCCCTGGAGGAGTCTGGGGTTGCTACCCGGGATCGCAGGGCCCTAAAGCACTGGAGAAAACTCTGCGGCTGATGCCTGGGAGGAGTTCTGGGTAGATCCTGCAGGATGGACCGATGTCAAGAGAGAAAAATCATCTTGGGTGTCTTCCCTGGAGGAGTCTGGGGTTGCTACCTGGGATGACAGAACCCTAAACCGCGAGAAAAAAGACTCAGGGACATAGCTGCGACAAGTCTCGGATGCATCCCAGAGGATGGAGCTTTGTCCAAGGAGAAAAATCATCTCGGATATCTTCCCTGGAGGAGTCTGGGGTTGCTACCCGGGATTACAGGGACCCAAACCACAGGAAAAACATCTGCGGGAGACGCCTGGGAGGAGTTCTGGGTAGATCCCGCAGGATGGACCAATGTCAAGAGATAAAAATCATCTCGGGTATCTTCCCTGGAGGAGTCTGGGGTTGCTACCCGGGATCGCAGGGCCCTAAAGCACTGGAGAAAACTCTGCGGGTGATGCCTGGGAGGAGTTCTGGGTAGATCCCGCAGGATGGACTGATGTCAAGAGAGAAAAATCATCTTGGGTGTCTTCCCTGGAGGAGTCTGGGGTTGCTACCTAGGATGACAGAACCCTAAACCGCGAGAAAAAAGACTCAGGGACATAGCTGCGACAAGTCTCGGATGCATCCCAGAGGATGGAGCTTTGTCCAAGGAGAAAAATCATCTCGGGTATCCTCCTGGAGGAATCTGGGGTTGCTACCCGGGATTAAAGGGACTCAAACCACCGGGAAAAATCTGCGGGAGACACCTGGGAGGAATCTCAGATGCATCCCAGAAGATGGAGCATTGTCCAAGGAGAAAAATCATCTCGGTATCTTCCCTGGAGGAGTCTGGGGGTTGCTACCAAGTATCACTGGGCCCTAAAGCACTGGAGAAAACTCTGCGGGAGAGGCCTGGGAGGAGTTCTGGGTAGATCCCGCAGGATGGACCACTGTCAAGAGAGAAAAATCATCTTGGGTGTCTTCCCTGGAGGAGTCTGGGGTTGCTACCTGGGATGACAGAACCCTAAACCGCGAGAAAAATGACTCAGGGACATAGTTGCGACAAGTCTCGGATGCATCCCAGAGGATGGAGATTTGTCCAAGTAGAAAAGTCATCTTGGGTATCTTCCTGGAGGAGTCTGGGGTTGCTACCCGGGATTTAAGGGACTCAAACCACCGGAAAAACATCTGCGGGAGACGCCTGGGAGGAATCTCAGATGCATCCCAGAAGATGGAGCATTGTCCAAGGAGAAAAATCATCTCGGGTATCTTCCCTGGAGGAGTCTGGGGTTGCTACCCGGAATCACACGGCCCTAAACCACCGGAATAAAGACTCAGGGACATACCTGCAAGGAGTCTCGGATGCTTCCCAGAGGATGGAGCATTGTCCAAGGAGAAAAATTATCTCGGGTATCTTCCCTGGAGGAGTCTGGGGTTGCTACCCGGGATTACAGGGACCCAAACCACAGGAAAAACATCTGCGGGAGTCGCCTGGGAGGAATCTCAGATGCATCCCAGAAGATGGAGCATTGTCCAAGGAGAAAAATCATCTCGGTTATCTTCCCTGGAGGAGTCTGGGGTTGCTACCCGGGATCACAGGGCCCTAAAGCACTGGAGAAAACTCTGCGGGAGATGCCTGGGAGGAGTTCTGGGTAGATCCTGCAGGATGGACCGATGTCAAGAGAGAAAAATCATCTTGGGTGTCTTCCCTGGAGGAGTCTGGGGTTGCTACCTGGGATGACAGAACCCTAAACCGCGAGAAAAAAGACTCAGGGACATAGCTGCGACAAGTCTCGGATGCATCCCAGAGGATGGAGCTTTCTTTACAGAGAAAAATCATCTCGGGTATCTTCCTGGAGGAGTCTGGGGTTGCTACCCGGGATTAAAGGGACTCAAACCACCGGAAAAATGTCTGCGGGAGACGCCTGGGAGGAATCTCAGATGCATCCCAGAGGATGGAGCTTTGTCCAAGGAGAAAAATCATCTCGGATATCTTCCCTGGAGGAGTCTGGGGTTGCTACCCGGGATTACAGGGACCCAAACCACAGGAAAAACATCTGCGGGAGACGCCTGGGAGGAATCTCAGATGCATCCCAGAAGATGGAGCATTGTCCAAGGAGAAAAATCATCTTGGGTATCTTCCCTGGAGGAGTCTCGGGTTGCTACCTGGGATGACAGAACCCTAAACCGCGAGAAAAATGACTCAGGGACATAGCTGCGACAAGTCTCGGATGCATCCCAGAGGATGGAGCTTTGTCCAAGGAGAAAAATAATCTCGGATATCTTCCCTGGAGGAGTCTGGGGTTGCTACCCGGGATTACAGGGACCCAAACCACAGGAAAAACATCTGCGGGAGACGCCTGGGAGGAGTTCTGGGTAGATCCCGCAGGATGGACCAATGTCAAGAGATAAAAATCATCTCGGGTATCTTCCCTGGAGGAGTCTGGGGTTGCTACCCGGGATCGCAGGGCCCTAAAGCACTGGAGAAAACTCTGCGGGTGATGCCTGGGAGGAGTTCTGGGTAGATCCCGCAGGATGGACTGATGTCAAGAGAGAAAAATCATCTTGGGTGTCTTCCCTGGAGGAGTCTGGGGTTGCTACCTAGGATGACAGAACCCTAAACCGCGAGAAAAAAGACTCAGGGACATAGCTGCGACAAGTCTCGGATGCATCCCAGAGGATGGAGCTTTGTCCAAGGAGAAAAATCATCTCAGGTATCCTCCTGGAGGAATCTGGGGTTGCTACCCGGGATTAAAGGGACTCAAACCACCGGAAAAAAATCTGCGGGAGACACCTGGGAGGAATCTCAGATGCATCCCAGAAGATGGAGCATTGTCCAAGGAGAAAAATCATCTCGGGTATCTTCCCTGGAGGAGTCTGGGGTTGCTACCAAGTATCACTGGGCCCTAAAGCACTGGAGAAAACTCTGCGGGAGAGGCCTGGGAGGAGTTCTGGGTAGATCCCGCAGGATGGACCACTGTCAAGAGAGAAAAATCATCTTGGGTGTCTTCCCTGGAGGAGTCTGGGGTTGCTACCTGGGATGACAGA
Source organism: Vanellus vanellus (assembly GCF_965231255.1). NCBI lineage: Eukaryota > Metazoa > Chordata > Aves > Charadriiformes > Charadriidae > Vanellus > Vanellus vanellus. The sequence continues at coordinate 671,756 of NW_028126911.1, read as the reverse complement.
ACCCTAAACCGCGAGAAAAATGACTCAGGGACATAGTTGCGACAAGTCTCGGATGCATCCCAGAGGATGGAGATTTGTCCAAGTAGAAAAGTCATCTTGGGTATCTTCCTGGAGGAGTCTGGGGTTGCTACCCGGGATTTAAGGGACTCAAACCACCGGAAAAACATCTGCGGGAGACGCCTGGGAGGAATCTCAGATGCATCCCAGAAGATGGAGCATTGTCCAAGGAGAAAAATCATCTCGGGTATCTTCCCTGGAGGAGTCTGGGGTTGCTACCCGGAATCACACGGCCCTAAACCACCGGAATAAAGACTCAGGGACATACCTGCAAGGAGTCTCGGATGCTTCCCAGAGGATGGAGCATTGTCCAAGGAGAAAAATTATCTCGGGTATCTTCCCTGGAGGAGTCTGGGGTTGCTACCCGGGATTACAGGGACCCAAACCACAGGAAAAACATCTGCGGGAGTCGCCTGGGAGGAATCTCAGATGCATCCCAGAAGATGGAGCATTGTCCAAGGAGAAAAATCATCTCGGTTATCTTCCCTGGAGGAGTCTGGGGTTGCTACCCGGGATCACAGGGCCCTAAAGCACTGGAGAAAACTCTGCGGGAGATGCCTGGGAGGAGTTCTGGGTAGATCCTGCAGGATGGACCGATGTCAAGAGAGAAAAATCATCTTGGGTGTCTTCCCTGGAGGAGTCTGGGGTTGCTACCTGGGATGACAGAACCCTAAACCGCGAGAAAAAAGACTCAGGGACATAGCTGCGACAAGTCTCGGATGCATCCCAGAGGATGGAGCTTTCTTTACAGAGAAAAATCATCTCGGGTATCTTCCTGGAGGAGTCTGGGGTTGCTACCCGGGATTAAAGGGACTCAAACCACCGGAAAAATGTCTGCGGGAGACGCCTGGGAGGAATCTCAGATGCATCCCAGAAGATGGAGCATTGTCCAAGGAGAAAAATCATCTCGGGTATCTTCCCTGGAGGAGTCTGGGGTTGCTACCTGGGATGACAGAACCCTAAACCGCGAGAAAAAAGACTCAGGGACATAGCTGCGACAAGTCTCGGATGCATCCCGGAGGATGGAGCTTTTTCCAAGGAGAAAAATCATCTCGGGTGTCTTCCCTGGAGGAGTCTGGGGTTGCTACCCGGGATTACAGGGACCCATACCACAGGAAAAACATCTGCGGGAGACGCCTGGGAGGAGTTCTGGGTAGATCCCGCAGGATGGACCAATGTCAAGAGATAAAAATCATCTCGGGTATCTTCCCTGGAGGAGTCTGGGGTTGCTACCCGGGATTAAAGGGACTCAAACCACCGGAAAAAAATCTGCGGGAGACACCTGGGAGGAATCTCAGATGCATCCCAGAAGATGGAGCATTGTCCAAGGAGAAAAATCATCTCGGGTATCTTCCCTGGAGGAGTCTGGGGTTGCTACCAAGTATCACTGGGCCCTAAAGCACTGGAGAAAACTCTGCGGGAGAGGCCTGGGAGGAGTTCTGGGTAGATCCCGCAGGATGGACCACTGTCAAGAGAGAAAAATCATCTTGGGTGTCTTCCCTGGAGGAGTCTGGGGTTGCTACCTGGGATGACAGAACCCTAAACCGCGAGAAAAATGACTCAGGGACATAGTTGCGACAAGTCTCGGATGCATCCCAGAGGATGGAGATTTGTCCAAGTAGAAAAGTCATCTTGGGTATCTTCCTGGAGGAGTCTGGGGTTGCTACCCGGGATTTAAGGGACTCAAACCACCGGAAAAACATCTGCGGGAGACGCCTGGGAGGAATCTCAGATGCATCCCAGAAGATGGAGCATTGTCCAAGGAGAAAAATCATCTCGGGTATCTTCCCTGGAGGAGTCTGGGGTTGCTACCCGGAATCACACGGCCCTAAACCACCGGAATAAAGACTCAGGGACATACCTGCAAGGAGTCTCGGATGCTTCCCAGAGGATGGAGCATTGTCCAAGGAGAAAAATTATCTCGGGTATCTTCCCTGGAGGAGTCTGGGGTTGCTACCCGGGATTACAGGGACCCAAACCACAGGAAAAACATCTGCGGGAGTCGCCTGGGAGGAATCTCAGATGCATCCCAGAAGATGGAGCATTGTCCAAGGAGAAAAATCATCTCGGTTATCTTCCCTGGAGGAGTCTGGGGTTGCTACCCGGGATCACAAGGCCCTAAAGCACTGGAGAAAACACTGCGGGAGATGCCTGGGAGGAGTTCTGGGTAGATCCTGCAGGATGGACCGATGTCAAGAGAGAAAAATCATCTTGGGTGTCTTCCCTGGAGGAGTCTGGGGTTGCTACCTGGGATGACAGAACCCTAAACCGCGAGAAAAAAGACTCAGGGACATAGCTGCGACAAGTCTCGGATGCATCCCAGAGGATGGAGCTTTCTTTACAGAGAAAAATCATCTCGGGTATCTTCCTGGAGGAGTCTGGGGTTGCTACCCGGGATTAAAGGGACTCAAACCACCGGAAAAATGTCTGCGGGAGACGCCTGGGAGGAATCTCAGATGCATCCCAGAAGATGGAGCATTGTCCAAGGAGAAAAATCATCTCGGGTATCTTCCCTGGAGGAGTCTGGGGTTGCTACCTGGGATGACGGAACCCTAAACCGCGAGAAAAAAGACTCAGGGACATAGCTGCGACAAGTCTCGGATGCATCCCAGAGGATGGAGCTTTCTTTACAGAGAAAAATCATCTCGGGTATCTTCCTGGAGGAGTCTGGGGTTGCTACCCGGGATTAAAGGGACTCAAACCACCGGAAAAATGTCTGCGGGAGACGCCTGGGAGGAATCTCAGATGCATCCCAGAAGATGGAGCATTGTCCAAGGAGAAAAATCATCTCGGGTATCTTCCCTGGAGGAGTCTGGGGTTGCTACCTGGGATGACAGAACCCTAAACCGCGAGAAAAAAGACTCAGGGACATAGCTGCGACAAGTCTCGGATGCATCCCGGAGGATGGAGCTTTTTCCAAGGAGAAAAATCATCTCGGGTGTCTTCCCTGGAGGAGTCTGGGGTTGCTACCTGGGATTACAGGGACCCATACCACAGGAAAAACATCTGCGGGAGACGCCTGGGAGGAGTTCTGGGTAGATCCCGCAGGATGGACCAATGTCAAGAGATAAAAATCATCTCGGGTATCTTCCCTGGAGGAGTCTGGGGTTGCTACCCGGGATCGCAGGGCCCTAAAGCACTGGAGAAAACTCTGCGGGTGATGCCTGGGAGGAGTTCTGGGTAGATCCTGCAGGATGGACCGATGTCAAGAGAGAAAAATCATCTTGGGTGTCTTCCCTGGAGGAGTCTGGGGTTGCTACCCGGGATGACAGAACCCTAAACCGCGAGAAAAATGACTCAGGGACATAGTTGCGACAAGTCTCGGATGCATCCCAGAGGATGGAGATTTGTCCAAGTAGAAAAGTCATCTTGGGTATCTTCCTGGAGGAGTCTGGGGTTGCTACCCGGGATTTGAGGGACTCAAACCACCGGAAAAACATCTGCGGGAGACGCCTGGGAGGAATCTCAGATGCATCCCAGAAGATGGAGCATTGTCCAAGGAGAAAAATCATCTCGGGTATCTTCCCTGGAGGAGTCTGGGGTTGCTACCCGGAATCACACGGCCCTAAACCACCGGAACAAAGACTCAGGGACATACCTGCAAGGAGTCTCGGATGCTTCCCAGAGGATGGAGCATTGTCCAAGGAGAAAAATTATCTCGGGTATCTTCCCTGGAGGAGTCTGGGGTTGCTACCCGGGATTACAGGGACCCAAACCACAGGAAAAACATCTGCGGGAGTCGCCTGGGAGGAATCTCAGATGCATCCCAGAAGATGGAGCATTGTCCAAGGAGAAAAATCATCTCGGTTATCTTCCCTGGAGGAGTCTGGGGTTGCTACCCGGGATCACAGGGCCCTAAAGCACTGGAGAAAACTCTGCGGGAGATGCCTGGGAGGAGTTCTGGGTAGATCCTGCAGGATGGACCGATGTCAAGGGAGAAAAATCATCTTGGGTGTCTTCCCTGGAGGAGTCTGGGGTTGCTACCTGGGATGACAGAACCCTAAACCGCGAGAAAAAAGACTCAGGGACATAGCTGCGACAAGTCTCGGATGCATCCCAGAGGATGGAGCTTTCTTTACAGAGAAAAATCATCTCGGGTATCTTCCTGGAGGAGTCTGGGGTTGCTACCCGGGATTAAAGGGACTCAAACCACCGGAAAAATGTCTGCGGGAGACGCCTGGGAGGAATCTCAGATGCATCCCAGAGGATGGAGCTTTGTCCAAGGAGAAAAATCATCTCGGATATCTTCCCTGGAGGAGTCTGGGGTTGCTACCCGGGATTACAGGGACCCAAACCACAGGAAAAACATCTGCGGGAGACGCCTGGGAGGAATCTCAGATGCATCCCAGAAGATGGAGCATTGTCCAAGGAGAAAAATCATCTTGGGTATCTTCCCTGGAGGAGTCTCGGGTTGCTACCTGGGATGACAGAACCCTAAACCGCGAGAAAAAAGACTCAGGGACATAGCTGCGACAAGTCTCGGATGCATCCCAGAGGATGGAGCTTTGTCCAAGGAGAAAAATAATCTCGGATATCTTCCCTGGAGGAGTCTGGGGTTGCTACCCGGGATTACAGGGACCCAAACCACAGGAAAAACATCTGCGGGAGACGCCTGGGAGGAGTTCTGGGTAGATCCCGCAGGATGGACCAATGTCAAGAGATAAAAATCATCTCGGGTATCTTCCCTGGAGGAGTCTGGGGTTGCTACCCGGGATCGCAGGGCCCTAAAGCACTGGAGAAAACTCTGCGGGTGATGCCTGGGAGGAGTTCTGGGTAGATCCCGCAGGATGGACTGATGTCAAGAGAGAAAAATCATCTTGGGTGTCTTCCCTGGAGGAGTCTGGGGTTGCTACCTAGGATGACAGAACCCTAAACCGCGAGAAAAAAGACTCAGGGACATAGCTGCGACAAGTCTCGGATGCATCCCAGAGGATGGAGCTTTGTCCAAGGAGAAAAATCATCTCGGGTATCCTCCTGGAGGAATCTGGGGTTGCTACCCGGGATTAAAGGGACTCAAACCACCGGAAAAAAATCTGCGGGAGACGCCTGGGAGGAATCTCAGATGCATCCCAGAAGATGGAGCATTGTCCAAGGAGAAAAATCATCTCGGGTATCTTCCCTGGAGGAGTCTGGGGTTGCTACCAAGTATCACTGGGCCCTAAAGCACTGGAGAAAACTCTGCGGGAGAGGCCTGGGAGGAGTTCTGGGTAGATCCCGCAGGATGGACCACTGTCAAGAGAGAAAAATCATCTTGGGTGTCTTCCCTGGAGGAGTCTGGGGTTGCTACCTGGGATGACAGAACCCTAAACCGCGAGAAAAATGACTCAGGGACATAGCTGCGACAAGTCTCGGATGCATCCCAGAGGATGGAGATTTGTCAAAGTAGAAAAGTCATCTTGGGTATCTTCCTGGAGGAGTCTGGGGTTGCTACCCGTGATTACAGGGACTCAAACCACCGGAAAAATGTGTGCGGATACGCCTGGGAGGAATCTCAGATGCATCCCTGAAGATGGAGCATTGTCCAACGAGAAAAATCATCTCGGGTATCTTCCCTGGAGGAGTCTGGGGTTGCTACCCGGGATCACAGGGCCCTAAAGCACTGGAGAAAACTCTGCGGGTGATGCCTGGGAGGAGTTCTGGGTAGATCCTGCAGGATGGACCGATGTCAAGAGAGAAAAATCATCTTGGGTGTCTTCCCTGGAGGAGTCTGGGGTTGCTACCTGGGATGACAGAACCCTAAACCGCGAGAAAAAAGACTCAGGGACATAGCTGCGACAAGTCTCGGATGCATCCCAGAGGATGGAGCTTTGTCCAAGGAGAAAAATCATCTCGGATATCTTCCCTGGAGGAGTCTGGGGTTGCTACCCGGGATTACAGGGACCCAAACCACAGGAAAAACATCTGCGGGAGACGCCTGGGAGGAATCTCAGATGCATCCCAGAAGATGGAGCATTGTCCAAGGAGAAAAATCATCTTGGGTATCTTCCCTGGAGGAGTCTCGGGTTGCTACCTGGGATGACAGAACCCTAAACCGCGAGAAAAATGACTCAGGGACATAGCTGCGACAAGTCTCGGATGCATCCCAGAGGATGGAGCTTTGTCCAAGGAGAAAAATAATCTCGGATATCTTCCCTGGAGGAGTCTGGGGTTGCTACCCGGGATCGCAGGGCCCTAAAGCACTGGAGAAAACTCTGCGGGTGATGCCTGGGAGGAGTTCTGGGTAGATCCCGCAGGATGGACCAATGTCAAGAGATAAAAATCATCTCGGGTATCTTCCCTGGAGGAGTCTGGGGTTGCTACCCGGGATCGCAGGGCCCTAAAGCACTGGAGAAAACTCTGCGGGTGATGCCTGGGAGGAGTTCTGGGTAGATCCCGCAGGATGGACTGATGTCAAGAGAGAAAAATCATCTTGGGTGTCTTCCCTGGAGGAGTCTGGGGTTGCTACCTAGGATGACAGAACCCTAAACCGCGAGAAAAAAGACTCAGGGACATAGCTGCGACAAGTCTCGGATGCATCCCAGAGGATGGAGCTTTGTCCAAGGAGAAAAATCATCTCGGGTATCCTCCTGGAGGAATCTGGGGTTGCTACCCGGGATTAAAGGGACTCAAACCACCGGAAAAAAATCTGCGGGAGACGCCTGGGAGGAATCTCAGATGCATCCCAGAAGATGGAGCATTGTCCAAGGAGAAAAATCATCTCGGGTATCTTCCCTGGAGGAGTCTGGGGTTGCTACCAAGTATCACTGGGCCCTAAAGCACTGGAGAAAACTCTGCGGGAGAGGCCTGGGAGGAGTTCTGGGTAGATCCTGCAGGATGGACCACTGTCAAGAGAGAAAAATCATCTTGGGTGTCTTCCCTGGAGGAGTCTGGGGTTGCTACCTGGGATGACAGAACCCTAAACCGCGAGAAAAATGACTCAGGGACATAGCTGCGACAAGTCTCGGATGCATCCCAGAGGATGGAGATTTGTCCAAGTAGAAAAGTCATCTTGGGTATCTTCCTGGAGGAGTCTGGGGTTGCTACCCGGGATTTAAGGGACTCAAACCACCGGAAAAACATCTGCGGGAGACGCCTGGGAGGAATCTCAGATGCATCCGAGAAGATGGAGCATTGTCCAAGGAGAAAAATAATCTCGGGTATCTTCCCTGGAGGAGTCTGGGGTTGCTACCCGGAATCACACGGCCCTAAACCACCGGAATAAAGACTCAGGGACATACCTGCAAGGAGTCTCGGATGCTTCCCAGAGGATGGAGCATTGTCCAAGGAGAAAAATTATCTCGGGTATCTTCCCTGGAGGAGTCTGGGGTTGCTACCCGGGATTACAGGGACCCAAACCACAGGAAAAACATCTGCGGGAGTCGCCTGGGAGGAATCTCAGATGCATCCCAGAAGATGGAGCATTGTCCAAGGAGAAAAATCATCTCGGTTATCTTCCCTGGAGGAGTCTGGGGTTGCTACCCGGGATCACAGGGCCCTAAAGCACTGGAGAAAACTCTGCGGGAGATGCCTGGGAGGAGTTCTGGGTAGATCCTGCAGGATGGACCGATGTCAAGAGAGAAAAATCATCTTGGGTGTCTTCCCTGGAGGAGTCTGGGGTTGCTACCTGGGATGACAGAACCCTAAACCGCGAGAAAAAAGACTCAGGGACATAGCTGCGACAAGTCTCGGATGCATCCCAGAGGATGGAGCTTTCTTTACAGAGAAAAATCATCTCGGGTATCTTCCTGGAGGAGTCTGGGGTTGCTACCCGGGATTAAAGGGACTCAAACCACCGGAAAAATGTCTGCGGGAGACGCCTGGGAGGAATCTCAGATGCATCCCAGAGGATGGAGCTTTGTCCAAGGAGAAAAATCATCTCGGATATCTTCCCTGGAGGAGTCTGGGGTTGCTACCCGGGATTACAGGGACCCAAACCACAGGAAAAACATCTGCGGGAGACGCCTGGGAGGAATCTCAGATGCATCCCAGAAGATGGAGCATTGTCCAAGGAGAAAAATCATCTTGGGTATCTTCCCTGGAGGAGTCTCGGGTTGCTACCTGGGATGACAGAACCCTAAACCGCGAGAAAAATGACTCAGGGACATAGCTGCGACAAGTCTCGGATGCATCCCAGAGGATGGAGCTTTGTCCAAGGAGAAAAATAATCTCGGATATCTTCCCTGGAGGAGTCTGGGGTTGCTACCCGGGATTACAGGGACCCAAACCACAGGAAAAACATCTGCGGGAGACGCCTGGGAGGAGTTCTGGGTAGATCCCGCAGGATGGACCAATGTCAAGAGATAAAAATCATCTCGGGTATCTTCCCTGGAGGAGTCTGGGGTTGCTACCCGGGATCGCAGGGCCCTAAAGCACTGGAGAAAACTCTGCGGGTGATGCCTGGGAGGAGTTCTGGGTAGATCCCGCAGGATGGACTGATGTCAAGAGAGAAAAATCATCTTGGGTGTCTTCCCTGGAGGAGTCTGGGGTTGCTACCTAGGATGACAGAACCCTAAACCGCGAGAAAAAAGACTCAGGGACATAGCTGCGACAAGTCTCGGATGCATCCCAGAGGATGGAGCTTTGTCCAAGGAGAAAAATCATCTCAGGTATCCTCCTGGAGGAATCTGGGGTTGCTACCCGGGATTAAAGGGACTCAAACCACCGGAAAAAAATCTGCGGGAGACACCTGGGAGGAATCTCAGATGCATCCCAGAAGATGGAGCATTGTCCAAGGAGAAAAATCATCTCGGGTATCTTCCCTGGAGGAGTCTGGGGTTGCTACCAAGTATCACTGGGCCCTAAAGCACTGGAGAAAACTCTGCGGGAGAGGCCTGGGAGGAGTTCTGGGTAGATCCCGCAGGATGGACCACTGTCAAGAGAGAAAAATCATCTTGGGTGTCTTCCCTGGAGGAGTCTGGGGTTGCTACCTGGGATGACAGAACCCTAAACCGCGAGAAAAATGACTCAGGGACATAGTTGCGACAAGTCTCGGATGCATCCCAGAGGATGGAGATTTGTCCAAGTAGAAAAGTCATCTTGGGTATCTTCCTGGAGGAGTCTGGGGTTGCTACCCGGGATTTAAGGGACTCAAACCACCGGAAAAACATCTGCGGGAGACGCCTGGGAGGAATCTCAGATGCATCCCAGAAGATGGAGCATTGTCCAAGGAGAAAAATCATCTCGGGTATCTTCCCTGGAGGAGTCTGGGGTTGCTACCCGGAATCACACGGCCCTAAACCACCGGAATAAAGACTCAGGGACATACCTGCAAGGAGTCTCGGATGCTTCCCAGAGGATGGAGCATTGTCCAAGGAGAAAAATTATCTCGGGTATCTTCCCTGGAGGAGTCTGGGGTTGCTACCCGGGATTACAGGGACCCAAACCACAGGAAAAACATCTGCGGGAGTCGCCTGGGAGGAATCTCAGATGCATCCCAGAAGATGGAGCATTGTCCAAGGAGAAAAATCATCTCGGTTATCTTCCCTGGAGGAGTCTGGGGTTGCTACCCGGGATCACAGGGCCCTAAAGCACTGGAGAAAACTCTGCGGGAGATGCCTGGGAGGAGTTCTGGGTAGATCCTGCAGGATGGACCGATGTCAAGAGAGAAAAATCATCTTGGGTGTCTTCCCTGGAGGAGTCTGGGGTTGCTACCTGGGATGACAGAACCCTAAACCGCGAGAAAAAAGACTCAGGGACATAGCTGCGACAAGTCTCGGATGCATCCCAGAGGATGGAGCTTTCTTTACAGAGAAAAATCATCTCGGGTATCTTCCTGGAGGAGTCTGGGGTTGCTACCCGGGATTAAAGGGACTCAAACCACCGGAAAAATGTCTGCGGGAGACGCCTGGGAGGAATCTCAGATGCATCCCAGAAGATGGAGCATTGTCCAAGGAGAAAAATCATCTCGGGTATCTTCCCTGGAGGAGTCTGGGGTTGCTACCTGGGATGACAGAACCCTAAACCGCGAGAAAAAAGACTCAGGGACATAGCTGCGACAAGTCTCGGATGCATCCCGGAGGATGGAGCTTTATCCAAGGAGAAAAATCATCTCGGGTGTCTTCCCTGGAGGAGTCTGGGGTTGCTACCCGGGATTACAGGGACCCATACCACAGGAAAAACATCTGCGGGAGACGCCTGGGAGGAGTTCTGGGTAGATCCCGCAGGATGGACCAATGTCAAGAGATAAAAATCATCTCGGGTATCTTCCCTGGAGGAGTCTGGGGTTGCTACCCGGGATTAAAGGGACTCAAACCACCGGAAAAAAATCTGCGGGAGACACCTGGGAGGAATCTCAGATGCATCCCAGAAGATGGAGCATTGTCCAAGGAGAAAAATCATCTCGGGTATCTTCCCTGGAGGAGTCTGGGGTTGCTACCAAGTATCACTGGGCCCTAAAGCACTGGAGAAAACTCTGCGGGAGAGGCCTGGGAGGAGTTCTGGGTAGATCCCGCAGGATGGACCACTGTCAAGAGAGAAAAATCATCTTGGGTGTCTTCCCTGGAGGAGTCTGGGGTTGCTACCTGGGATGACAGAACCCTAAACCGCGAGAAAAATGACTCAGGGACATAGTTGCGACAAGTCTCGGATGCATCCCAGAGGATGGAGATTTGTCCAAGTAGAAAAGTCATCTTGGGTATCTTCCTGGAGGAGTCTGGGGTTGCTACCCGGGATTTAAGGGACTCAAACCACCGGAAAAACATCTGCGGGAGACGCCTGGGAGGAATCTCAGATGCATCCCAGAAGATGGAGCATTGTCCAAGGAGAAAAATCATCTCGGGTATCTTCCCTGGAGGAGTCTGGGGTTGCTACCCGGAATCACACGGCCCTAAACCACCGGAATAAAGACTCAGGGACATACCTGCAAGGAGTCTCGGATGCTTCCCAGAGGATGGAGCATTGTCCAAGGAGAAAAATTATCTCGGGTATCTTCCCTGGAGGAGTCTGGGGTTGCTACCCGGGATTACAGGGACCCAAACCACAGGAAAAACATCTGCGGGAGTCGCCTGGGAGGAATCTCAGATGCATCCCAGAAGATGGAGCATTGTCCAAGGAGAAAAATCATCTCGGTTATCTTCCCTGGAGGAGTCTGGGGTTGCTACCCGGGATCACAAGGCCCTAAAGCACTGGAGAAAACACTGCGGGAGATGCCTGGGAGGAGTTCTGGGTAGATCCTGCAGGATGGACCGATGTCAAGAGAGAAAAATCATCTTGGGTGTCTTCCCTGGAGGAGTCTGGGGTTGCTACCTGGGATGACAGAACCCTAAACCGCGAGAAAAAAGACTCAGGGACATAGCTGCGACAAGTCTCGGATGCATCCCAGAGGATGGAGCTTTCTTTACAGAGAAAAATCATCTCGGGTATCTTCCTGGAGGAGTCTGGGGTTGCTACCCGGGATTAAAGGGACTCAAACCACCGGAAAAATGTCTGCGGGAGACGCCTGGGAGGAATCTCAGATGCATCCCAGAAGATGGAGCATTGTCCAAGGAGAAAAATCATCTCGGGTATCTTCCCTGGAGGAGTCTGGGGTTGCTACCTGGGATGACAGAACCCTAAACCGCGAGAAAAAAGACTCAGGGACATAGCTGCGACAAGTCTCGGATGCATCCCAGAGGATGGAGCTTTCTTTACAGAGAAAAATCATCTCGGGTATCTTCCTGGAGGAGTCTGGGGTTGCTACCCGGGATTAAAGGGACTCAAACCACCGGAAAAATGTCTGCGGGAGACGCCTGGGAGGAATCTCAGATGCATCCCAGAAGATGGAGCATTGTCCAAGGAGAAAAATCATCTCGGGTATCTTCCCTGGAGGAGTCTGGGGTTGCTACCTGGGATGACAGAACCCTAAACCGCGAGAAAAAAGACTCAGGGACATAGCTGCGACAAGTCTCGGATGCATCCCGGAGGATGGAGCTTTTTCCAAGGAGAAAAATCATCTCGGGTGTCTTCCCTGGAGGAGTCTGGGGTTGCTACCTGGGATTACAGGGACCCATACCACAGGAAAAACATCTGCGGGAGACGCCTGGGAGGAGTTCTGGGTAGATCCCGCAGGATGGACCAATGTCAAGAGATAAAAATCATCTCGGGTATCTTCCCTGGAGGAGTCTGGGGTTGCTACCCGGGATCGCAGGGCCCTAAAGCACTGGAGAAAACTCTGCGGGTGATGCCTGGGAGGAGTTCTGGGTAGATCCTGCAGGATGGACCGATGTCAAGAGAGAAAAATCATCTTGGGTGTCTTCCCTGGAGGAGTCTGGGGTTGCTACCCGGGATGACAGAACCCTAAACCGCGAGAAAAATGACTCAGGGACATAGTTGCGACAAGTCTCGGATGCATCCCAGAGGATGGAGATTTGTCCAAGTAGAAAAGTCATCTTGGGTATCTTCCTGGAGGAGTCTGGGGTTGCTACCCGGGATTTGAGGGACTCAAACCACCGGAAAAACATCTGCGGGAGACGCCTGGGAGGAATCTCAGATGCATCCCAGAAGATGGAGCATTGTCCAAGGAGAAAAATCATCTCGGGTATCTTCCCTGGAGGAGTCTGGGGTTGCTACCCGGAATCACACGGCCCTAAACCACCGGAATAAAGACTCAGGGACATACCTGCAAGGAGTCTCGGATGCTTCCCAGAGGATGGAGCATTGTCCAAGGAGAAAAATTATCTCGGGTATCTTCCCTGGAGGAGTCTGGGGTTGCTACCCGGGATTACAGGGACCCAAACCACAGGAAAAACATCTGCGGGAGTCGCCTGGGAGGAATCTCAGATGCATCCCAGAAGATGGAGCATTGTCCAAGGAGAAAAATCATCTCGGTTATCTTCCCTGGAGGAGTCTGGGGTTGCTACCCGGGATCACAGGGCCCTAAAGCACTGGAGAAAACTCTGCGGGAGATGCCTGGGAGGAGTTCTGGGTAGATCCTGCAGGATGGACCGATGTCAAGGGAGAAAAATCATCTTGGGTGTCTTCCCTGGAGGAGTCTGGGGTTGCTACCTGGGATGACAGAACCCTAAACCGCGAGAAAAAAGACTCAGGGACATAGCTGCGACAAGTCTCGGATGCATCCCAGAGGATGGAGCTTTCTTTACAGAGAAAAATCATCTCGGGTATCTTCCTGGAGGAGTCTGGGGTTGCTACCCGGGATTAAAGGGACTCAAACCACCGGAAAAATGTCTGCGGGAGACGCCTGGGAGGAATCTCAGATGCATCCCAGAGGATGGAGCTTTGTCCAAGGAGAAAAATCATCTCGGATATCTTCCCTGGAGGAGTCTGGGGTTGCTACCCGGGATTACAGGGACCCAAACCACAGGAAAAACATCTGCGGGAGACGCCTGGGAGGAATCTCAGATGCATCCCAGAAGATGGAGCATTGTCCAAGGAGAAAAATCATCTTGGGTATCTTCCCTGGAGGAGTCTCGGGTTGCTACCTGGGATGACAGAACCCTAAACCGCGAGAAAAAAGACTCAGGGACATAGCTGCGACAAGTCTCGGATGCATCCCAGAGGATGGAGCTTTGTCCAAGGAGAAAAATAATCTCGGATATCTTCCCTGGAGGAGTCTGGGGTTGCTACCCGGGATTACAGGGACCCAAACCACAGGAAAAACATCTGCGGGAGACGCCTGGGAGGAGTTCTGGGTAGATCCCGCAGGATGGACCAATGTCAAGAGATAAAAATCATCTCGGGTATCTTCCCTGGAGGAGTCTGGGGTTGCTACCCGGGATCGCAGGGCCCTAAAGCACTGGAGAAAACTCTGCGGGTGATGCCTGGGAGGAGTTCTGGGTAGATCCCGCAGGATGGACTGATGTCAAGAGAGAAAAATCATCTTGGGTGTCTTCCCTGGAGGAGTCTGGGGTTGCTACCTAGGATGACAGAACCCTAAACCGCGAGAAAAAAGACTCAGGGACATAGCTGCGACAAGTCTCGGATGCATCCCAGAGGATGGAGCTTTGTCCAAGGAGAAAAATCATCTCGGGTATCCTCCTGGAGGAATCTGGGGTTGCTACCCGGGATTAAAGGGACTCAAACCACCGGAAAAAAATCTGCGGGAGACACCTGGGAGGAATCTCAGATGCATCCCAGAAGATGGAGCATTGTCCAAGGAGAAAAATCATCTTGGGTATCTTCCCTGGAGGAGTCTCGGGTTGCTACCTGGGATGACAGAACCCTAAACCGCGAGAAAAAAGACTCAGGGACATAGCTGCGACAAGTCTCGGATGCATCCCAGAGGATGGAGCTTTGTCCAAGGAGAAAAATAATCTCGGATATCTTCCCTGGAGGAGTCTGGGGTTGCTACCCGGGATTACAGGGACCCAAACCACAGGAAAAACATCTGCGGGAGACGCCTGGGAGGAGTTCTGGGTAGATCCCGCAGGATGGACCACTGTCAAGAGAGAAAAATCATCTTGGGTGTCTTCCCTGGAGGAGTCTGGGGTTGCTACCTGGGATGACAGAACCCTAAACCGCGAGAAAAATGACTCAGGGACATAGTTGCGACAAGTCTCGGATGCATCCCAGAGGATGGAGATTTGTCCAAGTAGAAAAGTCATCTTGGGTATCTTCCTGGAGGAGTCTGGGGTTGCTACCCGGGATTTAAGGGACTCAAACCACCGGAAAAACATCTGCGGGAGACGCCTGGGAGGAATCTCAGATGCATCCCAGAAGATGGAGCATTGTCCAAGGAGAAAAATCATCTCGGGTATCTTCCCTGGAGGAGTCTGGGGTTGCTACCCGGAATCACACGGCCCTAAACCACCGGAATAAAGACTCAGGGACATACCTGCAAGGAGTCTCGGATGCTTCCCAGAGGATGGAGCATTGTCCAAGGAGAAAAATTATCTCGGGTATCTTCCCTGGAGGAGTCTGGGGTTGCTACCCGGGATTACAGGGACCCAAACCACAGGAAAAACATCTGCGGGAGTCGCCTGGGAGGAATCTCAGATGCATCCCAGAAGATGGAGCATTGTCCAAGGAGAAAAATCATCTCGGTTATCTTCCCTGGAGGAGTCTGGGGTTGCTACCCGGGATCACAGGGCCCTAAAGCACTGGAGAAAACTCTGCGGGAGATGCCTGGGAGGAGTTCTGGGTAGATCCTGCAGGATGGACCGATGTCAAGAGAGAAAAATCATCTTGGGTGTCTTCCCTGGAGGAGTCTGGGGTTGCTACCTGGGATGACAGAACCCTAAACCGCGAGAAAAAAGACTCAGGGACATAGCTGCGACAAGTCTCGGATGCATCCCAGAGGATGGAGATTTGTCCAAGTAGAAAAGTCATCTTGGGTATCTTCCTGGAGGAGTCTGGGGTTGCTACCCGTGATTACAGGGACTCAAACCACCGGAAAAATGTCTGCGGATACGCCTGGGAGGAATCTCAGATGCATCCCTGAAGATGGAGCATTGTCCAACGAGAAAAATCATCTCGGGTATCTTCCCTGGAGGAGTCTGGGGTTGCTACCCGGGATCACAGGGCCCTAAAGCACTGGAGAAAACTCTGCGGGTGATGCCTGGGAGGAGTTCTGGGTAGATCCTGCAGGATGGACCACTGTCAAGAGAGAAAAATCATCTTGGGTGTCTTCCCTGGAGGAGTCTGGGGTTGCTACCTGGGATGACAGAACCCTAAACCGCGAGAAAAAAGACTCAGGGACATAGCTGCGACAAGTCTCGGATGCATCCCAGAGGATGGAGCTTTCTTTACAGAGAAAAATCATCTCGGGTATCTTCCTGGAGGAGTCTGGGGTTGCTACCCGGGATTAAAGGGACTCAAACCACCGGAAAAATGTCTGCGGGAGACGCCTGGGAGGAATCTCAGATGCATCCCAGAGGATGGAGCTTTGTCCAAGGAGAAAAATCATCTCGGATATCTTCCCTGGAGGAGTCTGGGGTTGCTACCCGGGATTACAGGGACCCAAACCACAGGAAAAACATCTGCGGGAGTCGCCTGGGAGGAATCTCAGATGCATCCCAGAAGATGGAGCATTGTCCAAGGAGAAAAATCATCTCGGTTATCTTCCCTGGAGGAGTCTGGGGTTGCTACCCGGGATCACAGGGCCCTAAAGCACTGGAGAAAACTCTGCGGGAGATGCCTGGGAGGAGTTCTGGGTAGATCCTGCAGGATGGACCGATGTCAAGGGAGAAAAATCATCTTGGGTGTCTTCCCTGGAGGAGTCTGGGGTTGCTACCTGGGATGACAGAACCCTAAACCGCGAGAAAAAAGTCTCAGGGACATAGCTGCGACAAGTCTCGGATGCATCCCAGAGGATGGAGCTTTCTTTACAGAGAAAAATCATCTCGGGTATCTTCCTGGAGGAGTCTGGGGTTGCTACCCGGGATTAAAGGGACTCAAACCACCGGAAAAATGTCTGCGGGAGACGCCTGGGAGGAATCTCAGATGCATCCCAGAGGATGGAGCTTTGTCCAAGGAGAAAAATCATCTCGGATATCTTCCCTGGAGGAGTCTGGGGTTGCTACCCGGGATTACAGGGACCCAAACCACAGGAAAAACATCTGCGGGAGACGCCTGGGAGGAATCTCAGATGCATCCCAGAAGATGGAGCATTGTCCAAGGAGAAAAATCATCTTGGGTATCTTCCCTGGAGGAGTCTCGGGTTGCTACCTGGGATGACAGAACCCTAAACCGCGAGAAAAAAGACTCAGGGACATAGCTGCGACAAGTCTCGGATGCATCCCAGAGGATGGAGCTTTGTCCAAGGAGAAAAATCATCTCGGATATCTTCCCTGGAGGAGTCTGGGGTTGCTACCCGGGATTACAGGGACCCAAACCACAGGAAAAACATCTGCGGGAGACGCCTGGGAGGAGTTCTGGGTAGATCCCGCAGGATGGACCAATGTCAAGAGATAAAAATCATCTCGGGTATCTTCCCTGGAGGAGTCTGGGGTTGCTACCCGGGATCGCAGGGCCCTAAAGCACTGGAGAAAACTCTGCGGGTGATGCCTGGGAGGAGTTCTGGGTAGATCCCGCAGGATGGACTGATGTCAAGAGAGAAAAATCATCTTGGGTGTCTTCCCTGGAGGAGTCTGGGGTTGCTACCTAGGATGACAGAACCCTAAACCGCGAGAAAAAAGACTCAGGGACATAGCTGCGACAAGTCTCGGATGCATCCCAGAGGATGGAGCTTTGTCCAAGGAGAAAAATCATCTCGGGTATCCTCCTGGAGGAATCTGGGGTTGCTACCCGGGATTAAAGGGACTCAAACCACCGGAAAAAAATCTGCGGGAGACACCTGGGAGGAATCTCAGATGCATCCCAGAAGATGGAGCATTGTCCAAGGAGAAAAATCATCTCGGGTATCTTCCCTGGAGGAGTCTGGGGTTGCTACCAAGTATCACTGGGCCCTAAAGCACTGGAGAAAACTCTGCGGGAGAGGCCTGGGAGGAGTTCTGGGTAGATCCCGCAGGATGGACCACTGTCAAGAGAGAAAAATCATCTTGGGTGTCTTCCCTGGAGGAGTCTGGGGTTGCTACCTGGGATGACAGAACCCTAAACCGCGAGAAAAATGACTCAGGGACATAGTTGCGACAAGTCTCGGATGCATCCCAGAGGATGGAGATTTGTCCAAGTAGAAAAGTCATCTTGGGTATCTTCCTGGAGGAGTCTGGGGTTGCTACCCGGGATTTAAGGGACTCAAACCACCGGAAAAACATCTGCGGGAGACGCCTGGGAGGAATCTCAGATGCATCCCAGAAGATGGAGCATTGTCCAAGGAGAAAAATCATCTCGGGTATCTTCCCTGGAGGAGTCTGGGGTTGCTACCCGGAATCACACGGCCCTAAACCACCGGAATAAAGACTCAGGGACATACCTGCAAGGAGTCTCGGATGCTTCCCAGAGGATGGAGCATTGTCCAAGGAGAAAAATTATCTCGGGTATCTTCCCTGGAGGAGTCTGGGGTTGCTACCCGGGATTACAGGGACCCAAACCACAGGAAAAACATCTGCGGGAGTCGCCTGGGAGGAATCTCAGATGCATCCCAAAAGATGGAGCATTGTCCAAGGAGAAAAATCATCTCGGTTATCTTCCCTGGAGGAGTCTGGGGTTGCTACCCGGGATCACAGGGCCCTAAAGCACTGGAGAAAACTCTGCGGGAGATGCCTGGGAGGAGTTCTGGGTAGATCCTGCAGGATGGACCGATGTCAAGAGAGAAAAATCATCTTGGGTGTCTTCCCTGGAGGAGTCTGGGGTTGCTACCTGGGATGACAGAACCCTAAACCGCGAGAAAAAAGACTCAGGGACATAGCTGCGACAAGTCTCGGATGCATCCCAGAGGATGGAGATTTGTCCAAGTAGAAAAGTCATCTTGGGTATCTTCCTGGAGGAGTCTGGGGTTGCTACCCGTGATTACAGGGACTCAAACCACCGGAAAAATGTCTGCGGATACGCCTGGGAGGAATCTCAGATGCATCCCTGAAGATGGAGCATTGTCCAACGAGAAAAATCATCTCGGGTATCTTCCCTGGAGGAGTCTGGGGTTGCTACCCGGGATCACAGGGCCCTAAAGCACTGGAGAAAACTCTGCGGGTGATGCCTGGGAGGAGTTCTGGGTAGATCCTGCAGGATGGACCACTGTCAAGAGAGAAAAATCATCTTGGGTGTCTTCCCTGGAGGAGTCTGGGGTTGCTACCTGGGATGACAGAACCCTAAACCGCGAGAAAAAAGACTCAGGGACATAGCTGCGACAAGTCTCGGATGCATCCCAGAGGATGGAGCTTTGTCCAAGGAGAAAAATCATCTCGGATATCTTCCCTGGAGGAGTCTGGGGTTGCTACCCGGGATTACAGGGACCCAAACCACAGGAAAAATATCTGCGGGAGACGCCTGGGAGGAATCTCAGATGCATCCCAGAAGATGGAGCATTGTCCAAGGAGAAAAATCATCTTGGGTATCTTCCCTGGAGGAGTCTCGGGTTGCTACCTGGGATGACAGAACCCTAAACCGCGAGAAAAATGACTCAGGGACATAGCTGCGACAAGTCTCGGATGCATCCCAGAGGATGGAGCTTTGTCCAAGGAGAAAAATAATCTCGGATATCTTCCCTGGAGGAGTCTGGGGTTGCTACCCGGGATTACAGGGACCCAAACCACAGGAAAAACATCTGCGGGAGACGCCTGGGAGGAGTTCTGGGTAGATCCCGCAGGATGGACCAATGTCAAGAGATAAAAATCATCTCGGGTATCTTCCCTGGAGGAGTCTGGGGTTGCTACCCGGGATCGCAGGGCCCTAAAGCACTGGAGAAAACTCTGCGGGTGATGCCTGGGAGGAGTTCTGGGTAGATCCCGCAGGATGGACCGATGTCAAGAGAGAAAAATCATCTTGGGTGTCTTCCCTGGAGGAGTCTGGGGTTGCTACCTAGGATGACAGAACCCTAAACCGCGAGAAAAAAGACTCAGGGACATAGCTGCGACAAGTCTCGGATGCATCCCAGAGGATGGAGCTTTGTCCAAGGAGAAAAATCATCTCGGGTATCCTCCTGGAGGAATCTGGGGTTGCTACCCGGGATTAAAGGGACTCAAACCACCGGAAAAAAATCTGCGGGAGACACCTGGGAGGAATCTCAGATGCATCCCAGAAGATGGAGCATTGTCCAAGGAGAAAAATCATCTCGGGTATCTTCCCTGGAGGAGTCTGGGGTTGCTACCAAGTATCACTGGGCCCTAAAGCACTGGAGAAAACTCTGCGGGAGAGGCCTGGGAGGAGTTCTGGGTAGATCCCGCAGGATGGACCACTGTCAAGAGAGAAAAATCATCTTGGGTGTCTTCCCTGGAGGAGTCTGGGGTTGCTACCTGGGATGACAGAACCCTAAACCGCGAGAAAAATGACTCAGGGACATAGTTGCGACAAGTCTCGGATGCATCCCAGAGGATGGAGATTTGTCCAAGTAGAAAAGTCATCTTGGGTATCTTCCTGGAGGAGTCTGGGGTTGCTACCCGGGATTTAAGGGACTCAAACCACCGGAAAAACATCTGCGGGAGACGCCTGGGAGGAATCTCAGATGCATCCCAGAAGATGGAGCATTGTCCAAGGAGAAAAATCATCTCGGGTATCTTCCCTGGAGGAGTCTGGGGTTGCTACCCGGAATCACACGGCCCTAAACCACCGGAATAAAGACTCAGGGACATACCTGCAAGGAGTCTCGGATGCTTCCCAGAGGATGGAGCATTGTCCAAGGAGAAAAATTATCTCGGGTATCTTCCCTGGAGGAGTCTGGGGTTGCTACCCGGGATTACAGGGACCCAAACCACAGGAAAAACATCTGCGGGAGTCGCCTGGGAGGAATCTCAGATGCATCCCAGAAGATGGAGCATTGTCCAAGGAGAAAAATCATCTCGGTTATCTTCCCTGGAGGAGTCTGGGGTTGCTACCCGGGATCACAGGGCCCTAAAGCACTGGAGAAAACTCTGCGGGAGATGCCTGGGAGGAGTTCTGGGTAGATCCTGCAGGATGGACCGATGTCAAGAGAGAAAAATCATCTTGGGTGTCTTCCCTGGAGGAGTCTGGGGTTGCTACCTGGGATGACAGAACCCTAAACCGCGAGAAAAAAGACTCAGGGACATAGCTGCGACAAGTCTCGGATGCATCCCAGAGGATGGAGCTTTCTTTACAGAGAAAAATCATCTCGGGTATCTTCCTGGAGGAGCCTGGGGTTGCTACCCGGGATTAAAGGGACTCAAACCACCGGAAAAATGTCTGCGGGAGACGCCTGGGAGGAATCTCAGATGCATCCCAGAAGATGGAGCATTGTCCAAGGAGAAAACTCATCTCGGGTATCTTCCCTGGAGGAGTCTGGGGTTGCTACCTGGGATGACAGAACCCTAAACCGCGAGAAAAAAGACTCAGGGACATAGCTGCGACAAGTCTCGGATGCATCCCGGAGGATGGAGCTTTTTCCAAGGAGAAAAATCATCTCGGGTGTCTTCCCTGGAGGAGTCTGGGGTTGCTACCCGGGATTACAGGGACCCATACCACAGGAAAAACATCTGCGGGAGACGCCTGGGAGGAGTTCTGGGTAGATCCCGCAGGATGGACCAATGTCAAGAGATAAAAATCATCTCGGGTATCTTCCCTGGAGGAGTCTGGGGTTGCTACCCGGGATCGCAGGGCCCTAAAGCACTGGAGAAAACTCTGCGGGTGATGCCTGGGAGGAGTTCTGGGTAGATCCTGCAGGATGGACCGATGTCAAGAGAGAAAAATCATCTTGGGTGTCTTCCCTGGAGGAGTCTGGGGTTGCTACCTGGGATGACAGAACCCTAAACCGCGAGAAAAAAGACTCAGGGACATAGCTGCGACAAGTCTCGGATGCATCCCAGAGGATGGAGATTTGTTCACAGAGAAAAATCATCTCGGGTATCTTCCTGGAGGAGTCTGGGGTTGCTAACCGGGATTAAAGGGACTCAAACCACCGGAAAAATGTCTGCGGGAGACGCCTGGGAGGAATCTCAGATGCATCCCAGAAGATGGAGCATTGTCCAAGGAGAAAAATCATCTCGGGTATCTTCCCTGGAGGAGTCTGGGGTTGCTACCTGGGATGACAGAACCCTAAACCGCGAGAAAAAAAGACTCAGGGACATAGCTGCGACAAGTCTCGGACGCATCCCGGAGGATGGAGCTTTTTCCAAGGAGAAAAATCATCTCGGGTGTCTTCCCTGGAGGAGTCTGGGGTTGCTACCCGGGATTACAGGGACCCATATCACAGGAAAAACATCTGCGGGAGACGCCTGGGAGGAGTTCTGGGTAGATCCCGCAGGATGGACCAATGTCAAGAGATAAAAATCATCTCGGGTATCTTCCCTGGAGGAGTCTGGGGTTGCTACCCGGGATCGCAGGGCCCTAAAGCACTGGAGAAAACTCTGCGGGTGATGCCTGGGAGGAGTTCTGGGTAGATCCTGCAGGATGGACCGATATCAAGAGAGAAAAATCATCTTGGGTGTCTTCCCTGGAGGAGTCTGAGGTTGCTACCTGGGATGACAGAACCCTAAACCGCGAGAAAAAAGACTCAGGGACATAGCTACGACAAGTCTCGGATGCATCCCAGAGGATGGAGCTTTGTCCAAGGAGAAAAATCATCTCGGGTATCTTCCTGGAGGAGTCTGGCGTTGCTACCCGGGATGAAAGGGACTCAAACCACCAGAAAAACATCTGCGGGAGACGCCTGGGAGGAATCTCAGATGCATCCCAAAAGATGGAGCATTGTCCAAGGAGAAAAATCATCTCGGGTATCTTCCCTGGAGGAGTCTGGGGTTGATACCCAGTATCACTGGGCCCTAAAGCACTGGAGAAAACTCTGCGGGAGAGGCCTGGGAGGAGTTCTGGGTAGATCCCGCAGGATGGACCACTGTCAAGAGAGAAAAATCATCTTGGGTGTCTTCCCTGGAGGAGTCTGGGGTTGCTACCCGGGATCACAGGGCCCTCAACCGCGAGAAAAATGACTCAGGGACATAGCTACGACAAGTCTCGGATGCATCCCAGAGGATGGAGATTTATCCAAGTAGAAAAGTCATCTTGGGTATCTTCCTGGAGGAGTCTGGGGTTGCTACCCGGGATTACAGGGACTCAAACCACCGGAAAAATGACTGCGGAGACGCCTGGGAGGAATCTCAGATGCATCCCAGAAGATGGAGCATTGTCCAAGGAGAAAACTCATCTCGGGTATCTTCCCTGGAGGAGTCTGGGGTTGCTACCCGGGATCACAGGGCCCTAAAGCACTGGAGAAAACTCTGCGGGTGATGCCTGGGAGGAGTTCTGGGTAGATCCTGCAGGATGGACCGATGTCAAGAGAGAAAAATCATCTTGGGTGTCTTCCCTGGAGGAGTCTGGGGTTGCTACCTGGGATGACAGAACCCTAAACCGCGAGAAAAAAGACTCAGGGACATAGCTGCGACAAGTCTCGGATGCATCCCAGAGGATGGAGCTTTGTCCAAGGAGAAAAATCATCTCGGATATCTTCCCTGGAGGAGTCTGGGGTTGCTACCCGGGATTACAGGGACCCAAACCACAGGAAAAACATCTGCGGGAGACGCCTGGGAGGAATCTCAGATGCATCCCAGAAGATGGAGCATTGTCCAAGGAGAAAAATCATCTCGGGTATCTTCCCTGGAGGAGTCTCGGGTTGCTACCTGGGATGACAGAACCCTAAACCGCGAGAAAAATGACTCAGGGACATAGCTGCGACAAGTCTCGGATGCATCCCAGAGGATGGAGCTTTTTCCAAGGAGAAAAATCATCTCGGATATCTTCCCAGGAGGAGTCTGGGTTTGCTACCCGGGATTACAGGGACCCAAACAACCGGAAAAATGTCTGCGGGAGACGCCTGGGAGGAATCTCAGATGCATCCCAGAAGATGGAGCATTGTCCAAGGAGAAAAATCATCTCGGGTATCTTCCCTGGAGGAGTCTGGGGTTGCTACCTGGGATCACAGGGCCGTAAAGCACTGGAGAAAACTCTGCGGGTGATGCCTGGGAGGAGTTTTGGGTAGATCCTGCAGGATGGACCGATGCCAAGAGAGAAAAATCATCTTGGGTGTCTTCCCTGGAGGAGTCTGGGGTTGCTACCTGGGATGACAGAACCCTAAACCGCGAGAAAAAAGACTCAGGGACATAGCTGCGACAAGTCTCGGATGCATCCCAGAGGATGGAGCTTTGTCCAAGGAGAAAAATCGTCTCGGGTATCTTCCTGGAGGAGTCTGGGGTTGCTACCCGGGATTAAAGGGACTCAAACCACCGGAAAAACATCTGCTGGAGACGCCTGGGAGGAATCTCAGATGCATCCCAGAAGATGGAGCATTGTCCAAGGAGAAAATTCATCTCGGGTATCTTCCCTGGAGGAGTCTGGGGTTGCTACCCGTGATCACAGGGCCCTAAACCACCGGAATAAAGACTCAGGGACATACCTGCAAGGAGTCTCGGATGCTTCCCAGAGGATGGAGCATTGTCCAAGGAGAAAAATTATCTCGGGTATCTTCCCAGGAGGAGTCTGGGGTTGCTACCCGGGATTACAGGGACCCAAACCACAGGAAAAATGTCTGCGGGAGACGCCTGGGAGGAATCTCAGATGCATCCCAGAAGATGGAGCATTGTCCATGGAGAAAAATCATCTTGGGTATCTTCCCTGGAGGAGTCTGGGGTTGCTACCTGGGATGACAGAACCCTAAACCGCGAGAAAAAAGACTCAGGGACATAGCTGCGACAAGTCTCGGATGCATCCCAGAGGATGGAGCTTTGTCCAAGGAGAAAAATCATCTCGGATATCTTCCCTGGAGGACTCTGTGGTAGCTACCCAGTATCACTGGGCTCTAAAGCACTGGAGAAAACTCTGCGGGAGAGGCCTGGGAGGAGTTCTGGGTAGATCCCGCAAAATGGACCACTGTCAAGAGAGAAAAATCATCTTGGGTGTCTTCCCTGGAGGAGTCTGGGGTTGCTACCTGGGATGACAGAACCCTAAACCGCAAGAAAAATGACTCAGGGACATAGCTACGACAAGTCTCGGATGCATCCCAGAGGATGGAGATTTGTCCAAGTAGAAAAGTCATCTTGGGTATCTTCCTGGAGGAGTCTGGGGTTGCTACCCGTGATTACAGGGACTCAAACCACCGGAAAAATGTCTGCGGATACGCCTGGGAGGAATCTCAGATGCATCCCTGAAGATGGAGCATTGTCCAAGGAGAAAAATCATCTCGGGTATCTTCCCTGGAGGAGTCTGGGGTTGCTACCCGGGATCACAGGGCCCTAAAGCACTGGAGAAAACTCTGCGGGTGATGCCTGGGAGGAGTTCTGGGTAGATCCTGCAGGATGGACCGATGTCAAGAGAGAAAAATCATCTTGGGTGTCTTCCCTGGAGGAGTCTGGGGTTGCTACCTGGGATGACAGAACCCTAAACCGCGAGAAAAAAGACTCAGGGACATAGCTGCGACAAGTCTCGGATGCATCCCAGAGGATGGAGCTTTGTCCAAGGAGAAAAATCATCTCGGATATCTTCCCTGGAGGAGTCTGGGGTTGCTACCCGGGATTACAGGGACCCAAACCACAGGAAAAACATCTGCGGGAGTCGCCTGGGAGGAATCTCAGATGCATCCCAGAAGATGGAGCATTGTCCAAGGAGAAAAATCATCTCGGTTATCTTCCCTGGAGGAGTCTGGGGTTGCTACCCGGGATCACAGGGCCCTAAAGCACTGGAGAAAACTCTGCGGAAGATGCCTGGGAGGAGTTCTGGGTAGATCCTGCAGGATGGACCGATGTCAAGAGAGAAAAATCATCTTGGGTGTCTTCCCTGGAGGAGTCTGGGGTTGCTACCTGGGATGACAGAACCCTAAACCGCGAGAAAAATGACTCAGGGACATAGCTGCGACAAGTCTCGGATGCATCCCAGAGGATGGAGCTTTGTTCACAGAGAAAAATCATCTCGGGTATCTTCCTGGAGGAGTCTGGGGTTGCTACCCGGGATTAAAGGGACTCAAACCACCGGAAAAATGTCTGCGGGAGACGCCTGGGAGGAATCTCAGATGCATCCCAGAAGATGGAGCATTGTCCAAGGAGAAAAATCATCTCGGGTATCTTCCCTGGAGGAGTCTGGGGTTGCTACCTGGGATGACAGAACCCTAAACCGCGAGAAAAAAGACTCAGGGACATAGCTGCGACAAGTCTCGGACGCATCCCGGAGGATGGAGCTTTTTCCAAGGAGAAAAATCATCTCGGGTGTCTTCCCTGGAGGAGTCTGGGGTTGCTACCCGGGATTACAGGGACCCAAACCACAGGAAAAACATCTGCGGGAGATGCCTGGGAGGAGTTCTGGGTAGATCCCGCAGGATGGACCAATGTCAAGAGATAAAAATCATCTCGGGTATCTTCCCTGGAGGAGTCTGGGGTTGCTACCCGGGATCGCAGGGCCCTAAAGCACTGGAGAAAACTCTGCGGGTGATGCCTGGGAGGAGTTCTGGGTAGATCCTGCAGGATGGACCGATGTCAAGAGAGAAAAATCATCTTGGGTGTCTTCCCTGGAGGAGTCTGGGGTTGCTACCTGGGATGACAGAACCCTAAACCGTGAGAAAAAAGACTCAGGGACATAGCTGCGACAAGTCTCGGATGCATCCCAGAGGATGTAAATTTGTTCACAGAGAAAAATCATCTCGGCTATCTTCCTGGAGGAGTCTGGGGTTGCTAACCGGGATTAAAGGGACTCAAACCACCGGAAAAATGTCTGCGGGAGACGCCTGGGAGGAATCTCAGATGCATCCCAGAAGATGGAGCATTGTCCAAGGAGAAAAATCATCTCGGGTATCTTCCCTGGAGGAGTCTGGGGTTGCTACCCAGTATCACTGGGCCCTAAAGCACTGGAGAAAACTCTGCGGGAGAGGCCTGGGAGGAGTTCTGGGTAGATCCCGCAGGATGGACCACTGTCAAGAGAGAAAAATCATCTTGGGTGTCTTCCCTGGAGGAGTCTGGGGTTGCTACCTGGGATGACAGGACCCTAAACCGCGAGAAAAATGACTCAGGGACATAGTTACGACAAGTCTCGGATGCATCCCAGAGGATGGAGATTTGTCCAAGTAGAAAAGTCATCTTGGGTATCTTCCTGGAGGAGTCTGGGGTTGCTACCCGGGATCACAGGGCCCTAAAGCACTGGAGAAAACTCTGCGGGAGATGCCTGGGAGGAGTTCTGGGTAGATCCTGCAGGATGGACCGATGTCAAGAGAGAAAAATCATCTTGGGTGTCTTCCCTGGAGGAGTCTGGGGTTGCTACCTGGGATGACAGAACCCTAAACCGCGAGAAAAATGACTCAGGGACATAGCTGCGACAAGTCTCGGATGCATCCCAGAGGATGGAGCTTTGTTCACAGAGAAAAATCATCTCGGGTATCTTCCTGGAGGAGTCTGGGGTTGCTACCCAGGATTAAAGGGACTCAAACCACCGGAAAAATGTCTGCGGGAGACGCCTGGGAGGAATCTCAGATGCATCCCAGAAGATGGAGCATTGTCCAAGGAGAAAAATCATCTCGGGTATCTTCCCTGGAGGAGTCTGGGGTTGCTACCTGGGATGACAGAACCCTAAACCGCGAGAAAAAAGACTCAGGGACATAGCTGCGACAAGTCTCGGACGCATCCCGGAGGATGGAGCTATTTCCAAGGAGAAAAATCATCTCGGGTGTCTTCCCTGGAGGAGTCTGGGGTTGCTACCCGGGATTACAGGGACCCATACCACAGGAAAAACATCTGCGGGAGACGCCTGGGAGGAGTTCTGGGTAGATCCCGCAGGATGGACCAATGTCAAGAGATAAAAATCATCTCGGGTATCTTCCCTGGAGGAGTCTGGGGTTGCTACCCGGGATCGCAGGGCCCTAAAGCACTGGAGAAAACTCTGCGGGTGATGCCTGGGAGGAGTTCTGGGTAGATCCTGCAGGATGGACCGATGTCAAGAGAGAAAAATCATCTTGGGTGTCTTCCCTGTAGGAGTCTGGGGTTGCTACCTGGGATGACAGAACCCTAAACCGCGAGAAAAAAGACTCAGGGACATAGCTGCGACAAGTCTCGGATGCATCCCAGAGGATGGAGATTTGTTCACAGAGAAAAATCATCTCGGGTATCTTCCTGGAGGAGTCTGGGGTTGCTAACCGGGATTAAAGGGACTCAAACCACCGGAAAAATGTCTGCGGGAGACGCCTGGGAGGAATCTCAGATGCATCCCAGAATATGGAGCATTGTCCAAGGAGAAAAATCATCTCGGGTATCTTCCCTGGAGGAGTCTGGGGTTGCTACCTGGGATGACAGAACCCTAAACCGCGAGAAAAAAGACTCAGGGACATAGCTGCGACAAGTCTCGGATGCATCCCAGAGGATGGAGATTTGTTCACAGAGAAAAATCATCTCGGGTATCTTCCTGGAGGAGTCTGGGGTTGCTAACCGGGATTAAAGGGACTCAAACCACCGGAAAAATGTCTGCGGGAGACGCCTGGGAGGAATCTCAGATGCATCCCAGAATATGGAGCATTGTCCAAGGAGAAAAATCATCTCGGGTATCTTCCCTGGAGGAGTCTGGGGTTGCTACCCGGGATCGCAGGGCCCTAAAGCACTGGAGAAAACTCTGCGGGTGATGCCTGGGAGGAGTTCTGGGTAGATCCTGCAGGATGGACCGATATCAAGAGAGAAAAATCATCTTGGGTGTCTTCCCTGGAGGAGTCTGGGGTTGCTACCTGGGATGACAGAACCCTAAACCGCGAGAAAAAAGACTCAGGGACATAGCTACGACAAGTCTCGGATGCATCCCAGAGGATGGAGCTTTGTCCAAGGAGAAAAATCATCTCGGGTATCTTCCTGGAGGAGTCTGGCGTTGCTACCCGGGATTAAAGGGACTCAAACCACCGGAAAAACATCTGCGGGAGACGCCTGGGAGGAATCTCAGATGCATCCCAGAAGATGGAGCATTGTCCAAGGAGAAAAATCATCTCGGGTATCTTCCCTGGAGGAGTCTGGGGTTGCTACCCAGTATCACTGGGCCCTAAAGCACTGGAGAAAACTCTGCGGGAGAGGCCTGGGAGGAGTTCTGGGTAGATCCCGCAGGATGGACCACTGTCAAGAGAGAAAAATCATCTTGGGTGTCTTCCCTGGAGGAGTCTGCGGTTGCTAACTGGGATGACAGGACCCTAAACCGCGAGAAAAATGACTCAGGGACATAGTTACGACAAGTCTCGGATGCATCCCAGAGGATGGAGATTTGTCCAAGTAGAAAAGTCATCTTGGGTATCTTCCTGGAGGAGTCTGGGGTTGCTACCCGGGATCACAGGGCCCTAAAGCACTGGAGAAAACTCTGCGGGAGATGCCTGGGAGGAGTTCTGGGTAGATGCTGCAGGATGGACCGATGTCAAGAGAGAAAAATCATCTTGGGTGTCTTCCCTGGAGGAGTCTGGGGTTGCTACCTGGGATGACAGAACCCTAAACCGCGAGAAAAATGACTCAGGGACATAGCTGCGACAAGTCTCGGATGCATCCCAGAGGATGGAGCTTTGTTCACAGAGAAAAATCATCTCGGGTATCTTCCTGGAGGAGTCTGGGGTTTCTACCCGGGATTAAAGGGACTCAAACCACCGGAAAAATGTCTGCGGGAGACGCCTGGGAGGAATCTCAGATGCATCCCAGAAGATGGAGCATTGTCCAAGGAGAAAAATCATCTCGGGTATCTTACCTGGAGGAGTCTGGGGTTGCTACCTGGGATGACAGAACCCTAAACCGCGAGAAAAAAGACTCAGGGACATAGCTGCGACAAGTCTCGGACGCATCCCGGAGGATGGAGCTTTTTCCAAGGAGAAAAATCATCTCGGGTGTCTTCCCTGGTGGAGTCTGGGGTTGCTACCCGGGATTACAGGGACCCAAACCAAAGGAAAAACATCTGCGGGAGACCCCTGGGAGGAGTTCTGGGTATATCCCGCAGGATGGACCAATGTCAAGAGATAAAAATCATCTCGGGTATCTTCCCTGCAGGAGTCTGGGGTTGCTACCCGGGATTAAAGGGACTCAAACCACCGGAAAAACATCTGCGGGAGACGCCTGGGAGGAATCTCAGATGCATCCCAGAAGATGGAGCATTGTCCAAGGAGAAAAATCATCTCGGGTATCTTCCCTGGAGGAGTCTGGGGTTGCTACCCAGTATCACTGGGCCCTAAAGCACTGGAGAAAACTCTGCGGGAGAGGCCTGGGAGGAGTTCTGGGTAGATCCCGCAGGATGGACCACTGTCAAGAGAGAAAAATCATCTTGGGTGTCTTCCCTGGAGGAGTCTGGGGTTGCTACCTGGGATGACAGAACCCTAAACCGCGAGAAAAAAGACTCAGGGACATAGCTGCGACAAGTCTCGGATGCATCCCAGAAGATGGAGCATTGTCCAAGGAGAAAAATCATCTCGGGTATCATCCCTGGAGGAGTCTGGGGTTGCTACCCGGGATCACAGGCCCCAAACCACCGGAATACAGACTCAGGGATATACCTGCAAGGAGTCTCGAATGCTTCCCAGAGGATGGAGCATTGTCCAAGGAGAAAAATCATCTTGGGTATCTTCCTGGAGGAGTCTGGCGTTGCTACCCGGGATTACAGGGACCCAAACCACAGGAAAAACATCTGCGGGAGTCGCCTGGGAGGAATCTCAGATGCATCCCAGAAGATGGAGCATTGTCCAAGGAGAAAAATCATCTCGGGTATCTTCCCTGGAGGAGTCTGGGGTTTCTACCTGCGATGACAGAACCCTAAACCGCGAGAAAAAATACTCAGGGACATAGCTGCGACAAGTCTCGGATGCATCCCAGAGGATGGAGCTTTGTGCAAGGAGAAAAATCATCTCGGGTGTCTTCCCTGGAGGAGTCTGGGGTTGCTACCCGGGATTACAGGGACCCAAACCACCGGAAAAATGTCTGCGGGAGACGCCTGGGAGGAATCTCAGATGCATCCCAGAAGATGGAGCATTGTCCAAGGAGAAAAATCATCTCGGGTATCTTCCCTGGAGGAGTCTGGGGTTGTTACCCGAGATCACAGGGCCCTAAAGCACTGGAGAAAACTCTGCGGGTGATGCCTGGGAGGAGTTCTGGGTAGATCCCGCAGGATGGACCACTGTCAAGAGAGAAAAATCATCTGGGGTGTCTTCCCTGGAGGAGTCTGCGGTTGCTAACTGGGATGACAGGACCCTAAACCGCGAGAAAAATGACTCAGGGACATAGTTACGACAAGTCTCGGATGCATCCCAGAGGATGGAGATTTGTCCAAGTAGAAAAGTCATCTTGGGTATCTTCCTGGAGGAGTCTGGGGTTGCTACCCGGGATCACAGGGCCCTAAAGCACTGCAGAAAACTCTGCGGGAGATGCCTGGGAGGAGTTCTGGGTAGATGCTGCAGGATTGACCGATGTCAAGAGAGAAAAATCATCTTGGGTGTCTTCCCTGGAGGAGTCTGGGGTTGCTACCTGGGATGACAGAACCCTAAACCGCGAGAAAAATGACTCAGGGACATAGCTGCGACAAGTCTCGGATGCATCCCAGAGGATGGAGCTTTGTTCACAGAGAAAAGTCATCTTGGGTATCTTCCTGGAGGAGTCTGGGGTTTCTACCCGGGATTAAAGGGACTCAAACCACCGGAAAAATGTCTGCGGGAGACGCCTGGGAGGAATCTCAGATGCATCCCAGAAGATGGAGCATTGTCCAAGGAGAAAAATCATCTCGGGTATCTTCCCTGGAGGAGTCTGGGGTTGCTACCTGGGATGACAGAACCCTAAACCGCGAGAAAAAAGACTCAGGGACATAGCTGCGACAAGTCTCGGACGCATCCCGGAGGATGGAGCTTTTTCCAAGGAGAAAAATCATCTCGGGTGTCTTCCCTGGAGGAGTCTGGGGTTGCTACCCGGGATTACAGGGACCCAAACCAAAGGAAAAACATCTGCGGGAGACCCCTGGGAGGAGTTCTGGGTATATCCCGCAGGATGGACCAATGTCAAGAGATAAAAATCATCTCGGGTATCTTCCCTGCAGGAGTCTGGGTTTGCTACACGGGATTAAAGGGACTCAAACCACCGGAAAAACATCTGCGGGAGACGCCTGGGAGGAATCTCAGATGCATCCCAGAAGATGGAGCATTGTCCAAGGAGAAAAATCATCTCGGGTATCTTCCCTGGAGGAGTCTGGGGTTGCTACCCAGTATCACTGGGCCCTAAAGCACTGGAGAAAACTCTGCGGGAGAGACCTGGGAGGAGTTCTGGGTAGATCCCGCAGGATGGACCACTGTCAAGAGAGAAAAATCATCTTGGGTGTCTTCCCTGGAGGAGTCTGGGGTTGCTACCTGGGATGACAGAACCCTAAACCGCGAGAAAAAAGACTCAGGGACATAGCTGCGACAAGTCTCGGATGCATCCCAGAAGATGGAGCATTGTCCAAGGAGAAAAATCATCTCGGGTATCATCCCTGGAGGAGTCTGGGGTTGCTACCCGGGATCACAGGGCCCTAAACCACCGGAATAAAGACTCAGGGATATACCTGCAAGGAGTCTCGAATGCTTCCCAGAGGATGGAGCATTGTCCAAGGAGAAAAATCATCTTGGGTATCTTCCTGGAGGAGTCTGGCGTTGCTACCCGGGATTACAGGGACCCAAACCACAGGAAAAACATCTGCGGGAGTCGCCTGGGAGGAATCTCAGATGCATCCCAGAAGATGGAGCATTGTCCAAGGAGAAAAATCATCTCGGGTATCTTCCCTCGAGGAGTCTGGGGTTTCTACCTGGGATGACAGAACCCTAAACCGCGAGAAAAAAGACTCAGGGACATAGCTGCGACAAGTCTCGGATGCATCCCAGAGGATGGAGCTTTGTGCAAGGAGAAAAATCATCTCGGGTGTCTTCCCTGGAGGAGTCTGGGGTTGCTACCCGGGATTACAGGGACCCAAACCACCGGAAAAATGTCTGCGGGAGACGCCTGGGAGGAATCTCAGATGCATCCCAGAAGATGGAGCATTGTCCAAGGAGAAAAATCATCTCGGGTATCTTCCCTGGAGGAGTCTGGGGTTGTTACCCGAGATCACAGGGCCCTAAAGCACTGGAGAAAACTCTGCGGGTGATGCCTGGGAGGAGTTCTGGGTAGATCCCGCAGGATGGACCACTGTCAAGAGAGAAAAATCATCTTGGGTGTCTTCCCTGGAGGAGTCTGGGGTTGCTACCTGGGATGACAGAACGCTAAACCGCGAGAAAAAAGACTCAGGGACATAGCTGCGACAAGTCTCGGATGCATCCCAGAGGATGGAGCTTTGTCCAAGGAGAAAAATCATCTCGGATATCTTCCCTGGAGGAGTCTGGGGTTGCTACCCGGGATTACAGGGACCCAAACCACAGGAAAAACATCTGCGGGAGACGCCTGGGAGGAATCTCAGATGCATCCCAGAAGATGGAGCATTGTCCAAGGAGAAAAATCATCTCGGGTATCTTCCCTGGAGGAGTCTCGGGTTGCTACCTGGGATGACAGAACCCTAAACCGCGAGAAAAATGACTCAGGGACATAGCTGCGACAAGTCTCGGATGCATCCCAGAGGATGGAGCTTTGTCCAAGGAGAAAAATCATCTCGGATATCTTCCCTGGAGGAGTCTGGGGTTGCTACCCGGGATTACAGGGACCCAAACAACCGGAAAAATGTCTGCGGGAGACGCCTGGGAGGAATCTCAGATGCATCCCAGAAGATGGAGCATTGTCCAAGGAGAAAAATCATCTCGGGTATCTTCCCTGGAGGAGTCTGGGGTTGCTACCCGGGATCACAGGGCCCTAAAGCACTGGAGAAAACTCTGCGGGTGATGCCTGGGAGGAGTTTTGGGTAGATCCTGCAGGATGGACCGATGTCAAGAGAGAAAAATCATCTTGGGTGTCTTCCCTGGAGGAGTCTGGGGTTGCTACCTGGGATGACAGAACCCTAAACCGCGAGAAAAAAGACTCAGGGACATAGCTGCAACAAGTCTCGGATGCATCCCAGAGGATGGAGCTTTGTCCAAGGAGAAAAATCGTCTCGGGTAACTTCCTGGAGGAGTCTGGGGTTGCTACCCGGGATTACAGGGACTCAAACCACCGGAAAAACATCTGCGGGAGACGCCTGGGAGGAATCTCAGATGCATCCCAGAAGATGGAGCATTGTCCAAGGAGAAAAATCATCTCGGGTATCTTCCCTGGAGGAGTCTGGGGTTGCTACCCGTGATCACAGGGCCCTAAACCACCGGAATAAAGACTCAGGGACATACCTGCAAGGAGTCTCGGATGCTTCCCAGAGGATGGAGCATTGTCCAAGGAGAAAAGTCATCTTGGGTATCTTCCTGGAGGAGTCTGGGGTTGCTACCCGGGATTACAGGGACCCAAACCACAGGAAAAATGTCTGCGGGAGACCCCTGGGAGGAATCTCAGATGCATCCCAGAAGATGGAGCATTGTCCAAGGAGAAAAATCATCTCGGGTATCTTCCCTGGAGGAGTCTGGGGTTGCTACCCGGGATTAAAAGGACTCAAACCACCGGAAAAACATCTGCGGGAGACGCCTGGGAGGAATCTCAGATGCATCCCAGAAGATGGAGCATTGTCCAAGGAGAAAAATCATCTTGGGTATCTTCCCTGGAGGAGTCTGGGGTTGCTACCTGGGATGACAGAACCCTAAACCGCGAGAAAAAAGACTCAGGGACATAGCTGCGACAAGTCTCGGATGCATCCCAGAGGATGGAGATTTGTTCACAGAGAAAAATCATCTCGGGTATCTTCCTGGAGGAGTCTGGGGTTGCTAACCGGGATTAAAGGGACTCAAACCACCGGAAAAATGTCTGCGGGAGACGCCTGGGAGGAATCTCAGATGCATCCCAGAAGATGGAGCATTGTCCAAGGAGAAAAATCATCTCGGGTATCTTCCCTGGAGGAGTCTGGGGTTGCTACCTGGGATGACAGAACCCTAAACCGCGAGAAAAAAGACTCAGGGACATAGCTGCGACAAGTCTCGGATGCATCCCGGAGGATGGAGCTTTTTCCAAGGAGAAAAATCATCTCGGGTGTCTTCCCTGGAGGAGTCTGGGGTTGCTACCCGGGATTACAGGGACCCATACCACAGGAAAAACATCTGCGGGAGACGCCTGGGAGGAGTTCTGGGTAGATCCCGCAGGATGGACCAATGTCAAGAGATAAAAATCATCTCGGGTATCTTCCCTGGAGGAGTCTGGGGTTGCTACCCGGGATTACAGGGACCCAAACAACCGGAAAAATGTCTGCGGGAGACGCCTGGGAGGAATCTCAGATGCATCCCAGAAGATGGAGCATTGTCCAAGGAGAAAAATCATCTCGGGTATCTTCCCTGGAGGAGTCTGGGGTTGCTACCCGGGATCACAGGGCCCTAAAGCACTGGAGAAAACTCTGCGGGTGATGCCTGGGAGGAGTTTTGGGTAGATCCTGCAGGATGGACCGATGTCAAGAGAGAAAAATCATCTTGGGTGTCTTCCCTGGAGGAGTCTGGGGTTGCTACCTGGGATGACAGAACCCTAAACCGCGAGAAAAAAGACTCAGGGACATAGCTGCGACAAGTCTCGGATGCATCCCAGAGGATGGAGCTTTGTCCAAGGAGAAAAATCGTCTCGGGTAACTTCCTGGAGGAGTCTGGGGTTGCTACCCGGGATTAAAGGGACTCAAACCATCGGAAAAACATCTGCGGGAGACGCCTGGGAGGAATCTCAGATGCATCCCAGAAGATGGAGCATTGTCCAAGGAGAAAAATCATCTCGGGTATCTTCCCTGGAGGAGTCTGGGGTTGCTACCCGTGATCACAGGGCCCTAAACCACCGGAATAAAGACTCAGGGACATACCTGCAAGGAGTCTCGGATGCTTCCCAGAGGATGGAGCATTGTCCAAGGAGAAAAATTATCTCGGGTATCTTCCCTGGAGGAGTCTGGGGTTGCTACCCGGGATTACAGGGACCCAAACCACAGGAAAAATGTCTGCGGGAGACGCCTGGGAGGAATCTCAGATGCATCCCAGAAGATGGAGCATTGTCCAAGGAGAAAAATCATCTCGGGTATCTTCCCTGGAGGAGTCTGGGGTTGCTACCCGGGATTAAAAGGACTCAAACCACCGGAAAAACATCTGCGGGAGACGCCTGGGAGGAATCTCAGATGCATCCCAGAAGATGGAGCATTGTCCAAGGAGAAAAATCATCTTGGGTATCTTCCCTGGAGGAGTCTGGGGTTGCTACCTGGGATGACAGAACCCTAAACCGCGAGAAAAAAGACTCAGGGACATAGCTGCGACAAGTCTCGGATGCATCCCAGAGGATGGAGCTTTGTCCAAGGAGAAAAATCATCTCGGATATCTTCCCTGGAGGACTCTGTGGTAGCTACCCAGTATCACTGGGCTCTAAAGCACTGGAGAAAACTCTGCGGGAGAGGCCTGGGAGGAGTTCTGGGTAGATCCCGCAAAATGGACCACTGTCAAGAGAGAAAAATCATCTTGGGTGTCTTCCCTGGAGGAGTCTGGGGTTGCTACCTGGGATGACAGAACCCTAAACCGCAAGAAAAATGACTCAGGGACATAGCTACGACAAGTCTCGGATGCATCCCAGAGGATGGAGATTTGTCCAAGTAGAAAAGTCATCTTGGGTATCTTCCTGGAGGAGTCTGGGGTTGCTACCCGTGATTACAGGGACTCAAACCACCGGAAAAATGTCTGCGGATACGCCTGGGAGGAATCTCAGATGCATCCCAGAAGATGGAGCATTGTCCAAGGAGAAAAATCATCTCGGGTATCTTCCCTGGAGGAGTCTGGGGTTGCTACCCGGGATCACAGGGCCCTAAAGCACTGGAGAAAACTCTGCGGGTGATGCCTGGGAGGAGTTCTGGGTAGATCCTGCAGGATGGACCGATGTCAAGAGAGAAAAATCATCTTGGGTGTCTTCCCTGGAGGAGTCTGGGGTTGCTACCTGGGATGACAGAACCCTAAACCGCGAGAAAAAAGACTCAGGGACATAGCTGCGACAAGTCTCGGATGCATCCCAGAGGATGGAGCTTTGTCCAAGGAGAAAAATCATCTCGGATATCTTCCCTGGAGGAGTCTGGGGTTGCTACCCGGGATTACAGGGACCCAAACCACAGGAAAAACATCTGCGGGAGTCGCCTGGGAGGAATCTCAGATGCATCCCAGAAGATGGAGCATTGTCCAAGGAGAAAAATCATCTCGGTTATCTTCCCTGGAGGAGTCTGGGGTTGCTACCCGGGATCACAGGGCCCTAAAGCACTGGAGAAAACTCTGCGGGAGATGCCTGGGAGGAGTTCTGGGTAGATCCTGAAGGATGGACCGATGTCAAGAGAGAAAAATCATCTTGGGTGTCTTCCCTGGAGGAGTCTGGGGTTGCTACCCGGGATTACAGGGACACATACCACAGGAAAAACATCTGCGGGAGACGCCTGGGAGGAGTTCTGGGTAGATCCCGCAGGATGGACTAATCTCAAGAGATAAAAATCATCTCGGGTATCTTCCCTGGAGGAGTCTGGGGTTGCTACCCGGGATCGCAGGGCCCTAAAGCACTGGAGAAAACTCTGCGGGTGATGCCTGGGAGGAGTTCTGGGTAGATCCTGCAGGATGGACCGATGTCAAGAGAGAAAAATCATCTTGGGTGTCTTCCCTGGAGGAGTCTGGGGTTGCTACCTGGGATGACAGAACCCTAAACCGCGAGAAAAAAGACTCAGGGACATAGCTGCGACAAGTCTCGGATGCATCCCAGAGGATGGAGATTTGTTCACAGAGAAAAATCATCTCGGGTATCTTCCTGGAGGAGTCTGGGGTTGCTAACCGGGATTAAAGGGACTCAAACCACCGGAAAAATGTCTGCGGGAGACGCCTGGGAGGAATCTCAGATGCATCCCAGAAGATGGAGCATTGTCCAAGGAGAAAAATCATCTCGGGTATCTTCCCTGGAGGAGTCTGGGGTTGCTACCTGGGATGACAGAAACCTAAACCGCGAGAAAAAAGACTCAGGGACATAGCTGCGACAAGTCTCGGATGCATCCCGGAGGATGGAGCTTTTTCCAAGGAGAAAAATCATCTCGGGTGTCTTCCCTGGAGGAGTCTGGGGTTGCTACCCGGGATTACAGGGACCCATACCACAGGAAAAACATCTGCGGGAGACGCCTGGGAGGAGTTCTGGGTAGATCCCGCAGGATGGACCAATGTCAAGAGATAAAAATCATCTCGGGTATCTTCCCTGGAGGAGTCTGGGGTTGCTACCCGGGATCGCAGGGCCCTAAAGCACTGGAGAAAACTCTGCGGGTGATGCCTGGGAGGAGTTCTGGGTAGATCCTGCAGGATGGACCGATGTCAAGAGAGAAAAATCATCTTGGGTGTCTTCCCTGGAGGAGTCTGGGGTTGCTACCTGGGATGACAGAACCCTAAACCCCGAGAAAAAAGACTCAGGGACATAGCTACGACAAGTCTCGGATGCATCCCAGAGGATGGAGCTTTGTCCAAGGAGAAAAATCATCTCGGGTATCTTCCTGGAGGAGTCTGGCGTTGCTACCCGGGATTAAAGGGACTCAAACCACCGGAAAAACATCTGCGGGAGACGCCTGGGAGGAATCTCAGATGCATCCCAGGAGATGGAGCATTGTCCAAGGAGAAAAATCATCTCGGGTATCTTCCCTGGAGGAGTCTGGGGTTGCTACCCAGTATCACTGGGCCCTGAAGCACTGGAGAAAACTCTGCGGGAGAGGCCTGGGAGGAGTTCTGGGTAGATACCGCAGGATGGACCACTGTCAAGAGACAAAAATCATCTTGGGTGTCTTCCCTGGAGGAGTCTGCGGTTGCTAACTGGGATGACAGGACCCTAAACCGCGAGAAAAATGACTCAGGGACATAGTTACGACAAGTCTCGGATGCATCCCAGAGGATGGAGATTTGTCCAAGTAAAAAAGTCATCTTGGGTATCTTCCTGGAGGAGTCTGGGGTTGCTACCCGGGATTTAAGGGACTCAAACCACAGGAAAAATGTCTGCGGGAGACGCCTGGGAGGAATCTCAGATGCATCCCAGAAGATGGAGCATTGTCCAAGGAGAAAAATCAATTCGGGTATCTTCCCTGGAGGAGTCTGGGGTTGCTACTTGGGATGAGAGAACCCTAAACCGCGAGAAAAAAGACTCAGGGACATAGCTGCGACAAGTCTCGGATGCATCCCAGAGGATGGAGCTTTGTTCACAGAGAAAAATCATCTCGGATATCTTCCTGGAGGAGTCTGGGGTTTCTACCCGGGATTAAAGGGACTCAAACCACCGGAAAAATGTCTGCGGGAGACGCCTGGGAGGAATCTCAGATGCATCCCAGAAGATGGAGCATTGTCCAAGCAGAAAAATCATCTCGGGTATCTTCCCTGGAGGAGTCTGGGGTTGCTACCTGGGATGACAGAACCCTAAACCGCGAGAAAAAAGACTCAGGGACATAGCTGCGACAAGTCTCAGACGCATCCCGGAGGATGGAGCTTTTTCCAAGGAGAAAAATCATCTCGGGTGTCTTCCCTGGAGGAGTCTGGGGTTGCTACCCGGGATTACAGGGACCCAAACCAAAGGAAAAACATCTGCGGGAGACCCCTGGGAGGAGTTCTGGGTATATCCCGCAGGATGGACCAATGTCAAGAGATAAAAATCATCTCGAGTATCTTCCCTGCAGGAGTCTGGGGTTGCTACACGGGATTAAAGGGACTCAAACCACCGGAAAAACATCTGCGGGAGACGCCTGGGAGGAATCTCAGATGCATCCCAAAAGATGGAGCATTGTCCAAGGAGAAAAATCATCTCGGGTATCTTCCCTGGAGGAGTCTGGGGTTGCTACCCAGTATCACTGGGCCCTAAAGCACTGGAGAAAACTCTGCGGGAGAGGCCTGGGAGGAGTTCTGGGTAGATCCCGCAGGATGGACCACTGTCAAGAGAGAAAAATCATCTTGGGTGTCTTCCCTGGAGGAGTCTGGGGTTGCTACCTGGGATGACAGAACCCTAAACCGCGAGAAAAAAGACTCAGGGACATAGCTGCGACAAGTCTCGGATGCATCCCAGAAGATGGAGCATTGTCCAAGGAGAAAAATCATCTCGGGTATCATCCCTGGAGGAGTCTGGGGTTGCTACCCGGGATCACAAGGACCCAAACCACCGGAAAAATTTCTGCGGGAGACGACTGGGAGAAGTTCTTGGTAGATCCCGCAGGATGGACCAATGTCAAGAGAGAAAAATCATCTTGGGTGTCTTCCCTGGAGGAGTCTGGGGTTGCTACCCGGAATAACAGGGCCCTTAAGCACTGGAGAAAACTCTGCGGGAAAGACCTGGGAGGAGTTCTGGGTAGATCCTGCAGGATGGACCACTGTCAAGAGAGAAAAATCATCTTGGGTGTCTTCCCTGGAGGAGTCTGTGGTTGCTACCTGGGATGACAGAACCCTAAACCGCGAGAAAAATGACTCAGGGACATAGCTGCGACAAGTCTCGGATGCATCCCAGAGGATGGAGATTTCTCCAAGGAGAAAAATCATCTCGGATATCTTCCCTGGAGGAGTCTGGGGTTGCTACCCAGGATCACAAGGACCCAAACCACCGGAAAAATTTCTGCGGGAGACGCCTGGGAGGAGTTCTGGGTAGATCCCGCAGGATGGACCAATGTTAAGAGAGAAAAATCATCTTGGGTGTCTTCCCTGGAGGAGTCTGGGGTTGCTACCCGGAATAACAGGGCCCTAAAGCACTGGAGAAAACTCTGCGTGAAAGGCCTGGGAGGAGTTCTGGGTAGATCCTGCAGGATGGACCGATGTCAAGAGAGAAAAATCATCTTGGGTGTCTTCCCTGGAGGAGTCTGGGGTTGCTACCTGGGATGACAGAACCCTAAACCGCATGAAAAAAGACTCAGGGACATAGCTGCGACAAGTCTCGGATGCATCCCAGAGGATGGAGCATTGTCCAAGGAGAAAAATCATCTCGGATATCTTCCCTGGAGGAGTCTGGGGTTGCTACCCGGGATTACAGGGACCCAAACCACCGGAAAAATGTCTGCGGGAGACGCCTGGGAGGAATCTCAGATGCATCCCAGAAGATGGAGCATTGTCCAAGGAGAAAAATCATCTCGGGTATCTTCCCTGGAGGAGTCTGGGGTTGCTACCCGGGATCACAGGGCCCTAAAGCACTGGAGAAAACTCTGCGGGAGATGCCTGGGAGGAGTTCTGGGTAGATCCTGCAGGATGGACCACTGTCAAGAGAGAAAAATCATCTTGGGTGTCTTCCCTGGAGGAGTCTGGGGTTGCTACCTGCGATGATAGAACCCTAAACCGCGAGAAAAAAGACTCAGGGACATAGCTGCGACAAGTCTCGGATGCATCCCAGAGGATGGAGCTTTGTCCAAGGAGAAAAATCATCTCGGGTATCTTCCTGGAGGAGTCTGGGGTTCTACCCGGGATTAAAGGGACTCAAACCACAGGAAAAATGTCTGCGGGAGACGCCTGGGAGGAATCTCAGATGCTTCCCAGAAGATGGAGCATTGTCCAAGGAGAAAAATCATCTCGGGTATCTTCCCTGGAGGAGTCTGGGGTTGCTACCTGGGATGACAGAACCCTAAACCGCGAGAAAAAAGACTCAGGGACATAGCTGCGACAAGTCTCGGATGCATCCCAGAGGATGGAGCTTTTTCCAAGGAGAAAAATCATCTCGGGTGTCTTCCCTAGAGGAGTCTGGGGTTGCTACCCGGGATAACAGGGACCCAAACCACCGGAAAAATATATGCGGGAGACGCCTGGGAGGAGTTCTGGGTAGATCCCGCAGGATGGACCAATGTCAAGAGAGAAAAATCATCTTGGGTGTCTTCCCTGGAGGAGTCTGGGGTTGCTACCTGGGATGACAGAACCCTAAACCGCGAGAAAAAAGACTCAGGGACATAGCTGCGACAAGTCTCGGATGCATCCCAGAGGATGGGGCTTTGTCCAAGGAGAAAAATCATCTCGGATATCTTCCCTGGAGGAGTCTGGGGTTGCTACCAGGGATTACAGGGACCCAAACCACCGGAAAAATGTCTGCGGGAGACGCCTGGGAGGAATCTCAGATGCATCCCAGAAGATGCAGCATTGTCCAAGGAGAAAAATCATCTCGGGTATCTTCCCTGGAGGAGTCTGGGGTTGCTACCCGGGATCACAGGGCCCTAAAGCACTGGAGAAAACTCTGCGGGAGATGCCTGGGAGGAGTTCTGGGTAGATCCTGCAGGATGGACCGATGTCAAGAGAGAAAAATCATCTTGGGTGTCTTCCCTGGAGGAGTCTGGGGTTGCTACCTGGGATGACAGAACCCTAAACCGCGAGAAAAAAGACTCAGGGACATAGCTGCGACAAGTCTCGGATGCATCCCAGAGGATGGAGCTTTGTCCAAGGAGAAAAATCATCTCGGGTATCTTCCCTGGTGGAGTCTGGGGTTGCTACCCGGGATCACAGGGCCCTAAACCACCGGAATAAAGACTCAGGGACATACCTGCAAGGAGTCTCGGATGCTTCCCAGAGGATGGAGCATTGTCCAAGGAGAAAAATCATCTCGGATATCTTCCCTGGAGGAGTCTGGGGTTGCTACCCGGGATTACAGGGACCCAAACCACCAGAAAAACATCTGCGGGAGTCGCCTGAAAGGAATCTCCGATGCATCCCAGAAGATGGAGCTTTTTCCAAGGAGAAAAATCATCTCGGGTGTCTTCCCTGGAGGAGTCTGGGGTTGCTACCCGGGATAACAGGGACCCAAACCACCGGAAAAATGTCTGCGGGAAACGCCTGGGAGGAATCTCAGATGCATCCCAGAAGATGGAGCATTGTCCAAGGAGAAAAATCATCTCGGGTATCTTCCCTGGAGGAGTCTGGGGTTGCTACCCGGGATAACAGGGACCCAAACCACCGGAAAAATGTCTGCGGGAACCGCCTTGGAGGAATCTCAGATGTATCCAGAAGATGGAGCATTGTCCAAGGAGAAAAATCATCTCGGGTGTCTTCCCTGGAGGAGTCTGGGGTTGCTACCCAGCATCACAGGGCCCTAAACCACCGGAATAAAGACTCAGGGACATATCTGCAAGGAGTCTCGGATGCTTCCCAGAGGATGGAGCATTGTCCAAGGAGAAAAATCATCTCGGGTATCTTCCCTGGAGGAGTCTGGGGTTGCTACCTGCGATGATAGAACCCTAAACCGCGAGAAAAAAGACTCAGGGACATAGCTGCGACAAGTCTCGGATGCATCCCAGAGGATGGAGCTTTGTCCAAGGAGAAAAATCATCTCGGGTATCTTCCTGGAGGAGTCTGGGGTTGCTACCCGGGATTAAAGGGACTCAAACCACAGGAAAAATGTCTGCGGGAGACGCCTGGGAGGAATCTCAGATGCTTCCCAGAAGATGGAGCATTGTCCAAGGAGAAAAATCATCTCGGGTATCTTCCCTGGAGGAGTCTGGGGTTGCTACCTGGGATGACAGAACCCTAAACCGCGAGAAAAAAGACTCAGGGACATAGCTGCGACAAGTCTCGGATGCATCCCGGAGGATGGAGCTTTGTCCAAGGAGAAAAA
The DNA here is from genome assembly GCF_965231255.1 of Vanellus vanellus. Taxonomy (NCBI): domain Eukaryota; kingdom Metazoa; phylum Chordata; class Aves; order Charadriiformes; family Charadriidae; genus Vanellus; species Vanellus vanellus. Next base: position 628,668 of record NW_028126911.1, on the reverse strand, counting down.
TCATCTCGGATATCTTCCCTGGAGGAGTCTGGGGTTGCTACCCGGGATTACAGGGACCCAAACCACCGGAAAAATGTCTGCGGGAGACGCCTGGGAGGAGTTCTGGGTAGATCCCGCAGGATGGACCAATGTCAAGAGAGAAAAATCATCTTGGGTGTCTTCCCTGGAGGAGTCTGGGGTTGCTACCCGGGATAACAGGGCCCTAAAGCACTGGAGAAAACTCTGCGGGAGATACCTGGGAGGAGTTCTGGGTAGATCCTGCAGGATGGACCGATGTCAAGAGAGAAAAATCATCTTGGGTGTCTTCCCTGGAGGAGTCTGGGGTTGCTACCTGGGATGACAGAACCCTAAACCGCGAGAAAAAAGACTCAGGGACATAGCTGCGACAAGTCTCGGATGCATCCCAGAGGATGGAGATTTGTTCACAGAGAAAAATCATCTCGGATATCTTCCCTGGAGGAGTCTGGGGTTACTACCAGGGATTACAGGGACCCAAACCACCGGAAAAATGTCTGCGGGAGACGCCTGGGAGGAATCTCAGATGCATCCCTGAAGATGGAGCATTGTCCAAGGAGAAAAATCATCTCGGGTATCTTCCCTGGAGGAGTCTGGGGTTGCTACCCGGGATCACAGGGCCCTAAAGCACTGGAGAAAACTCTGCGGGAGATGCCTGGGAGGAGTTCTGGGTAGATCCTGCAGGATGGACCACTGTCAAGAGAGAAAAATCATCTTGGGTGTCTTCCCTGGAGGAGTCTGGGGTTGCTACCTGGGATTAAAGGGACTCAAACCACCGGAAAAATGTCTGCGGGAGACGCCTGGGAGGAATCTCAGATGCTTCCCAGAAGATGGAGCATTGTCCAAGGAGAAAAATCATCTCGGGTATCTTCCCTGGAGGAGTCTGGGGTTGCTACCTGCGATGACAGAACCCTAAACCGCGAGAAAAAAGACTAAGGGACATAGCTGCGACAAGTCTCGGATGCATCCCAGAGGATGGAGCTTTTTCCAAGGAGAAAAGTCATCTCGGGTGTCTTCCCTGGAGGAATCTGGGGTTGCTACCTGGGATAACAGGGACCCAAACCACCGGAAAAATATCTGTGGGAAACGCCTGGGAGGAATCTCAGATGCATCCCAGAAGATGGAGCATTGTCCAAGGAGAAAAATCATCTCGGGTATCTTCCCGGGAGGAGTCTGGGGTTGCTACCCGGGATTACAGGGACCCAAACCACCGGAAAAATATCTGCGGGAGACGCCTGGGAGGAGTTCTGGGTAGATCCCGCAGGTTGGACCAATGCCAAGAGAGAAAAGTCATCTTGGGTGTCTTCCCTGGAGGAGTCTGGGGTTGCTACCCGGGATAACAGGGCTCTAAAGCACTGGAGAAAACTCTGCAGGAGATACCTGGGAGGAGTTCTGGGTAGATCCTGCAGGATGGACCGATGTCAAGAGAGAAAAATCATCTTGGGTGTCTTCCCTGGAGGAGTCTGGGGTTGCTACCTGGGATGACAGAACCCTAAACCGCGAGAAAAAAGACTCAGGGACATAGCTGCGACAAGTCTCGGATGCATCCCAGAGGATGGAGCTTTGTCCAAGGAGAAAAATCATCTCGGATATCTTCCCTGGAGGAGTCTGGGGTTGCTACCCGGGATTACAGGGACCCAAACCACCGGAAAAATGTCTGCGGGAGACGCCTGGGAGGAGTTCTGGGTAGATCCCGCAGGATGGACCAATGTCAAGAGAGAAAAATCATCTTGGGTGTCTTCCCTGGAGGAGTCTGGGGTTGCTACCAGGGATAACAGGGCTCTAAAGCACTGGAGAAAACTCTGCGGGAGATACCTGGGAGGAGTTCTGGGTAGATCCTGCAGGATGGACCGATGTCAAGAGAGAAAAATCATCTTGGGTGTCTTCCCTGGAGGAGTCTGGGGTTGCTACCTGGGATGACAGAACCCTAAACCGCGAGAAAAAAGACTCAGGGACATAGCTGCGACAAGTCTCGGATGCATCCCAGAGGATGGAGCTTTGTCCAAGGAGAAAAATCATCTCGGATATCTTCCCTGGAGGAGTCTGGGGTTGCTACCCGGGATTACAGGGACTCAAACCACCGGAAAAATATCTGCGGGAGACGCCTGGGAGGAGTTCTGGGTAGATCCCGCAGGATGGACCAATGTCAAGAGAGAAAAATCATCTTGGGTGTCTTCCCTGGAGGAGTCTGGGGTTGCTACCTGGGATGACAGAACCCTAAACCGTGAGAAAAAAGACTCAGGGACATAGCTGCGACAAGTCTCGGATGCATCAGAGACGATGGAGCTTTGTCCAAGGAGAAAAATCATCTCGGGTGTCTTCCCTGGTGGAGTCTGGGGTTGCTACCCGGGATCACAGGGCCCTAAACCACCGGAATAAAGACTCAGGGACATACCTGCAAGGAGTCTCGGATGCTTCCCAGAGGATGGAGCATTGTCCAAGGAGAAAAATCATCTCGGATATCTTCCCTGGAGGAGTCTGGGGTTGCTACCCGGGATTACAGGGACCCAAACCACCAGAAAAACATCTGCGGGAGTCGCCTGAAAGGAATCTCCGATGCATCCCAGAAGATGGAGCTTTTTCCAAGGAGAAAAATCATCTCGGGTGTCTTCCCTGGAGGAGTCTGGGGTTGCTACCCGGGATAACAGGGACCCAAACCACCGGAAAAATATCTGCGGGAAACGCCTGGGAGGAATCTCAGATGCATCCCAGAAGATGGAGCATTGTCCAAGGAGAAAAATCATCTCGGGTATCTTCCCGGGAGGAGTCTGGGGTTGCTACCCGGGATTACAGGGACCCAAACCACCGGAAAAATATCTGCGGGAGACGCCTGGGAGGAGTTCTGGGTAGATCCCGCAGGTTGGACCAATGCCAAGAGAGAAAAGTCATCTTGGGTGTCTTCCCTGGAGGAGTCTGGGGTTGCTACCCGGGATAACAGGGCTCTAAAGCACTGGAGAAAACTCTGCAGGAGATACCTGGGAGGAGTTCTGGGTAGATCCTGCAGGATGGACCGATGTCAAGAGAGAAAAATCATCTTGGGTGTCTTCCCTGGAGGAGTCTGGGGTTGCTACCTGGGATGACAGAACCCTAAACCGCGAGAAAAAAGACTCAGGGACATAGCTGCGACAAGTCTCGGATGCATCCCAGAGGATGGAGCTTTGTCCAAGGAGAAAAATCATCTCGGATATCTTCCCTGGAGGAGTCTGGGGTTGCTACCCGGGATTACAGGGACCCAAACCACCGGAAAAATGTCTGCGGGAGACGCCTGGGAGGAGTTCTGGGTAGATCCCGCAGGATGGACCAATGTCAAGAGAGAAAAATCATCTTGGGTGTCTTCCCTGGAGGAGTCTGGGGTTGCTACCAGGGATAACAGGGCTCTAAAGCACTGGAGAAAACTCTGCGGGAGATACCTGGGAGGAGTTCTGGGTAGATCCTGCAGGATGGACCGATGTCAAGAGAGAAAAATCATCTTGGGTGTCTTCCCTGGAGGAGTCTGGGGTTGCTACCTGGGATGACAGAACCCTAAACCGCGAGAAAAAAGACTCAGGGACATAGCTGCGACAAGTCTCGGATGCATCCCAGAGGATGGAGCTTTGTCCAAGGAGAAAAATCATCTCGGATATCTTCCCTGGAGGAGTCTGGGGTTGCTACCCGGGATTACAGGGACTCAAACCACCGGAAAAATATCTGCGGGAGACGCCTGGGAGGAGTTCTGGGTAGATCCCGCAGGATGGACCAATGTCAAGAGAGAAAAATCATCTTGGGTGTCTTCCCTGGAGGAGTCTGGGGTTGCTACCTGGGATGACAGAACCCTAAACCGTGAGAAAAAAGACTCAGGGACATAGCTGCGACAAGTCTCGGATGCATCAGAGACGATGGAGCTTTGTCCAAGGAGAAAAATCATCTCGGGTGTCTTCCCTGGTGGAGTCTGGGGTTGCTACCCGGGATCACAGGGCCCTAAACCACCGGAATAAAGACTCAGGGACATACCTGCAAGGAGTCTCGGATGCTTCCCAGAGGATGGAGCATTGTCCAAGGAGAAAAATCATCTCGGATATCTTCCCTGGAGGAGTCTGGGGTTGCTACCCGGGATTACAGGGACCCAAACCACCAGAAAAACATCTGCGGGAGTCGCCTGAAAGGAATCTCCGATGCATCCCAGAAGATGGAGCTTTTTCCAAGGAGAAAAATCATCTCGGGTGTCTTCCCTGGAGGAGTCTGGGGTTGCTACCCGGGATAACAGGGACCCAAACCACCGGAAAAATGTCTGCGGGAAACGCCTGGGAGGAATCTCAGATGCATCCCAGAAGATGGAGCATTGTCCAAGGAGAAAAATCATCTCGGGTATCTTCCCTGGAGGAGTCTGGGGTTGCTACCCGGGATAACAGGGACCCAAACCACCGGAAAAATGTCTGCGGGAACCGCCTGGGAGGAATCTCAGATGTATCCAGAAGATGGAGCATTGTCCAAGGAGAAAAATCATCTCGGGTGTCTTCCCTGGAGGAGTCTGGGGTTGCTACCCAGCATCACAGGGCCCTAAACCACCGGAATAAAGACTCAGGGACATATCTGCAAGGAGTCTCGGATGCTTCCCAGAGGATGGAGCATTGTCCAAGGAGAAAAATCATCTCGGGTATCTTCCCTGGAGGAGTCTGGGGTTGCTACCTGCGATGATAGAACCCTAAACCGCGAGAAAAAAGACTCAGGGACATAGCTGCGACAAGTCTCGGATGCATCCCAGAGGATGGAGCTTTGTCCAAGGAGAAAAATCATCTCGGGTATCTTCCTGGAGGAGTCTGGGGTTGCTACCCGGGATTAAAGGGACTCAAACCACAGGAAAAATGTCTGCGGGAGACGCCTGGGAGGAATCTCAGATGCTTCCCAGAAGATGGAGCATTGTCCAAGGAGAAAAATCATCTCGGGTATCTTCCCTGGAGGAGTCTGGGGTTGCTACCTGGGATGACAGAACCCTAAACCGCGAGAAAAAAGACTCAGGGACATAGCTGCGACAAGTCTCGGATGCATCCCAGAGGATGGAGCTTTGTCCAAGGAGAAAAATCATCTCGGATATCTTCCCTGGAGGAGTCTGGGGTTGCTACCCGGGATTACAGGGACCCAAACCACCGGAAAAATGTCTGCGGGAGACGCCTGGGAGGAGTTCTGGGTAGATCCCGCAGGATGGACCAATGTCAAGAGAGAAAAATCATCTTGGGTGTCTTCCCTGGAGGAGTCTGGGGTTGCTACCCGGGATAACAGGGCCCTAAAGCACTGGAGAAAACTCTGCGGGAGATACCTGGGAGGAGTTCTGGGTAGATCCTGCAGGATGGACCGATGTCAAGAGAGAAAAATCATCTTGGGTGTCTTCCCTGGAGGAGTCTGGGGTTGCTACCTGGGATGACAGAACCCTAAACCGCGAGAAAAAAGACTCAGGGACATAGCTGCGACAAGTCTCGGATGCATCCCAGAGGATGGGGCTTTGTCCAAGGAGAAAAATCATCTCGGATATCTTCCCTGGAGGAGTCTGGGGTTGCTACCAGGGATTACAGGGACCCAAACCACCGGAAAAATGTCTGCGGGAGACGCCTGGGAGGAATCTCAGATGCATCCCAGAAGATGGAGCATTGTCCAAGGAGAAAAATCATCTCGGGTATCTTCCCTGGAGGAGTCTGGGGTTGCTACCCGGGATCACAGGGCCCTAAAGCACTGGAGAAAACTCTGCGGGAGATGCCTGGGAGGAGTTCTGGGTAGATCCTGCAGGATGGACCACTGTCAAGAGAGAAAAATCATCTTGGGTGTCTTCCCTGGAGGAGTCTGGGGTTGCTACCTGGGATTAAAGGGACTCAAACCACCGGAAAAATGTCTGCGGGAGACGCCTGGGAGGAATCTCAGATGCTTCCCAGAAGATGGAGCATTGTCCAAGGAGAAAAATCATCTCGGGTATCTTCCCTGGAGGAGTCTGGGGTTGCTACCTGCGATGACAGAACCCTAAACCGCGAGAAAAAAGACTAAGGGACATAGCTGCGACAAGTCTCGGATGCATCCCAGAGGATGGAGCTTTTTCCAAGGAGAAAAGTCATCTCGGGTGTCTTCCCTGGAGGAATCTGGGGTTGCTACCTGGGATAACAGGGACCCAAACCACCGGAAAAATATCTGCGGGAAACGCCTGGGAGGAATCTCAGATGCATCCCAGAAGATGGAGCATTGTCCAAGGAGAAAAATCATCTCGGGTATCTTCCCGGGAGGAGTCTGGGGTTGCTACCCGGGATCACAGGGCCCTAAACCACCGGAATAAAGACTCAGGGACATATCTGCAAGGAGTCTCGGATGCTTCCCAGAGGATGGAGCATTGTCCAAGGAGAAAAATCATCTCGGGTATCTTCCCTGGAGGAGTCTGGGGTTGCTACCCGGGATCACAGGGCCCTAAAGCACTGGAGAAAACTCTGCGGGAGATGCCTGGGAGGAGTTCTGGGTAGATCCTGCAGGATGGACCACTGTCAAGAGAGAAAAATCATCTTGGGTGTCTTCCCTGGAGGAGTCTGGGGTTGCTACCTGGGATGACAGAACCCTAAACCGCGAGAAAAAAGACTCAGGGACATAGCTGCGACAAGTCTCGGATGCATCCCAGAGGATGGAGCTTTGTCCAAGGAGAAAAATCATCTCGGGTATCTTCCTGGAGGAGTCTGGGGTTGCTACCCGGGATTAAAGGTACTCAAACCACAGGAAAAATGTCTGCGGGAGACGCCTGGGAGGAATCTCAGATGCTTCCCAGAAGATGGAGCATTGTCCAAGGAGAAAAATCATCTCGGGTATCTTCCCTGGAGGAGTCTGGGGTTGCTACCTGGGATGACAGAACCCTAAACCGCGAGAAAAAAGACTCAGGGACATAGCTGCGACAAGTCTCGGATGCATCCCAGAGGATGGAGCTTTGTCCAAGGAGAAAAATCATCTCGGATATCTTCCCTGGAGGAGTCTGGGGTTGCTACCCGGGATTACAGGGACCCAAACCACCGGAAAAATGTCTGCGGGAGACGCCTGGGAGGAGTTCTGGGTAGATCCCGCAGGATGGCCCAATGTCAAGAGAGAAAAATCATCTTGGGTGTCTTCCCTGGAGGAGTCTGGGGTTGCTACCTGGGATGACAGAACCCTAAACCGCGAGAAAAAATACTCAGGGACATAGCTGCGACAAGTCTCGGATGCATCCCAGAGGATGGAGCTTTGTCCAAGGAAAAATCATCTCGGGTGTCTTCCCTGGAGGAGTCTGGGGTTGCTACCCGCGATTACAGGGACCCAAACCACCGGAAAAATGTCTGCGGGAGACGCCTGGGAGGAATCTCAGATGCATCCCAGAAGATGGAGCATTGTCCAAGGAGAAAAATCATCTCGGGTATCTTCCCTGGAGGAGTCTGGTGTTGCTACCCGGGATCACAGGGCCCTAAAGCACTGGAGAAAACTCAGCGGGAGATGCCTGGGAGGAGTTCTGGGTAGATCCTGCAGGATGGACCACTGTCAAGAGAGAAAAATCATCTTGGGTGTCTTCCCTGGAGGAGTCTGGGGTTGCTACCTGGGATGACAGAACCCTAAACCGTGAGAAAAAAGACTCAGGGACATAGCTGCGACAAGTCTCGGATGCATCAGAGAGGATGGAGCTTTGTCCAAGGAGAAAAATCATCTCGGGTGTCTTCCCTGGTGGAGTCTGGGGTTGCTACCCGGGATCACAGGGCCCTAAACCACCGGAATAAAGACTCAGGGACATACCTGCAAGGAGTCTCGGATTCTTCCCAGAGGATGGAGCATTGTCCAAGGAGAAAAATCATCTCGGATATCTTCCCTGGAGGAGTCTGGGGTTGCTACCCGGGATTACAGGGACCCAAACCACCAGAAAAACATCTGCGGGAGTCGCCTGAAAGGAATCTCCGATGCATCCCAGAAGATGGAGCTTTTTCCAAGGAGAAAAATCATCTCGGGTGTCTTCCCTGGAGGAGTCTGGGGTTGCTACCCGGGATAACAGGGACCCAAACCACCGGAAAAATGTCTGCGGGAAACGCCTGGGAGGAATCTCAGATGCATCCCAGAAGATGGAGAATTGTCCATGGAGAAAAATCATCTCGGGTATCTTCCCTGGAGGAGTCTGGGGTTGCTACCCGGGATAACAGGGACCCAAACCACCTGAAAAATGTCTGCGGGAACCGCCTGGGAGGAATCTCAGATGTATCCAGAAGATGGAGCATTGTCCAAGGAGAAAAATCATCTCGGGTGTCTTCCCTGGAGGAGTCTGGGGTTGCTACCCAGGATCACAGGGCCCTAAACCACCGGAATAAAGACTCAGGGACATATCTGCAAGGAGTCTCGGATGCTTCCCAGAGGATGGAGCATTGTCCAAGGAGAAAAATCATCTCGGGTATCTTCCCTGGAGGAGTCTGGGGTTGCTACCTGCGATGATAGAACCCTAAACCGCGAGAAAAAAGACTCAGGGACATAGCTGCGACAAGTCTCGGATGCATCCCAGAGGATGGAGCTTTGTCCAAGGAGAAAAATCATCTCGGGTATCTTCCTGGAGGAGTCTGGGGTTGCTACCCGGGATTAAAGGGACTCAAACCACAGGAAAAATGTCTGCGGGAGACGCCTGGGAGGAATCTCAGATGCATCCCAGAAGATGGAGCATTGTCCAAGGAGAAAAATCATCTCGGGTATCTTCCGTGGAGGAGTCTGGGGTTGCTACCTGCGATGACAGAACCCTAAACCGCGAGAAAAAAGACTAAGGGACATAGCTGCGACAAGTCTCGGATGCATCCCAGAGGATGGAGCTTTTTCCAAGGAGAAAAATCATCTCGGGTGTCTTCCCTGGAGGAATCTGGGGTTGCTACCTGGGATAACAGGGACCCAAACCACCGGAAAAATATCTGCGGGAAACGCCTGGGAGGAATCTCAGATGCATCCCAGAAGATGGAGCATTGTCCAAGGAGAAAAATCATCTCGGGTATCTTCCCGGGAGTAGTCTGGGGTTGCTACCCGGGATCACAGGGCCCTAAACCACCGGAAATAAGACTCAGGGACATATCTGCAAGGAGTCTCGGATGCTTCCCAGAGGATGGAGCATTGTCCAAGGAGAAAAATCATCTCGGGTATCTTCCCTGGAGGAGTCTGGGGTTGCTACCTGGGATGACAGAACCCTAAACCGCGAGAAAAAAACCTCAGGGACATAGCTGCGAAAAGTCTCGGATGCATCAGAGAGGATGGAGCTTTGTCCAAGGAGAAAAATTATCTCGGATATCTTCCCTGGAGGAGTCTGGGGTTGCTACCTGGGATGACAGAACCCTAAACCGCGAGAAAAATGACTCAGGGACATAGCTGCGACAAGTCTCGGATGCATCCCAGAGGATGGAGATTTCTCCAAGGAGAAAAATCATCTCGGATATCTTCCCTGGAGGAGTCTGGGGTTGCTACCCAGGATCACAAGGACCCAAACCACCGGAAAAATTTCTGCGGCAGACGCCTGGGAGGAGTTCTGGGTAGATCCCGCAGGATGGACCGATGTCAAGAGAGAAAAATCATCTTGGGTGTCTTCCCTGGAGGAGTCTGGGGTTGCTACCTGGGATGACAGAACCCTAAACCGCATGAAAAAAGACTCAGGGACATAGCTGCGACAAGTCTCGGATGCATCCCAGAGGATGGAGCATTGTCCAAGGAGAAAAATCATCTCGGATATCTTCCCTGGAGGAGTCTGGGGTTGCTACCCGGGATTAAAGGGACTCAAACCACAGGAAAAATGTCTGCGGGAGACGTCTGGGAGGAATCTCAGATGCTTCCCAGAAGATGGAGCATTGTCCAAGGAGAAAAATCATCTCGGGTATCTTCCCTGGAGGAGTCTGGGGTTGCTACCTGGGATGACAGAACCCTAAACCGCGAGAAAAAAGACTCAGGGACATAGCTGCGACAAGTCTCGGATGCATCCCAGAGGATGGAGCTTTTTCCAAGGAGAAAAATCATCTCGGGTGTCTTCCCTAGAGGAGTCTGGGGTTGCTACCCGGGATAACAGGGACCCAAACCACCGGAAAAATATATGCGGGAGACGCCTGGGAGGAGTTCTGGGTAGATCCCGCAGGATGGACCAATGTCAAGAGAGAAAAATCATCTTGGGTGTCTTCCCTGGAGGAGTCTGGGGTTGCTACCTGGGATGACAGAACCCTAAACCGCGAGAAAAAAGACTCAGGGACATAGCTGCGACAAGTCTCGGATGCATCCCAGAGGATGGAGCTTTGTCCAAGGAGAAAAATCATCTCGGATATCTTCCCTGGAGGAGTCTGGGGTTGCTACCCGGGATTACAGGGACCCAAACCACCGGAAAAATGTCTGCGGGAGACGCCTGGGAGGAGTTCTGGGTAGATCCCGCAGGATGGACCAATGTCAAGAGAGAAAAATCATCTTGGGTGTCTTCCCTGGAGGAGTCTGGGGTTGCTACCTGGGATGACAGAACCCTAAACCGCGAGAAAAAAACCTCAGGGACATAGCTGCGACAAGTCTCGGATGCATCCCAGAGGATGGAGCTTTGTCCAAGGAGAAAAATCATCTCGGATATCTTCCTGGAGGAGTCTGGGGTTGCTACCCAGGATTAAAGGGACTCAAACCACAGGAAAAATGTCTGCGGGAGACGCCTGGGAGGAATCTCAGATGCTTCCCAGAAGATGGAGCATTGTCCAAGGAGAAAAATCATCTCGAGTGTCTTCCCTGGAGGAGTCTGGGGTTGCTACCCGGGATTACAGGGACCCAAACCACCGGAAAAATATCTGCGGGAGACGCCTGGGAGGAGTTCTGGGTAGATCCCGCAGGTTGGACCAATGCCAAGAGAGAAAAGTCATCTTGGGTGTCTTCCCTGGAGGAGTCTGGGGTTGCTACCCGGTATAACAGGGCTCTAAAGCACTGGAGAAAACTCTGCGGGAGATACCTGGGAGGAGTTCTGGGTAGATCCTCCAGGATGGACCGATGTCAAGAGAGAAAAATCATCTTGGGTGTCTTCCCTGGAGGAGTCTGGGGTTGCTACCTGGGATGACAGAACCCTAAACCGCGAGAAAAAAGACTCAGGGACATAGCTGCTACAAGTCTCGGATGCATCCCAGAGGATGGAGCTTTGTCCAAGGAGAAAAATCATCTCGGATATCTTCCCTGGAGGAGTCTGGGGTTGCTACCCGGGATTACAGGGACCCAAACCACCGGAAAAATGTCTGCGGGAGACGCCTGGGAGGAGTTCTGGGTAGATCCCGCAGGATGGACCAATGTCAAGAGAGAAAAATCATCTTGGGTGTCTTCCCTTGAGGAGTCTGGGGTTGCTACCTGGGATGACAGAACCCTAAACCGCGAGAAAAAAGACTCAGGGACATAGCTGCGACAAGTCTCGGATGCATCCCAGAGGATGGAGCTTTGTCCAAGGAGAAAAATCATCTCGGATATCTTCCCTGGAAGAGTCTGGGGTTGCTACCAGGGATTACAGGGACCCAAACCACCGGAAAAATGTCTGCGGGAGACGCCTGGGAGGAATCTCAGATGCATCCCAGAAGATGGAGCCTTGTCCAAGGAGAAAAATCATCTCGGGTATCTTCCCTGGAGGAGTCTGGGGTTGCTACCCGGGATCTCAGGGCCCTAAAGCACTGGAGAAAACTCTGCGGGAGATGCCTGGGAGGAGTTCTGGGTAGATCCTGCAGGATGGACCACTGTCAAGAGAGAAAAATCATCTTGGGTGTCTTCCCTGGAGGAGTCTGGGGTTGCTACCTGGGATGACAGAACCCTAAACCGCGAGAAAAAAGACTCAGGGACATAGCTGAGACAAGTCTCGGATGCATCCCAGAGGATGGAGCTTTTTCCAAGGAGAAAAATCATCTCGGGTGTCTTCCCTGGAGGAGTCTGGGGTTGCTACCCGGGATTACAGGGACCCAAACCACCGGAAAAATATCTGCGGGAGATGCCTGGGAGGAGTTCTGGGTAGATCCCGCAGGATGGACCAATGCCAAGAGAGAAAAATCATCTTGGGTGTCTTCCCTGGAGGAGTCTGGGGTTGCTACCTGGGATGACAGAACCCTAAACCGCGAGAAAAAAGACTCAGGGACATAGCTGCGACAAGTCTCGGATGCATCCCAGAGGATGGAGCTTTTTCCAAGGAGAAAAATCATCTCGGGTGTCTTCCCTGGTGGAGTCTGGGGTTGCTACCCGGGATCACAGGACCCTAAACCACCGGAATAAAGACTCAGGGACATACCTGCAAGGAGTCTCGGATGCTTCCCAGAGGATGGAGCATTGTCCAAGGAGAAAAATCATCTCGGATATCTTCCCTGGAGGAGTCTGGGGTTGCTACCCGGGATTACAGGGACCCAAACCACCAGAAAAACATCTGCGGGAGTCGCCTGAAAGGAATCTCCGATGCATCCCAGAAGATGGAGCATTGTCCAAGGAGAAAAATCATCTCGGGTATCTTCCCTGGAGGAGTCTGGGGTTGCTACCTGCGATGACAGAACCCTAAACCGCGAGAAAAAAGACTCAGGGACATAGCTGCGACAAGTCTCGGATGCATCCCAGAGGATGGAGCTTTTTCCAAGGAGAAAAATCATCTCGGGTGTCTTCCCTGGAGGAGTCTGGGGTTGCTACCCGGGATAACAGGGACCCAAACCACCGGAAAAATGTCTGCGGGAAACGCCTGGGAGGAATCTCAGATGCATCCCAGAAGATGGAGCATTGTCCAAGGAGAAAAATCATCTCGGGTATCTTCCCTGGAGGAGTCTGGGGTTGCTACCCGGGATTACAGGGACCCAAACCACCGGAAAAATGTCTGCGGGAAACGCCTGGGAGGAATCTCAGATGTATCCAGAAGATGGAGCATTGTCCAAGGAGAAAAATCATCTCGGGTGTCTTCCCTGGAGGAGTCTGGTGTTGCTCCCCGGGATCACAGGGCCCTAAAGCACTGGAGAAAACTCTGCGGGAGATGCCTGGGAGGAGTTCTGGGTAGATCCTGCAGGATGGACCACTGTCAAGAGAGAAAAATCATCTTGGGTGTCTTCCCTGGAGGAGTCTGGGGTTGCTACCTGGGATGACAGAACCCTAAACCGCGAGAAAAAAGACTCAGGGACATAGCTGCGACAAGTCTCGGATGCATCCCAGAGGATGGAGCTTTGTTAAAGGAGAAAAATCATCTCGGGTATCTTCCTGGAGGAGTCTGGGGTTGCTACCCGGGATTAAAGGGACTCAAACCACCGGAAAAATGTCTGCGGGAGACGCCTGGGAGGAATCTCAGATGCTTCCCAGAAGATGGAGCATTGTCCAAGGAGAAAAATCATCTCGGGTATCTTCCCGGGAGGAGTCTGGGGTTGCTACCCGGGATCACAGGGCCCTAAACCACCGGAATAAAGACTCAGGGACATATCTGCAAGGAGTCTCGGATGCTTCCCAGAGGATGGAGCATTGTCAAAGGAGAAAAAGCATCTCGGGTATCTTCCCTGGAGGAGTCTGGGGTTGCTACCTGCGATGATAGAACCCTAAACCGCGAGAAAAAAACCTCAGGGAAATAGCTGCGACAAGTCTCGGATGAATCAGAGAGGATGGAGCTTTGTCCAAGGAGAAAAATCATCTTGGGTGTCTTCCCTGGAGGAGTCTGGGGTTCGTACCCGGGATAACAGGGCCCTAAAGCACTGGAGAAAACTCTGCGGGAGATACCTGGGAGGAGTTCTGGGTAGATCCTGCAGGATGGACCGATGTCAAGAGAGAAAAATCATCTTGGGTATCTTCCCTGGAGGAGTCTGGGGTTGCTACCTGGGATGACAGAACCCTAAACCGCGAGAAAAAAGACTCAGGGACATAGCTGCGACAAGTCTCGGATGCATCCCAGAGGATGGAGCTTTGTCCAAGGAGAAAAATCATCTCGGGTATCTTCCTGGAGGAGTCTGGGGTTGCTACCCGGGATAACAGGGACCCAAACCACCAGAAAAATGTCTGCGGGAGACGCCTGGGAGGAATCTCAGATGCTTCCCAGAAGATGGAGCATTGTCCAAGGAGAAAAATCATCTCGGGTATCTTCCCTGGAGGAGTCTGGGGTTGCTACCCGTGATGACAGAACCCTAAACCGCGAGAAAAAAGACTCAGGGACATAGCTGCGACAAGTCTCAGATGCAATCCAGAGGATGGAGCTTTTTCCAAAGAGAAAAATCATCTCGGGTGTCTTCCCTGGAGGAGTCTGGGATTGCTACCTGGGATGACAGAACCCTAAACCGTGAGAAAAAAGACTCAGGGACATAGCTGCGACAAGTCTCGGATGCATCAGAGAGGATGGAGCTTTGTCCAAGGAGAAAAATCAACTCGGGTGTCTTCCCTGGAGGAGTCTGGGGTTGCTACCCGGGATCACAGGGCCCTAAACCACCGGAATAAAGACTCAGGGACATACCTGCAAGGAGTCTCGGATGCTTTCCAGAGGATGGAGCATTGTCCAAGGAGAAAAATCATCTCGGGTATCTTCCCTGGAGGAGTCTGGGGTTGCTACCCGGGATTACAGGGACCCAAACCACCAGAAAAACATCTGCGGGAGTCGCCTGAAAGGAATCTCAGATGCATCCCAGAAGATGGAGCATTGTCCAAGGAGAAAAATCATCTCGGGTATCTTCCCTGGAGGAGTCTGGGGTTGCTACCCGGGATCACAGGGCCCTAAAGCACTGGAGAAAACTCTGCGGGAGATACCTGGGAGGAGTTCTGGGTAGATCCTGCAGGATGGACCGATGTCAAGAGAGAAAAATCATCTTCGGTGTCTTCCCTGGAGGAGTCTGGGTTTGCTACCTGGGATGACAGAACCCTAAACCGCGAGAAAAAAGACTCAGGGACATAGCTGCGACAAGTCTCGGATGCATCCCAGAGGATGGAGCTTTGTCCAAGGAGAAACATTATCTCGGATATCTTCCCTGGAGGAGTCTGGGGTTGCTACCCGGGATCACAGGGACCCAAACCGCCGGAAAAATTTCTGCGGGAGACGCCTGGGAGGAGTTCTGGGTAGATCCCGCAGGATGGACCAATATCAAGAGAGAAAAATCATCTTGGGTGTCTTCCCTGGAGGAGTCTGGGGATGCTAACCGGGATAACAGGGCCCTAAAGCACTGGAAAAATGTCTGCGGGAGACGCCTGGGAGGAATGTCAGATGCATCCCAGAAGATGGAGCATTGTCCAAGGAGAAAAATCATCTCGGGTATCTTCCCTGGAGGAGTCTGGTATTGGTACCCGGGATCACAGGGCCCTAAAGCACTGGAGAAAACTCTGCGGGTGATGCCTGGGAGGAGTTCTGGGTAGATCCTGCAGGATAGACCACTGTCAAGAGAGAAAAATCATCTTGGGTGTCTTCCCTGGAGGAGTCTGGGGTTGCTACCTGGGATGACAGAACCCTAAACCTCGAGAAAAAAGACTCAGGGACATAGCTGCGACAAGTCTCGGATGCATCAGAGAGGATGGAGCTTTGTCCAAGGAGAAAAATCATCTTGGGTGTCTTCCCTGGAGGAGTCTGGGGTTCCTACCCGGGATAACAGGGCCCTAAAGCACTGGAGAAAACTCTGCGGGAGATACCTGGGAGGAGTTCTGGGTAGATCCTGCAGGATGGACCGATGTCAAGAGAGAAAAATCATCTTGGGTGTCTTCCCTGGAGGAGTCTGGGGTTGCTACCCGGGATTACAGGGACCAAAACCACCGGAAAAATATCTGCGGGAGACGCCTGGGAGGAATTCTGGGTAGATCCTGCAGGATGGACCAATGTCAAGAGAGAAAAATCATCTTGGGTGTCTTCCCTGGAGGTGTCTGGGGTTGCTACCTGGGATGACAGAACCCTAAACCGCGAGAAAAAAGACTCAGGGACATAGCTGCGACAAGTCTCGGATGCATCCCAGAGGATGGAGCTTTGTCCAAAGAGAAAACTCATCTCGGGTATCTTCCTGGAGGAGTCTGGGGTTGCTACCCGGGATTAAAGGGACTCAAACCACCGGAAAAATGTCTGCGGGAGACGCCTGGGAGGAATCTCAGATGCATCCCAGAAGATGGAGCATTGTCCAAGGAGAAAAATCATCTCGGGTATCTTCCCTGGAGGAGTCTGGGGTTGCTACCTGGGATGACAGAACCCTAAACCGCGAGAAAAAAGACTCAGGGACATAGCTGCGACAAGTCTCGGATGCATCCCAGAGGATGGAGCTTTGTCCAAGGAGAAAAATCATCTCGGGTATCTTCCTGGAGGAGTCTGGGGTTGCTACCTAGGATTAAAGGGACTCAAACCACCGGAAATATGTCTGCGAGAGACGCCTGGGAGGAATCTCAGATGCTTCCCAGAAGATGGAGCATTGTCCAAGGAGAAAAATCATCTCGGGTATCTTCCCTGGAGGAGTCTGGGGTTGCTACCCGGGATGACAGAACCCTAAACCGCGAGAAAAAAGACTCAGGGACATAGCTGCGACAAGTCTCGGAAGCATCAGAGAGGATGGAGCTTTGTCCAAGGAGAAAAATCAACTCGGGTGACTTCCCTGGAGGAGTCTGGGGTTGCTACCCGGGATCACAGGGCCCTAAACCACCGGAATAAAGACTCAGGGACATACCTGCAAGGAGTCTCGGATGCTTTCCAGAGGATGGAGCATTGTCCAAGGAGAAAAATCATCTCGGGTATCTTCCATGGAGGAGTCTGGGGTTGCTACCTGGGATTACAGGGACCCAAACCACCAGAAAAACATCTGCGGGAGTCGCCTGAAAGGAATCTCAGATGCATCCCAGAAGATGGAGCATTGTCCAAGGAGAAAAATCATCTCGGGTATCTTCCCTGGAGGAGTCTGGGGTTGCTACCCGGGATCACAGGGCCCTAAAGCACTGGAGAAAACTCTGCGGGAGATGCCTGGGAGGAGTTCTGGGTAGATCCTGCAGGATGGACCACTGTCAAGAGAGAAAAATCATCTTCGGTGTCTTCCCTGGAGGAGTCTGGGTTTGCTACCTGGGATGACAGAACCCTAAACCGCGAGAAAAAAGACTCAGGGACATAGCTGCGACAAGTCTCGGATGCATCCCAGAGGATGGAGCTTTTTCCAAGGAGAAAAATCATCTCGGGTGTCTTCCCTGGAGGAGTCTGGGGTTGCTACCTGGGATGACAGAACCCTAAACCGCGAGAAAAAAGACTCAGGGACATAGCTGCGACAAGTCTCGGATGCATCCCAGAGGATGGAGCTTTGTCCAAGGAGAAACATTATCTCGGATATCTTCCCTGGAGGAGTCTGGGGTTGCTACCCGGGATCACAGGGACCCAAACCGCCGGAAAAATTTCTGCGGGAGACGCCTGGGAGGAGTTCTGGGTAGATCCCGCAGGATGGACCAATGTCAAGAGAGAAAAATCATCTTGGGTGTCTTCCCTGGAGGAGTCTGGGGTTGCTAACCGGGATAACAGGGCCCTAAAGCACCGGAAAAATGTCTGCGGGAGACGCCTGGGAGGAATCTCAGATGCATCCCAGAAGATGGAGCATTGTCCAAGGAGAAAAATCATCTCGGGTATCTTCCCTGGAGGAGTCTGGTATTGGTACCCGGGATCACAGGGCCCTAAAGCACTGGAGAAAACTCTGCGGGTGATGCCTGGGAGGAGTTCTGGGTAGATCCTGCAGGATAGACCACTGTCAAGAAAGAAAAATCATCTTGGGTGTCTTCCCTGGAGGAGTCTTGGGTTGCTACCTGGGATGACAGAACCCTAAACCTCGATAAAAAAGACTCAGGGACATAGCTGCGACAAGTCTCGGAGGCATCCCAGAGGATGGAGCTTTGTCCAAGGAGAAAAATCATCTCGGGTATCGTCCTGGAGGAGTCTGGGTTTGCTACCCGGGATTAAAGGGACTCAAACCACAGGAAAAATGTCTGCGGGAGACGCCTGGGAGAAATCTCAGATGCTTCCCAGAAGATGGAGCATTGTCCAAGGAGAAAAATCATCTCGGGTATCTTCCCTGGAGGAGTCTGGGGTTGCTACCTGGGATGACAGAACCCTAAACCGCGAGAAAAAAGACTCAGGGACATAGCTGCGACAAGTCTCGGATGCATCCCAGAGGATGGAGCTTTGTCCAAGGAGAAAAATTATCTCGGATATCTTCCCTGGAGGAGTCTGGGGTTGCTACCCGGGATTAAAGGGACCCAAACCACCGGAAAAATGTCTGCTGGAGACGCCTGGGAGGAATCTCAGATGCTTCGCAGAAGATGGAGCATTGTCCAAGGAGAAAAATCATCTCGGGTATCTTCCCTGGAGGAGTCTGGGGTTGCTACCTGGGATGACAGAACCCTAAACCGCGAGAAAAAAGACTCAGGGACATAGCTGCGACAAGTCTCGCATGCATCCCAGAGGATGGAGCTTTTTCCAAGGAGAAAAATCATCTCGGGTGTCTTCCCTGGAGGAGTCTGGGGTTGCTACCCGGGATCACAGGGCCCTAAACCACCGGAATAAAGACTCAGGGACATACCTGCAAGGAGTCTCGGATGCTTCCCAGAGGATGGAGCTTTGTCCAAGGAGAAAAATCATCTCGGATATCTTCCCTGGAGGAGTCTGGGGTTGCTACCCGGGATTACACGCACCCAAACCACCGGAAAAATGTCTGCGGGATACGCCTGGGAGGAATCTCAGATGCTTCCCAGAAGATGGAGCATTGTCCAAGGAGAAAAATCATCTCGGGTATCTTCCCTGGAGGAGTCTGGGGTTGCTACCTGGGATGACAGAACCCTAAACCGCGAGAAAAAAGACTCAGGGACATAGCTGCGACTAGTCTCAGATGCAACCCAGAGCATGGAGCTTTGTCCAAGGAGAAAAATCATCTCGGGTGTCTTCCCTGGAGGAGTCTGGGGTTGCTACCTGGGATGACAGAACCCTAAACCGTGAGAAAAAAGACTCAGGGACATAGCTGCGACAAGTCTCGGATGCATCAGAGAGGATGGAGCTTTGTCCAAGGAGAAAAATCATCTCGGGTGTCTTCCCTGGAGGAGTCTGGGGTTGCTACCCGGGATCACAGGGCCCTAAACCACCGGAATAAAGACTCAGGGACATACCTGCAAGGAGTCTCGGATGCTTCCCAGAGGATGGAGCATTGTCCAAGGAGAAAAATCATCTCGGGTATCTTCCCTGGAGGAGTCTGGTGTTGCTACCCGGGATTACAGGGACCCAAACCACCAGAAAAACATCTGCGGGAGTCGCCTGAAAGGAATCTCAGATGCATCCCAGAAGATGGAGCATTGTCCAAGGAGAAAAATCATCTCGGGTATCTTCCTGGAGGAGTCTGGGGTTGCTACCCGGGATCACAGGGCCCTAAAGCACTGGAGAAAACTCTGCGGGAGATACCTGGGAGGAGTTCTGGGTAGATCCTGCAGGATGGACCACTGTCAAGAGAGAAAAATCATCTTGGGTGTCTTCCCTGGAGGAGTCTGGGTTTGCTACCTGGGATGACAGAACCCTAAACCGCGAGAAAAAAGACTCAGGGACATAGCTGCGACAAGTCTCGGATGCATCCCAGAGGATGGAGCTTTGTCCAAGGAGAAAAATCATCTCGGGTATCTTCCTGGAGGAGTCTGGGGTTGCTACCTGGGATTAAAGGGACTCAAACCACCGGAAAAATGTCTGCGGGAGACGCCTGGGAGGAATCTCAGATGCTTCCCAGAAGATGGAGCATTGTCCAAGGAGAAAAATCATCTCGGGTATCTTCCCTGGAGGAGTCTGGGGTTGCTACCCGCAATGACAGAACCCTAAACCGCGAGAAAAAAGACTCAGGGACATAGCTGCGAAAAGTCTCAGATGCAACCCAGAGGATGGAGCTTTTTCCAAGGAGAAAAATCATCTCGGGTGTCTTCCCTGGAGGAGTCTGGGGTTGCTACCTGGGATGACAGAACCCTAAACCGTGAGAAAAAAGACTCAGGGACATAGCTGCGACAAGTCTCGGATGCATCAGAGAGGATGGAGCTTTGTCCAAGGAGAAAAGTCATCTCGGGTGTCTTCCCTGGAGGAGTCTGGGGTTGCTACCTGGGATGACAGAACCCTAAACCGCGAGAAAAAAGACTCAGGGACATAGCTGCGACAAGTCTCGGAGGCATCCCAGAGGATGGAGCTTTGTCCAAGGAGAAAAATCATCTCGGGTATCTTCCTGGAGGAGTCTGGGTTTGCTACCCGGGATTAAAGGGACTCAAACCACAGGAAAAATGTCTGCGGGAGACGCCTGGGAGAAATCTCAGATGCTTTCCAGAAGATGGAGCATTGTCCAAGGAGAAAAATCATCTCGGGTATCTTCCCTGGAGGAGTCTGGGGTTGCTACCTGGGATGACAGAACCCTAAACCGCGAGAAAAAAGACTCAGGGACATAGCTGCGACAAGTCTCGGATGCATCCCAGAGGATGGAGCTTTGTCCAAGGAGAAAAATCATCTCGGATATCTTCCCTGGAGGAGTCTGGGGTTGCTACCCGGGATTAAAGGGACCCAAACCACCGGAAAAATGTCTGCGGGAGACGCCTGGGAGGAATCTCAGAAGCATCCCAGAAGATGGAGCATTGTCCAAGGAGAAAAATCATCTCGGGTATCTTCCCTGGAGGAGTCTGGGTTTGCTACCCGGGATCACAGGGCCCTAAACCACCGGAATAAAGACTCAGGGACATACCTGCAAGGAGTCTCGGATGCTTCCCAGAGGATGGAGCATTGTCCAAGGAGAAAAATCATCTCGGGTATCTTCCCTGGAGGAGTCTGGGGTTGCTACCTGGGATGACAGAACCCTAAACCGCGAGAAAAAAGACTCAGGGACATAGCTGCGACAAGTCTCGGATGCATCCCAGAGGATGGAGCTTTTTCCAAGGAGAAAAATCATCTCGGGTATCTTCCCTGGAGGAGTCTGGGGTTGCTACCTGGGATTACAGGGACCCAAACCACCAGAAAAACATCTGCGGGAGTCGCCTGAAAGGAATCTCAGATGCATCCCAGAAGATGGAGCATTGTCCAAGGAGAAAAATCATCTCGGGTATCTTCCCTGGAGGAGTCTGGGGTTGCTACCCGGGATCACAGGGCCCTAAAGCACTGGAGAAAACTCTGTGGGAGATACCTGGGAGGAGTTCTGGGTAGATCCTGCAGGATGGACCACTGTCAAGAGAGAAAAATCATCTTGGGTGTCTTCCCTGGAGGAGTCTGGGGTTGCTACCTGGGATGACAGAACCCTAAACCGCGAGAAAAAAGACTCAGGGACATAGCTGCGACAAGTCTCGGATGCATCCCAGAGGATGGAGCTTTGTCCAAGGAGAAAAATCATCTCGGGTATCTTCCTGGAGGAGTCTGGGGTTGCTACCTGGGATTAAAGGGACTCAAACCACCGGAAAAATGTCTGCGGGAGACGCCTGGGAGGAATCTCCGATGCTTCCCAGAAGATGGAGCATTGTCCAAGGAGAAAAATCATCTCGGGTATCTTCCCTGGAGGAGTCTGAGGTTGCTACCCGCGATGACAGAACCCTAAACCGCGAGAAAAAAGACTCAGGGACATAGCTGCGACAAGTCTCAGATGCAACCCAGAGGATGGAGCTTTTTCCAAGGAGAAAAATCATCTCGGGTGTCTTCCCTGGAGGAGTCTGGGGTTGCTACCTGGGATGACAGAACCCTAAACCGTGAGAAAAAAGACTCAGGGACATAGCTGCGACAAGTCTCGGATGCATCAGAGAGGATGGAGCTTTGTCCAAGGAGAAAAATCATCTCGGGTGTCTTCCCTGGAGGAGTCTGGGGTTGCTACCTGGGATGACAGAACCCTAAACCGCGAGAAAAAAGACTCAGGGACATAGCTGCGACAAGTCTCGGAGGCATCCCAGAGGATGGAGCTTTGTCCAAGGAGAAAAATCATCTCGGGTATCTTCCTGGAGGAGTCTGGGTTTGCTACCCGGGATTAAAGGGACTCAAACCACAGGAAAAATGTCTGCGGGAGACGCCTGGGAGAAATCTCAGATGCTTCCCAGAAGATGGAGCATTGTCCAAGGAGAAAAGTCATCTCGGGTATCTTCCCTGGAGGAGTCTGTGGTTGCTACCCGGGATTAAAGGGACCCAAACCACCGGAAAAATGTCTGCGGGAGACGCCTGGGAGGAATCTCAGATGCTTCGCAGAAGATGGAGCATTGTCCAAGGAGAAAAATCATCTCGGGTATCTTCCCTGGAGGAGTCTGGGGTTGCTACCCGGGATCACAGGGCCCTAAACCACCGGAATAAAGACTCAGGGACATACCTGAGGAGTCTCGGATGCTTCCCAGAGGATGGAGCATTGTCCAAGGAGAAAAATCATCTCGGGTATCTTCCCTGGAGGAGTCTGGGGTTCCTACCTGGGATGACAGAACCCTAAACCGCGAGAAAAAAACCTCAGGGACATAGTTGCGACAAGTCTCGGATGCATCAGAGAGGATGGAGCTTTGTCCAAGGAGAAAAATCATCTCGGGTGTCTTCCCTGGAGGAGTCTGGGGTTGCTACCCGGGATCACAGGGCCCTAAACCACCGAAATAAAGACTCAGGGACATACCTGCAAAGAGTCTCGGATGCTTCCCAGAGGATGGAGCATTGTCCAAGGAGAAAAATCATCTCGGGTATCTTCCTGGAGGAGTCTGGGGTTGCTACCCGGGATTCCATGGACCTAAAGCACTGGAGAAAACTCTGCGGGAGACGCCTGGGAGGAGTTCTGGGTAGATCCCGCAGGATGGACCACTGTCAAGAGAGAAAAATCATCTTGGGTGTCTTCCCTGGAGGAGTCTCGGGTTGCTACCTGCGATGACAGAACCCTAAACCGCGAGAAAAAAGACTCAGGGACATAGCTGCGACAAGTCTCGGATGCATCCCAGAGGATGGAGCTTTGTCCAAGGAGAAAAATCATCTCGGATATCTTCCCTGGAGGAGTCTGGGGTTGCTACCCGGGATTACAGGGACCCAAACCACCGGAAAAATATCTGCGGGAGACGCCTGGGAGGAGTTCTGGGTAGATCCCGCAGGATGGACCAATGTCAACAGAGAAAAATCATCTTGGGTGTCTTCCCTGGAGGAGTCTGGGGTTGCTACCCGGGATAACAGGGCCCTAAAGCACTGGAGAAAACTCTGCGGGAGACGCCTGGGAGGAGTTCTGGGTAGATCCTGCAGGATGGACCACTGTCAAGAGAGAAAAATCATCTTGGGTGTCTTCATTGGAGGAGTCTGGGGTTGCTACCTGGGATGACAGAACCCTAAACCGCGAGAAAAAAGACTCAGGGACATAGCTGCGACAAGTCTCGGATGCATCCCAGAGGATAGAGCTTTGTCCAAGGAGAAATATCATCTCGGATATCTTCCCTGGAGGAGTCTGGGGTTGCTACCTGGGATGACAGAACCCTAAACCGCGAGAAAAAAGACTCAGGGACATAGCTGCGACAAGTCTCGGATGCATCCCAGAGGATGGAGCTTTGTCCAAGGAGAAAAATCATCTCGGGTGTCTTCCCTGGAGGAGTCTGGGGTTGCTACCCGGGATCACAGGGCCCCAAACCACCGGAATAAAGACTCAGGGACATACCTGCAAGGAGTCTCGGATGCTTCCCAGAGGATGGAGCATTGTCCAAGGAGAAAAATCATCTCGGGTATCTTCCCTGGAGGAGTCTGGGGTTGCTACCCGGGATTACAGGGACCAAAACCACCAGAAAAACATCTGCGAGAGTCGCCTGAAAGGAATCTCAGATGCATCCCAGAAGATGGAGCATTGTCCAAGGAGAAAAATCATCTCGGGTATCTTCCCTGGAGGAGTCTGGGGTTGCTACCCGGGATCACAGGGCCCTAAAGCACTGGAGAAAACTCTGCGGGAGATGCCTGGGAGGAGTTCTGGGTAGATCCTGCAGGATGGACCACTGTCAAGAGAGAAAAATCATCTTGGGTGTCTTCCCTGGAGGAGTCTGGGGTTGCTACCTGCGATGACAGAACCCTAAACCGCGAGAAAAAAGACTCAGGGACATAGCTGCGACAAGTCTCGGATGCATCCCAGAGGATGGAGCTTTGTCCAAAGAGAAAAATCATCTCGGGTATCTTCCTGGAGGAGTCTGGGGTTGCTACCCGGGATTAAAGGGACCCAAACCACCGGAAAAATGTCTGCGGGAGACGCCTGGGAGGAATCTCAGATGCTTCGCAGAAGATGGAGCATTGTCCAAGGAGAAAAATCATCTCGGGTATCTTCCCTGGAGGAGTCTGGGGTTGCTACCTGGGATGACAGAACCCTAAACCGCGAGAAAAAAGACTCAGGGACATAGCTGCGAGAAGTCTCGGATGCATCCCAGAGGATGGAGCTTTTTCCAAGGAGAAAAATCATCTCGGGTGTCTTCCCTGGAGGAGTCTGGGGTTGCTACCCGGGATAACAGGGACCCAAACCACCGGAAAAATGTCTGCGGGAAACGCCTGGGAGGAATCTCAGATGCATCCCAGAAGATGGAGCATTGTCCAAGGAGAAAAATCATCTCGGGTATCTTCCCTGGAGGAGTCTGGGGTTGCTACCCGGGATCACAGGGCCCTAAACCACCGGAATAAAGACTCAGGGACATACCTGCAAGGAGTCTCGGATGCTTCCCAGAGGATGGAGCATTGTCCAAGGAGAAAAATCATCTCGGGTATCTTCCCTGGAGGAGTCTGGGGTTCCTACCTGGGATGACAGAACCCTAAACCGCGAGAAAAAAACCTCAGGGACATAGTTGCGACAAGTCTCGGATGCATCAGAGAGGATGGAGCTTTGTCCAAGGAGAAAAATCATCTCGGGTGTCTTCCCTGGAGGAGTCTGGGGTTGCTACCCGGGATCACAGGGCCCTAAACCACCGAAATAAAGACTCAGGGACATACCTGCAAGGAGTCTCGGATGCTTCCCAGAGGATGGAGCATTGTCCAAGGAGAAAAATCATCTCGGGTATCTTCCTGGAGGAGTCTGGGGTTGCTACCCGGGATTACATGGACCTAAAGCACTGGAGAAAACTCTGCGGGAGACGCCTGGGAGGAGTTCTGGGTAGATCCCGCAGGATGGACCACTGTCAAGAGAGAAAAATCATCTTGGGTGTCTTCCCTGGAGGAGTCTCGGGTTGCTACCTGCGATGACAGAACCCTAAACCGCGAGAAAAAAGACTCAGGGACATAGCTGCGACAAGTCTCGGATGCATCCCAGAGGATGGAGCTTTGTCCAAGGAGAAAAATCATCTCGGATATCTTCCCTGGAGGAGTCTGGGGTTGCTACCCGGGATTACAGGGACCCAAACCACCGGAAAAATGTCTGCGGGAGACGCCTGGGAGGAGTTCTGGGTAGATCCCGCAGGATGGACCAATGTCAAGAGAGAAAAATCATCTTGGGTGTCTTCCCTGGAGGAATCTGGGGTTGCTACCCGGGATAACAGGGCCCTAAAGCACTGGAGAAAACTCTGCAAGACATACCTGGGAGGAGTTCTGGGTAGATCCTGCAGGATGGACCGATGTCAAGAGAGAAAAATCATCTTGGGTGTCTTCACTGGAGGAGTCTGGGGTTGCTACCTGGGATGACAGAACCCTAAACCGCGAGAAAAAAGACTCAGGGACATAGCTGCGACAAGTCTCGGATGCATCCCAGAGGATGGAGCTTTGTCCAAGGAGAAAAATCATCTCGGATATCTTCCCTGGAGGAGTCTGGGGTTGCTACCCGGGATTACAGGGACCCAAACCACCGGAAAAATATCTGCGGGAGACGCCTGGGAGGAGTTCTGGGTAGATCCCGCAGGATGGACCAATGTCAAGAGAGAAAAATCATCTTGGGTGTCTTCCCTGGAGGAGTCTGGGGTTGCTACCCGGGATCACAGGGCCCTAAACCACCGGAATAAAGACTCAGGGACATACCTGCAAGGAGTCTCGGATGCTTCCCAGAGGATGGAGCATTGTCCAAGGAGAAAAATCATCTCGGGTATCTTCCCTGGAGGAGTCTGGGGTTGCTACCCGGGATTACAGGGACCCAAACCACCAGAAAAACATCTGCGGGAGTCGCCTGAAAGGAATCTCAGATGCATCCCAGAAGATGGAGCATTGTCCAAGGAGAAAAATCATCTCGGGTATCTTCCTGGAGGAGTCTGGGGTTGCTACCCGGGATCACAGGGCCCTAAAGCACTGGAGAAAACTCTGCGGGAGATACCTGGGAGGAGTTCTGGGTAGATCCTGCAGGATGGACCACTGTCAAGAGAGAAAAATCATCTTGGGTGTCTTCCCTGGAGGAGTCTGGGGTTGCTACCTGGGATGACAGAACCCTAAACCGCGAGAAAAAAGACTCAGGGACATAGCTGCGACAAGTCTCGGATGCATCCCAGAGGATGGAGCTTTGTCCAAGGAGAAAAATCATCTCGGGTATCTTCCTGGAGGAGTCTGGGGTTGCTACCTGGGATTAAAGGGACTCAAACCACCGGAAAAATGTCTGCGGGAGACGCCTGGGAGGAATCTCAGATGCTTCCCAGAAGATGGAGCATTGTCCAAGGAGAAAAATCATCTCGGGTATCTTCCCTGGAGGAGTCTGGGGTTGCTACCCGCGATGACAGAACCCTATACCGCGAGAAAAAAGACTCAGGGACATAGCTGCGAAAAGTCTCAGATGCAACCCAGAGGATGGAGCTTTTTCCAAGGAGAAAAATCATCTCGGGTGTCTTCCCTGGAGGAGTCTGGGGTTGCTACCTGGGATGACAGAACCCTAAACCGCGAGAAAAAAGACTCAGGGACATAGCTGCGACAAGTCTCGGAGGCATCCCAGAGGATGGAGCTTTGTCCAAGGAGAAAAATCATCTCGGATATCTTCCCTGGAGGAGTCTGGGGTTGCTACCCGGGATTAAAGGGACCCAAACCACCGGAAAAATGTCTGCGGGAGACGCCTGGGAGGAATCTCAGAAGCATCCCAGAAGATGGAGCATTGTCCAAGGAGAAAAATCATCTCGGGTATCTTCCCTGGAGGAGTCTGGGTTTGCTACCCGGGATCACAGGGCCCTAAACCACCGGAATAAAGACTCAGGGACATACCTGCAAGGAGTCTCGGATGCTTCCCAGAGGATGGAGCATTGTCCAAGGAGAAAAATCATCTCGGGTATCTTCCCTGGAGGAGTCTGGGGTTGCTACCTGGGATGACAGAACCCTAAACCGCGAGAAAAAAGACTCAGGGACATAGCTGCGACAAGTCTCGGATGCATCCCAGAGGATGGAGCTTTTTCCAAGGAGAAAAATCATCTCGGGTATCTTCCCTGGAGGAGTCTGGGGTTGCTACCTGGGATTACAGGGACCCAAACCACCAGAAAAACATCTGCGGGAGTCGCCTGAAAGGAATCTCAGATGCATCCCAGAAGATGGAGCATTGTCCAAGGAGAAAAATCATCTCGGGTATCTTCCCTGGAGGAGTCTGGGGTTGCTACCCGGGATCACAGGGACCTAAAGCACTGGAGAAAACTCTGTGGGAGATACCTGGGAGGAGTTCTGGGTAGATCCTGCAGGATGGACCACTGTCAAGAGAGAAAAATCATCTTGGGTGTCTTCCCTGGAGGAGTCTGGGGTTGCTACCTGGGATGACAGAACCCTAAACCGCGAGAAAAAAGACTCAGGGACATAGCTGCGACAAGTCTCGGATGCATCCCAGAGGATGGAGCTTTGTCCAAGGAGAAAAATCATCTCGGGTATCTTCCTGGAGGAGTCTGGGGTTGCTACCTGGGATTAAAGGGACTCAAACCACCGGAAAAATGTCTGCGGGAGACGCCTGGGAGGAATCTCCGATGCTTCCCAGAAGATGGAGCATTGTCCAAGGAGAAAAATCATCTCGGGTATCTTCCCTGGAGGAGTCTGGGGTTGCTACCCGCGATGACAGAACCCTAAACCGCGAGAAAAAAGACTCAGGGACATAGCTGCGACAAGTCTCAGATGCAACCCAGAGGATGGAGCTTTTTCCAAGGAGAAAAATCATCTCGGGTGTCTTCCCTGGAGGAGTCTGGGGTTGCTACCTGGGATGACAGAACCCTAAACCGCGAGAAAAAAGACTCAGGGACATAGCTGCGACAAGTCTCGGATGCATCCCAGAGGATGGAGCTTTGTCCAAGGAGAAAAATCATCTCGGGTATCTTCCTGGAGGAGTCTGGGTTTGCTACCCGGGATTAAAGGGACTCAAACCACAGGAAAAATGTCTGCGGGAGACGCCTGGGAGAAATCTCAGATGCTTCCCAGAAGATGGAGCATTGTCCAAGGAGAAAAGTCATCTCGGGTATCTTCCCTGGAGGAGTCTGGGGTTGCTACCCGGGATTAAAGGGACCCAAACCACCGGAAAAATGTCTGCGGGAGACGCCTGGGAGGAATCTCAGATGCTTCGCAGAAGATGGAGCATTGTCCAAGGAGAAAAATCATCTCGGGTATCTTCCCTGGAGGAGTCTGGGGTTGCTACCCGGGATCACAGGGCCCTAAACCACCGGAATAAAGACTCAGGGACATACCTGCAAGGAGTCTCGGATGCTTCCCAGAGGATGGAGCATTGTCCAAGGAGAAAAATCATCTCGGGTATCTTCCCTGGAGGAGTCTGGGGTTCCTACCTGGGATGACAGAACCCTAAACCGCGAGAAAAAAACCTCAGGGACATAGTTGCGACAAGTCTCGGATGCATCAGAGAGGATGGAGCTTTGTCCAAGGAGAAAAATCATCTCGGGTGTCTTCCCTGGAGGAGTCTGGGGTTGCTACCCGGGATCACAGGGCCCTAAACCACCGAAATAAAGACTCAGGGACATACCTGCAAAGAGTCTCGGATGCTTCCCAGAGGATGGAGCATTGTCCAAGGAGAAAAATCATCTCGGGTATCTTCCTGGAGGAGTCTGGGGTTGCTACCCGGGATTCCATGGACCTAAAGCACTGGAGAAAACTCTGCGGGAGACGCCTGGGAGGAGTTCTGGGTAGATCCCGCAGGATGGACCACTGTCAAGAGAGAAAAATCATCTTGGGTGTCTTCCCTGGAGGAGTCTCGGGTTGCTACCTGCGATGACAGAACCCTAAACCGCGAGAAAAAAGACTCAGGGACATAGCTGCGACAAGTCTCGGATGCATCCCAGAGGATGGAGCTTTGTCCAAGGAGAAAAATCATCTCGGATATCTTCCCTGGAGGAGTCTGGGGTTGCTACCCGGGATTACAGGGACCCAAACCACCGGAAAAATGTCTGCGGGAGACGCCTGGGAGGAGTTCTGGGTAGATCCCGCAGGATGGACCAATGTCAAGAGAGAAAAATCATCTTGGGTGTCTTCCCTGGAGGAGTCTGGGGTTGCTACCCGGGATAACAGGGCCCTAAAGCACTGGAGAAAACTCTGCAAGACATACCTGGGAGGAGTTCTGGGTAGATCCTGCAGGATGGACCGATGTCAAGAGAGAAAAATCATCTTGGGTGTCTTCACTGGAGGAGTCTGGGGTTGCTACCTGGGATGACAGAACCCTAAACCGCGAGAAAAAAGACTCAGGGACATAGCTGCGACAAGTCTCGGATGCATCCCAGAGGATGGAGCTTTGTCCAAGGAGAAAAATCATCTCGGATATCTTCCCTGGAGGAGTCTGGGGTTGCTACCCGGGATTACAGGGACCCAAACCACCGGAAAAATATCTGCGGGAGACGCCTGGGAGGAGTTCTGGGTAGATCCCGCAGGATGGACCAATGTCAAGAGAGAAAAATCATCTTGGGTGTCTTCCCTGGAGGAGTCTGGGGTTGCTACCCGGGATAACAGGGCCCTAAAGCACTGGAGAAAACTCTGCGGGAGACGCCTGGGAGGAGTTCTGGGTAGATCCTGCAGGATGGACCACTGTCAAGAGAGAAAAATCATCTTGGGTGTCTTCATTGGAGGAGTCTGGGGTTGCTACCTGGGATGACAGAACCCTAAACCGCGAGAAAAAAGACTCAGGGACATAGCTGCGACAAGTCTCGGATGCATCCCAGAGGATAGAGCTTTGTCCAAGGAGAAATATCATCTCGGATATCTTCCCTGGAGGAGTCTGGGGTTGCTACCTGGGATGACAGAACCCTAAACCGCGAGAAAAAAGACTCAGGGACATAGCTGCGACAAGTCTCGGATGCATCCCAGAGGATGGAGCTTTGTCCAAGGAGAAAAATCATCTCGGGTGTCTTCCCTGGAGGAGTCTGGGGTTGCTACCCGGGATCACAGGGCCCTAAACCACCGGAATAAAGACTCAGGGACATACCTGCAAGGAGTCTCGGATGCTTCCCAGAGGATGGAGCATTGTCCAAGGAGAAAAATCATCTCGGGTATCTTCCCTGGAGGAGTCTGGGGTTGCTACCCGGGATTACAGGGACCAAAACCACCAGAAAAACATCTGCGAGAGTCGCCTGAAAGGAATCTCAGATGCATCCCAGAAGATGGAGCATTGTCCAAGGAGAAAAATCATCTCGGGTATCTTCCCTGGAGGAGTCTGGGGTTGCTACCCGGGATCACAGGGCCCTAAAGCACTGGAGAAAACTCTGCGGGAGATGCCTGGGAGGAGTTCTGGGTAGATCCTGCAGGATGGACCACTGTCAAGAGAGAAAAATCATCTTGGGTGTCTTCCCTGGAGGAGTCTGGGGTTGCTACCTGCGATGACAGAACCCTAAACCGCGAGAAAAAAGACTCAGGGACATAGCTGCGACAAGTCTCGGATGCATCCCAGAGGATGGAGCTTTGTCCAAGGAGAAAAATCATCTCGGGTGTCTTCCCTGGAGGAGTCTGGGGTTGCTACCCGGGATCACAGGGCCCTAAACCACCGGAATAAAGACTCAGGGACATACCTGCAAGGAGTCTCGGATGCTTCCCAGAGGATGGAGCATTGTCCAAGGAGAAAAATCATCTCGGGTATCTTCCCTGGAGGAGTCTGGGGTTGCTACCCGGGATTACAGGGACCAAAACCACCAGAAAAACATCTGCGAGAGTCGCCTGAAAGGAATCTCAGATGCATCCCAGAAGATGGAGCATTGTCCAAGGAGAAAAATCATCTCGGGTATCTTCCCTGGAGGAGTCTGGGGTTGCTACCCGGGATCACAGGGCCCTAAAGCACTGGAGAAAACTCTGCGGGAGATGCCTGGGAGGAGTTCTGGGTAGATCCTGCAGGATGGACCACTGTCAAGAGAGAAAAATCATCTTGGGTGTCTTCCCTGGAGGAGTCTGGGGTTGCTACCTGCGATGACAGAACCCTAAACCGCGAGAAAAAAGACTCAGGGACATAGCTGCGACAAGTCTCGGATGCATCCCAGAGGATGGAGCTTTGTCCAAAGAGAAAAATCATCTCGGGTATCTTCCTGGAGGAGTCTGGGGTTGCTACCCGGGATTAAAGGGACCCAAACCACCGGAAAAATGTCTGCGGGAGACGCCTGGGAGGAATCTCAGATGCTTCGCAGAAGATGGAGCATTGTCCAAGGAGAAAAATCATCTCGGGTATCTTCCCTGGAGGAGTCTGGGGTTGCTACCTGGGATGACAGAACCCTAAACCGCGAGAAAAAAGACTCAGGGACATAGCTGCGACAAGTCTCGGATGCATCCCAGAGGATGGAGCTTTTTCCAAGGAGAAAAATCATCTCGGGTGTCTTCCCTGGAGGAGTCTGGGGTTGCTACCCGGGATTACAGGGACCCAAACCACCGGAAAAATGTCTGCGGGAAACGCCTGAGAGGAATCTCAGATGCATCCCAGAAGATGGAGCATTGTCCAATGAGAAAAATCATCTCGGGTATCTTCCCTGGAGGAGTCTGGGGTTGCTACCCGGGATCACAGGGCCCTAAACCACCGGAATAAAGACTCAGGGACATACCTGCAAGGAGTCTCGGATGCTTCCCAGAGGATGGAGCATTGTCCAAGGAGAAAAATCATCTCGGGTATCTTCCCTGGAGGAGTCTGGGGTTCCTACCTGGGATGACAGAACCCTAAACCGCGAGAAAAAAACCTCAGGGACATAGTTGCGACAAGTCTCGGATGCATCAGAGAGGATGGAGCTTTGTCCAAGGAGAAAAATCATCTCGGGTGTCTTCCCTGGAGGAGTCTGGGGTTGCTACCCGGGATCACAGGGCCCTAAACCACCGAAATAAAGACTCAGGGACATACCTGCAAGGAGTCTCGGATGCTTCCCAGAGGATGGAGCATTGTCCAAGGAGAAAAATCATCTCGGGTATCTTCCTGGAGGAGTCTGGGGTTGCTACCCGGGATTACATGGACCTAAAGCACTGGAGAAAACTCTGCGGGAGACGCCTGGGAGGAGTTCTGGGTAGATCCCGCAGGATGGACCACTGTCAAGAGAGAAAAATCATCTTGGGTGTCTTCCCTGGAGGAGTCTGGGGTTGCTACCTGCGATGACAGAACCCTAAACCGCGAGAAAAAAGACTCAGGGACATAGCTGCGACAAGTCTCGGATGCATCCCAGAGGATGGAGCTTTGTCCAAGGAGAAAAATCATCTCGGATATCTTCCCTGGAGGAGTCTGTGGTTGCTACCCGGGATTACAGGGACCCAAACCACCGGAAAAATGTCTGCGGGAGACGCCTGGGAGGAGTTCTGGGTAGATCCCGCAGGATGGACCAATGTCAAGAGAGAAAAATCATCTTGGGTGTCTTCCCTGGAGGAGTCTGGGGTTGCTACCCGGGATTACAGGGCCCTAAAGCACTGGAGAAAACTCTGCGGGAGATACCTGGGAGGAGTTCTGGGTAGATCCTGCAGGATGGACCACTGTCAAGAGTGAAAAATCATCTTGGGTGTCTTCATTGGAGGAGTCTGGGGTTGCTACCTGGGATGACAGAACCCTAAACCGCGAGAAAAAAGACTCAGGGACATAGCTGCGACAAGTCTCGGATGCATCCCAGAGGATGGAGCTTTGTCCAAGGAGAAAAATCATCTCGGATATCTTCCCTGGAGGAGTCTGGGGTTGCTACCCGGGATTACAGGGACCCAAACCACGGGAAAAATGTCTGCGGGAGACGCCTGGGAGCAATCTCAGATGCATCCGAGAAGATGGAGCATTGTCCAAGGAGAAAAATCATCTCGGGTATCTTCCCTGGAGGAGTCTGCGGTTCCTACCTGGGATCACAGGGCCCTAAAGCACTCGAGAAAACTCTGCGGGAGATGCCTGTGAGGAGTTCTGGGTAGATCCTGCAGGATGGACCACTGTCAAGAGAGAAAAATCATCTTGGGTGTCTTCCCTGGAGGAGTCTGGGGTTGCGACCTGGGATGACAGAACCCTAAACCGCGAGAAAAAAGACTCAGGGACATAGCTGCGACAAGTCTCGGATGCATCCCAGAGGATGGAGCTTTGTCCAAGGAGAAAAATCATCTCGGGTATCTTCCTGGAGGAGTCTGGGGTTGCTACCCGGGATTAAAGGGACTCAAACCACCGGAAAAATGTCCGCGGGAGACGCCTGGGAGGAATCTCAGATGCTTCCCAGAAGATGGAGCATTGTCCAAGGAGAAAAATCATCTCGGGTATCTTCCCTGGAGGAGTCTGGGGTTGCTACCTGGGATGACAGAACCCTAAACCGCGAGAAAAAAGACTCAGGGACAGAGCTGCGACAAGTCTCGGATGCATCCCGGAGGATGGAGCTTTTTCCAAGGAGAAAAATCATCTCAGGTGTCTTCCCTGGAGGAGTCTGGGGTTGCTACCTGGGATGACAGAACCCTAAACCGCGAGAAAAAAGACTCAGGGACATACCTGCGACAAGTCTCGGATGCATCCGAGAGGATGGAGCTTTGTCCAAGGAGAAACATCATCTCGGATATCTTCCCTTGAGGAGTCTGGGGTTGCTACCCGGGATCACAGGGACCCAAACCGCCGGAAAAAATTTCTGCGGGAGACGCCTGGGAGGAGTTCTGGGTAGATCCCGCAGGATGGACCAATGTCAAGAGAGAAAAATCATCTTGGGTGTCTTCCCTGGAGGAGTCTGGGGTTGCTACCCGGGATAATAGGGCCCTAAAGCACTGGAGAAAACTCTGCGGGAGATACCTGGGAGGAGTTCTGGGTAGATCCCGCAGGATGGACCAATGTCAAGAGAGAAAAATCATCTTGGGTGTCTTCCCTGGAGGAGTCTGGGGTTGCTACCTGGGATGACAGAACCCTAAACCGCGAGAAAAAAGACTCAGGGACATAGCTGCGACAAGTCTCGGATGCATCCCAGAGGATGGAGCTTTGTCCAAGGAGAAAAATCATCTCGGATATCTTCCCTGGAGGAGTCTGGGGTTGCTACCCGGGATTAAAGGGACTCAAACCACAGGAAAAATGTCTGCGGGAGACGCCTGGGAGGAATCTCAGATGCTTCCCAGAAGATGGAGCATTGTCCAAGGAGAAAAATCATCTTGGGTATCTTCCCTGGAGGAGTCTGGGGTTGCTACCTTGGATGACAGAACCCTAAACCTCGAGAAAAAAGACTCAGGGACATAGCTGTGACAAGTCTCGGATGCATCCCATAGGATGGAGCTTTTTCCAAGGAGAAAAATCATCTCGGGTGTCTTCCCTGGAGGAGTCTGGGGTTGCTACCCGGGATTACAGGGACCCAAACCACCGGAAAAATATCTGCGGGAGACGCCTGGGAGGAGTTCTGGGTAGATCCCGCAGGATGGACCAATGTCAAGAGAGAAAAATCATCTTGGTTGTCTTCCCTGGAGGAGTCTGGGGTTGCTACCCGGGATAACAGGGCCCTAAAGCACTGGAGAAAACTCTGCGGGAGATACCTGGGAGGAGTTCTGGGTAGATCCTGCAGGATGGACCGATGTCAAGAGAGAAAAATCATCTTGGGTGTCTTCCCTGGAAGAGTCTGGGGTTGCTACCCGGGATCACAGGGCCCTAAATCATTGGAGAAAACTCTGCGGGAGATACCTGGGAGGAGTTCTGGGTAGATCCTGCAGGATGGACCGATGTCAAGAGAGAAAAATCATCTTGGGTGTCTTCCCTGGAGGAGTCTGGGGTTGCTACCTGGGATGACAGAACCCTAAACCGCGAGAAAAATGACTCAGGGACATAGCTGCGACAAGTCTCGGATGCATCCCAGAGGATGGAGCTTTGTCCAAGGAGAAACATCATCTCGGATATCTTCCCTGGAGGAGTCTGGGGTTACTACCCGGGATTACAGGGACCCAAACCGCCGGAAAAATGTCTGCGGGAGACGCCTGGGAGGAATCTCAGATGCATCCCAGAAGATGGAGCATTGTCCAAGGAGAAAAATCATCTCGGGTATCTTCCCTGGAGGAGTCTGGGGTTGCTACCCGGGATTACAGGGACCCAAACCACCGGAAAAATGTCTGCGGGAGACGCCTGGGAGGAATCTCAGATGCATCCCTGAAGATGGAGCATTGTCCAAGGAGAAAAATCATCTCGGGTATCTTCCCTGGAGGAGTCTGGGGTTGCTACCTGGGATGACAGAACCCTAAACCGCGAGAAAAAAGACTCAGAAACATAGCTGTGACAAGTCTCGGATGCATCAGAGCGGATGGAGCTTTGTCCAAGGAGAAAAATCATCTCGGGTGTCTTCCCTGGAGGAGTCTGGGGTTGCTACCTGGGATGACAGAACCCTAAACCGCGAGAAAAATGACTCAGGGACATAGTTGCGACAAGTCTCGGATGCATCCCAGAGGATGGAGCTTTGTCCAAGTAGAAAAATCATCTCGGGTATCTTCCTGGAGGAGTCTGGGGTTGCTACCCGGGATTAAAGGGACTCAAACCACAGGAAAAATGTCTGCGGGAGACGCCTGGGAGGAATCTCAGATGCATCCCAGAAGATGGAGCATTGTCCAAGGAGAAAAATCATCTCGGGTATCTTCCCTGGAGGAGTCTGGGGTTGCTACCCGGGATCACAGGGCCCTAAACCACCGGAATAAAGACTCAGGGACATACCTGCAAGGAGTCTCGGATGCTTCCCAGAGGATGGAGCATTGTCCAAGGAGAAAAATCATCTCGGGTATCTTCCCTGGAGGAGTCTGGGGTTCCTACCTGGGATGACAGAACCCTAAACTGCGAGAAAAAAACCTCAGGGACATAGTTGCGACAAGTCTCGGATGCATCAGAGAGGATGGAGCTTTGTCCAAGGAGAAAAATCATCTCGGGTGTCTTCCCTGGAGGAGTCTGGGGTTGCTACCCGGGATCACAGGGCCCTAAACCACCGAAATAAAGACTCAGGGACATACCTGCAAGGAGTCTCGGATGCTTCCCAGAGGATGGAGCATTGTCCAAGGAGAAAAATCATCTCGGGTATCTTCCTGGAGGAGTCTGGGGTTGCTACCCGGGATTACATGGACCTAAAGCACTGGAGAAAACTCTGCGGGAGACGCCTGGGAGGAGTTCTGGGTAGATCCCGCAGGATGGACCACTGTCAAGAGAGAAAAATCATCTTGGGTGTCTTCCCTGGAGGAGTCTGGGGTTGCTACCTGCGATGACAGAACCCTAAACCGCGAGAAAAAAGACTCAGGGACATAGCTGCGACAAGTCTCGGATGCATCCCAGAGGATGGAGCTTTGTCCAAGGAGAAAAATCATCTCGGATATCTTCCCTGGAGGAGTCTGGGGTTGCTACCCGGGATTACAGGGACCCAAACCACCGGAAAAATGTCTGCGGGAGACGCCTGGGAGGAGTTCTGGGTAGATCCCGCAGGATGGACCAATGTCAAGAGAGAAAAATCATCTTCGGTGTCTTCCCTGGAGGAGTCTGGGGTTGCTACCCGGGATTACATGGACCTAAAGCACTGGAGAAAACTCTGCGGGAGACGCCTGGGAGGAGTTCTGGGTAGATCCCGCAGGATGGACCACTGTCAAGAGAGAAAAATCATCTTGGGTGTCTTCCCTGGAGGAGTCTGGGGTTGCTACCTGCGATGACAGAACCCTAAACCGCGAGAAAAAAGACTCAGGGACATAGCTGCGACAAGTCTCGGATGCATCCCAGAGGATGGAGCTTTGTCCAAGGAGAAAAATCATCTCGGATATCTTCCCTGGAGGAGTCTGTGGTTGCTACCCGGGATTACAGGGACCCAAACCACCGGAAAAATGTCTGCGGGAGACGCCTGGGAGGAGTTCTGGGTAGATCCCGCAGGATGGACCAATGTCAAGAGAGAAAAATCATCTTGGGTGTCTTCCCTGGAGGAGTCTGGGGTTGCTACCTGGGATAACAGGGCCCTAAAGCACTGGAGAAAACTCTGCGGGAGATACCTGGGAGGAGTTCTGGGTAGATCCTGCAGGATGGACCACTGTCAAGAGTGAAAAATCATCTTGGGTGTCTTCATTGGAGGAGTCTGGGGTTGCTACCTGGGATGACAGAACCCTAAACCGCGAGAAAAAAGACTCAGGGACATAGCTGCGACAAGTCTCGGATGCATCCCAGAGGATGGATCTTTGTCCAAGGAGAAAAATCATCTCGGATATCTTCCCTGGAGGAGTCTGGGGTTGCTACCCGGGATTACAGGGACCCAAACCACGGGAAAAATGTCTGCGGGAGACGCCTGGGAGGAATCTCAGATGCATCCGAGAAGATGGAGCATTGTCCAAGGAGAAAAATCATCTCGGGTATCTTCCCTGGAGGAGTCTGCGGTTCCTACCTGGGATCACAGGGCCCTAAAGCACTCGAGAAAACTCTGCGGGAGATGCCTGTGAGGAGTTCTGGGTAGATCCTGCAGGATGGACCACTGTCAAGAGAGAAAAATCATCTTGGGTGTCTTCCCTGGAGGAGTCTGGGGTTGCTACCTGGGATGACAGAACCCTAAACCGCGAGAAAAAAGACTCAGGGACATAGCTGCGACAAGTCTCGGATGCATCCCAGAGGATGGAGCTTTGTCCAAGGAGAAAAATCATCTCGGGTATCTTCCTGGAGGAGTCTGGGGTTGCTACCCGGGATTAAAGGGACTCAAACCACCGGAAAAATGTCCGCGGGAGACGCCTGGGAGGAATCTCAGATGCTTCCCAGAAGATGGAGCATTGTCCAAGGAGAAAAATCATCTCGGGTATCTTCCCTGGAGGAGTCTGGGGTTGCTACCTGGGATGACAGAACCCTAAACCGCGAGAAAAAAGACTCAGGGACAGAGCTGCGACAAGTCTCGGATGCATCCCGGAGGATGGAGCTTTTTCCAAGGAGAAAAATCATCTCAGGTGTCTTCCCTGGAGGAGTCTGGGGTTGCTACCTGGGATGACAGAACCCTAAACCGCGAGAAAAAAGACTCAGGGACATAGCTGCGACAAGTCTCGGATGCATCCCAGAGGATGGAGCTTTGTCCAAGGAGAAACATCATCTCGGATATCTTCCCTGGAGGAGTCTGGGGTTGCTACCCGGGATCACAGGGACCCAAACCGCCGGAAAAAATTTCTGCGGGAGACGCCTGGGAGGAGTTCTGGGTAGATCCCGCAGGATGGACCAATGTCAAGAGAGAAAAATCATCTTGGGTGTCTTCCCTGGAGGAGTCTGGGGTTGCTACCCGGGATAATAGGGCCCTAAAGCACTGGAGAAAACTCTGCGGGAGATACCTGGGAGGAGTTCTGGGTAGATCCCGCAGGATGGACCAATGTCAAGAGAGAAAAATCATCTTGGGTGTCTTCCCTGGAGGAGTCTGGGGTTGCTACCTGGGATGACAGAACCCTAAACCGCGAGAAAAAAGACTCAGGGACATAGCTGCGACAAGTCTCGGATGCATCCCAGAGGATGGAGCTTTGTCCAAGGAGAAAAATCATCTCGGATATCTTCCCTGGAGGAGTCTGGGGTTGCTACCCGGGATTAAAGGGACTCAAACCACAGGAAAAATGTCTGCGGGAGACGCCTGGGAGGAATCTCAGATGCTTCCCAGAAGATGGAGCATTGTCCAAGGAGAAAAATCATCTTGGGTATCTTCCCTGGAGGAGTCTGGGGTTGCTACCTTGGATGACAGAACCCTAAACCGCGAGAAAAAAGACTCAGGGACATAGCTGTGACAAGTCTCGGATG
This sequence comes from Vanellus vanellus, assembly GCF_965231255.1. Taxonomy (NCBI): domain Eukaryota; kingdom Metazoa; phylum Chordata; class Aves; order Charadriiformes; family Charadriidae; genus Vanellus; species Vanellus vanellus. The sequence continues at coordinate 589,732 of NW_028126911.1, read as the reverse complement.
CATCCCAGAGGATGGAGCTTTTTCCAAGGAGAAAAATCATCTCGGGTGTCTTCCCTGGAGGAGTCTGGGGTTGCTACCCGGGATTACAGGGACCCAAACCACCGGAAAAATATCTGCGGGAGACGCCTGGGAGGAGTTCTGGGTAGATCCCGCAGGATGGACCAATGTCAAGAGAGAAAAATCATCTTGGTTGTCTTCCCTGGAGGAGTCTGGGGTTGCTACCCGGGATAACAGGGCCCTAAAGCACTGGAGAAAACTCTGCGGGAGATACCTGGGAGGAGTTCTGGGTAGATCCTGCAGGATGGACCGATGTCAAGAGAGAAAAATCATCTTGGGTGTCTTCCCTGGAAGAGTCTGGGGTTGCTACCCGGGATCACAGGGCCCTAAATCATTGGAGAAAACTCTGCGGGAGATACCTGGGAGGAGTTCTGGGTAGATCCTGCAGGATGGACCGATGTCAAGAGAGAAAAATCATCTTGGGTGTCTTCCCTGGAGGAGTCTGGGGTTGCTACCTGGGATGACAGAACCCTAAACCGCGAGAAAAAAGACTCAGGGACATAGCTGCGACAAGTCTCGGATGCATCCCAGAGGATGGAGCTTTGTCCAAGGAGAAACATCATCTCGGATATCTTCCCTGGAGGAGTCTGGGGTTACTACCCGGGATTACAGGGACCCAAACCGCCGGAAAAATGTCTGCGGGAGACGCCTGGGAGGAATCTCAGATGCATCCCAGAAGATGGAGCATTGTCCAAGGAGAAAAATCATCTCGGGTATCTTCCCTGGAGGAGTCTGGGGTTGCTACCCGGGATTACAGGGACCCAAACCACCGGAAAAATGTCTGCGGGAGACGCCTTGGGAGGAATCTCAGATGCATCCCTGAAGATGGAGCATTGTCCAAGGAGAAAAATCATCTCGGGTATCTTCCCTGGAGGAGTCTGGGGTTGCTACCTGGGATGACAGAACCCTAAACCGCGAGAAAAAAGACTCAGAAACATAGCTGTGACAAGTCTCGGATGCATCAGAGCGGATGGAGCTTTGTCCAAGGAGAAAAATCATCTCGGGTGTCTTCCCTGGAGGAGTCTGGGGTTGCTACCTGGGATGACAGAACCCTAAACCGCGAGAAAAATGACTCAGGGACATAGCTGCGACAAGTCTCGGATGCATCCCAGAGGATGGAGCTTTGTCCAAGTAGAAAAATCATCTCGGGTATCTTCCTGGAGGAGTCTGGGGTTGCTACCCGGGATTAAAGGGACTCAAACCACAGGAAAAATGTCTGCGGGAGATGCCTGGGAGGAATCTCAGATGCATCCGAGAAGATGGAGCATTGTCCAAGGAGAAAAATCATCTCGGGTATCTTCCCTGGAGGAGTCTGCGGTTCCTACCTGGGATCACAGGGCCCTAAAGCACTCGAGAAAACTCTGCGGGAGATACCTGGGAGGAGTTCTGGGTAGATCCTGCAGGATGGACCACTGTCAAGAGAGAAAAATCATCTTGGGTGTCTTCCCTGGAGGAGTCTGGGGTTGCTACCTGCGATGACAGAACCCTAAACCGCGAGAAAAAAGACTCAGGGACATAGCTGCGACAAGTCTCGGATGCATCCCAGAGGATGGAGCTTTGTCCAAGGACAAAAATCATCTCGGGTATCTTCCTGGAGGAGTCTGGGGTTGCTACCCGGGATTAAAGGGACTCAAACAACCGGAAAAATGTCCGCGGGAGACGCCTGGGAGGAATCTCAGATGCTTCCCAGAAGATGGAGCATTGTCCAAGGAGAAAAATCATCTCGGGTATCTTCCCTGGAGGAGTCTGGGGTTGCTACCTGGGATGACAGAACCCTAAACCGCGAGAAAAAAGACTCAGGGACATAGCTGCGACAAGTCTCGGATGCATCCCAGAGGATGGAGCTTTGTCCAAGGAGAAACATCATCTCGGATATCTTCCCTTGAGGAGTCTGGGGTTGCTACCCGGGATCACAGGGACCCAAACCGCCGGAAAAAATTTCTGCGGGAGACGCCTGGGAGGAGTTCTGGGTAGATCCCGCAGGATGGACCAATGTCAAGAGAGAAAAATCATCTTGGGTGTCTTCCCTGGAGGAGTCTGGGGTTGCTACCCGGGATAATAGGGCCCTAAAGCACTGGAGAAAACTCTGCGGGAGATACCTGGGAGGAGTTCTGGGTAGATCCCGCAGGATTGACCAATGTCAAGAGAGAAAAATCATCTTGGGTGTCTTCCCTGGAGGAGTCTGGGGTTGCTACCTGGGATGACAGAACCCTAAACCGCGAGAAAAAAGACTCAGGGACATAGCTGCGACAAGTCTCGGATGCATCCCAGAGGATGGAGCTTTGTCCAAGGAGAAAAATCATCTCGGATATCTTCCCTGGAGGAGTCTGGGGTTGCTACCCGGGATTAAAGGGACTCAAACCACAGGAAAAATGTCTGCGGGAGACGCCTGGGAGGAATCTCAGATGCTTCCCAGAAGATGGAGCATTGTCCAAGGAGAAAAATCATCTTGGGTATCTTCCCTGGAGGAGTCTGGGGTTGCTACCTTGGATGACAGAACCCTAAACCGCGAGAAAAAAGACTCAGGGACATAGCTGTGACAAGTCTCGGATGCATCCCATAGGATGGAGCTTTTTCCAAGGAGAAAAATCATCTCGGGTGTCTTCCCTGGAGGAGTCTGGGGTTGCTACCCGGGATTACAGGGACCCAAACCACCGGAAAAATATCTGCGGGAGACGCCTGGGAGGAGTTCTGGGTAGATCCCGCAGGATGGACCAATGTCAAGAGAGAAAAATCATCTTGGTTGTCTTCCCTGGAGGAGTCTGGGGTTGCTACCCGGGATAACAGGGCCCTAAAGCACTGGAGAAAACTCTGCGGGAGATACCTGGGAGGAGTTCTGGGTAGATCCTGCAGGATGGACCGATGTCAAGAGAGAAAAATCATCTTGGGTGTCTTCCCTGGAAGAGTCTGGGGTTGCTACCCGGGATCACAGGGCCCTAAATCATTGGAGAAAACTCTGCGGGAGATACCTGGGAGGAGTTCTGGGTAGATCCTGCAGGATGGACCGATGTCAAGAGAGAAAAATCATCTTGGGTGTCTTCCCTGGAGGAGTCTGGGGTTGCTACCTGGGATGACAGAACCCTAAACCGCGAGAAAAAAGACTCAGGGACATAGCTGCGACAAGTCTCGGATGCATCCCAGAGGATGGAGCTTTGTCCAAGGAGAAACATCATCTCGGATATCTTCCCTGGAGGAGTCTGGGGTTACTACCCGGGATTACAGGGACCCAAACCGCCGGAAAAATGTCTGCGGGAGACGCCTGGGAGGAATCTCAGATGCATCCCAGAAGATGGAGCATTGTCCAAGGAGAAAAATCATCTCGGGTATCTTCCCTGGAGGAGTCTGGGGTTGCTACCCGGGATTACAGGGACCCAAACCACCGGAAAAATGTCTGCGGGAGACGCCTGGGAGGAATCTCAGATGCATCCCTGAAGATGGAGCATTGTCCAAGGAGAAAAATCATCTCGGGTATCTTCCCTGGAGGAGTCTGGGGTTGCTACCTGGGATGACAGAACCCTAAACCGCGAGAAAAAAGACTCAGAAACATAGCTGTGACAAGTCTCGGATGCATCAGAGTGGATGGAGCTTTGTCCAAGGAGAAAAATCATCTCGGGTGTCTTCCCTGGAGGAGTCTGGGGTTGCTACCCGGGATCACAGGGCCCTAAACCGCGAGAAAAATGACTCAGGGACATAGCTGCGACAAGTCTCGGATGCATCCCAGAGGATGGAGCTTTGTCCAAGTAGAAAAATCATCTCGGGTATCTTCCTGGAGGAGTCTGGGGTTGCTACCCGGGATTAAAGGGACTCATACCACAGGAAAAATGTCTGCGGGAGACGCCTGGGAGGAATCTCAGATGCATCCGAGAAGATGGAGCATTGTCCAAGGAGAAAAATCATCTCGGGTATCTTCCCTGGAGGAGTCTGCGGTTCCTACCTGGGATCACAGGGCCCTAAAGCACTCGAGAAAACTCTGCGGGAGATACCTGGGAGGAGTTCTGGGTAGATCCTGCAGGATGGACCACTGTCAAGAGAGAAAAATCATCTTGGGTGTCTTCCCTGGAGGAGTCTGGGGTTGCTACCTGGGATGACAGAACCCTAAACCGCGAGAAAAAAGACTCAGGGACATAGCTGCGACAAGTCTCGGATGCATCCCAGAGGATGGAGCTTTGTCCAAGGAGAAAAATCATCTCGGGTATCTTCCTGGAGGAGTCTGGGGTTGCTACCCGGGATTAAAGGGACTCAAACCACCGGAAAAATGTCCGCGGGAGACGCCTGGGAGGAATCTCAGATGCTTCCCAGAAGATGGAGCATTGTCCAAGGAGAAAAATCATCTCGGGTATCTTCCCTGGAGGAGTCTGGGGTTGCTACCTGGGATGACAGAACCCTAAACCGCGAGAAAAAAGACTCAGGGACATAGCTGCGACAAGTCTCGGATGCATCCCAGAGGATGGAGCTTTGTCCAAGGAGAAACATCATCTCGGATATCTTCCCTTGAGGAGTCTGGGGTTGCTACCCGGGATCACAGGGACCCAAACCGCCGGAAAAAATTTCTGCGGGAGACGCCTGGGAGGAGTTCTGGGTAGATCCCGCAGGATGGACCAATGTCAAGAGAGAAAAATCATCTTGGGTGTCTTCCCTGGAGGAGTCTGGGGTTGCTACCCGGGATAATAGGGCCCTAAAGCACTGGAGAAAACTCTGCGGGAGATACCTGGGAGGAGTTCTGGGTAGATCCCGCAGGATGGACCAATGTCAAGAGAGAAAAATCATCTTGGGTGTCTTCCCTGGAGGAGTCTGGGGTTGCTACCTGGGATGACAGAACCCTAAACCGCGAGAAAAAAGACTCAGGGACATAGCTGCGACAAGTCTCGGATGCATCCCAGAGGATGGAGCTTTGTCCAAGGAGAAAAATCATCTCGGATATCTTCCCTGGAGGAGTCTGGGGTTGCTACCCGGGATTAAAGGGACTCAAACCACAGGAAAAATGTCTGCGGGAGACGCCTGGGAGGAATCTCAGATGCTTCCCAGAAGATGGAGCATTGTCCAAGGAGAAAAATCATCTTGGGTATCTTCCCTGGAGGAGTCTGGGGTTGCTACCTTGGATGACAGAACCCTAAACCGCGAGAAAAAAGACTCAGGGACATAGCTGTGACAAGTCTCGGATGCATCCCAGAGGATGGAGCTTTTTCCAAGGAGAAAAATCATCTCGGGTGTCTTCCCTGGAGGAGTCTGGGGTTGCTACCCGGGATTACAGGGACCCAAACCACCGGAAAAATATCTGCGGGAGACGCCTGGGAGGAGTTCTGGGTAGATCCCGCAGGATGGACCAATGTCAAGAGAGAAAAATCATCTTGGTTGTCTTCCCTGGAGGAGTCTGGGGTTGCTACCCGGGATAACAGGGCCCTAAAGCACTGGAGAAAACTCTGCGGGAGATACCTGGGAGGAGTTCTGGGTAGATCCTGCAGGATGGACCGATGTCAAGAGAGAAAAATCATCTTGGGTGTCTTCCCTGGAAGAGTCTGGGGTTGCTACCCGGGATCACAGGGCCCTAAATCATTGGAGAAAACTCTGCGGGAGATACCTGGGAGGAGTTCTGGGTAGATCCTGCAGGATGGACCGATGTCAAGAGAGAAAAATCATCTTGGGTGTCTTCCCTGGAGGAGTCTGGGGTTGCTACCTGGGATGACAGAACCCTAAACCGCGAGAAAAAAGACTCAGGGACATAGCTGCGACAAGTCTCGGATGCATCCCAGAGGATGGAGCTTTGTCCAAGGAGAAACATCATCTCGGATATCTTCCCTGGAGGAGTCTGGGGTTACTACCCGGGATTACAGGGACCCAAACCGCCGGAAAAATGTCTGCGGGAGACGCCTGGGAGGAATCTCAGATGCATCCCAGAAGATGGAGCATTGTCCAAGGAGAAAAATCATCTCGGGTATCTTCCCTGGAGGAGTCTGGGGTTGCTACCCGGGATTACAGGGACCCAAACCACCGGAAAAATGTCTGCGGGAGACGCCTGGGAGGAATCTCAGATGCATCCCTGAAGATGGAGCATTGTCCAAGGAGAAAAATCATCTCGGGTATCTTCCCTGGAGGAGTCTGGGGTTGCTACCTGGGATGACAGAACCCTAAACCGCGAGAAAAAAGACTCAGAAACATAGCTGTGACAAGTCTCGGATGCATCAGAGCGGATGGAGCTTTGTCCAAGGAGAAAAATCATCTCGGGTGTCTTCCCTGGAGGAGTCTGGGGTTGCTACCTGGGATGACAGAACCCTAAACCGCGAGAAAAATGACTCAGGGACATAGCTGCGACAAGTCTCGGATGCATCCCAGAGGATGGAGCTTTGTCCAAGTAGAAAAATCATCTCGGGTATCTTCCTGGAGGAGTCTGGGGTTGCTACCCGGGATTAAAGGGACTCAAACCACAGGAAAAATGTCTGCGGGAGACGCCTGGGAGGAATCTCAGATGCATCCCAGAAGATGGAGCATTGTCCAAGGAGAAAAATCATCTCGGGTATCTTCCCTGGAGGAGTCTGGGGTTCCTACCCGGGATCACAGGGCCCTAAACCACCGGAATAAAGACTCAGGGACATACCTGCAAGGAGTCTCGGATGCTTCCCAGAGGATGGAGCATTGTCCAAGGAGAAAAATCATCTCGGGTATCTTCCCTGGAGGAGTCTGGGGTTCCTACCTGGGATGACAGAACCCTAAACCGCGAGAAAAAAACCTCAGGGACATAGTTGCGACAAGTCTCGGATGCATCAGAGAGGATGGAGCTTTGTCCAAGGAGAAAAATCATCTCGGGTGTCTTCCCTGGAGGAGTCTGGGGTTGCTACCCGGGATCACAGGGCCCTAAACCACCGAAATAAAGACTCAGGGACATACCTGCAAGGAGTCTCGGATGCTTCCCAGAGGATGGAGCATTGTCCAAGGAGAAAAATCATCTCGGGTATCTTCCTGGAGGAGTCTGGGGTTGCTACCCGGGATTACATGGACCTAAAGCACTGGAGAAAACTCTGCGGGAGACGCCTGGGAGGAGTTCTGGGTAGATCCCGCAGGATGGACCACTGTCAAGAGAGAAAAATCATCTTGGGTGTCTTCCCTGGAGGAGTCTGGGGTTGCTACCTGCGATGACAGAACCCTAAACCGCGAGAAAAAAGACTCAGGGACATAGCTGCGACAAGTCTCGGATGCATCCCAGAGGATGGAGCTTTGTCCAAGGAGAAAAATCATCTCGGATATCTTCCCTGGAGGAGTCTGTGGTTGCTACCCGGGATTACAGGGACCCAAACCACCGGAAAAATGTCTGCGGGAGACGCCTGGGAGGAGTTCTGGGTAGATCCCGCAGGATGGACCAATGTCAAGAGAGAAAAATCATCTTGGGTGTCTTCCCTGGAGGAGTCTGGGGTTGCTACCTGGGATAACAGGGCCCTAAAGCACTGGAGAAAACTCTGCGGGAGATACCTGGGAGGAGTTCTGGGTAGATCCTGCAGGATGGACCACTGTCAAGAGTGAAAAATCATCTTGGGTGTCTTCATTGGAGGAGTCTGGGGTTGCTACCTGGGATGACAGAACCCTAAACCGCGAGAAAAAAGACTCAGGGACATAGCTGCGACAAGTCTCGGATGCATCCCAGAGGATGGATCTTTGTCCAAGGAGAAAAATCATCTCGGATATCTTCCCTGGAGGAGTCTGGGGTTGCTACCCGGGATTACAGGGACCCAAACCACGGGAAAAATGTCTGCGGGAGACGCCTGGGAGGAATCTCAGATGCATCCGAGAAGATGGAGCATTGTCCAAGGAGAAAAATCATCTCGGGTATCTTCCCTGGAGGAGTCTGCGGTTCCTACCTGGGATCACAGGGCCCTAAAGCACTCGAGAAAACTCTGCGGGAGATGCCTGTGAGGAGTTCTGGGTAGATCCTGCAGGATGGACCACTGTCAAGAGAGAAAAATCATCTTGGGTGTCTTCCCTGGAGGAGTCTGGGGTTGCTACCTGGGATGACAGAACCCTAAACCGCGAGAAAAAAGACTCAGGGACATAGCTGCGACAAGTCTCGGATGCATCCCAGAGGATGGAGCTTTGTCCAAGGAGAAAAATCATCTCGGGTATCTTCCTGGAGGAGTCTGGGGTTGCTACCCGGGATTAAAGGGACTCAAACCACCGGAAAAATGTCCGCGGGAGACGCCTGGGAGGAATCTCAGATGCTTCCCAGAAGATGGAGCATTGTCCAAGGAGAAAAATCATCTCGGGTATCTTCCCTGGAGGAGTCTGGGGTTGCTACCTGGGATGACAGAACCCTAAACCGCGAGAAAAAAGACTCAGGGACAGAGCTGCGACAAGTCTCGGATGCATCCCGGAGGATGGAGCTTTTTCCAAGGAGAAAAATCATCTCAGGTGTCTTCCCTGGAGGAGTCTGGGGTTGCTACCCGGGATCACAGGGCCCTAAAGCACTGGAGAAAACTCTGCGGGAGATACCTGGGAGGAGTTCTGGGTAGATCCTGCAGGATGGACCACTGTCAAGAGAGAAAAATCATCTTGGGTGTCTTCCCTGGAAGAGTCTGGGGTTGCTACCCGGGATCACAGGGCCCTAAATCATTGGAGAAAACTCTGCGGGAGATACCTGGGAGGAGTTCTGGGTAGATCCTGCAGGATGGACCGATGTCAAGAGAGAAAAATCATCTTGGGTGTCTTCCCTGGAGGAGTCTGGGGTTGCTACCTGGGATGACAGAACCCTAAACCGCGAGAAAAAAGACTCAGGGACATAGCTGCGACAAGTCTCGGATGCATCCCAGAGGATGGAGCTTTGTCCAAGGAGAAACATCATCTCGGATATCTTCCCTGGAGGAGTCTGGGGTTACTACCCGGGATTACAGGGACCCAAACCGCCGGAAAAATGTCTGCGGGAGACGCCTGGGAGGAATCTCAGATGCATCCCAGAAGATGGAGCATTGTCCAAGGAGAAAAATCATCTCGGGTATCTTCCCTGGAGGAGTCTGGGGTTGCTACCCGGGATTACAGGGACCCAAACCACCGGAAAAATGTCTGCGGGAGACGCCTGGGAGGAATCTCAGATGCATCCCTGAAGATGGAGCATTGTCCAAGGAGAAAAATCATCTCGGGTATCTTCCCTGGAGGAGTCTGGGGTTGCTACCTGGGATGACAGAACCCTAAACCGCGAGAAAAAAGACTCAGAAACATAGCTGTGACAAGTCTCGGATGCATCAGAGCGGATGGAGCTTTGTCCAAGGAGAAAAATCATCTCGGGTGTCTTCCCTGGAGGAGTCTGGGGTTGCTACCTGGGATGACAGAACCCTAAACCGCGAGAAAAATGACTCAGGGACATAGCTGCGACAAGTCTCGGATGCATCCCAGAGGATGGAGCTTTGTCCAAGTAGAAAAATCATCTCGGGTATCTTCCTGGAGGAGTCTGGGGTTGCTACCCGGGATTAAAGGGACTCAAACCACAGGAAAAATGTCTGCGGGAGACGCCTGGGAGGAATCTCAGATGCATCCCAGAAGATGGAGCATTGTCCAAGGAGAAAAATCATCTCGGGTATCTTCCCTGGAGGAGTCTGGGGTTGCTACCTGCGATGACAGAACCCTAAACCGCGAGAAAAAAGACTCAGGGACATAGCTGCGACAAGTCTCGGATGCATCCCAGAGGATGGAGATTTGTCCAAGGAGAAAAATCATCTCGGATATCTTCCCTGGAGGAGTCTGGGGTTGCTACCCGGGATTACAGGGACCCAAACCACGGGAAAAATGTCTGCGGGAAACGCCTGGGAGGAATCTCAGATGCATCCGAGAAGATGGAGCATTGTCCAAGGAGAAAAATCATCTCGGGTATCTTCCCTGGAGGAGTCTGCGGTTCCTACCTGGGATCACAGGGCCCTAAAGCACTCGAGAAAACTCTGCGGGAGATGCCTGTGAGGAGTTCTGGGTAGATCCTGCAGGATGGACCACTGTCAAGAGAGAAAAATCATCTTGGGTGTCTTCCCTGGAGGAGTCTGGGGTTGCTACCTGGGATGACAGAACCCTAAACCGCGAGAAAAAAGACTCAGGGACATAGCTGCGACAAGTCTCGGATGCATCCCAGAGGATGGAGCTTTGTCCAAGGAGAAAAATCATCTCGGGTATCTTCCTGGAGGAGTCTGGGGTTGCTACCCGGGATTAAAGGGACTCAAACCACCGGAAAAATGTCCGCGGGAGACGCCTGGGAGGAATCTCAGATGCTTCCCAGAAGATGGAGCATTGTCCAAGGAGAAAAATCATCTCGGGTATCTTCCCTGGAGGAGTCTGGGGTTGCTACCTGGGATGACAGAACCCTAAACCGCGAGAAAAAAGACTCAGGGACAGAGCTGCGACAAGTCTCGGATGCATCCCGGAGGATGGAGCTTTTTCCAAGGAGAAAAATCATCTCAGGTGTCTTCCCTGGAGGAGTCTGGGGTTGCTACCTGGGATGACAGAACCCTAAACCGCGAGAAAAAAGACTCAGGGACATAGCTGCGACAAGTCTCGGATGCATCCCAGGGGATGGAGCTTTGTCCAAGGAGAAACATCATCTCGGATATCTTCCCTTGAGGAGTCTGGGGTTGCTACCCGGGATCACAGGGACCCAAACCGCCGGAAAAAATTTCTGCGGGAGACGCCTGGGAGGAGTTCTGGGTAGATCCCGCAGGATGGACCAATGTCAAGAGAGAAAAATCATCTTGGGTGTCTTCCCTGGAGGAGTCTGGGGTTGCTACCCGGGATAATAGGGCCCTAAAGCACTGGAGAAAACTCTGCGGGAGATACCTGGGAGGAGTTCTGGGTAGATCCCGCAGGATGGACCAATGTCAAGAGAGAAAAATCATCTTGGGTGTCTTCCCTGGAGGAGTCTGGGGTTGCTACCTGGGATGACAGAACCCTAAACCGCGAGAAAAAAGACTCAGGGACATAGCTGCGACAAGTCTCGGATGCATCCCAGAGGATGGAGCTTTGTCCAAGGAGAAAAATCATCTCGGATATCTTCCCTGGAGGAGTCTGGGGTTGCTACCCGGGATTAAAGGGACTCAAACCACAGGAAAAATGTCTGCGGGAGACGCCTGGGAGGAATCTCAGATGCTTCCCAGAGGATGGAGCATTGTCCAAGGAGAAAAATCATCTTGGGTATCTTCCCTGGAGGAGTCTGGGGTTGCTACCTTGGATGACAGAACCCTAAACCGCGAGAAAAAAGACTCAGGGACATAGCTGTGACAAGTCTCGGATGCATCCCAGAGGATGGAGCTTTTTCCAAGGAGAAAAATCATCTCGGGTGTCTTCCCTGGAGGAGTCTGGGGTTGCTACCCGGGATTACAGGGACCCAAACCACCGGAAAAATATCTGCGGGAGACGCCTGGGAGGAGTTCTGGGTAGATCCCGCAGGATGGACCAATGTCAAGAGAGAAAAATCATCTTGGTTGTCTTCCCTGGAGGAGTCTGGGGTTGCTACCCGGGATAACAGGGCCCTAAAGCACTGGAGAAAACTCTGCGGGAGATACCTGGGAGGAGTTCTGGGTAGATCCTGCAGGATGGACCGATGTCAAGAGAGAAAAATCATCTTGGGTGTCTTCCCTGGAAGAGTCTGGGGTTGCTACCCGGGATCACAGGGCCCTAAATCATTGGAGAAAACTCTGCGGGAGATACCTGGGAGGAGTTCTGGGTAGATCCTGCAGGATGGACCGATGTCAAGAGAGAAAAATCATCTTGGGTGTCTTCCCTGGAGGAGTCTGGGGTTGCTACCTGGGATGACAGAACCCTAAACCGCGAGAAAAAAGACTCAGGGACATAGCTGCGACAAGTCTCGGATGCATCCCAGAGGATGGAGCTTTGTCCAAGGAGAAACATCATCTCGGATATCTTCCCTGGAGGAGTCTGGGGTTACTACCCGGGATTAGAGGGACCCAAACCGCCGGAAAAATGTCTGCGGGAGACGCCTGGGAGGAATCTCAGATGCATCCCAGAAGATGGAGCATTGTCCAAGGAGAAAAATCATCTCGGGTATCTTCCCTGGAGGAGTCTGGGGTTGCTACCCGGGATTACAGGGACCCAAACCACCGGAAAAATGTCTGCGGGAGACGCCTGGGAGGAATCTCAGATGCATCCCTGAAGATGGAGCATTGTCCAAGGAGAAAAATCATCTCGGGTATCTTCCCTGGAGGAGTCTGGGGTTGCTACCTGGGATGACAGAACCCTAAACCGCGAGAAAAAAGACTCAGAAACATAGCTGTGACAAGTCTCGGATGCATCAGAGCGGATGGAGCTTTGTCCAAGGAGAAAAATCATCTCGGGTGTCTTCCCTGGAGGAGTCTGGGGTTGCTACCTGGGATGACAGAACCCTAAACCGCGAGAAAAATGACTCAGGGACATAGCTGCGACAAGTCTCGGATGCTTCCAAGAGGATGGAGCTTTGTCCAAGTAGAAAAATCATCTCGGGTATCTTCCTGGAGGAGTCTGGGGTTGCTACCCGGGATTAAAGGGACTCAAACCACAGGAAAAATGTCTGCGGGAGACGCCTGGGAGGAATCTCAGATGCATCCCAGAAGATGGAGCATTGTCCAAGGAGAAAAATCATCTCGGGTATCTTCCCTGGAGGAGTCTGGGGTTGCTACCTGGGATGACAGAACCCTAAACCGCGAGAAAAAAGACTCGGGGACATAGCAGCGACAAGTCTCGGATGCATCCCAGAGGATGGATCTTTGTCCAAGGAGAAAAATAATCTCGGGTGTCTTCCCTGGAGGAGTCTGGGGTTGCTACCCGGGATTACAGGGACCCAAACCACGGGAAAAATGTCTGCGGGAAACGCCTGGGAGGAATCTCAGATGCATCCGAGAAGATGGAGCATTGTCCAAGGAGAAAAATCATCTCGGGTATCTTCCCTGGAGGAGTCTGCGGTTCCTACCTGGGATCACAGGGCCCTAAAGCACTCGAGAAAACTCTGCGGGAGATGCCTGTGAGGAGTTCTGGGTAGATCCTGCAGGATGGACCACTGTCAAGAGAGAAAAATCATCTTGGGTGTCTTCCCTGGAGGAGTCTGGGGTTGCTACCTGCGATGACAGAACCCTAAACCGCGAGAAAAAAGACTCAGGGACATAGCTGCGACAAGTCTCGGATGCATCCCAGAGGATGGAGCTTTGTCCAAGGAGAAAAATCATCTCGGGTATCTTCCTGGAGGAGTCTGGGGTTGCTACCCGGGATTAAAGGGACTCAAACCACCGGAAAAATGTCCGCGGGAGACGCCTGGGAGGAATCTCAGATGCTTCCCAGAAGATGGAGCATTGTCCAAGGAGAAAAATCATCTCGGGTATCTTCCCTGGAGGAGTCTGGGGTTGCTACCTGGGATGACAGAACCCTAAACCGCGAGAAAAAAGACTCAGGGACAGAGCTGCGACAAGTCTCGGATGCATCCCAGAGGATGGAGCTTTTTCCAAGGAGAAAAATCATCTCAGGTGTCTTCCCTGGAGGAGTCTGGGGTTGCTACCTGGGATGACAGAACCCTAAACCGCGAGAAAAAAGACTCAGGGACATAGCTGCGACAAGTCTCAGATGCATCCCAGAGGATGGAGCTTTTTCCAAGGAGAAAAATCATCTCGGGTGTCTTCCCTGGAGGAGTCTGGGGTTGCTACCCGGGATTACAGGGACCCAAACCACCGGAAAAATATCTGCGGGAGACGCCTGGGAGGAGTTCTGGGTAGATCCCGCAGGATGGACCAATGTCAAGAGAGAAAAATCATCTTGGGTGTCTTCCCTGGAGGAGTCTGGGGTTGCTACCCGGGATAACAGGGCCCTAAAGCACTGGAGAAAACTCTGCGGGAGATACCTGGGAGGAGTTCTGGGTAGATCCTGCAGGATGGACCGATGTCAAGAGAGAAAAATCATCTTGGGTGTCTTCCCTGGAAGAGTCTGGGGTTGCTACCCGGGATCACAGGGCCCTAAATCATTGGAGAAAACTCTGCGGGAGATACCTGGGAGGAGTTCTGGGTAGATCCTGCAGGATGGACCGATGTCAAGAGAGAAAAATCATCTTGGGTGTCTTCCCTGGAGGAGTCTGGGGTTGCTACCTGGGATGACAGAACCCTAAACCGCGAGAAAAAAGACTCAGGGACATAGCTGCGACAAGTCTCGGATGCATCCCAGAGGATGGAGCTTTGTCCAAGGAGAAAAAACATCTCGGATATCTTCCCTGGAGGAGTCTGGGGTTACTACCCGGGATCACAGGGCCCTAAACCGCCGGAAAAATGTCTGCGGGAGACGCCTGGGAGGAGTTCTGGGTAGATCCCGCAGGATGGACCAATGTCAAGAGAGAAAAATCATCTTGGGTGTCTTCCCTGGAGGAGTCTGGGGTTGCTACCCGGGATTACAGGGACCCAAACCACCGGAAAAATGTCTGCGGGAGACGCCTGGGAGGAATCTCAGATGCATCCCAGAAGATGGAGCATTGTCCAAGGAGAAAAATCATCTCGGGTATCTTCCCTGGAGGAGTCTGGGTTTGCTACCCGCGATCACAGGGCCCTAAACCGCGAGAAAAAAGACTCGGGGACATAGCTGCGACAAGTCTCGGATGCATCCCAGAGGATGGAGCTTTTTCCAAGGAGAAAAATCAACTCGGGTGTCTTCCCTGGAGGAGTCTGGGGTTGCTACCCGGGATCACAGGGCCCTAAACCACCGGAATAAAGATTCAGGGACATACCTGCAAGGAGTCTCGGATGCATCCCAGAGGATGGTGCTTTGTCCAAGGAGAAAAATCATCTCGGGTATCTTCCTGGAGGAGTCTGGGGTTGCTACCCGGGATTACATGGACCTAAAGCACTGGAGAAAACTCTGCTGGTGACGCCTGGGAGGAGTTCTGGGTAGATCCCGCAGGATGGACCACTGTCAAGAGAGAAAAATCATCTTGGGTGTCTTCCCTGGAGGAGTCTGGGGTTGCTACCTGGGATGACAGAACCCTAAACCGCGAGAAAAATGACTCAGGGACATAGCTACGACAAGTCTCGGATGCATCCCAGAGGATGGAGCTTTGTCCAAGTAGAAAAATCGTCTCAGGTATCTTCCTGGAGGAGTCTGGGGTTGCTACCCAGGATTACAGGGACCAAAACCACCGGAAAAATGTCTGCGGGAGACGCCTGGGAGGAATCTCAGCTGCATCCCAGAAGATGGAGCATTGTCCAATGAGAAAAATCATCTCGGGTATCTTCCCTGGAGGAGTCTGGGGTTGCTACCTGGGATGACAGAACCCTAAACCGCGAGAAAAAAGACTCGGGGACATAGCTGCGACAAGTCTCGGATGCATCCCAGAGGATGGATCTTTGTCCAAGGAGAAAAATAATATCGGGTGTCTTCCCTGGAGGAGTCTGGGATTGGTACCCGGGATTTCAGGGACCGAAACCACCGGAAAAATGTCTGCGGGAGACGCCTGGGAGGAATCTCAGATGCATCCCAGAAGATGGAGCATTGTCCAAGGAGAAAAATCATCTCGGGTATCTTCCCTGGAGGAGTCTGGGGTTGCTACCTGCGATGACAGAACCCTAAACCGCGAGAAAAAAGACTCAGGGACATAGCTGCGACAAGTCTCGGATGCATCCCAGAGGATGGAGCTTTGTCCAAGGAGAAAAATCATCTCGGGTGTCTTCCCTGGAGGAGTCTGGGGTTGCTACCCGGGATTACAGGGACCCAAACCACCGGAAAAATGTCTGCGGGAGACGCCTGGGAGGAATCACAGAAGCATCCCAGAAGATGGAGCATTGTCCAAGGAGAAAAATCATCTCGGGTATCTTCCCTGGAGGAGTCTGGGTTTGCTACCCGGGATCACAGGGCCCTAAACCACCGGAATAAAGACTCAGGGACATACCTGCAAGGAGTCTCGGATGCTTCCCAGAGGATGGAGCATTGTCCAAGGAGAAAAATCATCTTGGGTGTCTTCCCTGGAGGAGTCTGGGGTTGCTACCTGCGATGACAGAACCCTAAACAGCGAGAAAAAAGACTCAGGGACATAGCTGCGACAAGTCTCGGATGCATCCCAGAGGATGGAGCTTTGTCCAAGGAGAAAAATCATCTCGGGTATCTTCCCTGGAGGAGTCTGGGGTTCATACCTGGGATTACAGGGAACCAAACCACAGGAAAAACATCTGCGGGAGACGCCTGGGAGGAGTTGTGGGTAGATCCCGCAGGATGGACCAATGTCAAGAGAGAAAAATCATCTTGGGTGTCTTCCCTGGAGGAGTCTGGGTTTCCTACCCGGGATCACAGAGCCCTAAACCACCAGAATAAAGACTCATGGACATACCTGCAAGGAGTCTCGGATGCTTCCCAGAGGATGGAGCATTGTCCAAGCAGAAAAATTATCTCGGGTATCGTCCCTGGAGGAGTCTGGGGTTGCTACCCGGGATTACAGGGACCCAAGCCAGAGGAAAAACATCTGCGGGAGTCGGCTGGGAGGAATCTCAGATGCATCCCAGAAGATGGAGCATTGTCCAAGGAGAAAAATCATCTCGGGTATCTTCCCTGGAGGAGTCTGGGGTTGCTACCTGCGATGACAGAACCCTAAACCGCGAGAAAAAAGACTCAGGGACATAGCTGCGACAAGTCTCGGATGCATCCCAGAGGATGGAGCTTTGTCCAAGGAGAAAAATCCTCTCGGGTGTCTTCCCTTGAGGAGTCTGGGGTTGCTACCCGGGATTACAGGGACCCAAACCACCGGAAAAATGTCTGCGGGAGACGCCTGGGAGGAATCTCAGAAGCATCCCAGAAGATGGAGCATTGTCCAAGGAGAAAAATCATCTCGGGTATCTTCCCTGGAGGAGTCTGGGTTTGCTACCCGGGATCACAGGGCCCTAAACCACCGGAATAAAGACTCAGGGACATACCTGCAAGGAGTCTCGGATGCTTCCCAGAGGATGGAGCATTGTCCAAGGAGAAAAATCATCTTGGGTGTCTTCCCTGGAGGAGTCTGGGGTTGCTACCTGCGATGACAGAACCCTAAACAGCGAGAAAAAAGACTCAGGGACATAGCTGCGACAAGTCTCGGATGCATCCCAGAGGATGGAGCTTTGTCCAAGGAGAAAAATCATCTCGGGTATCTTCCCTGGAGGAGTCTGGGGTTCATACCTGGGATTACAGGGAACCAAACCACAGGAAAAACATCTGCGGGAGACGCCTGGGAGGAGTTGTGGGTAGATCCCGCAGGATGGACCAATGTCAAGAGAGAAAAATCATCTTGGGTGTCTTCCCTGGAGGAGTCTGGGTTTCCTACCCGGGATCACAGAGCCCTAAACCACCAGAATAAAGACTCATGGACATACCTGCAAGGAGTCTCGGATGCTTCCCAGAGGATGGAGCATTGTCCAAGCAGAAAAATTATCTCGGGTATCGTCCCTGGAGGAGTCTGGGGTTGCTACCCGGGATTACAGGGACCCAAGCCAGAGGAAAAACATCTGCGGGAGTCGGCTGGGAGGAATCTCAGATGCATCCCAGAAGATGGAGCATTGTCCAAGGAGAAAAATCATCTCGGGTATCTTCCCTGGAGGAGTCTGGGGTTGCTACCTGCGATGACAGAACCCTAAACCGCGAGAAAAAAGACTCAGGGACATAGCTGCGACAAGTCTCGGATGCATCCCAGAGGATGGAGCTTTGTCCAAGGAGAAAAATCCTCTCGGGTGTCTTCCCTTGAGGAGTCTGGGGTTGCTACCCGGGATTACAGGGACCCAAACCACCGGAAAAATGTCTGCGGGAGACGCCTGGGAGGAATCTCAGAAGCATCCCAGAAGATGGAGCATTGTCCAAGGAGAAAAATCATCTCGGGTATCTTCCCTGGAGGAGTCTGGGTTTGCTACCCGGGATCACAGGGCCCTAAACCACCGGAATAAAGACTCAGGGACATACCTGCAAGGAGTCTCGGATGCTTCCCAGAGGATGGAGCATTGTCCAAGGAGAAAAATCATCTTGGGTGTCTTCCCTGGAGGAGTCTGGGGTTGCTACCTGCGATGACAGAACCCTAAACCGCGAGAAAAAAGACTCAGGGACATAGCTGCGACAAGTCTCGGATGCATCCCGGAGGATGGAGCTTTTTCCAAGGAGAAAAATCATCTCAGGTGTCTTCCCTGGAGGAGTCTGGGGTTGCTACCTGGGATGACAGAACCCTAAACCGCGAGAAAAAAGACTCAGGGACATAGCTGCGACAAGTCTCGGATGCATCCCAGAGGATGGAGCTTTGTCCAAGGAGAAACATCATCTCGGATATCTTCCCTGGAGGAGTCTGGGGTTGCTACCCGGGATCACAGGGACCCAAACCGCCGGAAAAATTTCTGCGGGAGACGCCTGGGAGGAGTTCTGGGTAGATCCCGCAGGATGGACCAATGTCAAGAGAGAAAAATCATCTTGGGTGTCTTCCCTGGAGGAGTCTGGGGTTGCTACCCGGGATAACAGGGCCCTAAAGCACTGGAGAAAACTCTGCGGGAGATACCTGGGAGGAGTTCTGGGTAGATCCTGCAGGATGGACCGATGTCAAGAGAGAAAAATCATCTTGGGTGTCTTCCCTAGAGGAGTCTGGGGTTGCTACCCGCGATGACAGAACCCGAAACCGCGAGAAAAAAGACTCAGGGACATAGCTGCGACAAGTCTCAGATGCAACCCAGAGGATGGAGCTTTTTCGAAGGAGAAAAATCATCTCGGGTGTCTTCCCTGGAGGAGTCTGGGGTTGCTACCTGGGATGACAGAACCCTAAACCGTGAGAAAAAAGACTCAGGGACATAGCTGCGACAAGTCTCGGATGCATCAGAGAGGATGGAGCTTTGTCCAAGGAGAAAAATCATCTCGGGTGTCTTCCCTGGAGGAGTCTGGGGTTGCTACCCGGGATTACAGGGACCCAAACCACCGGAAAAATGTCTGCGGGAGACGCCTGGGAGGAATCTCAGAAGCATCCCAGAAGATGGAGCATTGTCCAAGGAGAAAAATCATCTCGGTTATCTTCCCTGGAGGAGTCTGGGGTTGCTACCTGCGATGACAGAACCCTAAACCGCGAGAAAAAAGACTCAGGGACATAGCTGCGACAAGTCTCGGATGCATCCCAGAGGATGGAGCTTTGTCCAAGGAGAAAAATCCTCTCAGGTGTCTTCCCTTGAGGAGTCTGGGGTTGCTACCCGGGATTACAGGGACCCAAACCACCGGAAAAATGTCTGCGGGAGACGCCTGGGAGGAATCTCAGAAGCATCCCAGAAGATGGAGCATTGTCCAAGGAGAAAAATCATCTCGGGTATCTTCCCTGGAGGAGTCTGGGTTTGCTACCCGGGATCACAGGGCCCTAAACCACCGGAATAAAGACTCAGGGACATACCTGCAAGGAGTCTCGGATGCTTCCCAGAGGATGGAGCATTGTCCAAGGAGAAAAATCATCTTGGGTGTCTTCCCTGGAGGAGTCTGGGGTTGCTACCTGCGATGACAGAACCCTAAACAGCGAGAAAAAAGACTCAGGGACATAGCTGCGACAAGTCTCGGATGCATCCCAGAGGATGGAGCTTTGTCCAAGGAGAAAAATCATCTCGGGTATCTTCCCTGGAGGAGTCTGGGGTTCATACCTGGGATTACAGGGAACCAAACCACAGGAAAAACATCTGCGGGAGACGCCTGGGAGGAGTTGTGGGTAGATCCCGCAGGATGGACCAATGTCAAGAGAGAAAAATCATCTTGGGTGTCTTCCCTGGAGGAGTCTGGGTTTCCTACCCGGGATCACAGAGCCCTAAACCACCAGAATAAAGACTCATGGACATACCTGCAAGGAGTCTCGGATGCTTCCCAGAGGATGGAGCATTGTCCAAGCAGAAAAATTATCTCGGGTATCGTCCCTGGAGGAGTCTGGGGTTGCTACCCGGGATTACAGGGACCCAAGCCAGAGGAAAAACATCTGCGGGAGTCGGCTGGGAGGAATCTCAGATGCATCCCAGAAGATGGAGCATTGTCCAAGGAGAAAAATCATCTCGGGTATCTTCCCTGGAGGAGTCTGGGGTTGCTACCTGCGATGACAGAACCCTAAACCGCGAGAAAAAAGACTCAGGGACATAGCTGCGACAAGTCTCGGATGCATCCCAGAGGATGGAGCTTTGTCCAAGGAGAAAAATCCTCTCGGGTGTCTTCCCTTGAGGAGTCTGGGGTTGCTACCCGGGATTACAGGGACCCAAACCACCGGAAAAATGTCTGCGGGAGACGCCTGGGAGGAATCTCAGAAGCATCCCAGAAGATGGAGCATTGTCCAAGGAGAAAAATCATCTCGGGTATCTTCCCTGGAGGAGTCTGGGTTTGCTACCCGGGATCACAGGGCCCTAAACCACCGGAATAAAGACTCAGGGACATACCTGCAAGGAGTCTCGGATGCTTCCCAGAGGATGGAGCATTGTCCAAGGAGAAAAATCATCTTGGGTGTCTTCCCTGGAGGAGTCTGGGGTTGCTACCTGCGATGACAGAACCCTAAACCGCGAGAAAAAAGACTCAGGGACATAGCTGCGACAAGTCTCGGATGCATCCCGGAGGATGGAGCTTTTTCCAAGGAGAAAAATCATCTCAGGTGTCTTCCCTGGAGGAGTCTGGGGTTGCTACCTGGGATGACAGAAACCTAAACCGCGAGAAAAAAGACTCAGGGACATAGCTGCGACAAGTCTCGGATGCATCCCAGAGGATGGAGCTTTGTCCAAGGAGAAACATCATCTCGGATATCTTCCCTGGAGGAGTCTGGGGTTGCTACCCGGGATCACAGGGACCCAAACCGCCGGAAAAATTTCTGCGGGAGACGCCTGGGAGGAGTTCTGGGTAGATCCCGCAGGATGGACCAATGTCAAGAGAGAAAAATCATCTTGGGTGTCTTCCCTGGAGGAGTCTGGGGTTGCTACCCGGGATAACAGGGCCCTAAAGCACTGGAGAAAACTCTGCGGGAGATACCTGGGAGGAGTTCTGGGTAGATCCTGCAGGATGGACCGATGTCAAGAGAGAAAAATCATCTTGGGTGTCTTCCCTAGAGGAGTCTGGGGTTGCTACCCGCGATGACAGAACCCGAAACCGCGAGAAAAAAGACTCAGGGACATAGCTGCGACAAGTCTCAGATGCAACCCAGAGGATGGAGCTTTTTCGAAGGAGAAAAATCATCTCGGGTGTCTTCCCTGGAGGAGTCTGGGGTTGCTACCTGGGATGACAGAACCCTAAACCGTGAGAAAAAAGACTCAGGGACATAGCTGCGACAAGTCTCGGATGCATCAGAGAGGATGGAGCTTTGTCCAAGGAGAAAAATCATCTCGGGTGTCTTCCCTGGAGGAGTCTGGGGTTGCTACCTGGGATGACAGAACCCTAAACCGCGAGAAAAAAGACTCAGGGACATAGCTGCGACAAGTCTCGGAGGCATCCCAGAGGATGGAGCTTTGTCCAAGGAGAAAAATCATCTCGGGTATCTTCCTGGAGGAGTCTGGGTTTGCTACCCGGGATTAAAGGGACTCAAACCACAGGAAAAATGTCTGCGGGAGACGCCTGGGAGAAATCTCAGATGCTTCCCAGAAGATGGAGCATTGGCCAAGGAGAAAAGTCATCTCGGGTATCTTCCCTGGAGGAGTCTGGGGTTGCTACCCGGGATTAAAGGGACCCAAACCACCGGAAAAATGTCTGCGAGAGACGCCTGGGAGGAATCTCAGATGCTTCGCAGAAGATGGAGCATTGTCCAAGGAGAAAAATCATCTCGGGTATCTTCCCTGGAGGAGTCTGGGGTTGCTACCCGGGATCACAGGGCCCTAAACCGCGAGAAAAAAACCTCAGGGACATAGTTGCGACAAGTCTCGGATGCATCAGAGAGGATGGAGCTTTGTCCAAGGAGAAAAATCATCTCGGGTGTCTTCCCTGGAGGAGTCTGGGGTTGCTACCCGGGATTACAGGGACCCAAACCACCGGAAAAATGTCTGCGGGAAACGCCTGAGAGGAATCTCAGATGCATCCCAGAAGATGGAGCATTGTCCAAGGAGAAAAATCATCTCGGGTATCTTCCCTGGAGGAGTCTGGGGTTGCTACCTGGGATAACAGGGCCCTAAAGCACTGGAGAAAACTCTGCGGGAGATACCTGGGAGGAGTTCTGGGTAGATCCTGCAGGATGGACCACTGTCAAGAGTGAAAAATCATCTTGGGTGTCTTCATTGGAGGAGTCTGGGGTTGCTACCTGGGATGACAGAACCCTAAACCGCGAGAAAAAAGACTCAGGGACATAGCTGCGACAAGTCTCGGATGCATCCCAGAGGATGGAGATTTGTCCAAGGAGAAAAATCATCTCGGATATCTTCCCTGGAGGAGTCTGGGGTTGCTACCCGGGATTACAGGGACCCAAACCACGGGAAAAATGTCTGCGGGAGACGCCTGGGAGGAATCTCAGATGCATCCGAGAAGATGGAGCATTGTCCAAGGAGAAAAATCATCTCGGGTATCTTCCCTGAAGGAGTCTGCGGTTCCTACCTGGGATCACAGGGCCCTAAAGCACTCGAGAAAACTCTGCGGGAGATGCCTGTGAGGAGTTCTGGGTAGATCCTGCAGGATGGACCACTGTCAAGAGAGAAAAATCATCTTGGGTGTCTTCCCTGGAGGAGTCTGGGGTTGCTACCTGGGATGACAGAACCCTAAACCGCGAGAAAAAAGACTCAGGGACATAGCTGCGACAAGTCTCGGATGCATCCCAGAGGATGGAGCTTTGTCCAAGGAGAAAAATCATCTCGGGTATCTTCCTGGAGGAGTCTGGGGTTGCTACCCGGAATTAAAGGGACCCAAACCACCGGAAAAATGTCCGCGGGAGACGCCTGGGAGGAATCTCAGATGCTTCCCAGAAGATGGAGCATTGTCCAAGGAGAAAAATCATCTCGGGTATCTTCCCTGCAGGAGTCTGGGGTTGCTACCTGGGATGACAGAACCCTAAACCGCGAGAAAAAAGACTCAGGGACAGAGCTGCGACAAGTCTCGGATGCATCCCGGAGGATGGAGCTTTTTCCAAGGAGAAAAATCATCTCAGGTGTCTTCCCTGGAGGAGTCTGGGGTTGCTACCTGGGATGACAGAACCCTAAACCGCGAGAAAAAAGACTCAGGGACATAGCTGCGACAAGTCTCGGATGCATCCCAGAGGATGGAGCTTTGTCCAAGGAGAAACATCATCTCGGATATCTTCCCTTGAGGAGTCTGGGGTTGCTACCCGGGATCACAGGGACCCAAACCGCCGGAAAAAAATTTCTGCGGGAGACGCCTGGGAGGAGTTCTGGGTAGATCCCGCAGGATGGACCAATGTCAAGAGAGAAAAATCATCTTGGGTGTCTTCCCTGGAGGAGTCTGGGGTTGCTACCCGGGATAATAGGGCCCTAAAGCACTGGAGAAAACTCTGCGGGAGATACCTGGGAGGAGTTCTGGGTAGATCCCGCAGGATGGACCAATGTCAAGAGAGAAAAATCATCTTGGGTGTCTTCCCTGGAGGAGTCTGGGGTTGCTACCTGGGATGACAGAACCCTAAACCGCGAGAAAAAAGACTCAGGGACATAGCTGCGACAAGTCTCGGATGCATCCCAGAGGATGGAGCTTTGTCCAAGGAGAAAAATCATCTTGGGTATCTTCCCTGGAGGAGTCTGGGGTTGCTACCTTGGATGACAGAACCCTAAACCGCGAGAAAAAAGACTCAGGGACATAGCTGTGACAAGTCTCGGATGCATCCCGGAGGATGGAGCTTTTTCCAAGGAGAAAAATCATCTCAGGTGTCTTCCCTGGAGGAGTCTGGGGTTGCTACCTGGGATGACAGAACCCTAAACCGCGAGAAAAAAGACTCAGGGACATAGCTGCGACAAGTCTCGGATGCATCCCAGAGGATGGAGCTTTTTCCAAGGAGAAAAATCATCTCGGGTGTCTTCCCTGGAGGAGTCTGGGGTTGCTACCCGGGATCACAGGGCCCTAAAACACCGGAATAAAGATTCAGGGACATACCTGCAAGGAGTCTCGGATGCATCCCAGAGGATGGAGCTTTGTCCAAGGAGAAAAATCATCTCGGGTATCTTCCTGGAGGAGTCTGGGGTTGCTACCCGGGATCACAGGGACCTAAAGCACTGGAGAAAACTCTGCTGGTGACACCTGGGAGGAGTTCTGGGTAGATCCCGCAGGATGGACCAATGTCAAGAGAGAAAAATCATCTTGGGTGTCTTCCCTGGAGGAGTCTGGGGTTGCTACCTGCGATGACAGAACCCTAAACCGCGAGAAAAATGACTCAGGGACATAGCTACGACAAGTCTCGGATGCATCCCAGAGGATGGAGCTTTGTCCAAGTAGAAAAATCATCTCAGGTATCTTCCTGGAGGAGTCTGGGGTTGCTACCCAGGATTACAGGGACCAAAACCACCGGAAAAATGTCTGCGGGAGACGCCTGGGAGGAATCTCAGCTGCATCCCAGAAGATGGAGCATTGTCCAATGAGAAAAATCATCTCGGGTATCTTCCCTGGAGGAGTCTGGGGTTGCTACCCGGGATTACAGGGACCCAAACCACCGGAAAAATGTCTGCGGGAGACGCCTGGGAGGAATCTCAGATGCATCCCTGAAGATGGAGCATTGTCCAAGGAGAAAAATCATCTCGGGTATCTTCCCTGGAGGAGTCTGGGGTTGCTACCTGGGATGACAGAACCCTAAACCGCGAGAAAAAAGACTCAGAAACATAGCTGCGACAAGTCTCGGATGCATCAGAGCGGATGGAGCTTTGTCCAAGGAGAAAAATCATCTCGGGTGTCTTCCCTGGAGGAGTCTGGGGTTGCTACCTGGGATGACAGAACCCTAAACCGCGAGAAAAATGACTCAGGGACATAGCTGCGACAAGTCTCGGATGCATCCCAGAGGATGGAGCTTTGTCCAAGTAGAAAAATCATCTCGGGTATCTTCCTGGAGGAGTCTGGGGTTGCTACCCGGGATTAAAGGGACTCAAACCACAGGAAAAATGTCTGCGGGAGACGCCTGGGAGGAATCTCAGATGCATCCCAGAAGATGGAGCATTGTCCAAGGAGAAAAATCATCTCGGGTATCTTCCCTGGAGGAGTCTGGGGTTGCTACCTGGGATGACAGAACCCTAAACCGCGAGAAAAAAGACTCGGGGACATAGCTGCGACAAGTCTCGGATGCATCCCAGAGGATGGATCTTTGTCCAAGGAGAAAAATAATCTCGGGTGTCTTCCCTGGAGGAGTCTGGGGTTGCTACCCGGGATTTCAGGGACCCAAACCACCGGAAAAATGTCTGCGGGAGACGCCTGGGAGGAATCTCAGATGCATCCCAGAAGATGGAGCATTGTCCAAGGAGAAAAATCATCTCGGGTATCTTCCCTGGAGGAGTCTGGGGTTGCTACCTGCGATGACAGAACCCTAAACCGCGAGAAAAAAGACTCAGGGACATAGCTGCGACAAGTCTCGGATGCATCCCAGAGGATGGAGATTTGTCCAAGGAGAAAAATCATCTCGGATATCTTCCCTGGAGGAGTCTGGGGTTGCTACCCGGGATTACAGGGACCCAAACCACGGGAAAAATGTCTGCGGGAAACGCCTGGGAGGAATCTCAGATGCATCCGAGAAGATGGAGCATTGTCCAAGGAGAAAAATCATCTCGGGTATCTTCCCTGGAGGAGTCTGCGGTTCCTACCTGGGATCACAGGGCCCTAAAGCACTCGAGAAAACTCTGCGGGAGATGCCTGTGAGGAGTTCTGGGTAGATCCTGCAGGATGGACCACTGTCAAGAGAGAAAAATCATCTTGGGTGTCTTCCCTGGAGGAGTCTGGGGTTGCTACCTGGGATGACAGAACCCTAAACCGCGAGAAAAAAGACTCAGGGACATAGCTGCGACAAGTCTCGGATGCATCCCAGAGGATGGAGATTTGTCCAAGGAGAAAAATCATCTCGGGTATCTTCCTGGAGGAGTCTGGGGTTGCTACCCGGAATTAAAGGGACTCAAACCACCGGAAAAATGTCCGCGGGAGACGCCTGGGAGGAATCTCAGATGCTTCCCAGAAGATGGAGCATTGTCCAAGGAGAAAAATCATCTCGGGTATCTTCCCTGGAGGAGTCTGGGGTTGCTACCTGGGATGACAGAACCCTAAACCGCGAGAAAAAAGACTCAGGGACATAGCTGCGACAAGTCTCGGATGCATCCCAGAGGATGGAGCTTTTTCCAAGGAGAAAAATCATCTCAGGTGTCTTCCCTGGAGGAGTCTGGGGTTGCTACCTGGGATGACAGAACCCTAAACCGCGAGAAAAAAGACTCAGGGACATAGCTGCGACAAGTCTCGGATGCATCCCAGAGGATGGAGCTTTGTCCAAGGAGAAACATCATCTCGGATATCTTCCCTGGAGGAGTCTGGGGTTGCTACCCGGGATCACAGGGACCCAAACCGCCGGAAAAAATTTCTGCGGGAGACGCCTGGGAGGAGTTCTGGGTAGATCCCGCAGGATGGACCAATGTCAAGAGAGAAAAATCATCTTGGGTGTCTTCCCTGGAGGAGTCTGGGGTTGCTACCCGGGATTAAAGGGACTCAAACCACAGGAAAAATGTCTGCGGGAGACGCCTGGGAGGAATCTCAGATGCTTCCCAGAAGATGGAGCATTGTCCAAGGAGAAAAATCATCTCAGGTATCTTCCCTGGAGGACTCTGGTGTTGCTAACCGGGATCACAGGGCCCTAAAGCACTGGAGAAAACTCTGCGGGAGATACCTGGGAGGAGTTCTGGGTAGATCCTGCAGGATGGACCACTGTCAAGAGAGAAAAATCATCTTGCGTGTCTTACCTGGAGGAGTCTGGGGTTGCTACCTGGGATGACAGAACCCTAAACCGCGAGAAAAAAGACTCAGGGACATAGCTGCGACAAGTCTCGGATGCATCCCAGAGGATGGAGCTTTGTCCAAGGAGAAAAATCATCTCGGGTATCTTCCCTGGAGGAGTCTGGGGTTCCTACCTGGGATTACAGGGAACCAAACCACAGGAAAAACATCTGCGGGAGACGCCTGGGAGGAGTTGTGGGTAGATCCCGCAGGATGGACCAATGTCAAGAGAGAAAAATCATCTTGGGTGTCTTCCCTGGAGGAGTCTGGGTTTCCTACCCGGGATCACAGAGCCCTAAACCACCAGAATAAAGACTCATGGACATACCTGCAAGGAGTCTCGGATGCTTCCCAGAGGATGGAGCATTGTCCAAGCAGAAAAATCATCTCGGGTATCTTCCCTGGAGGAGTCTGGGGTTGCTACCCGGGATTACAGGGACCCAAACCACCGGAAAAATGTCTGCGGGAAACGCCTGGGAGGAATCTCAGATGCATCCCAGAAGATGGAGCATTGTCCAAGGAGAAAAATCATCTCGGGTATCTTCCCTGGAGGAGTATGGCGTTGCTACCCGGGATCACAGGGACCCAAACCACCGGAATAAAGACTCAGGGACATATCTGCAAGGAGTCTCGGATGCTTCCCAGAGGGTAGAGCATTGTCCAAGGAGAAAAATCATCTCGGGTGTCTTCCCTGGAGGAGTCTGCGGTTCCTACCTGGGATCACAGGGCCCTAAAGCACTCGAGAAAACTCTGCGGGAGATGCCTGTGAGGAGTTCTGGGTAGATCCTGCAGGATGGACCACTGTCAAGAGAGAAAAATCATCTTGGGTGTCTTCCCTGGAGGAGTCTGGGGTTGCTACCTGGGATGACAGAACCCTAAACCGCGAGAAAAAAGACTCAGGGACATAGCTGCGACAAGTCTCGGATGCATCCTAGAGGATGGAGCTTTGTCCAAGGAGAAAAATCATCTCGGGTATCTTCCTGGAGGAGTCTGGGGTTGCTACCCGGGATTAAAGGGACTCAAACCACCGGAAAAATGTCCGCAGGAGACGCCTGGGAGGAATCTCAGATGCTTCCCAGAAGATGGAGCATTGTCCAAGGAGAAAAATCATCTCGGGTATCTTCCCTGGAGGAGTCTGGGGTTGCTACCTGGGATGACAGAACCCTAAACCGCGAGAAAAAAGACTCAGGGACATAGCTGCGACAAGTCTCGGATGCATCCCAGAGGATGGAGCTTTTTCCAAGGAGAAAAATCATCTCAGGTGTCTTCCCTGGAGGAGTCTGGGGTTGCTACCTGGGATGACAGAACCCTAAACCGCGAGAAAAAAGACTCAGGGACATAGCTGCGACAAGTCTCGGATGCATCCCAGAGGATGGAGCTTTGTCCAAGGAGAAACATCATCTCGGATATCTTCCCTGGAGGAGTCTGGGGTTGCTACCCGGGATCACAGGGACCCAAACCGCCGGAAAAATATCTGCGGGAGACGCCTGGGAGGAGTTCTGGGTAGATCCCGCAGGATGGACCAATGTCAAGAGAGAAAAATCATCTTGGGTGTCTTCCCTGGAGGAGTCTGGGGTTGCTACCCGGGATTAAAGGGACTCAAACCACAGGAAAAATGTCTGCGGGAGACGCCTGGGAGGAATCTCAGATGCTTCCCAGAAGATGGAGCATTGTCCAAGGAGAAAAATCATCTCAGGTATCTTCCCTGGAGGACTCTGGTGTTGCTAACCGGGATCACAGGGCCCTAAAGCACTGGAGAAAACTCTGCGGGAGATACCTGGGAGGAGTTCTGGGTAGATCCTGCAGGATGGACCACTGTCAAGAGAGAAAAATCATCTTGCGTGTCTTACCTGGAGGAGTCTGGGGTTGCTACCTGGGATGACAGAACCCTAAACCGCGAGAAAAAAGACTCAGGGACATAGCTGCGACAAGTCTCGGATGCATCCCAGAGGATGGAGCTTTGTCCAAGGAGAAAAATCATCTCGGGTATCTTCCTGGAGGAGTCTGGGGTTGCTACCTGGGATTAAAGGGATTCAAACCACCGGAAAAATGTCTGCGGGAGACGCCTGGGAGGAATCTCAGATGCTTCCCAGAAGATGGAGCATTGTCCAAGGAAAAAAATCATCTTGGGTATCTTCCCTGGAGGAGTCTGGGGTTGCTACCTTGGATGACAGAACCCTAAACCGCGAGAAAAAAGACTCAGGGACATAGCTGCGACAAGTCTCGGATGCATCCCAGAGGATGGAGCTTTTTCCAAGGAGAAAAATCATCTCGGGTGTCTTCCCTGGAGGAGTCTGGGGTTGCTACCCGGGATTACGGGGACCCAAACCACCGGAAAAATATCTGCGGGAGACGCCTGGGAGGAGTTCTGGGTAGATCCCGCAGGATGGACCAATGTCAAGAGAGAAAAATCATCTTGGGTGTCTTCCCTGGAGGAGTCTGGGGTTGCTACCCGGGATAACAGGGCCCTAAAGCACTGGAGAAAACTCTGCGGGAGATACCTGGGAGGAGTTCTGGGTAGATCCTGCAGGATGGACCGATGTCAAGAGAGAAAAATCATCTTGGGTGTCTTCCCTGGAAGAGTCTGGGGTTGCTACCCGGGATCACAGGGCCCTAAATCATTGGAGAAAACTCTGCGGGAGATACCTGGGAGGAGTTCTGGGTAGATCCTGCAGGATGGACCGATGTCAAGAGAGAAAAATCATCTTGGGTGTCTTCCCTGGAGGAGTCTGGGGTTGCTACCTGGGATGACAGAACCCTAAACCGCGAGAAAAAAGACTCAGGGACATAGCTGCGACAAGTCTCGGATGCATCCCAGAGGATGGAGCTTTGTCCAAGGAGAAAAATCATCTCGGATATCTTCCCTGGAGGAGTCTGGGGTTACTACCCGGGATTACAGGGACCCAAACTGCCGGAAAAATGTCTGCGGGAGACGCCTGGGAGGAGTTCTGGGTAGATCCCGCAGGATGGACCAATGTCAAGAGAGAAAAATCATCTTGGGTGTCTTCCCTGGAGGAGTCTGACGTTGCTACCCAGGATTACAGGGACCCAAACCACCTGAAAAATGTCTGCGGGAGACGCCTGGGAGGAATCTCAGGTGCATCCCAGAAGATGGAGCATTGTCCAAGGAGAAAAATCATCTCGGGTATCTTCCCTGGAGGAGTCTGGGGTTGCTACCCGGGATCACAGGGCCCTAAACCGTGAGAAAAAAGACTCGGGGACATAGCTGCGACAAGTCTCGGATGCATCCCAGAGGATGGAGCTTTTTCCAAGGAGAAAAATCAACTCGGGTGTCTTCCCTGGAGGAGTCTGGGGTTGCTACCCGGGATCACAGGGCCCTAAACCACCGGAATAAAGATTCAGGGACATACCTGCAAGGAGTCTCGGATGCATCCCAGAGGATGGTGCTTTGTCCAAGGAGAAAAATCATCTCGGGTATCTTCCCTGGAGGAGTCTGGGGTTGCTACCCAGGATTACAGGGACCCAAACCACCTGAAAAATGTCTGCGGGAGACGCCTGGGAGGAATCTCAGGTGCATCCCAGAAGATGGAGCATTGTCCAAGGAGAAAAATCATCTCGGGTATCTTCCCTGGAGGAGTCTGGGGTTGCTACCTGGGATGACAGAACCCTAAACCGCGAGAAAAAAGACTCGGGGACATAGCTGCGACAAGTCTCGGATGCATCCCAGAGGATGGATCTTTGTCCAAGGAGAAAAATAATCTCGGGTGTCTTCCCTGGAGGAGTCTGGGGTTGCTACCCGGGATTTCACGGACCCAAACCACCGGAAAAATGTCTGCGGGAGACGCCTGGGAGGAATCTCAGATGCATCCCAGAAGATGGAGCATTGTCCAAGGAGAAAAATCATCTCGGGTATCTTCCCTGGAGTAGTCTGAGGTTGCTACCCGGGATTAAAGGGACCCAAAATACCGGAATAAAGACTCAGGGACATACCTGCAAGGAGTCTCGGATGCTTCCCAGAGGATGGAGCATTGTCCAAGGAGAAAAATCATCGCAGGTATCTTCCCTGGAGGACTCTGGTGTTGCTACCCGGGATCACACGGCCCTAAACCGTTGGAGAAAACTCGGTGGGAGATGCCTAGGAAGAGTTCTGGGTAGATCCCGCAGGATGGACCACTGTCAAGAGAGAAAAATCATCTTGGGTGTCTTTCCTGGAGGAGTCTGGGGTTGCTACCTGGGATGACAGGGCCCCAAAGCTCCGGAATAAACACTCAGGGACATACCTGCAAGGAGTCTCGGATTCTTCCCAGCGGATGGAGCATTGTCCAAAGAAAAAATCATCTCGGGTATCTTCCACGGAGGAGTCTGGGGTTGCTACCCGGGATCACAGGGCTCCAAAACACAGGAATAAACACTCAGGGACATACCTGCAAGGAGTCTCGGATGCTTCCCAGAGGATGAAGCTTTGTCCAAGGAGAAAAATCATCTCGGGTATCTTCCCTGGAGGAGTCTGGGGTTGCTACCCGGGATTACAGGGACCCAAACCACAGGAAAAATGTCTGTGGGAGATGCCTGGGAGGAATCTCATATGCATCCCAGAAGATGGAGCTTTGTCCCAGGAGAAAAATGATCTCGGGTATCTTCCCTGGAGGTGTCTGGGGTTGCTACCCGGGATTACAGGGACCCAAACCACAGGAAAAATGTTTGCGGGAGACGCCTGGGAGGAATCTCAAATGCATCCCAGAAGATGGAGCATTGTCCAAGGAGAAAAATCATCTCGGGTATCTTCCCTGGAGGAGTCTGGGGTTGCTACCTGCGATGACAGAACCCTAAACCGCGAGAAAAAAGACTCGGGGACATAGCTGCGACAAGTCTCGGATGCATCCCAGAGGATGGATCTTTGTCCAAGGAGAAAAATAATCTCGGGTGTCTTCCCTGGAGGAGTCTGGGGTTGCTACCCGGGATTTCAGGGACCCAAACCACCGGAAAAATGTCTGCGGGAGACGCCTGGGAGGAATCTCAGATGCATCCCAGAAGATGGAGCATTGTCCAAGGAGAAAAATCATCTCGGGTATCTTCCCTGGAGGAGTCTGGGGTTGCTACCTGGGATGACAGAACCCTAAACCGCGAGAAAAAAGACTCAGGGACATAGCTGCGACAAGTCTCGGATGCATCCCAGAGGATGGAGCTTTGTCCAAGGAGAAAAATCATCTCGGGTGTCTTCCCTGGAGGAGTCTGGGGTTGCTACCCGGGATTACAGGGACCAAAACCACCGGAAAAATGTCTGCGGGAGACGCCTGGGAGGAATCTCAGAAGCATCCCAGAAGATGGAGCATTGTCCAAGGAGAAAAATCATCTCGGGTATCTTCCCTGGAGGAGTCTGGGTTTGCTACCCGGGATCAAAGGGCCCTAAACCACCAGAATAAAGACTCAGGGACATACCTGCAAGGAGTCTCGGATGCTTCCCAGAGGATGGAGCATTGTCCAAGGAGAAAAATCATCTTGGGTGTCTTCCCTGGAGGAGTCTGGGGTTGCTACCTGGGATGACAGAACCCTAAACCGCGAGAAAAAAGACTCTGGGACATAGCTACGACAAGTCTCGGATGCATCCCAGAGGATGGAGATTTGTCCAAATAGAAAAATCATCTTGGGTGTCTTCCCTGGAGGAGTCTGGCGTTGCTACCCGGGATTACAGGGACCCAATCCAAAGGGAAAATGTCTACGGGAGACGCCTGGGAGGAGTTCTGGGTAGATCCCGCAGGATGGACCACTGTCAAGAGAGAAAAATCATCTTGGGTGTCTCCCCTGGAGGAGTCTGGGGTTGCTACCTGCGATGACAGAACCCTAAACCGCGAGAAAAAAGACTCAGGGACATAGCTGCGACAAGTCTCGGATGCATCCCAGAGGATGGAGCTTTGTCCAAGGAGAAAAATCATCTCGGGTGTCTTCCCTGGAGGAGTCTGGGGTTGCTACCCGGGATCACAGGGCCCTAAACCACCGGAATAAAGATTCAGGGACATACCTGCAAGGAGTCTCGGATGCATCCCACAGGATGGTGCTTTGTCCAAGGAGAAAAATCATCTCGGGTATCTTCCTGGAGGAGTCTGGGGTTGCTACCCGGGATTACATGGACCTAAAGCACTCGAGAAAACTCTGCTGGTAACGCCTGGGAGGAGTTCTGGGTAGATCCCGCAGGATGGACCACTGTCAAGAGAGAAAAATCATCTTGGGTGTCTTCCCTGGAGGAGTCTGGGGTTGCTACCTGGGATGACAGAACCCTAAACCGCGAGAAAAATGACTCAGGGACATAGCTACGACAAGTCTCGGATGCATCCCAGAGGATGGAGCTTTGTCCAAGGAGAAAAATCATCTCAGGTATCTTCCTGGAGGAGTCTGGGGTTGCTACCCAGGATTACAGGGACCAAAACCACCGGAAAAATGTCTGCGGGAGACGCCTGGGAGGAATCTCAGCTGCATCCCAGAAGATGGAGCATTGTCCAATGAGAAAAATCATCTCGGGTATCTTCCCTGGAGGAGTCTGGGGTTGCTACCTGGGATGACAGAACCCTAAACCGCGAGAAAAATGACTCAGGGACATAGCTGCGACAAGTCTCGGATGCATCCCAGAGGATGGAGCTTTGTCCAAGGAGAAAAATCATCTCGGGTATCTTCCTGGAGGAGTCGGGGGTTGCTACCCGGGATTAAAGGGACTCAAACCACCGGAAAAATGTCTGCGGGAGACGCCTGGGAGGAATCTCAGATGCATCCCAGAAGATGGAGCATTGTCCAAGGAGAAAAATCATCTCGGGTATCTTCCCTGGAGGAGTCTGGGGTTGCTACCTGCAATGACAGAACCCTAAACCACGAGAAAAAAGACTCGGGGACATAGCTGCGACAAGTCTCGGATGCATCCCAGAGGATGGAGCATTGTCCAAGGAGAAAAATAATCTCGGGTGTCTTCCCTGGAGGAGTCTGGGGTTGCTACCCGGGATTTCAGGGACCCAAACCACGGGAAAAATGTCTGCGGGAGACGCCCGGGAGGAATCTCAGATGCATCCCAGAAGATGGAGCATTGTCCAAGGAGAAAAATCATCTCGGGTATCTTCCCTGGAGGAGTCTGGGGTTGCTACCTGGGATGACAGAACCCTAAACCGCGAGAAAAAAGACTCAGGGACATAGCTGCGACAAGTCTCGGATGCATCCCAGAGGATGGAGCTTTGTCCAAGGAGAAAAATCATCTCGGGTGTCTTCCCTGGAGGAGTCCGGGGTTGCTACCCGGGATTACAGGGACCCAAACCACCGGAAAAATGTCTGCGGGAGACGCCTGGGAGGAATCTCAGAAGCATCCCAGAAGATGGAGCATTGTCCAAGGAGAAAAATCATCTCAGGTATCTTCCCTGGAGGACTCTGGTGTTGCTAACCGGGATCACACGGCCCTAAACCATTGGAGAAAACTCGGTGGGAGATGCCTAGGAGGAGTTCTGGGTAGATCCCGCAGGATGGACCACTGTAAAGACAGAAAAATCATCTTGGGTGTCTTTCCTGGAGGAGTCTGGGGTTGCTACCTGGGATTACAGGGACCAAAACCACAGGAAAAATGTCTGCAGGAGACGCCTGGCAGGAATCTCAGATGCATCCCAGAAGATGGAGCATTGTCCAAGGAGAAAAATCATCTCGGGTATCTTCCCGGGAGGAGTCTGGGCTTGCTACCCGGGATCACAGGGCCTCAAACCACAGCAAAAATGTCTGCGGAGACACCTGGGAGGAATCTCAGATGCATCCCAGAAGATGGAGCATTGTGCAAGGAGAAAAATCATCTCGGGTATCTTCCCTGGAGGAGTCTGGGGTTGCTACCCGGGATCACAGGGCCCCAAAACACCGGAAGAAACACTCAGGGACATACCTGCAAGGAGTCTCGGATGCTTCCCAGAGGATGGAGCATTGTCCAAGGAGAAAAATTATCTCGGGTATCTTCCTGGAGGAGTCTGGGGTTGCTACCCGGGATTACAGGGACCCAAGCCAGAGGAAAAACATCTGCGGGAGTCGCCTGGGAGGAATCTCAGATGCATCCCAGAAGATGGAGCATTGTCCAAGGAGAAAAATCATCTCGGGTATCTTCCCTGGAGGAGTCTGGGGTTGCTACCCGGGATCACAGGGACCTAAAGCACTGGACAAAACTCTGCGGGAGACGCCTGGGAGGAGTTCTGGGTAGATCCCGCAGGATGGACCACTGTCAAGAGAGAAAAATCATCTTGGGTGTCTTCCCTGGAGGAGTCTGGGGTTGCTACCCGGGATCACAGGGCCCTAAAGCACTGGAGAAAACTCTGCGGGAGATACCTGGGAGGAGTTCTGGGTAGATCCTGCAGGATGGACCGATGTCAAGAGAGAAAAATCATCTTGGGTGTCTTCCCTGGAGGAGTCTGGGGTTGCTACCTGGGATGACAGAACCCTAAACCGCGAGAAAAAAGACTCAGGGACATAGCTGCGACAAGTCTCAGATGCATCCCAGAGGATGGAGCTTTGTCCAAGGAGAAAAATCATCTCGGGTGTCTTCCCTGGAGGAGTCTGGGGTTGCTACGCAGTATCACTGGGCCCTAAAGCACTGGAGAAAACTCTGCGGGAGAGGCCTGGGAGGAGTTCTGGGTAGATCCCGCAGGATGGACCACTGTCAAGAGAGAAAAATCATATTGGGTGTCTTCCCTGGAGGAGTCTGGGGTTGCTACCTGCGATGACAGAACCCTAAACCGCGAGAAAAAAGACTCAGGGACATAGCTGCGACAAGTCTCGGATGCATCCCAGAGGATGGAGCTTTGTCCAAGGAGAAAAATCATCTCGGGTGTCTTCCCTTGAGGAGTCTGGGGTTGCTACCCGGGATTACAGGGACACAAACCACCGGAAAAATGTCTGCGGGACACGCCTGGGAGGAATCTCAGATGCATCCCAGAAGATGGAGCATTGTCCAAGGAGAAAAATCATCTCGGGTATCTTCCCTGGAGGAGTATGGCGTTGCTACCCGGGATCACAGGGACCCAAACCACCGGAATAAAGACTCAGGGACATACCTGCAAGGAGTCTCGGATGCTTCCCAGAGGGTAGAGCATTGTCCAAGGAGAAAAATCATCTCGGGTGTCTTCCCTGGAGGAGTCTGGGGTTGCTACCTGGGATGACAGAACCCTAAACCGCGAGAAAAAAGACTCAGGGACATAGCTGCGACAAGTCTCGGATGCATCCCAGAGGATGGAGCTTTGTCCAAGGAGAAAAATCATCTCGGGTGTCTTCCCTGGAGGATTCTGGGGTTGCTACCCGGGATTACAGGGAACCAAACCACCGGAAAAACGTCTGCGGGAGACGCCTGGGAGGAATCTCACATGCATCCCAGAAGATGGAGCATTGTCCAAGGAGAAAAATCATCTCGGGTATCTTCCCTGGAGGAGTCTGGGGTTGCTACCTGCGATGACAGAACCCTAAACCGCGAGAAAAAAGACTCAGGGACATAGCTGCGACAAGTCTCGGATGCATCCCAGAGGATGGAGCTTTGTCCAAGGAGAAAAATCATCTCGGGTGTCTTCCCTGGAGGAGTCTGGGGTTGCTACCCGGGATTACAGGGACCCAAACCACCGGAAAAATGTCTGCGGGAGACGCCTGGGAGGAATCTCAGAAGCATCCCAGAAGATGGAGCATTGTCCAAGGAGAAAAATCATCTCGGGTATCTTCCCTGGAGGAGTCTGGGTTTGCTACCCGGGATCACAGGGCCCTAAACCACCGGAATAAAGACTCAGGGACATACCTGCAAGGAGTCTCGGATGCTTCCCAGAGGATGGAGCATTGTCCAAGGAGAAAAATCATCTTGGGTGTCTTCCCTGGAGGAGTCTGGGGTTGCTACCTGCGATGACAGAACCCTAAACCGCGAGAAAAAAGACTCAGGGACATAGCTGCGACAAGTCTCGGATGCATCCCAGAGGATGGAGATTTGTCCAAGGAGAAAAATCATCTCGGGTGTCTTCCCTGGAGGAGTCTGGGGCTGCTACCCGGGATTAAAGGGACCCAAACCACAGGAAAAATGTCTGCGGGAGACGCCTGGGAGGAATCTCAGATGCATCCCAGAAGATGGAGCATTGTCCAAGGAGAAAAATCATCTCGGGTATCTTCCCTGGAGGAGTCTGGGGTTGCTACCTGGGATGACAGAACCCTAAACCGCGAGAAAAAAGACTCAGGGACATAGCTGCGACAAGTCTCGGATGCATCCCAGAGGATGGAGCCTTGTCCAAGGAGAAAAATCATCTCGGGTGTCTTCCCTGGAGGAGTCTGGGGTTGCTACCCGGGATTACAGGGACCCAAACCACCGGAAAAATGTCTGCGGGACACGCCTGGGATGAATCTCAGATGCATCCCAGAAGATGGAGCATTGTCCAAGGAGAAAAATCATCTCGGGTATCTTCCCTGGAGGAGTATGGCGTTGCTACCCGGGATCACAGGGACCCAAACCACCGGAATAAAGACTCAGGGACATACCTGCAAGGAGTCTCGGATGCTTCCCAGAGGGTAGAGCATTGTCCAAGGAGAAAAATCATCTCGGGTGTCTTCCCTGGAGGAGTCTGGGGTTGCTACCTGGGATGACAGAACCCTAAACCGCGAGAAAAAAGACTCAGGGACATAGCTGCGACAAGTCTCGGATGCATCCCAGAGGATGGAGCTTTGTCCAAGGAGAAAAATCATCTCGGGTGTCTTCCCTGGAGGATTCTGGGGTTGCTACCCGGGATTACAGGGAACCAAACCACCGGAAAAACGTCTGCGGGAGACGCCTGGGAGGAATCTCACATGCATCCCAGAAGATGGAGCATTGTCCAAGGAGAAAAATCATCTCGGGTATCTTCCCTGGAGGAGTCTGGGGTTGCTACCTGCGATGACAGAACCCTAAACCGCGAGAAAAAAGACTCAGGGACATAGCTGCGACAAGTCTCGGATGCATCCCAGAGGATGGAGCTTTGTCCAAGGAGAAAAATCATCTCGGGTGTCTTCCCTGGAGGAGTCTGGGGTTGCTACCCGGGATTACAGGGACCGAAACCACCGGAAAAATGTCTGCGGGAGACGCCTGGGAGGAATCTCAGAAGCATCCCAGAAGATGGAGCATTGTCCAAGGAGAAAAATCATCTCGGGTATCTTCCCTGGAGGAGTCTGGGTTTGCTACCCGGGATCACAGGGCCCTAAACCACCGGAATAAAGACTCAGGGACATACCTGCAAGGAGTCTCGGATGCTTCCCAGAGGATGGAGCATTGTCCAAGGAGAAAAATCATCTTGTGTGTCTTCCCTGGAGGAGTCTGGGGTTGCTACCTGCGATGACAGAACCCTAAACCGCGAGAAAAAAGACTCAGGGACATAGCTGCGACAAGTCTCGGATGCATCCCAGAGGATGGAGATTTGTCCAAGGAGAAAAATCATCTCGGGTGTCTTCCCTGGAGGAGTCTGGGGCTGCTACCCGGGATTACAGGGACCCAAACCACAGGAAAAATGTCTGCGGGAGACGCCTGGGAGGAATCTCAGATGCATCCCAGAAGATGGAGCATTGTCCAAGGAGAAAAATCATCTCGGGTATCTTCCCTGGAGGAGTCTGGGGTTGCTACCTGGGATGACAGAACCCTAAACCGCGAGAAAAAAGACTCAGGGACATAGCTGCGACAAGTCTCGGATGCATCCCAGAGGATGGAGCTTTGTCCAAGGAGAAAAATCATCTCGGGTGTCTTCCCTGGAGGAGTCTGGGGTTGCTACCCGGGATTACAGGGACCCAAACCACCGGAAAAATGTCTGCGGGAGACGTCTGGGAGGAATCTCAGATGCATCCCAGAAGATGGAGCATTGTCCAAGGAGAAAAATCATCTCGGGTATCTTCCCTGGAGGAGTCTGGGTTTCCTACCCGGGATCACAGAGCCCTAAACCACCGGAATAAAGACTCAGGGACATACCTGCAAGGAGTCTCGGATGCTTCCCAGAGGATGGAGCATTGTCCAAGGAGAAAAATTATCTCGGGTATCTTCCTGGAGGAGTCTGGGGTTGCTACCCGGGATTACAGGGACCCAAGCAGAGGAAAAACATCTGCGGGAGTCGCCTGGGAGGAATCTCAGATGCATCCCAGAAGATGGAGCATTGTCCAAGGAGAAAAATCATCTCGGGTATCTTCCCTGGAGGAGTCTGGGGTTGCTACCCGGGATTACATGGACCTAAAGCACTGGACAAAACTCTGCGGGAGACGCCTGGGAGGAGTTCTGGGTAGATCCCGCAGGATGGACCACTGTCAAGAGAGAAAAATCATCTTGGGTGTCTTCCCTGGAGGAGTCTGGGGTAGCTACCCGGGATCACAGGGCCCTAAAGCACTGGAGAAAACTCTGCGGGAGATACCTGGGAGGAGTTCTGGGTAGATCCTGCAGGATGGACCGATGTCAAGAGAGAAAAATCATCTTGGGTGTCTTCCCTGGAGGAGTCTGGGGTTGCTACCTGGGATGACAGAACCCTAAACCGCGAGAAAAAAGACTCAGGGACATAGCTGCGACAAGTCTCAGATGCATGCCAGAGGATGGAGCTTTGTCCAAGGAGAAAAATCATCTCGGGTGTCTTCCCTGGAGGAGTCTGGGGTTGCTACCCAGTATCACTGGGCCCTAAAGCACTGGAGAAAACTCTGCGGGAGAGGCCTGGGAGGAGTTCTGGGTAGATCCCGCAGGATGGACCACTGTCAAGAGAGAAAAATCATCTTGGGTGTCTTCCCTGGAGGAGTCTGGGGTTGCTACCTGGGATGACAGAACCCTAAACCGCGAGAAAAAAGACTCTGGGACATAGCTACGACAAGTCTCGGATGCATCCCAGAGGATGGAGATTTGTCCAAATAGAAAAATCATCTTGGGTGTCTTCCCTGGAGGAGTCTGGCGTTGCTACCCGGGATTACAGGGACCCAATCCAAAGGGAAAATGTCTACGGGAGACGCCTGGGAGGAGTTCTGGGTAGATCCCGCAGGATGGACCACTGTCAAGAGAGAAAAATCATATTGGGTGTCTTCCCTGGAGGAGTCTGGGGTTGCTACCTGGGATGACAGAACCATGAACCGCGAGAAAAAAGACTCAGGGACACAGCTGGGACAAGTCTCGGATGCATCCCAGAGGATGGAGCATTCTCCAAGGAGAAAAATCATCCCAGGTATCTTTCCTGGAGGAGTCTGGGGTTGCTACCCGGGATTACAGGTACCAAAACCACAGGAAAAATGTCTACCGGAGACACTTGGGAGGAATCTCACATGCATCCCTGAAAATGGAGCATTGTCCCAGGAGAAAAATCATCTCGGGTATCTTCCCTGGAGGAGTCTGGGATTGCTACCCGGGATCACAGGGCCCTAAACCCCAGGAAGAAACCACTCAGAAACAGAGCTGGGAGGAGTCTCAGGTGCATTCCGCAGGATGGACAATAGTCCAAGGAGAAACATCAACTTGGGTATCTTCCCTGGAGGAGTCTGGGGTTGCTACCCGGGATGACAGGGCCCCAAAACTCCGGAATAAACACTCAGGGACATACCTGCAAGGAGTCTCGGATGCTTCGCAGAGGATGAAGCTTTGTCCAAGGAGAAAAATCATCTCAGGTATCTTCCCTGGAGGACTCTGGTGTTGCTAACCGGGATCACACGGCCCTAAACCACAGGAAAAATATTTGCGGGAGACGCCCGGGAGGAATCTCAGATGCATCCCAGAAGATGGAGCATTGTCCAAGGAGAAAAATCATCTCGGGTATCTTCCCGGGAGGAGTCTGGGCTTGCTACCCGGGATCACAGGGCCTCAAACCACAGCAAAAATGTCTGCGGAGACACCTGGGAGGAATCTCAGATGCATCCCAGAAGATGGAGCTTTTTCCAAGGAGAAAAATCATCTCGGGTATCTTCCCTGGAGGAGTCTGGGGTTGCTACCCGGGATCACAGGGCCCCAAAACACCGGAAGAAACACTCAGGGACATACCTGCAAGGAGTCTCGGATGCTTCCCTGAGGATGGAGCTTTGTCCAAGGAGAAAAATCATCTCGGGTATCTTCCCTGGAGGAGTCTGGGGTTGCTAACCGGGATCACAGGGCCCTAAAGCACTGGAGAAAACTCTGCGGGAGACGCCTGGGAGGAGTTCTGGGTAGATCGAGCAGGATGGACCACTGTCAAGAGAGAAAAATCACCTTGGGTGTCTTCACTGGAGGAGTCTGGGGTTGCTACCCGGGATCACAGGGCCCTAAAGCACTGGAGAAAACTCTGCGGGAGACGCCTAGGAGGAGTTCTGGATAGATCCCACATGATGGACCACTGTCAAGAGAGAAAAATCATCTCGGGTGTCTTCCCTGGAGGAGTCTGGGGTTGCTACCTGGGATGAGAGAACCCTAAACCGCGAGAAAAAAGACTCGGGGACATAGCTGCGACAAGTCTCGGATGCATCCCAGAGGATGGAGCTTTGTCCAAGGACAAAAATCATCTCGGGTATCTTCCCCGGAGGAGTCTGGGGTTGCTACCCGGGATTACAGGGACCCAAACCACCGGAAAAATATCTGCGGGAGACGCCTGGGAGGAATCTCAGATGCATCCCAGAAGATGGAGAATTGTCCAAGGAGAAAAATCATCTCGGGTATCTTCCACAGAGGAGTCTGGGGTTGCTACCCGGGATCACAGGGCCCTAAACCCCAGGAAGAAAACACTCAGAAACAGAGCTGGGAGGAGTCTCGGGTGCATCCCGCAGGATGGACAATAGTCCAAGGAGAAAAATCATCTCGGGTATCTTCCACGGAGGAGTCTGGGGTTGCTACCCGGGATGACAGGGCCCCAAACCACCGGAATAAACACTCAGGGACATACCTGCAAGGAGTCTCGGATGCTTCCCAGAGGATGGAGCTTTGTCCAAGGAGAAAAATCATCTCGGGTATCTTCCCTGGAGGAGTCTGGGGTTGCTACCCAGGATTACAGGGACCCAAACCACCTGAAAAATGTCTGCGGGAGACGCCTGGGAGGAATCTCAGGTGCATCCCAGAAGATGGAGCATTGTCCAAGGAGAAAAATCATCTCGGGTATCTTCCCTGGAGGAGTCTGGGGTTGCTACCCGGGATCACATGGCCCTAAAGCACTGGAGAAAACTCTGCGGGAGACGCCTGGGAGGAGTTCTGAGTAGATCCCGCAGGACGGACCACTGTCAA
The DNA here is from genome assembly GCF_965231255.1 of Vanellus vanellus. NCBI lineage: Eukaryota > Metazoa > Chordata > Aves > Charadriiformes > Charadriidae > Vanellus > Vanellus vanellus. The sequence goes on along the minus strand of NW_028126911.1, from coordinate 547,677 downwards.
GACAGAAAAATCACCTTGGGTGTCTTCCCTGGAGGAGTCTGGGGTTGCTACCTGGGATGACAGAACCCTAAACCGCGAGAAAATATACTCAGGGACATAGCTGTGATAGTCTTGGATGCATCCCAGAGGATGGAGCTTTGTCCAAGGAGAAAAATCATCTCGGGTATCGGGAATCCCACACTCTGAAGGCAAAGGGGGAGGTCTGGAGAGAGGAAGATTTTCCCTCAGTTGAGGAGGACCGTGTTAGGGACCACTTGGCCAAGCTGGACATTCACAAGTCCATGGGCCCTGACGGGATGCATCCGCGAATGCTGAGAGAGCTGGCGGATGTTATTGCTAGACCACTCTCCATCGTCTTTGAACGGTCATGGAGAACAGGAGAGGTGCCTGAGGACTGGAGGAAGGCCGACATCACTCCAATCTTCAAAAAAGGCAAGAAGGAGGACCCAGGGAACTACAGACCGCTTAGTCTAACCTCTGTCCCTGGGAAGGTATTGGAGCGACTCATTCTGGATGTCATCTCCAAACACGTTGAGGAACAGCAAGTTATTGGAAGTGGTCAACATGGATTTACCAAGGGTAGATCGTGCTTGACCAATCTGATAGCTTTCTATGATGTTATAAGTGGTTGGCTGGATGAGGGGAAAGTCGTGGATGTCATCTACCTTGACTTTAGCAAGGCTTTTGACACTGTCTCCCATGACATCCTCATTAGGAAGCTGAGGAAGTATGGGCTAGATGAGGTGACAGTGAGGTGGATTGAGAGTTGGCTGCGGGACAGAACTCAGAGGGTTGTGATCAGCGGCACAGAGTCTAGTTGGAGGCCTGTAACCAGTGGTGTCCCCCAGGGGTCAATACTCGGTCCAATTTTGTTTAATATATTCATTAATGACCTGGATGAGGGGACAGAGTGTATCCTCAGCAAGTTTGCTGATGATACCAAACTGGGTGGGGTGGCTGACACCCCAGAGGGCTGTGCTGCCATCCAGCGTGACCTGGACAGGCTGGAGAGCTGGGCAGAGAAGAACCTAATGAGGTTCAACAAAAGCAAGTGCAAGGTCCTGCACCTGGGGAGGAAGAATGTAAAGCACCAGTATAGGTTAGGGGCGGACCTGCTGGGAAGTAGCTCTGAGGAGAAGGATCTGGGGGTCGTGGTGATTCTCCCCCTCTACTCTGCACTGGTGAGGCCACAACTGGAATACTGTGTCCAGTTTTGGGCTCCCCAGTTCAAGAGGGACAGGGAACTGCTGGAGCGGGTCCAGCGAAGGGCAACTAAGATGATTAAGGGCTTGGAGCATCTCCCTTATGAGGAAAGGCTGAGAGAGCTGGGACTCTTTAGCCTGGAGAAGAGAAGGCTGAGGGGAGACCTTATTATGGCATACAAGTATCTAAAGGGTGGGTTGAAGGAGGATGGAGCCAGGCCCTTTTCATTGGTTCCAAGTGACAGGACGAGGGGCAATGGGCACAAGTTAGAACACAGGAAGTTCCGTTCAAATACACGGAAACAGTTCTTTACGGTGAGGGTGACAGAGCACTGGCACAGGCTGCCCAGGGAGGTTGTGGAGTCCCCTTCCCTGGAGATTTTCAAGACCCGCCTGGATGCAGTCCTGAGTGATGTGCTCTGGGCAATCCTGCTTTGGCAGGGGAGTGGGGCTGGATGATCTCTAGAGGTCCCTTCCAACTCTGATAATTCTGTGATTCTGTGATTCTGTGATCTTCCCTGGAGGAGTCTGGGGTTGCTACCCGGGATTACAGGGACCCAAACCACCGGAAAAATGTCTGCGGGAGACGCCTGGGAGGAATCTCAGATGCATCCCAGAAGATGGAGTAATGTCCAAGGAGAAAAATCATCTCGGGTATCTTCCCTGGAGGAGTCTGGGGTTGCTACCCAGGATGACAGGGCCCTAAACCACCGGAATAAAGACTCAGGGACATACCTGCAAGGAGTCTTGGATGCTTCCCAGAGGATGGAGAATTGTCCAAAGAGAAAAATCATCTCGGGCATCTTCCACGGAGGAGTATAGGGTTGCTACCCGGGATCACAGGGCCCTAAACCCCAGGAAGAAAACACTCAGAAACAGAGCCGGGAGGAGTCTCAGGTGCATCCCGCAGGATGGACAATAGTCCAAGGTGAAAAATCAACTTGGGTATTTTCCACGGAGGAGTCTGGGGTTGCTACCCGGGATCACAGGGCCCAAAACCACCGGAATAAACACTCAGGGACAAAGCTGTAAGGAGTCTCGGATGCTTCCCAGAGGATGGAGCATTGTCCAAAGAGAAAATTCATCTCGGGTATCTTCACTGGAGGAGTCTGCGGTTGCTACCCAGGATCGCGGGGCCCTAAAGCACTGGAGAAAACTCTGCGGGAGACGCCTGGGAGGAGTTCTGGATAGATCCCGCAGGATGGACCACTGTCAAGAGAGAAAAATCATCTTGGGTGTCTTCCCTGGAGGAGTCTGGGGTTGCTACCTGGGATGACAGAACCCTAAACCGCGAGAAAAAAGACTCGGGGACATAGCTGCGACAAGTCTCGGATGCATCCCAGAGGATGGAGCTTTGTCCAAGGACAAAAATCATCTCAGGTATCTTCCCTGGAGGACTCTGGTGTTGCTAACCGGGATCACACGGCCCTAAACCACCGGAAAAATGTCTGCGGGAGACGCCTGGGAGGAATCTCAGATGCATCCCAGAAGATGGAGCATTGTCCAAGAAGAAAAATCATCTCGGGTATCTTCCCTGGAGGAGTCTGGGGTTGCTACCCGGGATTACAGGGATCCAAACCACCGGAATAAAGACTCAGGGACATACCTGCAAGGAGTCTCGGTTGCTTCCCAGAGGATGGAGCATTGTCCAAGGAGAAAAATCATCTCGGGTATCTTCCCTGGAGGAGTCTGGGGTTGCTACCCGGGATCACAGGGCCCTAAAGCACTGGAGAAAACTCCGCGGGAGACGCCTGGGAGGAGTTCTGGATAGATCCCGCAGGATGGACCACTGTCAAGAGAGAAAAATCATCTTGGGTGTCTTCCCTGGAGGAGTCTGGGGTTGCTACCTGGGATGACAGAACCCTAAACCGCGAGAAAAAAGACTCGGGGACATAGCTACGACAAGTCTCGGATGCATCCCAGAGGATGGAGCTTTGTCCAAGGATAAAAATCATTTCGGGTATCTTCCCTGGAGGAGTCTGGGGTTGCTACCCGGGATCACAGGGCCCCAAAACACCGGAATAAACACTCAGGGACATACCTGCAAGGAGTCTCGGATGCTTCCCAGAGGATGGAGCTTTGTCCAAGGAGAAAAATCATCTCGGGTATCTTCCCTGGAGGAGTCTGGGGTTGCTACCCGGGATCATAGGGCCCTAAAGCACTGGAGAAAACTCTGCGGGAGACGCCTGGGAGGAGTCAGGGGTACATCCCAGAGGATGGAGCATTTTCTAAAGAGAAAAATCATCTCGGCTATCTTCCCTGGAGGAGTCTGGGGTTGCTACCTGGGATCACAGGGCCCTAAACCCCAGGAAGAAAACACTCAGAAACAGAGCTTGGAGGAGTCTCAGGTGCATCCCGCAGGATAGACAATAGTCCAAGGAGGAAAATCATCTTGGCTATCTTCCCTGGAGAAGTCTGGGGTTGCTACCCGGGATCACAGGGCCCTAAAGCATTGGAGAAAACTTGCGGGAGACGCCTGGGAGGAGTTCTGGGTAGATCTTGCAGGATGGAGTACTGTCAAGAGAGAAAAATCATCTTGGGTGTCTTCCCTTGAGGAGTCTGGGGTTGCTACCTGGGATGACAGGGTCCTAAACAACCGGAAAAAACTCTCAGACACATAATTGCAAGGAGTCTCGGATGCATCCCAGAGGAAGGAGCATTTTCCAAGGAGAAAAATCATGTGGGGTATCTTCCCTGGAGGAGTCTGGGGTTGCTACCCGGGATCACAGGTCACCAAAACACTGGAAAAAAAGACTCAGGGCCATACCTGGGTGGGGTGTCGGGTGCATCCCAGAGAATGGAGCATTGTACAAGGAGAAAAATCATCTTGGGTATCTTCCCTGTATGAGTCTGGGGTTGCTTCCTGGGAGCTCAGGTCCCTAAAGCAGTGATCAAATGCCTGCAGGAGTTGCCTGGGAGGAGTCTTGGGTGGACCCTGGAAGATACATTTTCATAGTAAAAGAGTGTTTTGGTAGAGAATAGCATGTCAGGTTTCCATGCTGGGATGGCCCTGAGGTGCCCCCAGTGGAAGCAGAGGAGGGGTTGGGCAGTGCTGGTGTCCCCTGGAGCCATGGCTGCCCTGGAGGCCACGCAAAAGGTCTTGCTCGAGTGCTCAGGGAACAGCCGATCGCCAGTTTGGGGGTCAGGAAGGAATTTTTCCCCCGGGGCACACTGGCACGGGCCCCCGAGGGTCTTTCGCCTTCCTCTGCAGCCCCGAGCACGGCCCCTTGCCAGGGCTCCTCGGGGCCAGTTGTGGCCAGCGGTTCCCTGTCCTGGCAGGAGCGGGAGTCCAGCGGTGCCCTCCATCCCTCCGCCTCTCCTCCCTGTGCCAGCTTGGCAGGGGCACCTCCGGGACCTCCCTGCACGAGCCCCCCGGGGGTCTTCTGCCCTGTGCCGGGCACGGCCTGCTTGCACAGGCTGCAGGCGCCATGCTGCCTCAGGACGGAGCGGGCAATCGAAGCGGAGCCTCCGTCTCCTCTGCCAGAGCCACCGGCTGTGCCTCGTCTGTCCCGGCCGCAGCCCGAGAGCGTCTCCACCGGCCCGGGCCCGACCCTGTGCCCCGGGGGAGCCCCGCAGCCTCTGCCCCGCCGCCAGCCCGCCTCTCCCCGTCCCCGTCCCCGTCCCCGTCCCCGTCCCCGCCGGCACCGGGGGGAGCGCAGCCAGCGGCCGCAGCCCGGCCCCTCTCCGCACCGCCGCTGCCCGCCGACGGCCGCCCCGCCAGACCCCCGGCAGCAGCGGGCAGGGGCGGGGCCGCGCCCGGGGGACGCCCGACGGCTGCGCCGCTGCCCGCTCCCGCGGGGACCCGCTCACGGGCCCGCCGGCCCCGCGCTTCTGCCCTCGGGCCCCGCCGCGGCCTCCGCAGCCTCCGCGGAGCGAGGCCCACACGCCCCCTGCCCGCAGCCCCCGCACGCACCCACCGGGACCCCCGGCCCCCTCCGCGCCCACACCTGCCCCGCCGCTCCGCCGGGGCTCCCGCCGCACGGCCCGGCCCGGGCCCGCAGGGCCGCAGCCCACTCGAGCCGAGCCGAGCCGAGCCGATCCAGCCAGCCGTGCGGGCAGAGCCGGGCCGAGCCGGGCGGGGGGAGCAGGCGGCAGGCGCGGCCGGAGCGAGGCAGTGCCGCCTCCCCGGGACTCCCTCCCGCCTCTGCCGGGGATCGGGGGCGGGTGGCCGAGCAGCGCAGCGTCCCCGCAGGGCCCTCCCTGCCCTCTGCACCTGCGGGAGCAGACAAGTCCCCCCCAGGAGAGGCACTCCACGCTGTTCCATCCTTCCCCCGCTCTCTGCCCCCCTGCCCGTCCCCAGCGTCTTCCCGTCCTTCGGGACCTGCTCCTTGCTGCCCGGCCAGCTCCTCTGGGAAGCCCCTTCCCGGGCACTCTTGGGCCAGCAGGCAGTGCCAACGGCGTCCCTGGCAAGGGCCTGTGGCCCAACGCCTGTGGCAACCCAGCCCCGTCCTGCTGGGGAGGGCGAGGATGGGGCTGTGCTCGTGGCCGGGCGAGAGCAGTGTGGGTTGGGGGGATGCTGCATGCCCCCAGGGATGCCATAGCCGTGGACATGCTGTGCCCGCAGGGATGCCATGCCCGTGGGGGTTCTCATGCCCACTGGGGTGCTGTGCCTGGGGGATTGCCATGTCTGTGGAGATTCTACGCCTGCAGGGACGTAGGTGCTGTACCCATGGGGATGCCATGCCCCTGGAGATGCTGTGACCATGGTGGTGCCGTGCCCGTTGGGATGCTGTGCGCGCAGCGTGCTGGCACTGTGTGAGGTCTGCTGGTCCCTGCTGCAGGACTGGGTGATCAGTGTGACCATCAGCTGGAACAGCAACCTGGACCTGTCCGACAGTGAGTGCCGCCCTCGCTACTCCTTCCACCACCTTCACCCCAAAAGGACTTCGGCTTCCCCTTGCCTACAGCTACAGGTGATGGCCCTGGCCCTGCCCTGGCCCCGCTGCCCCGCATCCTTCATCCAGCCCTGTCCCACCATCCCCACAGCGCCCATTGGTCTGAGGATGCTCTGTGGTGGGGGGGCATCACCCTGGGGTGCTCCAGCCTCAGGCCAGCCCATCCCGTCCCTGCCCGGGTACCGCCGGAGCTGCAAAGGGCCATGGTGGCAGGCTGGAGTAACACTCGCTCTGCCCGAGACCATCCAAGTCCCCCCCAGCTCGGAGTGACATGTTGCCCTCAGAAGGAGTTGCACCCCTGCCTGGGTGGGACATGTTCTACAGCCGCCACGTGTCACTGCTGCCAGCCCCAGGCCTGTCAATAAACCCCCATCCCTGCCTGGGGCTGCTCCCTGCAGGCAGAATAGAGGGGACGAGGGAGGGGGAGGGGTCCCCATCCTTGAGCCCTGCAGCGCTGACGTGCGGAAACAAACTCCACAACTCACGCAGAGTTATAAAGCAGCTATGTCTATTGCAGCGCTGGTGCAAGGGGGATCGCTCCTCCAAACTCGCACACCGTAAAGGGTTAGTTATACAGCTTATAGACATGCCATATATACACATTCACAAGGTTTTGGGAAATGATTAACATGTTCGTTACTTTTCCGGGAACTCATTACCATAGGCTACTACCCACCCCGGTATGCGCATTATAGTCTCTCAGTGGTCCTTCAGAATCCTCTGGGAGTCGTTGACTCCTTTTTAATCACTGTATTGTTTTGGTCAACTGTCCTTAACTGGTTGCCAAAGCCGCTGCTCTATGGCTCCAGATGGCTCTGCTCCTCTGCCACTTCCAAGGTAGAGCTGCCCCAGGGTCACCATTCAGGAGCCTCTCAGCTACGACTCTCGCTATGCATTTTGCTATGTTGCAATGTCTCACTGGATGTTGTTTCCCCGTAGCGGGGCCATGGTGGGGACAGGCACATCCCCCAGCGCTCGTGGGGAGCTGGAGGGTCCTGGGGCTGCTTGCCCTGCTGCGGGCATGTGGGAAGAGCGCGGGGTCCCCCCAGCCCCCTCCGGGCACCGTCCCTGCCCACAGGCTGCCTGCAGAACCTGACACAGGCAGGCACCTTGGTTCGGGCGGCATTGCCCCCCCCGCTGCTACTGCAAGAGGAGGTCGCCCCTGACGGCACCTTGGCGTTGTCCCCAGAGCCCCCGGGGAGCACAGGAGGGGCTCTGCCCGCAGCCCCGGGGACCCTTTTCCCCCGGAGGGGGGCAGGAGCAGGAGCCGCCTGTCCGACGCTGGCAGCCCCTTCCCCTAGAGCTGCAGGGGGACAGCCGGGGGGCTGCAGGGATCAGACACGGACAGGTCCGTGGTCCTTCCTGCCCAGCAAGGTCACAGCTCCACCCCCTCAGCTGCATGCACCCCCCCACGGCCACAGCTCCCGCTTCCCCCCTCCCCAAATCTACACCTGCCTTCTACAAGCCAGTTCTTTACAGAAATTCAACACTAAAACCACACCTGGGGGCCAGCACAGCCCTGCGGAGCACAGCTCCAGCCCTCGGTGCCCCCAGACCCCCGTGCCCGGCAGCGGGGGGCAGGACAGCCCCATGGTCCAGCTCTTCTCCCGCAGCTCCTCCGCGTTCGGCTCCCCTTCCCCCTCCTCTTCTGCCCCCGCCACCTCCTCCTCCCACACTCCTCTCTTGCCGCTGTCCTTCTGGAGGGAGACAGGGACGGCGCAGCAGTTCCTCCTGCCCGGCCAACACCTCCCTGCTCAGCTCAACCCCCCCCGCTGCTGCCGGGGTACGGAGCGCTTCCCAGCTCTGACCTCCCCGTAGCGGACGCGAGAGTCCAACTGCCCTCGATACCTCCATAACCGGCTGGATCCATCCAGAGCAGGAACTCCCCGCAGCGGGAGCAGGAGATGGTCAGAGAGCGGAAGATCCCCTCGGAGTGGGTGCGGGAGGGCAGAGACTGCAGTCCCCCCCCGCGTTGGCATCGTCCCGAGTTCAGAGCCTTCTCTGGGGGACACTGTGGGGAGGAGGCGGTGCTGGCAAAGAGGGGGGGTTCCCTTCTCCCCTCCCACCACTGGGGCAGTGATGGGCCGACCCCATCCGACCCCATCCGAGCGGAGCCGACCCCATCCGAGCGGAGCCGAGCCCCGCCGGTGCCCGCGGGCGCGGTGCGGCTCCTCCCGCCGCGGGTGACGGCGCGCAGGAACTGGCCCCGCGGCACCGGGCGCTGCAGCTGCTCGTCCCGCTGCGCTCCGGCGGGGCGGCGCGGGCTCGGGGAGCTCCTGCCCAGGGCGGGGGCGGGCGGGCGGAGCGGGGCGCTGCCGGGGCCGGGGGGCGGCCCGCGGGGGAGGGGGCGTGTGGCGGTGGGAACGCGCGGACTGCGATATGCAGGATCGAAACCGGAATCCGCTGTATTAAGCAAGCGTGCTCTTTACATACCTTTCTACCAAGGCAGTAATTTCCTACTGTACTTGTTTACACCATCGCGTACTCCAAAAGATCACGTTCCCACCGAAAAGGGAATCTCTCTTCCCTGTGAGCAGCACCTCCTTATCTCGGGAGGAGCTTCACACAGCTTCATCGTCTGCCAGAACAGTGCTGCAGCTGCTTATTCCTCCCGATTAGTTCTACCCCACTTAACCCTTCTTTTGCCTCAGTCCCCACATCTCCCCCTTTTTTGTTTTTCAATTAGAAACGCCGAGTTTATCATCTTCTGCAGGGCCCTTTGCAGACAAGAGTATAAACATGGAACAATTAATGCTATAAAAAAAATTATGATCAATATCATTAATCCTGTCTTAATGATTGCAGCTATCCATCCTGTAATTCCCCAACCAGATAACAAATCGTTCAACCAATTCCATTCATTGTCTACTTGCAACTTTCTGACCCCCTCCTTTAACATTTGAATGCTTTTATGCACAGATTCTGAATGATCTGACAGATTCACGCGACACACTTGTGAAAGACCAAAGTAACCGCTGGGCTGTAGCCGGCCCACACAAAAACCAACTTCCTCGTACTTTCACCGCTGCAGCAAAAGTTGTCGCCAACATCTCCATGTTATGAGAGTTAGAACCGATTCTTTGACATGCCTCAATCATTTGGACTATCGTCGGATTTTGTAACGAACGCAAAATACACTGACATTCATAATTAGCATTTCCCACAACAAGCTGCGTTAACAAAGACTCTTTCGCAGCAGCATTCGCTGCTTGCAAGGGCTGCCACTTGGCAAGCAGATTTCCACATTGACTCAAATAATACCATTTGCGTAGGAGTAAGTATTAAACGTGTAATTTGCCAAATATCATAGGGTGTTAACTCATTCCCCCCAAATATTCCTTGTAGCAAACTTTGAGTATGTGGTGCACTTAACCCATTTTGCATAACAGTTTGTCTCAAGTCTTTAATTACTCCATAAGGAAAAGGCGAGTGCTCATTAGGCTGATCCGTTCGTCGTAAGACGGGACACGCTATTGCATTTCCACATGCTGTATCTCCACTGTCCAGTGCCTTTTGCTTTATTTGCCTCCATTTTTCAAGTGGATCATATCAAAAAGGGACATCTTCATTAAAGTCTGCTAACATAGTACCTTCCCCTGTGAAACTTGCAGTATTAGACTTCGTAGGTGATTCATAAAATCCTGGCAAATGAGAGTGAGGCTGTCGCTTAAGTTTTGAAGCATCTGCGTTAGATTTTGTTGGATCAGGGCAATCTCGTAACTCTGAACTTTCCTTAACCACAAACTCAGTCTGAGATGCCCGATCTCCTGGACTCTCGTGCAGTTAATGCTGTTTTAGCAGTTTCCACTATGGAATCACAGAATCATGGAGTTTTCAGAGTTGGAAGGGACCTCTAGAGATCATCTAGTCCAACTCCCCTGCCAAAGCAGGATTGCCCAGTGAAGGGAATGATCTGATCAGCCTTGGAAGAACTCCTAGTGATAGCCAGCTAATCGAAAAGGACGTGCTGGAGCTCATGCAGCGCGAACTACAGAAAGTTTGAACAAAGCAGCGCCTTGAAAAAAGCCTCTGCTTGGGCAAGACTGTTATCTGTCACAAGATAAACATCAGGAACAACAGACTGCAACATCCTGGCTTTGTTTATAGAACAAGGAATTGGTGGTTGAAAGAAATTGGGCAACAGGATGCGAAAAGAGACGGACGACTTTGAAATGACTGGCCAATTAGGAGCTCAGCTTTTGTAATATGTATGAGATGATTTTCTGTGTAACCAATCAGACTCTAACACGCTGTCTTCTAATGAATATTTGATCATATAAAAGATGGTTGCTGAAAACAATAAAGTTAGATCTGGCGTGCACCCAGCCAGGTCTCCGTCTCTCAATCGCGGCAAATTGGTGACCCCGACGTGATTCCCGGGTTCGACAACCACCTAACTGCGTGGCAGGCTGCGAGTCCCACAGAACTTTAAATGAGCTGCTGAAAGGAAGCAGGAGCCGGCCTAAGAATCCCTCTGGAACGAAGAGGTGAGCTGTGGGAAACATGGGAAATCAAGCGTCTTCCCCAGAGAGAGACGTATATGAGCTTATGAAAGCTCTTCTTAAGAAACATGGAAAGAATATTTCTGGGCAAGACCTTAAAATGATGCTTAAATGGGTACAAGTAAAAATACCCACTGTGACTGCCTCCACTATTTTTACACGGGAACTGTGGGGTGATGTAGGGGTGAAACTGTGGCATGCAGCCACAACTGGAAACGTTGAAGCGCAGCGTATGCTTCCGTGGTGGCGAACTATTTTTGAAACCTTAAAGGCGCAGGAGGGCAAGGACGGTAGAGAGGCTAGAGACACCGATAACCCGCCAGGTACCGAGCATACTAAAGGGCCCCTCACGGTGGGAGCGGCAGGGTATCCCCCGGAGGAGGATCCCTTTGACCCAGGACCCATAGACCCTGATAAGGAGCCACAACTTTACCCCCCTGACCCACACGATGTATGGGCTAATATCAAGCGACAAGCCTTGAAAGAGGGAGAACTGGACATAGCTCGGACAATCGTGGCTCCTGTGATATATCAAGGTCGTGGGGGAGGGGCACAATGGGAGGCTCTATCTTTCCCGGTAGTGAAGGAACTACGCCGTACTATCACAGAGCACGGGCTCTCCTCCCCATATTTTGCGAGCCTGCTGTCCTCCGTTTTTGATACTTATGTGATGACTCCGCATGATCTAAAGTCCCTTGCACAATTGTTACTAACCCCCACTCAGTACTCGTTGTGGGAATCGCATTGGAGGGGAGGACTCCAAGCTCTTCTGCTGACCTATGTAGGTCACGACAATGGAGGCCTTGCTGCACTGACTATAGAACATCTTACGGGTACGGGACAATGGGCAAATCCAGTTGCCCAGGCGCGGGACATCCCACGGGAAGCTCTTGAGGCGATACGGGAAGAAGCTAGAAAGGCTCTAAGAAAAGTCCCAGACTCTCAAAAGCCGCAAAAGGCCTTTACTACTATCGTACAAGAACCTCGGGAGCCCTATATGCAGTTTATTGACAGATTGAAACAAGCTCTGGAACGTCAGATAGATAATGCGGAAGCTCGAGAAATTTTGTTGTTAAAACTGGCTGTGGAAAATGCTAATGCAGATTGCAAAAAACTTTTGAAATCTCTCCCTAATCAAAACCCCACCCTAGTTGAAATGGTCGAAGCCTGTAATAGGATTGGTACTGCGGATCATAAGTATGAAGCCATGGCAGCTGCCTTTGCGGCTATGCGCGGCCCAATGGGTCCGGGTGTCTGCTATGGGTGCGGTAAGCCTGGTCACTTGAAGAAAAATTGCTTAGCCGCTAACGGCAGTACTAAACCTCAAGCTCCGGGAATTTGTCCCAGATGTAAGAAAGGGCGTCATTATGCTAATCAATGTCGGTCTAAGTATGATTTGCAGGGTCAATTAATCCAGGGAAACCGATCGCGGAGCGCGGGGCAGCGACGCGTGCAGACACAAATGCCGCAGCAGACATTCCCAAACCCTCAGGGGGGGGCAGCAGCGCCTCAAGTCTTCGTCCAGCAACGGCCGGGAGCGCCGGACTGGACCTGGCAACCGCCCACACAGTAACGGTACTCGATTCCTCGGTCCACCTATTATCTACAAATGTTTCGGGGCCTCTGCCCCCTGGAACGCAAGCGTTATTGTTAGGAAGATCATCTACAACTTTGTCAGGACTTTTTGTGTTGCCGGGAGTTATTGACTCTGATAGTATTGATGAGATTAAGATCATGGCATGGACTCCATTCCCCCCCTGTACAATACCGAAAGGTAGCCGTATAGCGCAACTGATATTAATTCCCAAGGAGACTGGCGCCCCTATCCCCACTCAATCCCAACAGAGGAAGGGGGGCTTTGGGTCTACGGGAAACCCGCAAATCTTGTGGGTACAATCCATTTCCCAGAGAAGGCCCGTATGTCAATGTACTCTTACCCGCGAGGGACAGCAAATAGTGTTAAGCGGAATCATTGATACTGGAGCTGATGTTACAGTAATCTCTCAGGCCAAATGGCCCCCGCAATGGCCTCTAGCTAATATTTCTCAGGCGTTGGCGGGCATTGGAGGGACTGGTAATAGCCAACAAAGTTTGGATTTGATCCAAATTAAAGGCCCAGAGGGACATGTAGCTTCTGTTAAGCCCTTTGTGTTGCCTGTTCCTATGATCTTGTGGGGACGAGATGTGTTGTCCCAGTGGGGGATGTCTATTCAGACACATTTTTAGGTGGGGCCATTGAAGAGCGCGACACCCTGAAATTGACTTGGAAAACCAATACCCCTGTTTGGGTTGACCAATGGCCCCTACCGTTAGAAAAGCTTCGCGCTCTCCAGGAATTAGTTACAGAACAACTGTCAAAAGGCCACATTGTACCCTCTGTTAGTCCTTGGAATTCCCCTGTCTTTGTTATTAAAAAGCAAACCGGCAAGTGGCGCTTGCTCCATGACCTTAGAAAAATCAATGACGCGATGGAGGACATGGGAGCCCTCCAACCGGGGCTCCCGTCCCCTACTATGATCCCTCGAGATTGGCATTTAACTGTTATCGATCTTAAAGATTGCTTTTTTAATATTCCGTTGCATCCGGATGATGCTCCTAAATTTGCCTTCTCAGTTCCAAGTGTCAACATGCAAGCCCCGTTGCAAAGATATCAGTGGGTTGTGCTGCCACAAGGAATGAAAAATAGCCCTACGATATGCCAATGGTATGTAGCCAAAGTCCTTAGTCCTGTTAGGACTAAGATGCCCAGTGTCTTATTGTATCATTATATGGATGATATCCTGATGGCTGCACAACATCACGAGGTCCTGGAGGAAGCTGTAGCCCTTGTCACAGCTGCTGTTAATTCAGCAGGTCTCTGTATTGCGCCAGAAAAAATTCAAAAAATTGCACCATGGAAATATCTAGGCTGGCGCATACGAGCGCAAACCATAGTTCCTCAGCCCCTGCAAATTCGGGCAGACATAAAAAACTTGCATGATGTGCAAAAGTTGTTAGGAACAATTAATTGGGTACGACCGTTGTTGGGAATTTCCAATGCAGACTTAAGTCCTTTGTTTGAATTGCTTAAAGGAGATACTAATTTAAACTCCCCTCGGGCTCTCGGCCCTGAGGCTGTTGACTCTCTGCAAAGAGTCGCAACTGCAATTGCCCTTAGACAAGCACACCGATGCGCTCCTGAGTCACCCTTTTATCTAATCATCTTAAATCCTGCTCGACAGCCTTACGCCTTGATATTTCAATGGGATTTTCAGAAATCCGATCCATTGTTAATTATTGAATGGGTCTTTTTGCCAAATCAGCCCACAAAGACTATCGTAACACAGCATGAAATGTTTGCATTTTTAATCATTCGAGCCCGGAGGCGTTTATTAACATTGTCAGGAATAGATTTTATTTGTATTTATTTGCCTATAGCAAACGAATATCTGCAGTGGCTCCACCAACAATCAGAGGCCTTCAGTATAGCAGTAACCGGCTACGCAGGTCAGCTTTCTTCTCACCCACCTTCTCATAAACTGTTTAGCGCCGACTTCCGTCTGGTGTCCAAGCCAAAAAGAAGTGACCAACCTCTGCAAGCCTTAACTGTATTTACAGACGGATCCGGAAAATCACACAAGTCAGTTATTCTCTGGTGAGATAACCACAGTGGACAATGGGACTCTGATATAGAGACTGTGCCAGGCTCTCCTCAAATAGTAGAATTAGCAGCAGTTGTCCGCGCATTTAGAAAATGGTCGATGCCACTTAATATTGTTACAGACTCTGCTTATGTTACAGGAATTGTTGAGCGAGCCGAGGCATCTTTGTTGCGTGATGTTTCACATGCTAACTTATTTTCTTTGTTACAGGAGCTTATTTACCTCCTCGACTCACGTCCTCACCCTTATTTTATTATGCATGTTAAGTCTCATACTTCTTTGCCTGGTTTTATTGCAGAGGGAAATCGACAAGCCGATCTGCTTACATTACCAGTACAAGTGTTACCGGACCGTGTAGCACAAGCCAAATTAAGTCATTCCTTTTTCCACCAAAATGCTGGAGGTCTTAAACGACAATTTAGTCTTACTACTCAGCAAGCAACGACTATCATTGCTGTATGCCCTGATTGTCAAAAACACTCCTTTCCCTCAGTAGCAGGAAGAGTTAACCCTAGAGGTTTGCAGAGTTTGCAACTCTGGCAAACCGATGTCACCCATTTTTCAGAATTTGGCCACCTAAGATATATTCACTCTTCAATTGACACCTTTTCTGGTGCATTATTTGCCTCCTGCCATGCAGGAGAAAAGGCGCGCGATGTTCAAAAACACCTAATGCGTGCCTTTACCACTTTAAGCATCCCATTTCAAATTAAGACAGACAACGGCCCTGCTTATATCTCGGCCGCCATTAAAAATTTTTTTTGATTCCTGGGGAATTAGTCATATCACTGGTATTCCTCATTCCCCTACAGGTCAGTCTCTAATTGAACGCTCTCATCAGTCTTTAAAACGTCTACTACAACAACAAAAAGGGGGAGTAGGAACCGCCACCCCCGAGGAACGCTTACAGAAAGCTCTATATGTTTTTAATTTTTTGAACTGTTCTTTGTTGGATGACAATCCTCCGATAGTCCGTCATTTTATTATGAATGCTTCACTCGAAATGCGAATTAAGCCACCAGTACTGGTCCGCGACCCAGAAACAGGTAAAGTTGTAGGACCCTATCCTCTTGTTACATGGGGCAGAGTCTATGCTTGTGTTTCCACAGAAAAAGGCCCTAGATGGATCCCGGCAAAGAACGTACGACCTTTCCGTGAATCCCTCCCACAACCACCTGGCAAAAACCCTGACCACCCTTCAAACCAGCCCTTGGATCAGTCCCTCGACCAGACCCCTGGACAACAAACGGACCACGAGGAGATAAACACCTTAAGTGGAATAGACTTACATGAATAAGTATCAAGAACTGCTTGTTAAACAGATTACTTGTGTCTTATGCAAACATTGTGACCCTTAAGTTTTGTGTATGTGCTATGCTTGTGAAAAAGAGTGGTGGCGTCGGGCAACTCTTGCAGGACGCTGGTGCGATAGTTGTTTAGAAAGGGAGTTTGAGATAATCAGACTCTTGCTTGTTACAGAGCACGAGGCACAAGATTCTGATCGATATTTTTATCGCCGTACCGATTGGGTCAAGACTGTGACCGAACAGGCAAGAAAAATATTGGTTTGCAGCTTGGAATGTAGCAGGTCCAATTTAGTACCTGCCATCTGGTCAGTCCTTAACAAAGACTGGAACCAGACAAAAGAAAAGTGTAAGAAGCGGTTTGCTTGGAAATTAAGAAAGGGCCGATGAAAGTTGCTCTCAGAATAGTAATTGTCGCCTTAATTGTGTTGAATCATTAAGCATAATGTTGAAGCTTATTGTTATAATCAGCCTTATTGCTATAACCGTAGCCTTTATACCTGCATCACTTTTTGATCCTAGAGAAAATGTATGGGTAACCTTGAGTAGGTCTGTTAACACCACCACATTTTGTGCCAGTTTGTCAACCCCTAGTGCACCCTTTTTAACCTGTTTAGTAGGGGTACCGCTAAATGATACCGACTGGGACGCACTGAAGGCTTTTAACCAGTCTCTGCCACGCTCGCGTTGTTCAGTAAACAGTACCAGGACCTTGTTTGAAAAACTAGAAACCTGTGCTGGCAGTCTCCCTATTAACCCTGGCGTGCAAGAAATAGAACTCGTAGATTCTCTGAACGCCTCTTATTGCCTACACCTGAATACTAGCAAGTGTCGTAATCCTCTTTGTAATGCAACCGCTGATCTCTTTGTGTATCCAATTGGAAATCGATCTAGCTGGAAAAGGTGGTGTAACTACACACTTACAAATCAAACTCACCCTACAGAAGGAATAGTAACCCCTAGAAAACTACCTTCTGGTTTGTTTTTTATCTGTGGCAATAGAGCATGGAACGGAATTCCTCCTAAACCCACAGGTGGCCCATGTACGATTGGTCGCCTGAGTTTAGCCTTGCCACATCATCACCCCAAAAAAGCTAACCCAGTGAGATGGAAAAGAGACCTTACCCAAGTTCTTGGTAACAGCTGTGATGATAATGTTCAACTCTGGAACAAATGGGAAGTAGTCTTTGCCTCCTTTTTTACCCCAGGTGTTGCTGCTGCCCGAGCTCACAGAAACATAGAAACGCTTTCTTGCTGGATTGTCAAACAAGCCAACCTCACCAGTAGAGTCTTATCAGACTTAGCCGATAGTCTAAGCTCTGTTCAACATGCCGTATTGCAAAATCGTATGGCCATTGATTTTTTATTGTTAGCTCATGGGCATGGTTGTGAAGATTTTGACGGCATGTGTTGCATGGATTTAGAAGATAACTCAAGTTCAATACACAAAGAAATACAGCAACTCATGGAGCATTCCCAAAAGATACAGAAAGATGTTGGGTTTTTTGGCCTGGAAGGCTTAGCAAACTGGCTTGGTATAGGAGGCTGGTTAAAAGGGTTGTTACAAAGTGCTTTGCTTGTATTAATTATTGTTATCATTGGATTAGTAGTTTTGGGTTGTGTTCTCTCTTGTATTAGAAAGCTGCTTACGCGTGTAGCTGGTCAAGTTTTGTTAGTGCAAAAAGAAAAAGGGGGAGATGTAGGAAGTGACTTGAGATATGTATCTAGCATAACGCGCCTGACAGAAGCGGACAAGATGGAACTCGACCACAGGCCTTGGAAAAGTGCAAAAGAGCTGACCTGAGTTGTTAATCACCAATCAGAAACAAGGACAGCATGTCCTTGTTGGGACAGTTAGACAAAAACGGGATGCTTGTGATAAAGAAGAATGAGGGAGAAGCAGAGAAAAAGAGAAGAGTAAGCGTAACTGTTTGCCTGGCGACTAACCAATCGTGAGCCTAGCTTTTGCAATATGCATAAGGTAATTATGTGTTTAGACCAATCAGTAAAAGACACGACTAAGTATGACTGTATAAAAAACTATCGCTAAGAGCAATAAATCGGAACCTTGCTTGCATCAAGCTGTCTCCCCGTCTCTCAATCACGGCAACCCGAGATGATTTTTCTCCTTGGACAATGCTCCATCCTCTGGGAAGCATCCGAGACTCCTTGCAGGTATGTTCCTGAGTCTTTATTCCGGTGCTTTTGGGCCCTGTCATCCCGGGTAGCAACCCCAGACTCCTCCGTGGAAGATACCCAAGTTGATTTTTCTCCTTGGACTATTGTCCATCCTGCGGGATGCACCCGAGACTCCTCCCAGCTCTGTTTCTGAGTGTTTTCTTCCGGTGGTTTAGCGCCCTGTGATCCCGGGTAGCAACCCCAGACTCCTCCGGGGAAGATACCCAAGATGATTTTTCTCTCTTGACAGTGGTCCATCCTGCGGGATCTACCCAGAACTCCTCCCAGGCGTCTTCCGTAGAGTTTTCTCCAGTGCTTTAGGGCCCTGTGGTCCCGGCTAGCAACCCCAGACTCCTCTAGGGAAGATACCCGAGATAATTTTTCTGCTTGGACAATGCTCCATCCTCTGGGAAGCATCCGAGACTCCTCCCAGCTCTGTTTCTGAGTGTTTTCTTCCGGTGGTTTAGCGCCCTGTGATGCCGGGTAGCAACCCCAGACTCCTCCAGGGAAGATACCCGAGATGATTTTTCTCCTTGGACAATGCTCCATCTTCTGGGATGCATCTGAAATTCCTCCCAAGTGTCTCCCGCTGACATTTTTCCTGTGGTTTTGGTCCCTGTAATCCCGGGTAGCAACCCCAGACTCCTCCAGGAAAGATACCCGGGATGATTTTTCTCCTTGGACAATGCTCTATACTCTGGGATGCATCCGAGACTTGTCGCAGCTATGTCCCTGAGTCTTTTTTCTCGCGGTTTATGGTTCTGTCATCCCAGGTAGCAACCTCAGACTCCTCCAGGGAAGACACCCAAGATGATTTTTCTCTCTTGACAGTGGTCCATCCTACGGGATCTACCCAGAACTCCTCCCAGGCGTCTCCCGCAGAGTTTTCTCCAGTGCTTTAGGGCCCTGTGGTCCCGGCTAGCAACCCCAGACTCCTCTAGGGAAGATACCCGAGATAATTTTTCTGTTTGGACAATGCTCCATCCTCTGGGAAGCATCCGAGACTCCTTACAGGTATGTCCCTGAGTCTTTATTCCGGTGGTTTAGCGCCCTGTGATCCCGGGTAGCAACCCCAGACTCCTCCAGGGAAGATACCCGAGATGATTTTTCTCCTTGGACAATGCTCCATCCTCTGGGAAGCATCCGAGACTCCTTGCAGCTTTGTCCCTGAGTGTTTATTCTGGGGCTTTTGGGCCCTGTCATCCCGGGTAGCAAGCCCAGACTCCTCCGTGGAAGATACCCAAGTTGATTTTTCTCCTTGGACTATTGTCCATCCGGCAGGATGCACCCGAGACTCCTCCCAGCTCTGTTTCTGAGTGTTTTCTTCCGGTGCTTTAGCGCCCTGTGATCCCGGGTAGCAACCCCAGACTCCTCCAGGGAAGATATCCGAGATGATTTTTCTTCTTGGACAATGCTCCATCTTCTGGGATGCATCTGAGATTCCTCCCAGGTGTCTCCCACAGACATTTTTCCTGTGGTTTGGGTCCCTGTAATCCCGGGTAGCAACCCCAGACTCATCCAGGGAAGATACCCAAGTTGATTTTTCTCCTTGGACTATTGTCCATCCTGCGGGATGCCCCCGAGACTCCTCCCAGGTCTGTTTCTTAGTGTTTTCTTCCGGTGGTTTAGCGCCCTGTGATCCCGGGTAGCAACCCCAGACTCCTCCAGGGAAGATACCCGAGATGATTTTTCTCCTTGGACAATGCTCCATCTTCTGGGATGCATCTGAGATTCCTCCCAGGCGTCTCCCACAGACATTTTTCCTGTGGTTTGGGTCCCTGTAATCCCGGGTAGCAACCCCAGACTCCTCCAGGGAAGATACCCAAGTTGATTTTTCTCCTTGGACTATTGTCCATCCTGCGGGATGCACCCGAGACTCCTCCCAGGTCTGTTTCTTAGTGTTTTCTTCCGGTGGTTTAGCGCCCTGTGATCCCGGGTAGCAACCCCAGACTCCTCCAGGGAAGATACCCGAGATGATTTTTCTCCTTGGACAATGCTCCATCCTCTGGGAAGCATCTGAGACTCCTTGCAGGTATGTTCCTGAGTCTTTATTCCGGTGTTTTCGGGCCCTGTGATCCCGGGAAGCAACCCCAGACTCCTCCAGGGAAGATAACCGAGATGATTTTTCTCCTTGGACAATGCTCCATCTTCTGGGATGCATCTGAGATTCCTCCCAAGTGTCTCCTGCAGACATTTTTCCTGTGGTTTTGGTCCCTGTAATCCCGGGTAGCAAGCCCAGACTCCTCCAGGAAAGATACCCGGGATGATTTTTCTCCTTGGACAATGCTCTATACTCTGGGATGCATCTGAGACTTGTCGCAGCTATGTCCCTGAGTCTTTTTTCTCGCGGTTTATGGTTCTGTCATCCCAGGTAGCAACCCCAGACTCCTCCAGGGAAGACACCCAAGATGATTTTTCTCTCTTGACAGTGGTCCATCCTGCGGGATCTACCCAGAACTCCTCCCAGGCGTCTTCCGTAGAGTTTTCTCCAGTGCTTTAGGGCCCTGTGGTCCCGGCTAGCAACCCCAGACTCCTCTAGGGAAGATACCCGAGATAATTTTTCTGCTTGGACAATGCTCCATCCTCTGGGAAGCATCCGAGACTCCTTGCAGGTATGTCCCTGAGTTTTTCTTCCGGTGGTTTAGCGCCCTGTGATCCCGGGTAGCAACCCCAGACTCCTCCAGGGAAGATACCCGAGATGATTTTTCTCCTTGGACAATGCTCCATCTTCTGGGATGCATCTGAAATTCTTCCCAAGTGTCTCCCGCTGACATTTTTCCTGTGGTTTTGGTCCCTGCAATCCTGGGTAGCAACCCCAGACTCCTCCAGGAAAGATACCCGGGATGATTTTTCTCCTTGGACAATGCTCCATCCTCTGGGATGCATCCGAGACTTGTTGCAGCTATGTCCCTGAGTCTTTTTTCTCGCGGTTTATGGTTCTGTCATCCCAGGTAGCAACCTCAGACTCCTCCAGGGAAGACACCCAAGATGATTTTTCTCTCTTGACAGTGGTCCATCCTGCGGGATCTACCCAGAACTCCTCCCAGGCGTCTCCCGCAGAGTTTTCTCCAGTGCTTTAGGGCCCTGTGGTCCCGGCTAGCAACCCCAGACTCCTCTAGGGAAGATACCCGAGATAATTTTTCTGCTTGGACAATGCTCCATCCTCTGCGAAGCATCCGAGACTCCTTGCAGCTTTGTCCCTGAGTGTTTATTCTGGGGCTTTTGGGCCCTGTCATCCCGGGTAGCAACCCCAGACTCCTCCGTGGAAGATACCCAAGTTGATTTTTCTCCTTGGACTATTGTCCATCCTGCAGGATGCACCCGAGACTCCTCCCAGCTCTGTTTCTGAGTGTTTTCTTCCGGTGGTTTAGCGCCCTGTGATCCCGGGTAGGAACCCCAGACTCCTCCAGGGAAGATATCCGAGATGATTTTTCTCCTTGGACAATGCTCCATCTTCTGGGATGCATCTGAGATTCCTCCCAGGCGTCTCCCACAGACATTTTTTCTGTGGTTTGGGTCCCTGTGGTCCCGGCTAGCAACCCCAGACTCCTCCGTGGAAGATACCCAAGTTGATTTTTCTCCTTGGACTATTGTCCATCCTGCGGGATGCACCCGAGACTCCTCCCAGCTCTGTTTCTGAGTGTTTTCTTCCGGTGGTTTAGCGCCCTGTGATCCCGGGTAGCAACCCCAGACTCCTCCAGGGAAGATACCCGAGATGATTTTTCTCCTTGGACAATGCTCCATCTTCTGGGATGCATCTGAGATTCCTCCCAAGTGTCTCCCGCAGACATTTTTCCTGTGGTTTTGGTCCCTTTAATCCTGCGTAGCAACCCCAGACTCATCCAGGAAAGATACCCGGGATGATTTTTCTCCTTGGACAATGCTCTATACTCTGGGATGCATCCGAGACTTGTCGCAGCTATGTCCCTGAGTGTTTTTTCTCGCGGTTTATGGTTCTGTCATCCCAGGTAGCAACCCCAGACTCCTCCAGGGAAGACACCCAATATGATTTTTCTCTCTTGACAGTGGTCCATCCTGCGGGATCTACCCAGAACTCCTCCCAGGCGTCTCCCGCAGAATTTTCTCCAGTGCTTTAGGGCCCTGTGATCCCGGCTAGCAACCCCAGACTCCTCTAGGGAAGATACCCGAGATAATTTTTCTCCTTGGACAATGCTCCATCCTCTGGGAAGCATCCGAGACTCCTTGCAGGTATGTCCCTGAGTGTTTATTCCGGTGTTTTGGGGCCCTGTGATCCCGGGTAGCAACCCCAGACTCCTCCAGGGAAGATACCCGAGATGATTTTTCTCCTTGGACAATGCTCCATCCTCTGGGAAGCATCCGAGACTCCTTGCAGGTATGTCCCTGAGTGTTTATTCCGGTGTTTTGGGGCCCTGTGATCCCGGGTAGCAACCCCAGACTCCTCTAGGGAAGATACCCGAGATGATTTTTCTCCTTGGACAAAGCTCCATCTTCTGGGATGCATATGAGATTCCTCCCAGGCATCTCCCACAGACATTTTTCCTGTGGTTTGGGTCCCTGTAATCCCGGGTAGCAACCCCAGACTCCTCCAGGGAAGATACCCGAGATAATTTTTCTCCTTGGACAATGCTCCATCCTCTGGGAAGCATCCGAGACTCCTTGCAGGTATGTCCCTGAGTGTTTATTCCGGTGCTTTTGGGCCCTGTCATCCCGGGTAGCAACCCCAGACTCCTCCATGGAAGATTCCCAAGTTGATTTTTCTCCTTGGACTATTTTACATCCAGCGGGATGCACCCGAGACTCCTCCCAGCTCTGTTTCTGAGTGTTTTCTTCCGGTGGTTTAGCGCCCTGTGATCCCGGGTAGCAACCCCAGACTCCTCCAGGGAAGATACCCAATATGATTTTTCTCTCTTGACAGTGGTCCATCCTGCGGGATCTACCCAGAACTCCTCACAGGCGTGTCCCACAATGTTTTCTCCAATGCTTTAGGGCCCTGTGATCCCGGCTAGCAACCCCAGACTCCTCCAGGGAAGATACCTGAGATGATTTTTCTCCTTGGACAATGTTCCATCCTCTGGGTTTCACCCGAGAATCCTTCCAGGCTTCTGTTGTTCTCTTTTGTCATATATTTGAGGGACCTTAGATCCCTGGTAGGACCTCCAGACTCTCCAAAGGGAGATACCTGTGATGGTTTTTTCCCATTGGGAAGTTACCTATCATGTTTTTTCTCTTTTAGGCAAAGCTTTTTACCCCGCAATAAACCCATGGCTCCTTCCAGGCATCTCCCAGAGACTTTTGATCTCTAGTTGAGGGACCTGATATCACAGGTAGCTACCAAGACTCCTCCAAGGAAGCTTCCTTCTGTTTTGCCAATAGGTCTCTGTTCCTGGATCCATCCAACCCTCCCATTAGGGCTAGGTTAGGGTGTGCGTTCTGTATGAGAATCCCACAGCTCCAGGGACACGTGGCTGGAAAAGGTATGTCGAGGAGGGAACGGCATTGCACCAACATCACTCCCTTGACACTCTGATGGTGTGCTCCCCCTCCCCGCCTTCCAACCTGACCTTTATCTCCCGTGACCCTGCCCAAGCACTAACACCCGTGGTGGTCACAATGGGCACGTGTACATGTGATGGCTGCCCCCGGCTCGATGTGGTTTCGGGGAAACACATAACACCACCGTAGCCAAGGGCTAACTTGAGCAGTGCTGGTACTGTGGCCAATATGCAGATATGACTATAGGTCAATCATCTCACCCACATAAATAGTGAACAGCCCAAGAGCCCTTTGAGCTCCCCTGCACGCCAGGATCTCCCCATGAGCGGGGACGCCTCTCAAGGTTACTCCTCGAGCTTTACAGATTCTTTGCCGCAACAGATCCTCGGTCAGTGACTAATAGCACGCGAAACTGTGAAATCTTAGCTAAGTGATAGAAAGGATTGATTGCACATATATAATCCCTTAGACATAAACCGTTGACCCAGTCCGGGACCAGGATTGGATCCAGCCGCACCCAGACTCCTCTCTGAGAAGGAGGTTAGAAAGCAAGGGGCTCCTTTCCGAACCTCAGCCCAACAGGAGGGTCTCCCTGGCAGTTCTGCCTGACCCTGTCCTCCATGCAGGAAATAACCAAGTGTACCTTGCCATCGAATCCTGCTAAAGCACTGTCGCATTTACTCTCAAACTTTGTTAAATCCCTGTTTTGTATCAATAAACGTGTCGCTGCTTCTCTCTACGAGTGAAGTGCATCACTCCATCCGCAACAGACACCTCTCTCCTCTGGGCCACCCGTGCTGCTGGGGACCTCAGCCTCAGCCCACGCTGCCATTAGCTGCCTGTCAGAGCGCTGCTACGGGATGGTGAAGGCAGGAACAGCTTTCCATCCTTGCTCCTTTTGTGTAGGAGCAGTCGCTGGATGTTTCCCATTTTGGAGCGGGGCTCTGGCGAGTGTGGGAGAGAGTGTTGGGAGCGTTACGGTGCAAGGAAAGCGCAGAGCCCCAGTGTTGGTCGGGCTGTAAAAGTGCTGCCGAGGGATAGTGAGGGCAAGCAGTCTAATATGACCGAATTGAATGAAACAATCCAGGAATTCTTTACTTACAGAATCTCACTTGGATACAGCCCACGCTGAGGGATGCTGGACTAAAGTCACACTCCTTTTCTTTGGAGGAATTCTGAAAGGAAAAGGAACCAAAGAACTGTTACACAATGTAAAATTCTATTGTACAGGAGAAGTTTATTTGTTTGCTTGCTTTAAGAACTAAAGGTGGTTTCAAACCCTAAAAATGCAAGGTAACCAAAGTACAGAACGAGATACCCGAGCTAAACAAAAGACATCTCTCTCGTCTGTGCTATCGCCTAGCAGCCAACTACTCCCCTCGATAAATATCACCGTCAGGAGGAGCCCAATTTGACCTCTCCCTGAATGGCAGCTGGACTGCACGCCAGGCGACTCTCCCCGTGGGCAGGGGCGACTCTCAAGGTTAGAGATTCCTTACCTGAGACTAAGAGAGCCTTCCTCACCCAAGGCGGAGAGATGCCTTAGCTGCGGCAGATCCTCAGTAAGTGACTGAGAGCGTGCTGAATTAGTACTAATGAGACATTACTAATCCATGCAGCTACTCAATATTATTGCAAACATTGTATAGATAATTCCGTTAGACATAAGCTGTTCTCCAAGTGTGAGACCGGGGCTCCATAAGGAGTTTAGAAGGCAAGGGGATCCACTCTGAACCTCGTGACTCAATGGGAGGGTCTTCCTTACTCTTTGCGTCTCCAGTCCCCGTGTGAATCAGCCTAACCTGCTTCTAACTCAGTTTTCCTTTGTATGTTTTTTCCAAGTGGTAGGTAATCATAGAATGGTCTGGGTCGTCTTCAATTGGATCTGGTTGCTCAGAGCCCCATCCAACCTGACCTGGAATGTTTCCAGGTATGGGCCATCTCCCACCTCTTTGGGCAACCTGGGCCAGTGTCTCCCCACCCTCATCATCAAAAAACATAATCTTCCCAGATGCCCCATCCCTGCTCATTGCAGGGGGTTGGACTCAACAACCTCTAAAGGTCCCTTCCAACCCAAATGATTCTATGACACTGTGATTTCACTGATGTTTTCCTGTTGGCTTCTGTTCCGTCAGAAGCCCCTGGCTCATCTCCATAAGACTCCGAGTGTGCTGCACCCAGCACGTCTCAGACCAACAGGCTGAGGGTCCTCGCTGGCGCCCCGTCCCCCTGACCTTAGCATGTTCCCGCAGCTTGTCATGGGCAAGCCTGATCCTATCCCTGACCCCTTCAAGCCTGATCCTATCCCTGACCCCTTCAAGTCTGATCCTATCCCTGACCCCTTCAAGTCTAGTTTAAAGCTCTGCCAATGAGTCCCACTGGCTCCTGAGCAAAGACCCTCTTCCCCCTTTCAGAAAGCTCAATCCCATCTGACCCCAGCAGGCCTGGCACCATGGAGGCCTCCCTATTTGTGCAAAAAAAAACGAAAATTGTGGCGGTGACAGCAGCCACGGAGCCATGTATTAAGAGACAAGGTCCGTCTGTTCCTTCCAGTGTTGCTGCGCATAACTGGAAGGAGAGAGGAAAAATAGCCGGCGCTCCAGATTCCCTTACCACCCATCCCAAGGCCCTGAAGTCTCTCCGGATCGCCCTCGGACTACGCATTGTGGCTTCGTGGCCACCCACAGGGAAGAGCAGCGCCGGGCAATAGTCCGAGGGCCGTACCAGGCCGGGAAGTTTCCTAGTGACGTCCTTAACCCGGGCCCAGGGGGGCAGCAGACTTCCCCAAGAGGAGGGTCTGCCCGGTGAGTCAGGGGTATGTGATAGAGACAATAACACATTGTGCACTGATTGACTAGCAGTGATTCATAACCTAAAGGACAGGCCTGATAAAAATGGGCGAAGCAAGAAGTCTTGAGATTGCCAAGGACAGCTCCTGATAACGAATAAGAGTATGCCTTGAAAAGCGGCTGAAACCAACCCTGCGGTCTGGACAAAGACCAAAGAAGAACTGAGTCTGCGCAAGGACAAAGAGTTACTTGCGGTGATGAAGAGGAATCATCAGCCTTCATGGTCACGACCCTCAGTGACCACCACCAGGAGGCATTGCGCAAGCGCAGTTGGGAGGAGTTTATGGAAATGACTTCTTAGAGCTAATTTTAATACGAAGTGGGGACAGGTTATGCATATGTATAGGCGTATTGGGAAATCTTATGATTATGTAATTAAGAACTATATATATTTGAGAAGGCCGCTGCATTGGGCGCACACGATTGTGGTGGGGCGACCCCCCGTGCTGCCCAGCGCTGAATAAATATACCTACTTTACAACCTTCTCGGTTGTGGAGTCTCTGGAGTTTCGTTTCCGCATGTCACCGGCAGATCCGGTCCTCCGTTCCCGTCCCCGTCTCCGGGAGGGCAGAGCGCGGCTCCAGCGGCCCCTCTCTCTCTCGCTCACGCTCCCGGCTGCTCCTCAGCCTTTCTCCTTCCCCCCCGGCTCTGCCGCCAGGCCGAGCGCACCGTCCCCCTGCTCCCCCCTCACGCTGCGCTGCGCTCCGCCGCGGAGCGGGCCGGCCCCGGAGCGGCTCCCTCGGCCACCGGCCGCTCCCTCCGCTGCGGCGCGTTTGAGCCTCCCGCCGTTGCCCGGGCAACGCCCAGGTCTCGCCAGCGGCTGTGGCGAGAGGTACCGGCTGCCGCTCGGCTCCGCTCGGCAACACTCGGCCCCGCTCGGATCGGCTCGTCATCTCGCGGCCCCTCTCGGCCGGTCAGGGCCGTCCCCGAGCGCGGCGGCGGGGCCGGGCTGGCGCAGGGCGGGCAGAGGAGCGGCGGGCGGAGGGGCCGAGCCGCCCCGGGAGGCGGCCGCGGGGCGCTCCCCTCCTGCGCTGCCCCGAGGTCCCGGCCGGTCCGGGGCAGCCGCTCGGTGTCCCTCGGGTCCCCGCTGTCCGGGCGTCGGGGCAGCCCCGGGGCTGGGCTGGGCTGGGGCCGGCTCCGTCCCGGCGGCCATCCCCCCCTCCTGCCTGCCCCGGGCCCCGCCGCACGGGCTCTGTGCCGCACACACCGTCCCGTCCGTACCCGCCCTCTCCCCCGCTGGGAGGGCGGTGGGGCCACCGCGGGGCGGGCAGAGCCCTGTGGGGCTGCGCCCGGGAGTCACCGAGCGCCGCAGGTTGCCCGATGCGGAGCGAAAGGAGCCCGAGGGGCCGCCCAGAGCAGCCCCCACAGCGCAGCGCAGCGGCACAGGCAGCGGCAGGAGGGGCAGCCCCCGGCCGGGGGAGCCCCCGTCGGGGCGGGTAAGTAGCACAGCCACGTCTGCGCAAGAGGAGCAACGCAGAAGCCTTTTCCCGCCCCGACTGCTCCCGCCAGCGAGCTCGGGGCCGGTGGCACTGACGGCGGCAGCCAGGAGCATCGGGCCCCGAGTCACCGGTGCCGACAGCACAGGCGCCGCTGGAGGCGTCCGCCTCTTCCCGCCCCGACGGGATGCCGAGGGCAAGAGCGGGAAGAGGTCCCCAGACGCAGCCCCGCTGCCTTGCTGCGGCTCCTCTGCTTCCAGTACCTTTCCCTTTCCTTCCACAAGGCCGCCGTATCTTCACCAATCTTGACTTTTTTCATGCTGGGAAGCAGAGGCCCGGCTCATACTAGAAACCTCTGCTGCTTCTTGGAGGGAATGAGTGTTTTCTGCCGGGGTAAGACTGATTAAAGACTGATTAAAATAACACCAAGTTCCAAGTTGCTGCTTCTTTTATTAGAATCCCATAGAACAGTTTTTCAAAGTCACATTGCCACTTTGTGACACGCAAGGATCAAAATCTTAAAGCTTGTTGCTCTTTTCCCCAAAACTCTAGGTTGTGCAGAAAAACACATTCCAACCCAACACCTTCAGTACATCAATTTGGAAACATAAACAAAGTAGCATTTCACTTAAAGCATTCACTAGCTGAGACAAGCCATGTGAAAAGCAGAGTTACACAAGAAACAATACCACCAAACAGTCACACTACAAGTTTACCTTTCCACAACAATCAGTGCTTCCAGGTCAGTTCTTTCCACCAAAAAGATGCTGGAGTGGCAAAAAGATGATGCTGGGGAAACAACAACAAGAGCACGTTACACTGCCAGTCCTTCTCTGAGAATTGTAATGACAAGGCCATTTCTGGCCACCAGAAAGACACAACCCCAGCACAAAACAGACAGGGAAAGACTGAAAAAATAGAGACAACATAAAGAATAACTGGTGCACGGTGATGTTAATTTCAGTTTGCAATGGTGTCTTCAGGACTGTTATGATTTGAGAGACCCATAACAATTTGTTGTCATTTAGACAATCATTCTATCACCCGATGACCCCTCCCCACCTGGGAAAGGGAAATCGGGAAAAACAAGAAAACCCGAGAGCTGAAGTATAAACAGATTTAATAGAATAAGATTAGATAATTAACATTAACAGCACTAAAGAACTGATATTGATCCCGACACCAATACAGAATATGCAAAGATTATACTCAGCCAATTCTATCAGTAGGAAGCTGTGCACTCCCAGCAGTGGACAGCTAATGTGGGACACTGCGAGTGCTATGGCTTCAGGAGGAAGGGAAGGCCTCAGGGCTCCGGCACCAGGGCACGAAGTTCTCAGGATGGCAGCCATCAAGGGAGAGAGAGAACTTCGCAGCAAACTTTCTAATTTATAATGAGTGTGACGTTGATGGTATGAAATAATCCTGTTGGCCAGCTTGGGTCAAGTGCCCAGGTCTCGCTCCTCCTCATCCCTGCACCTGGTGAGCTCGAAAACACTGAGACCTTGAGACCCACACACCATAGCTGGCTGTAAAGTAAATATTTTCACAAATTCAGACACTGGAGTCTTCTGAAAGTGCAGTTTTCCCAAGCATTAGAAGAGAAATTAGTCCTGTGTCTCTCAAACCAGGACATTCCACCCCTTATTTCATACCATATATATGACACACTCAAATTACTGTTGTATTAGTCCTCTCATATATATACACACAAATATATAATCCTCTAAAGCTATAAACTATTCCTCTAAAAGGTCTATTAAGTTTTTTAGTTGAAAACTAGGAGTTCCATCCATCACAATAGTCTTTTAGGGTAAGAACCAGTGATGTGGCATCGTCTCAGTTGTCAGATCGGGACCGGGCCTCCATACAGGACAACAGACGTGTAGAGTTGGGCGCAGCAATATAACGTGTTGTGCTCACGGCTAGCATGTTCCCTGTCGCTGGACGCCATTCGATGGAGTTTCATTACCGGTTTCATTACCACCATGTTATCCTGAAAAACACTTATTGAACACTGTTAGTGTTATGTGACAATTAACACCACACATTTTAAAATTAAGGATTCTCGCCCCAAATCAAATCTCCTAACGGGTACATCGAACTTCTCCATTTTCCTGCATCACCCACCAGGTATGCCCTGGTCCTTCAGCAAAAGCAACCCCACGAGTGGGCCTGCCTTTACCAGAGGCCGGGGTAACCCAGACTGTTTTCCCCAACATATTCTTTACATGCACCACAGGGACCTTGTCCCCTTCTACAATAGGTAAAAGCTCTGACTGAGCCGGACCAGCTTGGCTGACAGTTCCCCTGGTGTTGACTAACCAGGTGGCTTTCGGTAAATGCTCATCCCACTTTTTAAATGTTCCAGCAGTCATTGCTTTCAAGGTAGTCTCCAGTAATCCATTGCATCGTTCGACCTTCCCAGCAGCTGGTGCGTGGTAGGGGATATGATATATCCATTCATTACCATGTTCTTTAGCCCAGGCATCTATGAGATTATTTCGGAAGTGAGTCCCATTGTCTGACTCAATTCTCTCTGGAGTACCATGTCGCCACAACATTTGTCTTTCCAGGCCTAAAATAGTGCTACGGGCAGTGGCATGAGACACAGCATAAGTTTCCAGCCATCCGGTGGTTGCTTCCACCATTGTAAGCACATAGCACTTGCCCTGGCGGGTTTGTGGAAGGGAAATATAGTCACTTTGCCAGGCCTCTCCATACTTATATTTCAGCCACTGTTCCCCGTACCATAAAGGTTTTGACCGTTTAGCTTGCTTAATTTCAGCACGTTTCACATTCATAAATAACCTGTGATATATTATCCATAGTCAAACCCACCCCTCGGTCACGAGCCCATCTGTATGTTGCATCTCTTCCTTGATGACCTGAAGTGTCATGGGCCCACTGAGCTAAAAAGAATTCACCCTTACGTTGCCAATCCAAGTCTACTTGGGACACTTTAATTTTAGCAGCCTGATCCACCTGCTGGTTGATTTGTTGTTCCTCAGTGGCCCGACTCTTGGGTACATGGGCATCTACATGGCGTATCTTAACAGACAACTTTTCTAATCGGGCAGCAATATCTTGCCACAAATCAGCAGCCCAAATGGGTTTACCTCTGCGCTGCCAGTTACTCTTTTTCCACTCCTTTAACCATCCCCACAAGGCATGTGCCACCATCCATGAGTCAGTATAAAGATAAAGCACCGGCCACTTTTCTCGCTCGGCAATATTTAAAGCCAACTGGATGGCTTTCACTTCTGCAAACTGACTCCACTCACCCACTCCCTCAGCCGCTTCTGTGACTCGCCGAGTGGGACTCCATACAGCAGCTTTCCACCTTCACTGATTTCCTACAATACAACAAGATCCATCTGTGAATAGCGCATATTGCCTTTCATTTGCTGATAATTGATTATATGGTGGGGCTTCCTCAGCACGCACCACCCTCTCCTCTGGGGACCCGCCAAAATCTGTGCCTTGTGGCCAATCCGTGATCACCTCCAAAATTCCTGGACGATTAGGGTTCCCTATTCGAGCTCGCTGAGTAATTAGTGCGATCCATTTACTCCACGTCGCATCAGTGGCGTGATGTGTGGAAGGAGCCTTCCCTTTAAACATCCAGTTCAACACTGGCAACCGAGGCGCCGGGAGGAGCTGTGCTTCAGTACCAATTACCTCCGAAGCAGCTCCAACTCCTTCATATGCTGCCAATATCTCTTTCTCAGTAGTGGTATACCGAGCCTCGGATCCTCTATATGCTCGGCTCCAAAACCCATGGGGTCGGCCTCGAGTCTCTCCAGGTGCCCTTTGCCAGAGACTCCAGGTAGGGCTGTTCTCCCCCGCTGCAGTGTAGAGCACATTTTTTACATCTGGTCCAGTCCGAACTGGCCCAAGGGCTACTGCATGGACAATTTCCCGTTTAATTTGTTCAAAGGCTGATTGCTGCTCAGGGCCCCATTTAAAATCATTCTTCTTCCTCGTCACTTCATAGAGAGGGCTCACAATCTGACTGTAACCAGGAATATGCATTCTCCAGAAACCCACAACGCCTAAGAAGGTTTGTGTTTCCTTTTTGTTAGTAGGTGGTGACATAGCTGTTATTTTATTAATCATGTCCATTGGGATCTGACGACGCCCGTCTTGCCACTTAATTCCTAAAAACTGGATTTCTCGCGCAGGCCCCTTGACCTTACCTCGTTTGATGGCAAAACCAGCTTCCAGAAGGATTTGGATGACCTTCTCCCCTTTCTCAAAAACTTCTTCTGCTGTATTACCCCATACAATGATGTCGTCAATGTATTGCAGGTGTTCTGGAGCTCCACCCTTCTCCAGTGCAGTCTGGAAGTCCAGTGCAGTCCATGGCAAACAGTAGGGCTGTGTTTCCACCCCTGGGGCAGTCGATTCCAGGTGTACTGTACGCCCCTCCAGGTGAAAGCAAACTGGCCTGCACTCTGCCGCTAAAGGAATAGAGAAAAAGGCATTAGCAATGTCCATTGTAGCATACCACTCAGCTTCCTTTGACTCCAGCTCATAATGAAGTTCTAACATATCTGGGACGGCAGCACTCAATGGTGGTGTGACTTCATTCAGGCCACGATAGTCTACCGTCAGTCTCCATTCCCCATTAGGCTTTCGCACTGGCCATATGGGACTGTTAAAGGGTGAACGAGTCCTACTGATCCCCCCTTGGCTTTCCAGCTGACGGATCAACTTCTGGATAGGGAGGAAAGAATCTCGATTAGTGCGATATTGTCGCCTATGCACCGTTGTAATAGCAACGGGCACCTTTTGTTCCTCAACCCTCAATAACCCCACAATAGAAGGGTCCTCTGACAGCCCAGGCAAAGTAGACAGTTGGATAACTTCCTCCATCTCCACCGCCGCTACACCAAACGCCCACCAGTACCCCCTCGGGTCCTTAAAATACCCTCTCCTGAAGTAATCAATGCCAAGAATGCATGGAGCACCTGGACCAGTCACAATGGGGAACTCTTCCCATTTATTCCCAGTTAGGCTCACTTCGGCCTCCAATACAGTCAGCTCTTGAGATCCCCCCATCACTCCAACAATCGTGATGGGTTCTGCCCCTCTATGATTTGATGGCATTATGGTGCACTGTGCACCAGTGTCCACCAAGGCCCTATACTTTTGTGGTTCTGATGTGCCAGGCCATCGAATCCACACAGTCCAATAAACTCGATTATCCCCCTCCTCCTCCTGGCCGGAGGCAGGACACCTCTACTTTCGACTAGAGGGTCCCTCAGTGCCATCCCTGACATCCACATGTTGTAAATCAGGTTCCGAAGCCCATCTGTGCTGTCTGGGGGACTGTCCACTGGAAACTGGAGCAGCATGTCTTCTGAAAGAATCCCTCCTTGGGGGTGTTTTACTCCGCAAGTCACGTACGCGTGTCTGTAATGCTGAAGTAGGTTTTCCATCCCACTGCTTCATGTTTTCCCCCCAATCACGCAAAGTAGCCCACAGAACACGTTGCGGTGTGCATCGTTTCTCTTGAACAGTTCTTTTAGGAAAACGTTTTTCCTTAACTGAGACACCAGCCTGGTCACACGACTTGTCCAACGCTGAAACACCGGCCCGGTCACGTAACCTGTCCAATGCTGAGACACCGTCCTGTGGGGTAGAAAAAAGATTATGTGCATAATGCTGCATGTCATTATCCACATCACCCACCGTCAGTGCCTCATCCTCTTTCCAACGAAAGCATGCCAATACATGAGCGTACGCTGCCGGTGCACTCAGTACCCACTTGCGCCAAATGGGTCCAGTAATTTTGAGTCCATCTGGATTTAATGATGCCTGCAGGTTGTCCCCATCAGTAAAAATCATCTCTCTCACAGCTATTTCCCTCAGATTCTGAACACCTCTCTCAATAGTTGTCCACTTGGATGGGCGGTATGGGATATCGTCCCTATAGGGATACCTGCTCCTCACACTTAACAGGAGTCACCTCCAGAGGGTGAGGGATTCTGGCGGTCCTCCAAGAGCCCTGTCAATACCCGAATCTCTAGCTAATGGTCCC
Source organism: Vanellus vanellus (assembly GCF_965231255.1). Classification (NCBI taxonomy): domain Eukaryota; kingdom Metazoa; phylum Chordata; class Aves; order Charadriiformes; family Charadriidae; genus Vanellus; species Vanellus vanellus. The sequence goes on along the minus strand of NW_028126911.1, from coordinate 514,148 downwards.
AGCCGCTTGGCTTCTCTACCATGTCAGTTCAAACTATCAGCTCTAGTATCCCAGCATCGGAGTAGCCAAGGAATCACTTGCTCGCCTTCCTGACGGCCATAATCCTTACGTATGTCATGCACCTCACTAAGGGTTAATGATCGAGTAGTCTCCTCTGTCACTTCGTTGTATGATGTCCCTGGTTGCCCATTGCTGTCTGGCCCTACTGCACGTTTCCTCTAATGTACAGGGTTGACTGATACCGGCACCGACTGTGTCTGTAGCTCAGCTGCATCAGCCATCACCACGGTCAGAGTAGGTCTGGTCCTTGTTGCAGCTGCGGGTGCTGTCGTGGGAGGCGGTGGGGTCTGGATGGGATCAGTGTCTGTCACAGGGCCAGCAGGGGCTGCGCAGGGATGAGGTATGTCGCGGGGGCCGTGCAGGCGCGATGTCCGTCGGGGGGGCTGGCGGGGTCTGTGCCGGTACGGTGTACAGCAGGGGGGTCGGTGGGGACTGTCGTAGGAGCCAGCAGGATCTCAGCCTGCAGAGTCTGGATTGGATCAACGCCTGCCATAGAGGCCGGCGGCGGCTGTGGCCGGTAGGAGCCGGCGCGGTCTCTGCCGGACGTTTCCCTCTACTGCAGATCCAGACAATAAAACAGATCAAACCCTCAAAACTTAACAACCCAAGCACAACAATCAAAATATTCCAAGGGTATTCCAAACTCTCAAAAACTGTTACTATTGATGACATCAGTACCTACAAATTCTCAAGAGACATCCCCTCCTTTGCTAAATGGCCCGTAACATAACCCAAGGTATAATTATGCACAATGGTCAGCAAAGGACTCCCACCGTCCAGAGGTGGGTCTGACCGCTGTGATTCTCGAGATGTCATTACATAGGTGACAAATAACGGAAAGATTACAAACGACCCGATAACGTAGCAAAATACCGCCACACAAAATAACAAGGCAATGTTTTTGAATCCAAACTGAGAAACGATAAGCTGCCTTAAAGGAGAGAGAAACAGCAATGACCTCCCCCACAGCTCTGATAGCTCCTGACCTAAGTTTATACAAAGATAGCGGAGAACTCTGACCAGGTTCCTTTGAAACCATTCCAACAGAGTCATAGTGACTTTTTAATGAATCCAATCAAATCTGTTTAAAACTTCAACCCTTCAGAACTCTCCAATTAAAACTTATAGTTCTCACAGCACTATTTAAATTAAGCGCAAAATATCACATTGAGTGCCAAACTTGTTACAATACCACGTTGGGCGCCAAATTTGTTATGGTTTGAGAGACCCATAACAATTTGTTGTCATTTAGACAATCATTCTATCACCCGATGACCCCTCCCCACCTGGGAAAGGGAAATCGGGAAAACCAAGAAAACCCGAGAGCTGAAGTATAAACAGATTTAATAGAATAAGATTAGATAATTAACATTAACAGCACTAAAGAACTGATATTGATCCCGACACCAGTACAGAATATGCAAAGATTATACTCAGCCAATTCTATCAGTAGGAAGCTGTGCACTCCCAGCAGTGGACAGCTAATGTGGGACACTGCGAGTGCTACGGCTTCAGGAGGAAGGGAAGGCCTCAGGGCTCCGGCACCAGGGCATGAAGTTCTCAGGATGGCAGCCATCAAGGGAGAGAGAGAGAGCACTTCGCAGCAAACTTTCTAATTTATAATGAGTGTGACGTTGATGGTATGAAATAATCCTGTTGGCCAGCTTGGGTCAAGTGCCCAGGTCTCGCTCCTCCTCATCCCTGCACCTGGCTAGCTCGAAAACGCTGAGACCTTGAGACCCACACACCATAGCTGGCTGTAAAGTAAATATTTTCACAAATTCAGACACTGGAGTCTTCTGAAAGTGCAGTTTTCCCAAGCATTAGAAGAGAAATTAGTCCTGTGTCTCTCAAACCAGGACACCTTTCGATGAGGCAAATCCCTTAACGCTCTCTCAAATTGTCGGTTCTTTACCTCCACGGGGAACTTGTGGCCTTTTATTGTCATAGTGTGTGACCAGAACAAGCCCAGCCATGCCTCATTCCATCCTTAAAAGCCTTCAGCATTTCACTCGGGTAACCTCCCTGTCCCGCTTCCGTCCCTCAACAATTCTTAGGAGGGAGACTCAGAAATTAGGTCTTGTGGTTCTCATTGAAACACCCATTAATTCATACAACCAAAACCCAGCCAAATGAAAAGGCTATGTTAAATCTCAGCCCCGAGGGAAAAGAAATGTGCCCGACGAGGGGCTAAAAGGCGCTCTGGCAGACCTCCACCCCCCTCCAAACTGCAGTTTGCTCTTGAAAACTGATGAGTTTTCTTCCTCTGCAGCCTTAGCGAGGCTGTAGATTTTTCCACCCTGCAGGGAAAGAAACAATCCTCAAAAGCAGATGTTATTCTGCCTGCAAGGAAAGCTTTAAAATAGTCATTCTGCCTTTAAGAAAAGAAAAATAAAGGGAACATCTGAGCTGGTTTCTCCATGAAAATAACACTTTGCACTTGCACAGCAAAGCAACGCTCATTAACCAATCTCATAAAGCTTCGCAGGCATTAAGAAACACCTGCGTGCACCCTGTAAGCACACGTGTAAAGAGGAATCGCCATTTCCACACCGCAACTATATCAAACCGCATTATTTCTCTCACAAGCCATGATGGAAACGGGCCACGCTCCCATTCCTCGACTCACGAGCTCCGGCAATGACGGGATCATGCCGACCCTCAGCCGCTGCGGGCATCAGTTCTTCCAATCACCCGCTGTCGGCTCAGTGACAGGAATCTGGGAGCAGGAAGGGGATTGTACCACCCAGGCTCCCCAAAATCCCCCGCAGTTACGAGGAATGCAAATCTTAGGCTCCCCTAAGCCACCAGATTTCACATCGTGACCGCCACAGTAACACCAGAGGAGTTTTTAAGCAGCACCGACAGGGTTTAACCTCCGCACCTGAGAAAGTCCCTGTCCTGAGGGCTGCCGGTCCCCTCGGCCCAACGCAGGAGGCAGCAGCAAACCCCTCCAGAGAGGGCAAGAGGCGCTTGGAAGAGTGACATCCAGCTAATAACCAAAAAGCACTTAAACCAACCCCAGACTTTGGAGATATTTAGGCCCCGAGCCAGACGCAGCATGTTGCTCAGTAAGGCACACTTCCACAACTACCCTTAATTAACTGTGACCTCCAGAGCCTCATCTCTGAAGGTGAGAAAGTCGTTTGGTTGACTCTTGATGTCCCTTTCCCTCCCACAGGCAACGAGACACCAAGTATTTCCACTTGAGAGCGCAGTTCCCCTTCCACGGGCACCAAGCTCGCTCTGCAGCTTTGGATTACCACCGACCTTCAATGTAACAAATTCTACCATTCTTCCACCCCTCTTTCTTGGGAAAAGACAGAGGGAACGAGACAACTCCAAACCGCTCTCTTTTATTTGATTTGCAGTGATCTGACAACCCCAGCCCTTCCCGCTGCCTTAGGATTTGGGAAACAATTCAAGGGTCCTCAGCCACGAGTAAGGAACGAGCTGTTATTCACGGGCGAATCAGTAGACACACCAGCCCTGATCATTAGGAGAAAGTCTTATTTTTCAGTCATGGATTTTCACGGGTTTTGTTTTCAGGCCACCCAAACAGGGCGCGCTTTTATAGCCATCAGCAATTAAGTTCTCTGTCCCCTCCAGAAAAGCCTTTTCCTAAAGGCGCTCTCCTTCCAAGGGCAGACCCACAAAAAGAAGCCCACACTGCTTAATCCATTTCACAGAGAATTTCAAATGCAAACAACAATTAAACAGGATGTATTTTCCCCGCTTCAGGGAAAGCCAGTAATACAAACCTTTGCAACATATTTAGCAAATCTATCATTTTAATGCCTTTGCATTTCCCACTTCCAGCTGGAGAGCAGGTTGCAAGGACTCATAACAAAAAACAAACCAACAGAACATATTCCTGTCTAGGGTGTAATTTTATGATAGTGAAGTTCCTGCAAAACAGAGGTGTTATGATTGTTACCGACTTCTTCAGCCTTATCGATTTGAACATCTTTTTACAGGTACAAAGAAACAAGAAACATTTTTGAGGTACAAAATAACCCCACTTATTCACCTCTGTACCCCAAAGATCTTTTCATGACACAGATTGTGCCACCAATACACAGCTGCTAAATATCCCCGGCTGCTGCCAATCTGTAAAGAAACCTCCAAAATACAAGAGAACGCTGAGCCCGGTGCGGTGACAGCGCAGCCAGGGCTGTGAGTCGGAGCTGGAAGAAGTCGCAGCCCCTGAGGTTGAAATCAGCCCCACGTTTAGGCACAACCCGGGGTTTTAAGCCTCACTACAAACCAGACCCCCGCTTTTGAAAAAAACAGGGAGATTCACCTCGAAATGAACCATGTTCTCGATGCCAAAGGGGCACTGGTCCATGGCCGCCGCCGCCCTTAGGGCCAGTTCCATGGGGCTTCGCTTGACCTGGAGCAGAACTCGCGGGCGTGAGGACAATGACTTCCCTAAACAAAACCTAAAAAAAGGAAAAGTTAAATAAGATTTACTTAAATAAATAAAATATAAATAAATAAATAAATAAATAAGTGACTGTCTGCAAAGCCCGTGCGAATACTACAGACGTCAGCAATGCAGCTCGGTTACAAATGCACTAAGCTATAAAGCCACTCTGTGGAGATCTCTAAGTGTCCCGGGGAAGTGTTCGAATCTTACCCAGGAGCGCCCTTCTGGGGGGAAGAGAGGCTCAGGCCGCCGACGGGTACCTGAGGCCCGGGCAGGCTGTGAGGGAGCCCTCCTCCACTGGTTCACCACGGGGTCTTCCCTCGCCGTGCCATTGGCCAGGGCTGAGCCAATCAGCGGAGCCGGTGTTGGGCTGTCAGTCACAGCCATCCGGGGGCGGGGCCGAGGGGCCTGAGAAGAAGAGGGCCTGAGGAGAGGGAGGGGTGTGGGTTGCAGCACCTTGAGTTGGAATTGCCTTTGTGTGTGAGAGAGGAGTCTGTTAATTTAATCTTGTGTGTATAGGCAGGGCCTTGAGAGTGCTACTGTGCAGTCCCCAAGTTGGTGGGTGTCTGCTTTTCTGTGTGTTTGTGACTGACCTTTCTTGTTTCTTTGAGTCAGGAAAATCTTGATATGTACTCCGGAGGGAAGAAAGAAATACAAAGAACTGAGAAAGACAGTGCTGCCAGTCAAAGGTTGGTTCTGGTTTTAAATTGTCTCAACTCTCTTCTAGCCATGAGCCTTGTTAGGAATTTTCGGGCCGCAAGGGGCGCGTGAGCAGCCCCTCCTGAGCGAGCGTGGAGACGGGCAGGGGAGAGGACAGGGCTGTTTGTTCTTGCTGTGAGCAGGGGACAGTGGGTGGAAGCTGCTCTGTGGACATACAGTGAAGAGCTGCCATCATGGTACTCGGTGGGAAGTCCCACGAGGAAGGAGGCTGCGTCAAGAAAGGCCGTATGAACTGCATGTGTGCAGTGACGGAAACAGCTTCAGGGTGCCGAGGCCACCGCTAGTTGTGATTAAGGCAGTGAGTGAGATGGTCCTTGTGGGCGCTTTCCAAGTGCCTCGGAATGGGGCAGGACTGCTCGTAGGGACAGAAAATGCTGTGGCAGTGGTTGAGCTGCTCAGATCTCGACAGTCCTACTCTTGTGGTTTTTCGTTCTCCTTAAAAGAGTGGGTGTGTGCTTTTTCACTTGTGCTGGGCAGTGATTAAAAAAGAAAAAAACAAAAACTCTTGAAACTTCCTGTGAAATTAGGGGTGGCTGAGACACATCACATTTCTCACCTCTTTCACTAACTATGCTGCTTTCTTTGAAACTTGTTTGTATCCTTATTCTAAATGGTTTGGCTTCAGTAGAGCCAGGACACCCTAAGATCCAGTTTTGGGGCCAGTTGTCTCTTGTCAGGCAGAGATGTCCACGTCGACATCGGTGAGTGATGGTTTGGAGATGTTTCAGACCGGTGGTAATGACAGTAGAAGATACTTTGTATTATCTGTCATATACTTTGTATTATACATAGTATAACACTTTGTTATTATATTATATTATAACACTTTGTATTAGCTGTCAGCTTTCTTTGCAACACAGTGTTTGTGGGTCGCTGACAAGAGGCTCCTGGAGGTGTTGGCTGAGATTCTATAATGGGAATTCTTTTGTTCTGGGGCTGAAGTCCAAATCGCCCTCTCATGGTGTGCGACTACGTAAGCTCTTCTTAAAAGGGAAGATCCTTGCGGTAGCGGGAGAGCCTGTTTGGCAGGTGTAGTAGTTTGGGGACAGAGTCGCATTGTGGGCTGGGCCTTGGGGGGTGGGGGCTGTTTGTGCCCCGAGCCCTTGGCCCGGTGCTCACAGCTGGAACAGGCTCTGCAAAATCCTGCTGGAAGGAGCTAGATGAGGGACCTGTGGCCGAGCCGGGGGAGAGGAAGAACCCCTGGAGCGGCCTGGGGACCTGCGGCAAAGCTGCCTTCAAATCAGCTCTTCCCAGGAGGCACTGAGTGCTGTGGTTCTCCTTCAGGAAGCACGGTACGCACCAAGCACAGCCAGAGCTGTTGCTGTGCCAAGAGAAGACTTCCCGCCATGCTGGGGCTGATGGTGACAGTTCCCACCAGCTGTGCATCTCAGGCAGGTGCTGGTAAGATGCCACAGAGGGGGCAACCGCCTGGCTGTCACTTCTCTTGCAGGTTTAAGAGCAGAAGAGAGGCAGGATGAGAGGGTGCATGAGGTGCAAAAGCTCATCAGACAGCTGGCGCAGTAACGATGAGAGCAGAAGGAGATGCAGGTGATGTGGCTGGGACAATGCTTCTGAGGTACCATCTGCCACACAAACACAGAGACAGCCGGAGATGTTGGGATGTCATGGAGGGGGTGAGAAAGGTGCCTGGGAGAGGGGAGAGCCTGGGGAAGTGGGAGACAGGGATGGAGGGGCAAAATCTTGGGGGTTGGCAGTAAGGGTGCTCCTGCTGTGCAGGTGCTTGTGAGGTCACTGGTGGCTGAGCAGGATTTAAGGCAGGAGAAGGCCCTGGCTTGTGCAGCTGCTTGTGCTGCCACAGCTGGGTGAGTAGGTGATAGTGTAGAAGGTCACACCTGGCTTTTTCATGTGCTTGTGCTGTCCCATGTGCCTGAAGAGGTGCCTGCCTGAGAGCAGGAGCAGGACCTGGCTTGTGCAGCTGCTTGTAATGTCATCTGTGTTTGAGTAGGTGTTAGGGCAGGAGAAGCCTCTGGCTTGTTGTTTCAGGAATTACGCAGCCGCCAGCGAGACTGTGGTAGGAATTATGTGTGTGCCACCCCAACAGGGCTCAGCCCCATGTTGCCCCTCGCAGAAGACGAGTCGCCAGTCTGCTGAGTAACTCGGTGGTTTATTTACCCGACACGCAGAGCAGTTCAAGCTGTTGCCTCCAGGGAGGGACCCCTACTGCAGATTGCGCACCCCAATTATACCCTTACAGACAGATTCCCCAGAAAATACCGCCCATCACCCAATGCCCAAGTGCAATCGCTTCATTCTGGTTGGTGGTCTCTTGATTTCTTATTGGTTTTCTGGGTGGCCACCTTCTGAAGTTACCTCATTCTCTCAGAATTGTCTCCTTGCTCCTTTTTCAGAAGGAATCACTGATGTTCCCTTTCTCAGCCGGGGTCAAAGGCTTCTTTCCAGCAGTGTCATTTCTCCTTCCAGGAAAGCAGCTGGGCATGAGAATTGTCTTGCCTTGTCCCATCGTTAGGCAGGACAACCAGACAGTGCCAGGGAGGGATCTCCTTTACCCCTGAGAAGGGAAGGGATTCAGCTGAGTCAATTGAGGCACCTCCTCTGGTGTTTTCAGTCCTGGGGACAGGAAGGAACTCGGTTCCCTCCCATGCACACTACATATACATCAAAGGAGGTGGGATTCCTCTTGCCTCAGCTCAGGTGTGCACAACACAGCCGCCCTGGTGGGAGCTCCTTGTCTGGGCTCTGCTGCTAATGACTGGAGGTGGAGGGCAGTGGTGAGCTGCTCAGACACAAACACCTGGTGACATGGGAGGTACTGAGTTGGTCCAGGGTACGTGCAGGGAACTGCAAGCTCTAAGGGAGCAACTCTGAGAGACGGGGCAACATCTAGGGGCATCTCCTTGGAGGTTGTTGGGAAATTCCTTTGTCCAACTGAGATGACAGCAGATGCCAAAATTTAGAGCAACTGCACCTTTTGCTCAGGGCTCCATCACGCATAACAGTCACTTGGAAGGACAAACGCCATAGCCTTCAAGAGACCTTCCCCCAACACCTTGCTCTATCTTTCCCCAACTTTTATTGCTGAGCACGACGTCCTATGGTGTGAGATATCCCTTTGGTCAGTTGGGGTCAGCTGTCCTGTCTGTGTCCTCTCCCAGCTTCTTGCCCACCCCCAGGCTAGTTACTGGTGGGTCAGCACGAGAGGCAGAGAAGGCCTTGCTGCTGTGCAAGCCCTGTTCAGCGACAGCTAAAACTGCGTTGTGTTATCAGGACTGTTTTGGTCACAGATCCAAAACAGGGCACCATTTGGGCTGCTGTGGAGCAAACTAACTCCGTCCCAGGCAAAAGCATTGCCGTAAAGCCCATCCTACTCCTGCCGCAGCAGCCACACGCAGCAGAGAGGAGTGTTGGAGCATGCTGGAGAGGCCGATGCATCCCAGAGGCATTCGATGCCCTCTCTTGTAACTGCCCAGCTGCAGCCCACCCCTAAACCCCACCTGCCCGGACGGGCTGCCAGTGGCAGAGACATACTGGTGCAGGGGGCAGTTGGGATTTTTGGGAAAGGACTGGGGAAAAAGGGGATCGCTGATTCCCAGGACAAGATGGGAAACCTATTTCCTCTCTACCCAGCTGTGCCCCCTCCCTGCAGGTGTCATAACACACCTTCACGTGACACAGGCTGATGGCACAGGGAGGTCACCCCAGCAAAGCAGCATTGCCAGGACTTCCCGGCGAGGCCTGGGCACTGCTGGGCACTGCTGAGGGGCTCCCTACTGCTTCCCTTCAGATCTGCTGCACAGCCAGGAGCGGGGTCAGGAGGCAGCGGGGCTGTGCTGGGGGACCCTTGCTGACAGGCAGAGCAGGAGCACGTCGGAGAGGAGTTTTGGGCAGGGAGCTGCAAAGAGCATCCCTTTTCCCTGAGCTGAGGGCAAGCAGCAAGCGCGAGGGAGGGCTGCTGCACTGTGGCCGTCAGCTTGGAGCCGAGCTGCTTGTTCCCCACGCATTCCCAAAGTGAGTGCGGTTCTTCTGCAGCCCTCGAGTGAGCGAGCGGGTGGCTTGCCAGCTCCTGCTTAGGAGCACGCGTTGTAGGGGCTCAACACTAGGCGCCGAGTCAGGGATCAGTCCTGAAGGGACTGCTTTCTGTTTAACTAATGCTGAGTTTGGGCTGCGTGTGTATTCTCCTGGAGTGACTGGACATCGTGATCGCATTTCTCGCAGCCAGCCTGCCGTCATTGCCAGCAGAGAGAACCAAGTGCAGATGGAGAGGACACAGAGAGGCAAGTTTTCTGGTGTTGGAGGGAGATTGCCAATAAAAGGCGTGCATGGCCCCAAAGGGAGAGGGATGCCACGCCTCACATGACAGCCAGGAGGACTAGTGCTGGGGAGCTGCAGAGGGTAGGGGTCAGCCCTCTTCAAGCCTGTGTCATCATTTGCTTTCCAGGTTTAAGTTGCAGCCATGCAGGAGAGCCATCCCCTTTGGACACTGTGGCTGTAGGGACTCTGGAGGTCCCCAACACGTGCCATATGGTTTTCATGAGCTTGTTTGCCTCATCGCAGGCCTCTGAGTGGGGAAGACGGCAGATGCTGAGTGCACCCCGCATCACTTTGCTTGCCCTTACAGCAGACCTGAGGTGCAGTCCTCTCCCATCCTCCTGAAGGGGCTCAGGGCTCATCCCCCCTTGCCATGGGAAACGGCCCCACCTCCCCCGCTTCTTCTGCCAGCCTGGGAAGCTTTGATCCCAGATGCACACGGGAGGCCAACCTGCCCCGTGCTCATGCCGCCTCCTCCTGGTGTCTCTTTGCAGTGCGCTCCCCCCGTGTCCAGGCAGCTCCCCCAGGACCAAGGAGGCGGGCAGGCAGGAGCCAGCTCCTCCAGCCAGGCCCACCGTGGCCCTCCCATCCTCTGAAAACTGCAAGAGAGCACTGCAGGTACGTGCCCTGCCTTGCTTTAACTGCTGTGCTGTCTGAGACTCGGCAAAGGCCTCTTTGTGCAGAGAGCCATCCTGAAAGGATCCCTTGGCCTGCATTCATTGTCACCTCCTTCAGATCTGCTTCACGACAAGGAAGGTGCTGCATGCCCTTCCTGCCTTTTATTGCCCCCTGAGTGGTCAGGGAAACCTTACTGTGGACAGGGGCTATGGGAAATGTGCGAGTCCTTTCCAGGTGGTTGGCAGTGGAGGTCTTGGTCACTCTGCTGTGTTTTGCCAGGACTTGAGGAGCCTGGCATGACTCCACGGCCCCTGATCTGTCAGGGGCAAAGCGCTGCCGACCGAGCGGCTGAGGCAGGGGCACCAACACGGGTCAGAGCCAAAGGAAGCCCCTCCAGGAGCCAAGACTAATCCTGCCTCCTGCTGAGGAGGAGGTCAGGAGCTGTCTGCAGAGTGGGACGGGTTGAAGATGCCGTGACAGGAGCGGCAGGAACAAGCGAGGGCCGAATGGGGGGCGTGGGAAGCCTGGCCTGCGGGGGAGGACCGACAGCTGCCCCAGGTACGGGCAGCCATTGACAGCAATGCGACAGCAGCCACCCTCTCTGTCGCGGCAGCCGGGGTGGCAGGTCTGTGGGGGTGGGAGCACGACTGACCCCCAGCTGCAGGGCAGGGCTTTGCCTGCTCAGCCCCGTGCAGGAGAGGTGGGCGGCAGGGTGCGAGGGGCAAAGCAGCTGCCATCCGTGAGGACGGGCACGTGGTGCCGAGTCTCCCGGCTCCCAGGTCCCGCTGCAGGCTCCTTTCAGGAGGTCCTCTGGGAAAGGGCACCTCTGTTTGCTGTCTGGTTTGCTGAGAACGTCTCCTCCTTGGCAGGCACTCGGCACTGGAGGCACTTGGACTCCCCACCCTCCAGCCCAGCCCAGGAGAAAGGAGGTCAGCCAGAGGTGGAGGAAGGCTGGAAAGCCTCTCCCAGCAGAGGAGATGGCAGCAGCAGCCCAGCTGCAGAGACTCCAGCCTGAGTAAGTGTGCGCTGACTCGGGCCACAGCCTGGGGCAGTCGAGCAGCCATGACCCCGCAGAGATGCCCAGGGGGTCCCTGCGTCCTGGGGTTGTACAGGACACTCTCTGATGTCTCCTACCATGGGCATGATGTGGATTGCCCTCCCAAGCCAAGGCCCAAAACCCACCCGCAGGGTTAAAGGGTGGGTGGATGTGGGACAGGGTGGGCATGTGGACTTGAGGTGGCAAGAAGGGGTCTCCGGCAGAGGGATGATGTTGCCCTCTTGTTGCAGCCACCCTTCTCCACGAGCCACCCAAGTCCTCAGAAGGCTGGAGCTGCATCAGGCACAGAGGAACATACTCCAGCACGTCACTGAGAACAGGCTGTGTGGAGAGCAGCAGAGGCAGCTCCCCTGGTAACTGTGTCCAAGAAGGGATGGTGCTTCCCCTGGCTCCAGGACCCATCCCTCTACTGAGGGCAGCCCTGGGGGAAGGAAGGGATATCTCTGACACCACTCGTCAGACAGAAGGAGGTTTTGGAGGCCGGCTTTAGGCTGGACCTCCCTGCCCCCCAAGGGGACTGCCTGGGCACCCAGAATTGGCTTTCCACGGGGGCAGTAGAAGTCCTGGCTGAAGGCAGAGGGATCCCTCTGATGGCTGTAGCTTCCTCTTTCCAAACTAGAGAGCATGTCCTGCCCCAAGATGCCTTGCCCTGAGGGGGCATACCACTATGGGACAGCCAAGGTCTCAGCCCCAGGCTGACCAGCTGTACCTGGGACCTTCTCCTGGGCTTGGGCATCAGGGGCCTCTCCCACTTCACAGACACCTTGAGGCTCTCTCGCAAGCAGATCCCTCCCACCGTGGGTGGCCTGAGCAATGCCTGTGGGGTATCTCTGCCTTCTCCCTCTCCATATGATCATACACTTTTCTTTCTTCCTCCCTGGCACTACATGCTGGTACCGCAGCAGAGGGGCAGATGCTGGGAGCAGCGGCTGTAGCGGTGGCGGTTAGCCAAGGGGCTGGGCGGCTTCTCAGCTGCCGATATGCACCTAGAAATATAAAATCAAGAGCTCTGGGGCTGTTCCCAGCCGGACTGACTGGCCTGTGCCTGGCGTGGATCAATCTAAAGGGATTGTGCACACCCCATGTGTCATCCCAGAACTCCTCGTAGGGGCAGGAGAGATGGAGTCCACACATACCCCACAGCGCAAAGATGTGCAGCCTCCTGAACTCTCACACCCTTCCTGGGTGGGAAACCAGCCCAGCTGGTACCTCCCTGACATGCCTGGCACGCTCCTGCACACTGCACGGAGTACCACCAGCAGGGCCAGAAGTCTGCACGTGATTACCAGGCTGTGACCACACTGGGACCGTGGAGGTGTGGTGTGTAAATGGCACAGCGGGAGAGCTGCAGTGGAGAGACGCGGGTTCTTCAGGAAGGGCCATGTGGGAAGGCGAGGAGGTGGACTTGCCTGCTGCTCGGGGTGGGACAGGAGCCGGCTTAGGGGCCAGGGTCAGCAGGCAGACCAACGTGGGTGCCGTGCTCGCAGGTACCTGCTAGGGACCTCCTGTTAATGAGGAGGATGTAGATGAGGAACTCTGAAAGATTTAAGGGAGTTTTTAGAGATGTATCAGTAAAAGAGTGAGGAAGGAATGCCGGCATGGATTTTGCAATCTTGGGGTAGTAGAGCTACATCTATTCTTTTATCAGCAGGTGGAAAAGATTTAGTAAGCCTTATAGCCATTGATGATCAGGCACAATGAGGATATGCTCAGCTGCAAAATGTCAGAGGTGCTGCCAGGCGAGACATTATTGCACCAATGTTGTATCAGTGGTTGTGCGCAGCAGTTTCAGCAGCATATACAGAACCCGTTGGATCAGTGTCGTCCCTCAGAAACTGGTGTGCAATGGAGAAAGGTACTAATTTGGTGCAGCAGGTGGGGATGGCTCATGTGTTGGGTACAGGGTGCAATCCGGAGAATTTAGCAGTGACGAGAAGTATCAAAGTGCAGTTTGTGAGAGGAGCGCCTGCCTCACTAAACCCCATGTGACAAATGCTGTGGGTAATGTAGGTGCCCTAGGAAACACCTTGAGGGAAATTTGGGCTGCAATTTCGGGACCATCTGTGCAGGTGGTGAATAAAGTAAAGACTGCAAAACCAAGGGGAGTTACAGCACAGGTTACAAGGAAACAAATGTGGAATAATCTTGTGCAAGCCAGTATCCCCCGACCAGAAATAGATGGGATCACAGCATCAAAAAGGTTTCAACGATGGCAAAAGTTAGCGTTTATGCAAAAAAAGCCAACCGCCCCCTGCCCCACCACCAACTCCTCACCCCCCTCCACCCTGCCTGCCCCCTCACTGCAAGGTGTGACCTGGAAACAAAAGCACTGTACTTTCCGAGTATTGCCTCAGGGATACACACACAGTCCCTCCATTTGCCGCCTAATGACAGCAGCTGATTTAGCACTATGCTCGGGGACTGTTACTGGTTACCGTTCTATTGATGATCTATTGATTCTGGCCGAGTCATAACAAGAAAGTGAAGCAGCTGCCAAATTGCTGAAAGCGCATTTGCAGGACTGAGGCTGGGCAATGAATGTCAAGAGAGTACAGGGTCCGAGTACTACTGTACAATTTTGGGGAATAGTTTGGCATGGACAGATGAGAGGAATACCAAATCGGGTACAGCAAACAGCCCAGCAGCTTCCTGTGCCCATCGCAGTAAAAGAGTTACAGACCTTTGGGGGACTTTTAGGGTATTGGAGGACTTTTTCCCACATTTGGTGATATTAATGTGCCTTCTGCAGAAATTAATGAGGAAGAAAGTTTTCTGGCAGGGGACCAAGCAACAAGAAGCCTCTGATGCCTGCAAAAATGCTTTGATTGAGCATTTGCAATTATGCACTCCTAAGCAAGGATATCCTTTTGAATTAGAAGTAACAAGTCCAGATGATACACTCTCGGGATTGTGGCGGATGATTGGGACAAGAAATGAGAAAGAACCTGTAGGATTTTGGTCCAAGGCATTACAAGGCTCCACAATACATTATACCCCAACTTCCCCTCTTATTTGACATCACTTATTAGTATCAGATTCTCGAGTTCTTGTATTTCAGGTATCTTCGACAAATACCTGCGTCTTATCTAGAGGAGACGGCATCGGAACGGTGTTGCAAACACAACATCACGTTGAAGTTCCAACTGAAAAAGTGCACGCCACAGCTCTCCAGTCTGTATGGGCAATTACCCCACATGAGGGTATCAAATCTAGAGTAATATTGGCTGAAGGAGCTGGAGCGACGTCTATGTGTCACTGGAAGGAGATGACACTGCTGCTTTTCTCCCCTATCACAGGTTGGCCACTCGTGCTTTGTAGTCTTGTGCTACGAGCGCATGCCCTGGGTACAGCTCTGACAAACCAACATGCAAATACTTAGATTTGGTCAGCCTCTACTGTCACTAACTCATCTGCCTTTTGTATCAAGGGAAGATTAGCAGCTGCAGGTCTTTAGGTAACTTGTTTCCATGGCACATCAACCCCAGCAGCTGTACTATAGAACTACACTGTGCAAAGTGGTTTTGGTATTAATGTCTCTCATTGCTCTCTCTTCTGAGTAGGTAACAGCTGTACGCCAATGAATATTACAAACCCAACTGATGGTGGACTGTTTCCTCCCTCGACGTCAGAAATGCTGCTTCGACTTTGAAAACACGTGTTGTTCCAACATAACTGAGGAAGCAGTCAGCATGAAGCAAGACATTCAAAATCCTCCAGGACTTAATGCATCCAGTGAAACAATGTACTGGCGGTGCCCGGCTGGCTGAGGGGTTTAATTTCTTGACAGGAGGAATGGGACACCTGATTCAAAGCTTTACTTTAGAGAGTTGTTTATTTCTTTTTTTATGTGTGTTTATTTCATGCCTCTGTAAATTACTCTGTATTACACCTCACAAGTTTGAATGAACATTTCCAACTTTGTCAGCCCCAGCTGAAGCGGTCTCTTGAGCGAGGGGGTGGAATGTGGGAAAGTAACAGAAGATTGGCGAGGAGGACTGTAAACACGCTCAAGTGACACGCACCTGGGGTGCTGGACAACACATCTATCACACTAATTCAGCCCCGTGTGCTCGCAGATGGAATATCCGCACTTAGATACCGTGAGCCTGGGATGGGCTTAGGGACACCTTATCTGGCATATGGGAGATCACTGCCTTGGTCTTGAAGAAGGTCAGAGCACAGTGGAAAACTACGCCTGCTTGAACCCTTGAAAAGCAGGCGAGAACAGCGAGTTGGAGCTCACGCTGCTGCTAACAAGGACTTTCTCCCGCCCTGTGGCACCTGCATCCCCTGCGTGTGTCCCTCTGCTCGGGCGTTGCTGTGGAGACTCCCCGATTCGCGAGGTATTGAGATCACATTTGTTCTTTGTCTTTCATCCGTGGTCTTGTGGTCGTTCCTGTGTCCTGCCTGAGTCGGCTCACACAGAAGCCTTTTGATTGTATACCATTCCTTAACGTGTGACCAATGCTGTATTATTGATCATTTTTAGTAATCTTTCTACAGGGGGGGATGTTGGAGTCCCTCCTGGCACCAGCTGTGGTGCAGCCGCGGAACCCTGGGGTGCTCCCCATGGGAAATGTGAAAGAAATAGAGACCAACGTTTTATCCCTGGTGCTACGGTTCCTCCTCCCATCCCGCGGCTGGGGCTGTGCCCCCCTCAGTGCCCGACCCAGTGGGACAGGCTGGCACTGCGGGCACCCACCAGCCTGGGGGGGTGGCTGTGTCAGGGGAGCTGGGTGGGCTGGAGAAAGGGAGGAAGCACCTCTTGAAACCAGCTCAGCCCTCTCCAGACACAAAACCCTCCCCAGAGGCACCAGAGGGGACCCCCAGATCCTTGAAGGGCTGCCCCAGACACCCTCTGGCCTGCAAGACTCCCCCGCAGGACCCCATAAGGGCAGCCCAGGACCCCTTACAGTCAGCCCGGTGGCATCCCAAATCTGGGTTCTTTACCTGCTGGGCAAGCCAATAACACACAGAGCAGAGGTATTTCTAATTTTATGCCATTAATGCGCAGAAATGGGTGCTTGTCCCAAAACAGGAGCGCTCACACCTTAGTTCCAAAAGTCTCCACTTTTACACATTGATTATTACATATTCAAACAATTAATACATAGTCACTGTTATTCCCTCTAATGATTGGGTAAATGAGTAAATGAGCGTGCAGACTCTGTCTTCTTTTTCCTTCTTTTTAATAGGTGGTATCATTTGGGGAGGTGGTCAATGAGCCGGTGGTCACCATCTCCCCCCGGACGGAACCACCTTTTACCTGCTTTTCCTCTGATCTTGGCAGTTCCAAGTGGTTTTCTGGGTTTGCTGACCAGGCCTACAGTTCGTTGCTCTCTTGATAGGAATACCCTGCTTATCAACAGTGCTACACTGTCTGCTGGGTAGTTCCTTAACTGAATCATAGAGAAATCGTGTCTACTAAATATTTCCCTATATTGAGATTAGGTAAATAACTAGCGTTGGGGCAGTATAGAGGACTTGAGCAGCAGCAGGTTTCCTTTGTTGCTTCAATTACATTTTACATTTCATTTTCCTAGTATATGTCGATTTTACTACAACAATTCCCCCCCTTGAGACTTAGCCAAGTCTTTCTGTACTTCAGTGAGCCTCATTTCCTATCCCATATCACTAATACATAAGGTTGAGATAATTGCTTGTTAACGATACTCTTAAGACATCCAAACAAAACACAAACAAAAATCACTACGATCACAAAAATGATTGGGTTTCACAATAGGCTTTGCAGCCATCTGGTCCGGGCAAACTCAAAGCCATGCAAGATCTCGTTCAACCATCCGACTTCTATTGCCTCTCGTAGATTTCTGCCATCCAAGCAGGAGGCAAATTAATTTTTCCTATCTTCTCTTTTGACTGATTCCCTGTCCAATCCATACACCAAGGAGTAGATTGCACATAATGCCTTTCTCTGTGTTCAAATTCCCTGCTCCAAAGGAGAGTTTGCTATCTTTGGTAAAGGCAGACATGCTGTAATTGAACCCATGTTGGGGATTTTACTACAGCACCAGGACACCGCAGCGGACACGCAGTGTCCTCAAGGGCCCGTCCAGCACAAACCAGGAAACCATAAAGGGACCCACAGCACCATCAGGGGAACCCCAGACCCGAAGATGCCTCTGTTTTGGGTAGCACTTCCAGGAGATGCGGTTTCTCAGCCCCAGCCTGAGAAACGAGCTCCACCAGCCAGTGAGAACCATGCTGTTGTGGGTTTGCAACCACCGGTCCCCATGTGCCACCCTGTTTGGGGTGTCAAACTCGGATTCCAAAGCCACAGGCACAGATGCTGGCAGCCAGCTGCCTACTCGCAAGGACCCATGCGCCAGCGCCCCGTCTCAGAGCAGCTACGACATCCTTCTGGGGAAGGACGCCATGAAGAGAACCCCGAGATCCACCAGCAACTGGAAAACTACATCCTGGAGCCCCTCTGCAAGCGCAGCACCAGCCGCTGCACTGGTGGCAGAGCAACGAGCATCGCTTCCCGGCAACGGGGCGGCTGAGCCAGCAGTACCTCGCCATCCCCGCCACCGCCCTCCTGCCAGACCAGGCCTTAGCTGCCAGGGAAGGTGCCCTGGAGCATGGGCGCGCCGTCCTGGTGCCAGAGAATCTGGTCCAGATTCTGTTTATGCGTCAGAGCTTTGAGGTTTTTGAAGCCGTACGGAACAGCAGCAAGACTTGCAGCAGGAATCCACACGTGGAGCCCTTCCGTGGGGCAGCGGTGGTTTAAATCCACCCGCGGGGCTTTTGGACCTGTATTGCAATACCGTGCTGGGTATTTTCCCCAAATTCCCACCTTTTGGCATCGCTTTGGCAGCACCCGCAGCGAGGAGCGGTCTTAGGGAGGAGGTGTGAACACAATGCCGCTTCTTTGATTTTCAGTTTTTTTTACGAACAAGTGATGAGGAGCAAAAGGAGAATGTGCTGTTAATTACCTAATCTAACTCTACTAAACATGTTTATACTTAAGCTCCCGGGTTTCCTTGTTTTACCCAAATCCCTTTCCCAGGTGGGGAGGGCTCATCGGGTGATAGAATGACAATAAATTGTTATGGGTCTCTCCAGCCATAACAGCACCACCAACCAAGCGGAACGAGTTTTAATTGCTTAAATTATTTACGGCCCAAACAGCATCAGTCCCAGAACTTTTACATTCACCAACCCAATTTAATAAGTTAAAGACATAAAATGTGTTGCAGTTGATTGCATGCTGTGGATTGCATGCTCTTGATTGCAGAAGCCAGGGCAGTCACAATTATGCCACGGGGGGTGATGATGTTGTTGTTCCTCCTCCTCCTCCGATTACGCTTCCTCCTCCTGGGAGGTGCCTTCTTCCTCCATGGTTGCCGGAAGCGGCTCTGTGGCATCCCATGGCAAGCTGAGCACCTATCCGCCTCGCTGCGCCGGCTGCTCCCTGGCAGGCAGATGCGCTTGGGCTCCACGCCGTTCTCTCGTGGGCTTACAGCCATGCGCTGTGTGTCGTTGATCACGGAAGCAAGGTCACTCGCACCTGTGCCATGAGGAGTGATGTTCCTCCTCCGCTGCTTGCGCTTTCTCCTCCTGGGAGGTGCCTTCCTCCTCCCTGGTGGCAGGGAGTGGCTCTGTGGCGTCCCATGCCAAAGTGGACAGCCATCTGCCTCACTGCTCTGGCTGTTCCCTGGCAGGCAGATGCGCTTGGGCTCCACACCGTCTTCTGGTGAGCTTATTGTCAGGAGCTCCATGCCTCTGATTATAATATCGAGGTCAGCCGCGCTTGTGTCATCTCCTGGTGAGCTTATGGTCAGGCGCTCCATGCCTCTGATTATAGAATCGAGGTCATCCGCGCTTGTGCCATCAGGAGTGGTGTGCCGCCTCTGCTCATTGAGCTTCCTCCTCCTGGGATGAGCCTGCCTCCTCTGCGGTTGCGGGGAGCGGCTCTGCGGCGTTCCACACAAAGGTGGGCAGCCATGCGCCTCGCTGCTCCAGCTCCTCTTCCTTCCAAGCATGCTTGGCATCCGAGGGCCTGGAAGCTCGGCAAACTGTGGGCCAGCTGCAGGGACCCCTGCTTTTATAGGTCCCCAAGAACAGGCAGTGTGAGGTGGCTGATGACATCAGGAAGCCATTGTGATGTTGATTGGGACTGTGGCTGATGTGGGTGGCCAACTATGGTATGTTTGGGCGTGGGGGGGGCTGTGGCCTGAAACGTGCCCAAATGTGGGAAGAGGAGGAGGGTCGAGGGGGCCAAAAGCCTGTTTCCTGGGGCTCGCTCCTGCCCGCCATGTTGCTTGCCCGAGAGAAAGGCCACCCCTTGGGCATAGGGACCACCTTCCAGCTCCACTCATGAGCCCTGGGCTCCAGCTCTCTCCTCATCCCGTGGCTGGGGTCCCAACAACATGTTGGCAACAGTGTCCCAGGAGGGCTGGGGGTCCTCAGTGCCCTCCCACTGACGCAGTGCCCTGCAAGTGGCAAAGCCCCCCGTGCTTGATAGTGGCTCTTCATCTGAAGTAGGTGTCTGGGTGGTAGTGCGACAGGCCGCCTTCCACAAGGTTGTGGCTGTCGCTGCCCATCTGGGGAAGGCAGGACAGCTCACCTTTGAAGAACCACAGAAGCATAGAGGTTGGTAGAGACGCTTGGAGGTCTTCAGTCCAAGCTTCTGCTCAGAGCAGCCCCAGCTGGATCCCGTTGCTTGGGACTTAGTTCAGTCATGTTTGGGTACCCTCAAGGACAGGCTTCACAACCCCTCTGGGCCCTTGTGCTGTGTCTGAGGAGCCTCATGGTGACAATCTTTTCCTTTTTATCTAGCTGGGATTTCTTCTGTTCAGCTGTAGTCACCAGTTGGGTCCACCCCGAGCCTCCTCTTCTTGATGCAGACCAGAGGCAGCTCCCTCTGCCTGCCTCTTGTGTGCTCCTCACCATCCCAAAGGCTTTGGGCTGGGCCCACAGCAAGTCTTTTCTTGGGCTGTGGAAACCAGGAGGGGGACAGAAGAGTCCAGATGAAGTTTCCCAAGTGCCAAAGAAGAGAGGAGGCATTTCAATTGCATTTTCTGGTGTCGTTTAATTGTCTGGGTTTTTTTTGAATGGATTATTGCCCAGTCTTCTTCCATGTTGTCAGTCACTTCTGTTGCTCTTTTCCTTAAAATGTGTTCCTGTAAGGCACTGGGGCATTTGGATACAATGAAGGAAGTCTGTCCCTTTGTGTCCTTTGCCATTGGTTTGTGAGGAGAAGAGCAAGGGGGAAGGAAGAGGAGGACAATCAGCAAATGGTTGCGGTAGCTCAAGAAATCCCTTAACTTGAAGCTGTTATCCAGCAACCTAATCAAACCAAGACCTCTTCCCATTGCAGTTTCTCTCACGGGACCTGTGCTGTGCTTTTTATCGTCTGGACTCTAAGTAGCTATAGATTTTATAAATATTTTTCCAGCTCCCCTGGTGATGAGTTTGCAAAGAGAGTGACAGTTCCCTGTTCATGCAGATTGATTTCTGAGGTGCATTGGGGTAAGGACAGTTTTCCAGCCTATTTGGAGCCAAGTGTTGAATCTGACTGGGGCCAGTAGGTGGAGGGAGGTCATTCTCCCCTCTACTCTGCACTGGTGAGGCCACAACTGGAATACTGTGTCCAGTTCTGGGCTCCCCGCTTCAAGAGAGATGGGGAACTACTGGAGAGAGTCCAGCATAGGGCAGCTTAGATGATTAAGGGATTGGAGCATCTCCCTTATGAGGAAAGGCTGAGAGAGCTGGGACTCTTTGGCCTGGAGAAGAGAAGGCTGAGGAGAGACCTTCTTATTGCTTCTAAGTATCTAAAGGGTGGGTTGAAGGAGGATGGAGCCAGACTCTTTTCAGTGGTTCCCAGTGACACGGACACGGGCACAAGTTGGAAGTTCCATTCAAATACAAGAAAAAACCTTCTTTAAGGTTAGGGTGATCGAGCACTGGATCAGGCTGCCCAGGGAGGTTGTGGAGTCCCCTTCTCTGGAGATCTTCAAGACCCGCCTGGATGCAGTCCTGAGTCATGTGCTCTGGGCAATCCTGCTTTAGCTGGGGAGCTGGACTAGATGATCTCTAGAGGTCCCTTCCAACTCTGAAAATTTCATGATTCCTGAAAACCAAACCTTACTCCTATCAGAAGAAAACCAAACCTTACTCCTATCAGAAGAACACTAAAGCCTAAAACGAAGACCTAAAAGATGGCTAACGAAGACCTAAAACATACACGGGACTATCACCTAAGGGGGAAACGCTATTAAATACGATAACTATTTCTCTGCTGTTTGCTTCTTCTGGGTCTTTCTGGAGTGGGGGCGACCTCGTGGTGGTGGATCCTCTGCAGAGCTCAGGCGCTGCCCCCATGCTAGAGGTCGGTGGGGTTTTCTAAACAGACTAAATTGACCTCGTTGGTGGTCTGAGATGACAGTTGCCCAGTTGCCAGCTGGAGGAGGTCACCATCTGGGCTTCTCTCGGCTTCACCTCCCTTTAAAAACGCTGCTGGGGCCTTCCAATTGCCCCACAGGCGATGGAATTTCATGTGAGCGTTCCTCCCATTGACCTTCCCAAACACCCTGGAAGGGAGAAAACAAACAGGAATTTTTAATTTCTTTTTTTAGTTTCTTAGACCACGTTTCATTAGTTTTATTTTGTGAGTTTCTGCTGTGTTTTGCTGCGTGGTCCTACACAGTTTCTGCCGGTACCCCTGGCTGGGTGGGACCTTGCTGGTTAAACAAGAGAGATTGTTGGGGATTAAAATAGGAGAATTAACGGTGTGATTGCTTAAAATTAAGGTGGATTGAAACTTGAGCAGCTTTGCTGGGCATGAGTGATGTTGCTTGGCACGAGTGACTGCAGCGTGAAAGCCCTCGGGCCGCAAACCGCAAAAAGGAACTTTAGTGGAACCTCTTCTTAGTGAAAATAGAGAAACGCTGGGATTCTTGCACAACTGGATGAAGCGGAGCAAGCCTGTAATTCGAGGAAAGGGCCTTCAAAGAGAGTCCGGAGACAGAGGAGACCCAAGTGCGGATTGGATGGGAGGAGGGTGAAACTGTGTCGTGGTTTAGGCCAAATCCACCACTGGGGACCTGAGGGACCCCAGACGGGACCGACAGATGCTCCCCTCTACCCCTCTACAAAGAGAGAGGCAGAGGAGGAAAAAGAGACTTAGAGTTTAGAAGAAACTAAACTACTTTAATGAAATATTAATAATAAAATAAAAAGAAATAATGAAAAATATATACAAAACTGTATCAAGCTCCCGAGATGACACTCACGTCACCGGCTGGCACTGGGGCAGTCCCAGGCTGGACTCAGTGACGGACAGGAACTGGATTCCGGATCTGCATTCAGGATGGGGATCACAGGCAGACAAACAGAGTCCCCCTCAGACATCGGCCATTGAAGGAAGAGCCCGTGACCCTTTGATCCCTCAGCTTTTATACTGAGCATGAGGCAGATGGGATGGAATACCCTGTTGGTCAGTTTGGGGTCACCTGTCCTGTCCGCTCCTCCCTCCAGGTGGGACCCCACTACGCTTTTCCGCTTCCGACCTCCAACGTGGCAAATAACAAAGTTGGTTGGCCTTGGATGTTATGGCAATAAGTGTAAGCAGGAGCCTCTCTGCATACCGTGCCTGGGCATCAGCTATAAACAATTGGCCTTATCACTCTGAGAGAGTGAAGATTGTCTGCACAATATGCAGTTAATTTCAGTAGTTAGAAGAGGCCCAGCTAAGAAGCCAAGTTACTGAACAAAATTGGTTCTGTTTTACCTCAAACCAGGACATTCCACCCCTTATTCCATACCATTTGCATCTTGCTCAGATTACTATTACTTTTATACATCAAATTTACACACACACAGTTATATATGATATGGATATATGCAGGTCACTCATCTACGGTTTATATTTATATACAAATTTTTAAGTCCATTTAGTTCATGATTGCAGGATCTCATCTCAGGGCAGGAAAGATGGTACAAAATTCATTCTGGTTCATGCCCATGGGTAGCATGTTCATCTTGAAGAGCTTGCTGGACGCCACTTGATGAAGCTAGCTCAGGTTTCATCACCCCTGTGTTATCCTGAAAAACACTTATTGAACACTGTTAGTATTATGTAGTGATCAGCATCATACAGCTCAGGATTGAGTAATCTCACCAAGGGTTAAATTCCCTTGAGGTACACATTGAACTTCATCCTTCAGCATCACCCACCAAGTACATCCAGGTCCTTGGGCAAAAACAGTCCCACGAATGGGTTTGCTTTTGCCTGAAGCAGGAAAAACCCAAACAGTTTTCCCTAACAAATTCCTTTCATGCACCACAGGGACTTTATCCCCTTCTACAGTATGTAAAAGGTCTGATTGAGCAGGACCAGCTCGATTGATGGATCCCCTGGTGTTAACTAACCAGGTAGCTTGTTGTAAATGCTTGTCCCAATTTTTAAAGGTTCCACCTCCTATAGCTTTTAGGGTGGTTTTTAACAGTCCATTGTATCGCTCAATCTTCCCAGAAGCTGGTGCGTGATAGGGGATATGATATATCCACTCAATACCATGTTCTTTTGCCCAATTACTTATAAGATTGTTTTTAAAATGAGTCCCATTGTCTGATTCAATTCTTTCTGGCGTGCCATGTCGCCACAAGACTTGCCTTTCAAGGCCCAGGATGGTATTCCGGGCAGTGGCATGAGGTACGGCATAGGTTTCCAACCATCCGGTGCTTGCTTCCACCATTGTAAGCACATAGCGCTTACCCTGGCGAGTTTGAGGGAGTGTGATGTAATCAACTTGCCAAGCTTCCCCATATTTATATTTCAGCCATCGTCCCCCATACCACAAAGGTTTTAACCGTTTAGCTTGCTTGATTTCGGCGCATGTTTCACAGTCATGGATAACCTGTGCAATAGCGTCCATGGTTAAATCCACCCCTCGGTCACGTGCCCATTTATATGTTGCATCCCTTCCTTGATGACCTGAAGTGTCATGGGCCCACCGAGCTAAGAATAGTTCACCTTTATGTTCCCAGTCCAAGTCTGTCTGGAAAACTTTAGCAGCCTGATCCGCTTGCTGATTGCTTTGATGTTCCTCAGTGGCCCGACTCATGGGTACATGGGCATCTACGTGACGTACCTTTACGACTAGGTTCGCTAGCCGGTCGGCAATGTCTTGCCACAGCTCAGCAGCCCAGATGGGTTTACCTCTGTGCTGCCAGTTGCTCTGCTTCCACTGCTTTAGCCACCCCCACAGAGCATTTGCCACCATCCATGAGTCAGTATAGAGATAGAGTATTGGCCACTTTTCTCGTTCAGCAACGTCCAATGCCAGCTGGATGGCTTTTACCTCTGCAAATTGACTCGATTCACCTTGTCCTTCAGCAGCTTCCGCGACTCGTCGTGTAGGACTCCATACAGCAGCTTTCCACCTTCGATGTTTTCCTACAATACAACAAGACCCATCAGTAAACAAGGCATACTGTTTCTCATTATCTGAGAGTTCATTATATGGTGGAGCTTCCTCAGCACGTGTCACCACCTCCTCTGGTGGCATCCCAAAGTCTTTGCCTTCGGGCCAATTTGTGATCACTTCTACGATTCCTGGGCGATTTGGGTTTCCTATTCGAGCTCGTTGCGTGATTAAGGCAACCCACTTACTCCAGGTAGTATCGGTGGCATGATGAGTAGAAGGAACTTTACCCTTGAACATCCAGCCCAGTATTGGTAATCGGGGCGCCAGGAGGAGCTGTGCCTCAGTACCAATTACTTCTGAAGCAGCTCTAACTCCTTCGTATGCTGCCAAGATTTCTTTCTCAGTTGGAGTATAGTTGGCCTCGGAGCCTTTATATCCCCGACTCCAGAATCCCAGAGGTCGACCTCGAGTCTCCCCTGGTGCTTTCTGCCAGAGGCTCCAGGTAGGGCCATTGTCCCCGGCTGCGGTGGAGAGCACATTTTTAATGTTCCGTCCAGTTCGGACTGGTCCAAGGGCTACTGCATGCACAATCTCTTGTTTAATTTGCTCAAAGGCTTGTCGTTGCTCAGGGCCCCACATAAACTCATTTTTCTTTCGAGTCACTTCATAGAGAGGTTTCACAATCTGGCTATAACCTGGAATATGCTCTCTCCAGAAACCCGCAACACCTAAAAAGGCTTCTGTTTCCTTTTTGTTAGTAGGTGGGGACATAGATGTTATTCGGTTAATTATATCCATTGGGATCTGGCGACGGCCATCTTGCCACTTGATTCCCAAAAACTGGATTTCTCGTGCAGGTCCCTTGACCTTACCTCTTTTAATGGCAAAACCTGCTTTCAGAAGAATCTTAATTATTTTCCTACCTTTGTGGAAAACTTCTTCTGCTGAATTACCCCACACAATGATGTCATAGATGTATTGTAGGTGTTCTGGAGCTCCACCCTTCTCCAGTGCAGTCTGGATCAGTCCATGGCAAACAGTAGGACTGTGTTTCCACCCCTGGGGCAGTCGATTCCAGGTGTACTGGACACCCCTCCAGGTGAAAGCAAACTGTGGCCTGCACTCTGCTGCTAAAGGAATAGAGAAAAAGGCATGAGCAATGTCCATTGTAGCATACCACTCAGCTTCCTTTGACTCCAGCTCATACTGAAGTTGTAGCATATCTGGCACAGCAGCACTCAGGGGTGGTGTAACTTCATTCAGGCCACGATAGTCTACTGTTAATCTCCAGTCCCCGTCAGACTTTCGCACTGGCCATATAGGGCTGTTAAAGGGTGAGCGAGTTTTGCTGATCACTCCTTGGCTCTCTAGCCGGCGAATCAGGTTATGGATGGGAATCAGGGAGTCTCGGTTGGTGCAATACTGTCGTCGATGCACCGTGGCAGTAGCAATTGGCACCTGCTGATCTTCAACCCTCAGCAGTCCCACAACAGAAGGGTCATCTGAAAGACCGGGTAAGGTAGACAGCTGTGTAACATCCTCAGTCTCTACAGCTGCTATACCAAAAGCCCACCGATACCCTTTTGGGTCTTTAAAATACCCTCTCTTGAGATAGTCTACGCCAAGGATGCACGGAGCATCTGGACCAGTAACAATGGGGTGTTTCTCCCATTTATTCCCAGTTAGGCTCACTTCAGCTTCTAATACAGTCATTTCTTGAGATCCGCCTGTCACTCCAGAAATGGTGACAGTTTCTGCCCCTTTATGATTCGATGGCAATAGGGTACACTGTGCACCAGTGTCCACCAGGGCTTTATACTTTTGTGGCTCTCATGTGCCAGGCCATCGAATCCACACAGTCCAATAAAGTCGGTTGTCCCTCTCCTCCTCCTGGCTGGAGGCAGGGCACCTCTAATGTTGACCGTAGTACCTACGATTAGCAGATCGGTTCCTACCTGGTCCGTAGGATCGCCTACCGTAGGTTGGAGCAGCCTTCTTCCTGTAAGAATCCTTTCTCCTATCTGCTTCATTTTGCAGCTCAAGCACCCGTGCCTGTAGGGCTGAGGTAGGTTCTCCATCCCACTTCTTCATGTCTTCTCCATATTCACAGAGGCAAACCCACAGGATATCTCGCATCGGGTTTGATTTGTCTTGAGTCGGAGGGTGGTTTTTCTCTTGAGTAGGAGGGCGTTTCCTCTTAGCAGCTGCAACATGAGTCTGTACAGGGAAAGCATGGAGTTTTTCCTCCACCTTGGTTAGTTTATCAAACAGTTTATCGGTTTGCTCAACTAATCTCTGGGTCATTTGCTCTATTTTCTCAGTCAGTTTCTCAGTCATTTTCTCGGTGGTCACAGTCAGCTTTTCTATGGCTGCCACAGAGAAGGGACGAGAGAGACTGTCTTCATACTGTCGTACCTTATTAACCACTTCATTTACAGTTGGTGTGTCAGTATCGGATCCTCCCCAGACCATTGTTGACAATGGGTGGGAATATGTCGATGGTGCACTTTGTACAAACTTTTTGAGCATAGACCGTTTGCATGGCATTTCATCAGGGTCTACAATCCCTTGCCCATCGCTATAAATCACCTCTCGCACAGGCAGTTCTCTCAGGTACTTAATACCTTTTTCCATGGTGGTCCATTTACTTGGACGGCATTCGATATTGTCCTTAAAGGGATACCTGCGCTTTATGGCTGACACCAGTCGCCTCCAGAGACTGAGAGTGCTTGTCTTTCTCCCAATCTCTTTATCAATCCCTCCATCCTTGGCCAGGTTTCCCAATCGCCTAGCTTCTCTGCCATCTAAATCTAGGGTATCTGCCCCACTATCCCAGCATCGGAGCAACCAGGAGACAAGTGTTTCACCTTCATGACGACTAAAGTCCTTCCTGATATTTCTCAGATCTTTCCTAGAGAAGGATTGAACAACTCCCTCTACATCTGAGTCCTCCTGTGGTGAGGCTGCCCCAGAAGGGGCCTCTCCAGCATCTGCTCTAGAAGGACTCTGGCCTTTGTCTGTTTTCAAAGGTCTCTTTCCCTTCTGTGGTCTTGAAGGACCCTCCCCTGGATCTTGTTCAGAACTCTCCCCCAAGCTATGTGACTTGAGGTGGTCTTTGTCGTAAGGGGCAGGGGAAGGAGTTGACCTCCTCTTCTTCCTCCTGGTTACCGGGGCGGCTTGTACCGATTTTGATGGAGTTTGAGTAGTTTTGGTACTGGTTGTAGTGGCTGCAGTAGGTTGTGCCGGGACAGGCGGCGGCGTGGCTTGTGCCGCTGTGGGGGGGGGCACGGCTTGTGCCGGGACGGGCGGTGGAGGGGCCGGTGGTGTTGCGGTGGGGGGGGCGGCTGCCGGTGGTGCGGGTGCCGGTGCCGTTGCAGGCGGCGGCGGAGGTGCCTGTGCCGTGGTGGTTGGGGGGGCGGCTGCCGGTGGTGCCGTTGCTCCGGGGGGGGCAGCTGCGGCCGGGCCGGGCGGGGCTGCGGTTTGTGCCGCTGCAGATCGCCGAGCGGCTGCGCGGGTCTGAGTGGCGGCAGCGCACGGTCCCCTCCAGCTCCCCCTGCACAGATGTTTCACATGAAACCACCTCTGCACCACATTCAGGAGCATCAACAACAAAATCACGATCTTAACAAGGTACCAGTCCTTATCCTCAGAGCCCAAAAGGCTTCCATGCCCCAGCTCTGAGGGTGTCACATTAGCATAAGTATCAAAGGGCGAAGTAAACATTCCCCAGGTAGAACCGAAAGTATAATTAATAACAGAATCCATCACCTGATGCCCGAGATATACAGGTAGAGCCGTTACCCAACTCATCGTGTTATACATCTGAATTGCGAACCACACCAAAACAGCACCTTTAAACCTTCGCATAAAAAGACAAAGAATAAATGAAGTTTGCAACACATTTGACAGGTTAGACCAAGCTGACTGCATTAAGGTCCAACACAGCTGTTTAAAGGCATGATACACGATTTCGTCTAAGAACGACATGATGCAAGCTGTCTGTTCTAATCTCTGAGCAAGCTGGAATTCAAACTATTTGGACAATTTATCACAGCTCTGGTGGAGCACTGTTCGGGCCCCACGTTGGGCGCCAATTAATCTGTCGTGGTTTAGGCCAAATCCACCACTGGGGACCCGAGGGACCCCAGGCGGGACTGACAGATGCTGCCCTCTACCCCTCTACAAAGAGAGAGGCAGAGGAGGAAAAAGAGACTTACGAGTTTAGAAGAAACTAAACTACTTTAATGAAATATTAATAATAAAATAAAAAGAAATAATGAAAAATATATACAAAACCGTATCAAGCTCCCGAGATGACAATCACGTCACCGGCTGGCACTGGGGCAGTCCCAGGCTGGACTCAGTGACGGACGGGAACTGGATTCCGGATCTGGAGTCAGGATTGGGATCACAGGCAGACAAACAGAGTCCTCCTCAGACGTCGGCCATTGAAGGAAGAGCCCGTGACCCTTTGATCCCTCAGCTTTTCTACTGAGCATGAGGCAGATGGGATGGAATACCCTGTTGGTCAGTTTTGGGTCACCTGTCCTGTCCGCTCCTCCCTCCAGGTGGGACCCCACTATGCTTTTCCGCTTCCGACCCTCCAACGTGGCAAATAACAAAGTTGGTTGGCCTTGGCTGTTTTGGCAATAAGTATAAGCAGGAGCCTCTCTGCATCCCATGCCTGGGCATCAGCTATAAACATTGGTCTTATCACTCTGAGAGAGTGAACATTTTCTGCACAATATGCAGTTAATTTCAGTTGTTAGAAGAGGCCCAGCTAAGAAGTGAAGTTACTGAACAAAATTGGTTCTGTTTTACCTCAAACCAGGACATGGACTCTCTCCAGTAGTTCCCCGTCTCTCTTGAACTGGGGAGCCCAGAACTGGACACATTATTCCAGTTGTGGCCTCACCAGTGCAGAGTAGAGGGGGAGAATGACCTCCCTCCACCTACTGGCCCCAGTCAGATTCAACACTTGGCTCCAAATAGGCTGGAAAACTGTCCTTACCCCAATGCACCTCAGAAATCAATCTGCATGAACAGGGAACTGTCACTCTCTTTGCAAACTCATCACTGGGGGAGCTGGAAAAATATTTATAAAATCTATAGCTACTTAGAGTCCAGACGATAAAAAGCACAACACAGGTCCCATGAGAGAAACTGCAATGGGAAGAGGTCTTGGTTTGATTAGGTTGCTGGATAACAGCTTCAAGTTAAGGGATTTCTTGAGCTACCGCAACCATTTGCTGATTGTCCTCCTCTTCCTTCCCCTTTGCTCTTCTCCTCACAAATCAATGGCAAAGGACACAAAGGGACAGACTTCCTTCATTGTACCCAAATGCCCCAGTGCTTCACATGAACACATTTTAAGGAAAAGAGCAACAGAAGTGACTGACAACATGGAAGAAGACTGGGCAATAGTCCATTAAAAAAAACCCCAGACAATAAAACGACACCAGAAAATGCAATTGAAATGCCTCCTCTCTTCTTTGGCACTTGGGAAACTTCATCTGGACTCTTCTGTCCCCCTCCTGGTTTCCACAGCCCAAGAAAAGACTTGCTGTGGGCCCAGCCCAAAGCCTTTGGGATGGTGAGGGGCACACAAGAGGCAGGCAGAGGGAGCTGCCTCTGGTCTGCATCAAGACGAGGAGGCTCGGGGTGGACCCAACTGGTGACTACAGCTGAACAAGTGGCACTAGGCCCAGAAGAAATCCCAGCTAGATAAAAATGAAAAGATTGTCACCATGAGGCTCCTCAGACACAGCACAAGGGCCCAGAGGGGTTGTGAAGCCTGTCCTTGAGGGTACCCAAACATGACTGAACTAAGTCCCAAGCAACGGGATCCAGCTGGGGCTGCTCTGAGCAGAAGCTTGGACTGAAGACCTCCAAGCGTCTCTACCAACATCTATGCTTCTGTGGTTCTTCGAAGGTGAGCTGTCCTGCCTTCCCCAGATGGGCAGCGACAGCCACAACCTTGTGGAAGGCGGCCTGTCGCACTACCACCCAGGCCCTTACTTCAGATGAAGAGCCAATATGAAGCACGGGGGGCTTTGCCACTTGCAGGGCACTGGGTCGGTGGGAGGGCACTGAGGACCCCCAGCCCTCCTGGAACACTGTTGCCCTCTCAGGCAAGCAACATGACGGGCAGGAGTGAGCCCCAGGAAAGAGGCTTTCGGCCCCCTCGACCCTCCTCCTCTTCCCGCATTTGGGCATGTTTCAGGCCACAAACCCCCCCCCGCCCAAACATACCATAGTTGGCCACACGCATCAGCCACAGTCCCAATCAACATCACAATGGCTTCCTGATGTCATCAGCCACCTCACACTGCCTGTTCTTGGGGACCTATAAAAGCAGGGGTCCCTGCAGCTGGCCAGCGAGCTTCCAGGCCCTCGGATGCCAAGCATGCTTGGAAGGAAGAGGAGCTGGAGCAGCGAGGCGCATGGCTGCCCACCTTTGTGTGGAATGCCGCAGAGCCGCTCCCCGCAACCGCAGAGGAGGCAGGCTCATCCCAGGAGGAGGAAGCAGAGGCGGCACACCACTCCTGATGGCACAAGTGCGGATGACCTCGATTCTATAATCAGAGGCATGGAGCGCCTGACCATAAGCTAACCAGGAGATGACACAAGCGCGGCTGACCTCGATTCTATAATCAGAGGCATGGAGTGCTTGACCATAAGCTCACCAGGAGATGGCACAAGCGCGGATGACCTCGATTCTATAATCAGAGGCATGGAGTGCTTGACCATAAGCTCACCAGGAGATGACAGAAGCGCGGCTGACCTCGATTCTATAATCAGAGGCATGGAGCGCCTCACCATAAGCTCACCAGGAGATGACAGAAGCGCGGCTGACCTCGATTCTATAATCAGAGGCATGGAGCGCTTGACCATAAGCTCACCAGGAGATGGCACAAGCGCGGATGACCTCGATTCTATAATCAGAGGCATGGAGCGCCTCACCATAAGCTCACCAGGAGATGACAGAAGCACGGCTGACCTCGATATTATAATCAGAGGCATGGAGCGCCTCACCATAAGCTCACCAGGAGATGACAGAAGCGCGGCTGACCTCGATTCTATAATCAGAGGCATGGAGCGCTTGACCATAAGCTCACCAGGAGATGGCACAAGCGCGGATGACCTCGATTCTATAATCAGAGGCATGGAGCACCTCACCATAAGCTCACCAGGAGATGACAGAAGCGCGGCTGACCTCGATTCTATAATCAGAGGCATGGAGCGCTTGACCATAAGCTCACCAGGAGATGGCACAAGCGCGGATGACCTCGATTCTATAATCAGAGGCATGGAGCGCCTGACCATAAGCTCACCAGGAGATGACAGAAGCGCGGCTGACCTCGATATTATAATCAGAGGCATGGAGCGCCTCACCATAAGCTCACCAGGAGACAGCGTGGAGCCCAAGCGCATCTGCCTGCCAGGGAACAGCCAGAGCGGTGAGGCAGATGGCCGTCCACTTTGGCCATAGAGCCACTCCCTGCAACCAGGGAGGAGGAAGGCACCTCCCAGGAGGAGAAAGTGCAAGCAGCGGAGGAGGAACATCACTCCTCATGGCACAGGTGCGAGTGACCTCGCTTCCGCGATGAACGGCACTCAGCGCATGGCTGTAAGCCCACGAGAGAACGGCATGGAGCACAAGTGCATCTGCCTGCCAGGGAGCAGCCGGCGCAGCGAGGCGGATAGCTGCTCAGCTTGCCGTGGGATGCCACAGAGCCACTTCCAGCAACCATGAAAGGGGAAGGCGCCTCCCAGGAGGAGGAAGCGCAATCGGAGAGGAGGAGGAACAACAACATCATCACCCCCCATGGCATAATTGTGACTGCCCTGGCTTCTGCAATCAAGAGCATGCAATCCACAACATGCGATCAACTGCAACACATTTTATGTCTTTAACTTATTAAATTTAACTTATTAAATTA
The DNA here is from genome assembly GCF_965231255.1 of Vanellus vanellus. Classification (NCBI taxonomy): domain Eukaryota; kingdom Metazoa; phylum Chordata; class Aves; order Charadriiformes; family Charadriidae; genus Vanellus; species Vanellus vanellus. The sequence continues at coordinate 481,643 of NW_028126911.1, read as the reverse complement.
ACTTATTAACTAAGTTGGTGAATGTAAAAGTTCTGGGACTGATCTTGCTGTTTGTGCCGTAAATAATTTAAGCAATTAAAACTCGTTCCGCTTGGTTGGTGGTGCTGTTATGGCTGGAGAGACCCATAACAATTTATTGTCATTCTATCACCCGATGAGCCCTCCCCACCTGGGAAAGGGAATTGGGTAAAACAAGGAAACCCGGGAGCTGAAGTATAAACATGTTTAGTAGAGTTAGATTAGGTAATTAACATTAACAGCACATTCTCCTTTTGCTCCTCATCACTTGTTCGTAAAAAAAACTGAAAATCAAAGAAGCGGCGGTGTGTTCACACCTCCTCCCTAAGCCCGCTCCTCGCTGCGGGTGCTGCCAAAGCGATGCCAAAAGGTGGGAATTTGGGGAAAATACCCAGCACGGTATTGAAATACAGGTCCAAAAGCCCCGCGGGTGGATTTAAACCACCGCTGCCCCACGGAAGGGCTCCACGTGCGGATTCCTGCTGCAAGTCTTGCTGCTGTTCCGTATGGCTTCAAAAACCTCAAAGTTCTGACGCATAAACAGAATCTGGACCAGATTCTCTGGCACCAGGACGGCGCGCCCATGCTCCAGGGCACCTTCCCTGGCAGCGAAGGCCTGGTCTGGCAGGAGGGCGGTGGATGGGGATGGCGAGGTACTGCCGGCTCAGCCGCCCCGCGGCCGGGAAGCGATGCTCATTGTTCTGCCACCAGTGCAGCGGCTGGTGCTGCGCTTGCAGAGGGGCTCCAGGATGTAGTTTTCCAGTTGCTGGTGGATCTCGGGGTTCTCTCCATGGCGTCCTTCCCCAGAAGAATGTCGTAGCTGCTCTGAGACGGGGCGCTGGCACATGGGTCCTTGCGAGCAGGCAGCTGGCTGCCAGCATCTGCGCCTGTGGCTTTGGAATCCGAGTTTGGCACCCCAAACAGGGTGGCACATGGGGACTGGTGGTTGCAAACTCGCAACAGCATGGTTCTCACTGGCTGGTGCAGCTCGCTTCTCAGGCTGGGGCTGAGAAACCGCATCTCCTGGAAGCGCTGCCCAAATCAGAGGCCTCTTTGGGTCGGGCGTCCCTTTTTTGGTTTCCTGGTTTGTGCTGGACGGGCCCTTGAGGACACTGCGTGTCCGCTGCGGTGTCCTGGTGCTGTAGTAAAATCCCTAACATGGGTTCAATTACAGCATGTCTGCCTTTACCAAAGACAGCAAACTCTCCTTTGGAGCAGGGAATTTGAACCCTCGCTTTGAATTGGACCTTTGAAACCATCTTCATGAGTGGAACTGGAATATTAAGATTTAATTTGAAAAAGGAAAGGGGATTTGGATTAGGGAAATCGAAGGTTCTGGGGAATGATTCTGAAAATTGGTGTTGGCATATTAACGAGACCCAGCAACCCGTATTGGCTTTGGACAGAGAATCAGTCAAAAGAGAAGATAGGAAAAATTAATTTGCCTCCTGCTTGGATGGCAGAAATCTACGAGAGGCAATAGAAGTCAGATGGTTGAAGAAGATCTTGCTTGGATTTGAGTTTGCCCGGATCGGATGGCTGCAAAGCCTATTGCGAAACCCAATCATTTTTGTGATCGTAGTGATTTTTGTTTGTGTTTTGTTTAGATGTCTTAAGAGTATCGTTATCAAGCAATTATCTCAACCTTATGTATTAGTGATACGGGATAGGAAATGAGGCTCACTGAAGTACAGAAAGACTTGGCTAAGTCTCAAAGGGAGGGAATTGTTGTAGTAAAATCGACATAAACCAGGAAAATTAAATGTAAAATGTAATTGAAGCAACAAAGGAAACCTGCTGCTGCTCAAGTCCTCTCTACTGCCCCAACACTAGTTATTTACCTAATCTCAATATAGGGAAATAGTTAGTAGACACGATTTCTCTATGATTCAGTTAAGGAACTACCCAGCAGACAGTGTAGCACTGTTGATAAGCAGGGTATTCCTATCAAGAGAGCGACGAACTGTAGGCCTGGTCAGCAAACCCAGAAACCCACTTGGAACTGCCGAGATCAGAGGAAAAGCAGGTAAAAGGTGGTTCCGGCCGGGGGGAGATGGTGACCACCAACTCATTGACTACCTCCCCAAACGATACCACCTATTAAAAACATAAGAGTGGAAAAAGAAGACAGAGTCTGCGCATTCATTTACGTGGGAAGCAAAGAAATCTCGACCAATCATTGGAGGGAATAACAGTGAATATGTATGAATTGTTTGAATATGTAAGAATCAATGTGTAAAAGTGAAGCTGTTTGGAACTAAGGTGAGCGCTCCCATTTTGGGACAAGCACCCATTTCTGCGCATTAATGGCATAAAATTAGAAATACCTGTGCTCTGTGCATTACTGGCTTCCCAGCAGGTAAAGAACCCAGATTTGGGAGGACAGTGGGGTGTCCGTAAGGGGTCCTGAGCGGCCCTTATGGGGTCCTGGGGGGGAGTCTTGCAGGCCAGAGGGAGTCTGGGGCAGCCCTTCAAGGACCTGGGGGTCCCCTCTGGTGCCTCTGGGGAGGGTTTTGTGTCTGGAGAGGGCCGAGCTGGTTTCAAGAGGTGCTTCCTCCCTTTCTCCAGCCCACCCAGCTCCCCCAACACCCCCACCCCCCCAGGTTGGTGGGTGCCAGCAGTGCCAGCCTGTCCCACTGGGTCGGGCACTGAGGGGGGCACAGCCCCAGCCGCGGGATGGGAGGAGGAACCACAGCACCAGAGATAAAACGTTGGTCTCTATTTCTTTCACATTTCCCATGGGGGCACCCCAGTGTTGCGCGGCTGCACCGCAGCTGGTGCCAGGAGGGACTCCAATCTCCCCCTGTTTCCACAGATTACTAAAAATGATCAATAATACAGCATTGGTCACACGTTAAGGAAAGGGATACAATCAAAAGGCTTCTGTGTGAGCCGACTCGGGCAGGACGCAGGAACGACCACAAGATCACAGAAGACAAAGAACAAATGTGATCTCAATACCTCACGAATTGGGGGGTCTCCCCAGCAACGCCCGGGCAGAGGGACACACGCAGGGGATGCAGGTGCCACAGGGCGGGAGAAAGTCCTTGTTAGCAGCAGCGTGAGCTCCAACTCGCTGTTCTCGCCTGCTTTTCAAGGGTTCAAGGAGGCGTAGTTGTTACTAGTTTTTACGTAGTTTTTACAGGCCTGTGTCTTTGTAGATACTTGATGCCTTTTGTTCCCTTTTTTATTTAAAAGTAAGAAGTTTACAAGCAAACAAAAAAAACCCCACACACCTCTTCTACCTGTTTGTCACAGTAATGGAAAAAATTAATTACAAGTGAACACTTGTCTTGACGCCAGATGCTCTCTAGGCTGTATTCTGGAGATACTGAGCCCCTCTTGTATCATTGAGGCAGTGTGAAGAAACCGCCCCTGCGTATGTCAGCGTGGGATGCTGTCTGAGGGAGAGCTTTTGGCAGCATCTGTGGCATTGAATTAAACAACACCAGTGAGTATTCCCATGACCTGGACCTTGATCATCGGTACTGCTAAACCATTTGGAGGTTTAAAGGTGTTCGGTGAAGGGGCAAAATAGTTTTGGCAGAAAATATAGTTTAGTTTTTGAAAGAAAAGTACTGCTTTCAGGATGAGAACACGGTTTGCCTGACTGTTGATAGCTTTAATGTTTTCATGTATGTGCTGGCAGTATTAAGAGAGTGGAGGAGAAGCACAAAAGGGGAAAATGGCCACAGCTGGGAATGACTGCTATTTCCATTTTTATTCCCGCTATGCACAGGTAGATGCTGTAGATTTTAGAGTGGTTTGTATCCTTGATTTTCTTGACATGTCATGTTGAAAGGGAGGTTTATTGTGTAAAGTTAGAAGTTGATATGTCACTCTGCCTGGCTTATGGCAGCATCTGTAGATCAAATATCTGATCTTTGGAAGTGGTGAGAAGAGCTAATGATCATCTAAACTATGGGCAATTTCTCCTGGGAACTCTGCTCACATACCCAAAGAACACACAAGTTAAAAACCGCACATGAGGATAACTCATCACTTTCTTATTGAACCAACATTATATTGATTCTGAATAAGTAGTCCATGTTTGTAATTTCTGCTTATAGCAACTACCTGAATTTCTGCAAAATCCATTATTTAACACAAAGTCCTTCAAAACAGATTTGTTCTTCAAAGAAACATTTATATTGCACCTGGTGAAAATCCGGGGGTGGGTGTAGGGCTCTCTGTCATTGCATCCATTTCAGCACTGGGGATTTAGGTGTTGATACCTGGGTGATGGCCTTTGGCTCCAGACCCCATCATGTCTCAGGGGATGGCCCAGTCGTACTGACTAGAGACCAAAAGCGGCGTGGTTTTGAGATGCTGCTCCTAGAGCCAGCTGTTAATGTCTGGAACTGGGTGAAACTGACCTTCAAATATTCAAATATTTTCAAATGTGACTTTGTTTTCCTCTAAAAAATTACGCAGAAACCCGTTAAGAAATAACCGGCAACTTGGCACTTACAGATGTCAGCTGGGATGTTGTTCATACCCAGGATACAAACCCACGTGTCTATTTGTCACCATAATACTGTTATACCTGGACTACTGAATCACCTCCCCCGTTAATTAAAACCAAGAATTTTTAAAAGAGGACGTTCACATTTCAGGCAACGACTAGAGCATGGGGATCTAGCATGACTTACCCACAAAGTCGTTTTCCTCATGGGGGTTCCAGGTGCAGATTCTGTCGCTGTGAAAAAACTCTTGGCTGTGTTCACAGCAGCACACCCCGTATTAATCTGTTTAGTCATTTTTTATTGTTGTATTTACAATACCTGAAAACTGTTTTCTCCTGCAGCAGAAGAACAGCAACATCTCCTGTTTCTGGGAAAGACAACCCTCAGGCTGTCTGAGGATCACTTGTGCATTCCATCATAGCAAACCTCGTTATATAAATGGACTTTTTTTGCCACCTAGCAACAGTGAGTAAAAACATATTCTCAACAATTTGTTCATGAGAGTAAGTAGATGCAGGAGAATGTCCTCCTAGTGCTTACTTCCTGTGCTTATGTCGTATATGTTAAGGTCAAGATATGCACCATGGCAAAGAAATCAGGTATGATCTGCTATCCCAGCAAGTTGAAGGCAAAGAAAGGAAATTGGTATTTGAATAGGGTTGCGTATGATTTTTTTTAGCTGTCATTTTAGGGATCTTCCTAAGTGTCAGTGACATGAAAGATGAACTCGCAAACAGCAATTGAGGTTGCCAAGGTCCACAGAGTAAAAGTGTTGCTTTACTTGGGTATTTGCTAGATCAAATCCTTCTAGTAGTAAAAGCGGTGAGTAGGCAGGTGATGATGTAAGAGAAACGAAAAGTAGTGTGTGTGGTGGTGGGAGGAGGTTGGTAGGGCCACAAGTAGCAATATCTGTTGACAGAGCACAACATGTGAGATGGATGAGACCCCCCTCAGACAGATAACATCAGATTACAATGCTGTGTGTGCAGGTGTACTTCCAGTTCATCGTTTCGAATAAATTTTTCAGTCTTGAACACTGGATGCAGGCTATTGAAGTACAGTACTAGTGTACAAGGCAGTATAATATCTGAAAATCAGAGTATTTATGGAAAATAAAAATTATAATTTGGGATTTTTCCCTCAGTCCATTCTAAGAAGAGCTCTTGTCTACCAGGAGTCCTAGTAGACAGCCGGAACCTGGAACGGGGTAAGACTCCAGGGCAGGGAACCAAGACAGATGTCAGAAATCGGGGGAAGCCAAAGTGAGAGCAAGCCATCGAACCATAGAATAATATAATAGTTTAGGTTGGAAAGGACCTTAAAGATAATCCTGTTCCAAGTCCCCTGCCATGGGCAGGGACACCTCCCACTAGACCAGGTTGCTCAAAGCTCCATGCACCCTGGCCTTGAACACCTCCAGGGATGAGGCATCCACAACTTCTCTGGGCAACCTGGGCCAGTGCTCAGCAACCTCAGAGTGACAAATTTCTTCCTCATGTCTAATCTAAATCTCCCCTCTTCCAGTTTGAAGCCATTACCCCTCATCCTATCACTACATGCCCTTGTAAAAAGTCCCTCTCCAGCCTTCTTGTAGGCCCCCTTCAGATGCTGGAAAGCTGCTATAAGGTCTCCCCCGAGCCTTCTCTTCTCCAGGCTGAACACCCCCAACTCTCTCAGCCTGTCCTCCCAGCAGAGGTGCTCTGATCATCTTCATGACCCTCCTCTGGACCCGCTCCAACAGGTCCATGTCCTTGTTATGTGGAGGCATCCAGAGCTGGACACAATAGTCCAGGTGGGGTCTCAGAAGAATGGAGTAGAGGGGCAGAATCCCCTCCCTCGCCCTGCTGGCCACGCTTCTTTTGATGCAGCCCAGGATATGGTTGGCCTTCTGGGCTGTGAGCACACGTTGCCGGCTCATGTTGAGCTTCTCGTCAGTCAGAACCCCAAGTCCTTCTCCTCAGGGCTGCTCTCCATCCATTCTCTGCCCAGCCTGCATTTGTGCTTGGGATTGCCCCAACCCAGGTGCAGGACCCTGCACTTGGCCTTGTTGAACTGCATGAGGTTGGCGTGGGCCCACCTCTCCAGCCTGTCCAGGTCCCTCTGGATGGCATCCCTTCCTTCCAGCGCGTCAACCACTCCAGGCAGCTTGGTGTCAATGAGAAACTTGCTGAAGGCGCACTCAATCCCACTATCCATGTCACCGACAAAGATTGGTTCCCTTTAATCCTGACTCATAAATTCTCTGTCGGCTCCTCATCTATCCCTAGGTGGAGCTCCATGCACTCACTCCAGGTGGTCATGGACATAGAGGGCAACACCCCCTGCTTGTTTCCCCTGCCTGTCCTTCCTAAAGGGCCCGTATCCCTCTATTCCAACACTCTAGACATAGGAGCCATCCCACCACGTCTCTGTGATGCCAATGAGATCATAGACCTGGAGGTGTGCACACGTCTCTAACTCCTCTTGTTTACTCCCCACGCTGTGTGCGTTTGCATAGAGGCACTTAAGCTGGGTCCCCGTTGAAGGTGACTTAGTGGCTGGAGTGGCTGCAGTTCCTTTGTGCTGTTCTCCAGGTGGCCTTCCTTTGAGGTGTTTACCTGTGTTTCCCCATTGGCTCCTATTGCCTCAGGAGCCCCTGGCTCCTCTTCATAAGACTACGAGTGTGCTGCAGTATACCCAGCACATCTTGGAGCAAGAGGCTGAGGGCCCTCGCTCGCGCCCCATCCCTCATACCTTGGAGTGTCGTCCCTTGGCTTGTCACAGCCATCCTGATAACACCCTGCGAGTGTCCCTGCACTGGCCCAGCCTTTCCTGCCCCAGAAAAGCTCCAGAAAGGCCCAGTTTGCGGCCAAAAAGGGGTTCCGCTGCGGCCCTGCCTGTACCAGCACTGCTCATTTCAGCGAGTCGGCATGGCGTGTCATAGATGGATGAAGAAGTGGACTAAACCAGAGTTGTTCCTGGGCCTTATCTCCAGAGCTGTGGACAGGTGTCACCAGAGAACTCCAGAGAGACCTCTAGTCAGAAGCAAACGCCTTGAGTTCCTGAAATTCCCCCAGGAAAGGGTAGCCTGTCATATCTGGGCATGTTGAGCCTAACTAACCCCATGGCAAGGGGTTGTGTGCTCTTTCTGTGAGTGCCCATACTGCTTCCAGTGCAGTTTCCACTTCCCCCGTGTCGGCGCCAGGCAGCTGGTGCTGCCGTGCCCACCACATAGGCATGACATTGGGTCTGGTGTGAGTCAGAGACTGTGCCTAAGAGGCACTGCGGACAAGGGCATCCTGTAGAAGAGCAACGTCCAACACTCAGAAAGAGAAAATGGACGCGGGCCTTTTCCTTTTTACTGCAATATGGATGAATTCAAAGTTTGTGTGCTGCACAATAACATTGCAAATATGAAAAGTGCATTGATTCGTTTTAATACTTAGAAATCTTGTTAAACAAATTTAAGTTTGATTTGGCTTACACTACCCAGGGCTAATAATATCCTATTCTGGACACTGACAAAGGCTCTATCAAGGTAAAGTGTTGTATCTTACTTTCTCTGGCATGAAATACAACAAATCTGATCTGCAGGAGTGTTATTGAAATGGGTTTGCTAGGATACACATTCTGCTCCTAGGCAAGCAAGAGATGCGGAAGAATAACAGCAACTGGAATAACAGAAAATGCCCACGCTTCATCTTATTTCTTTGATATTTTTAATATAATGCACAGAATCCTGATTGTATATAGAGCTGAAAATTGGTCAGCTTGAACAACACAAATAGACTTACCATTTTTCATCATTTTTATTTTCAGTCTGTTGCATCTTTGTAAAAGTATGTTTCAGAATGAGGTATTCAACCGCCGCCTGGACACGGCCCTGGGCAGCCCGCTGCAGGTGGCCCTGCTGGAGCAGCGGGGCTGGCCCAGACGACCTCCGGTGATTGGGGATGGCCTTCCTCTTCACTGCGATTCTGTGATTCTGAAATTGGTGCTGGGAGGGATAAGCGGTGCGGCACGCTGGAAAGCGTCTTGTTCATGACTGCCTCCCTCTGTCGGGAAGGCTGCGTGTGTGTTCTGTACCGAGACGCTCGGCACCTACGTCTGTCTGTCCAGGTGCACCGAGCGAGGTGAAAAAGAGCATAGTGTCAGAAGTGACTTTAGGAACTTTTGTGAGCTTAGCCACGTTGGATGGGGATTACAACTCTGGAATGAAACCACAGTCGTGTTAGGGAATAAGCGTAGGGGGCAGCGGGGTCACGTGGCTCCAGTGTCAAATTCTGATCTGTGGTGTTTGCTTTGTTGTTTCTGGTGGTGGTTTTTCTGTTTGTTTGCTTGTTTTTTAAAGGGAAATCAAAGCTATGGTCTGCATCAGGTACAGGACCTTAGCTGTTGGGGTCTGTTGGGACAGAGAGCTGAAATTCTGTCTTCTTCTCACCTCTGCTGTAGATTTGTGCTTGCAGAGCATCTGCACAAACTCGGCAAGACAATCTGTAGGCTGCACTTGAGTGAAATGAGACTGCCTCTGTTACGCTAGTGGCTTTCTAGAGTAAAACTTAGGGTTTGGGTTAAATGGAGGGGTTTTGCCTAAAACATCGGGGGGAGGCTTTCTGCCTACGTGGGAAAGACCCAAGCCAGTGGTACTCACTAATCACCTGCTGACTCACTCACTAAATCCTCTTTCCGCAGGAGTAAAATACGGCAAAATACGAATTCACTGAAGCTGACTACTAAGGCACAGAAAGTGACCTTCCATCTACTGCTCCTCCAGTCCTTGTGAGTTGCTTGCTGTTGTTCTGGGGAAAATGTCACCGAACCAGTCCTTAATAAGAATACATTAATATTATTAATAATACAATTTATTATAATTATACATCGAATTATATTTTTATATGAATAACAATATAATGTAATAATAAAAAGACATGATTATCTATTATTAGTCTGCTAATATTACAAGTCTAATAATTTTTTGTTGCTATGAATAATAATTCAATTAATAATGATTGAATTGTGGCTGACAGATAGAGCTCAGAGGGTTGCGGTTAGTGTTGCAGAGCTTAGTTGGAGGTGAGTAAGAAGTGGTGTCCCTCAGGGGTCAGTACGGGGTGCAGTCCTATTCAATATAGTCATCAATGACCTGGATGAAGGGATAGAGTGTACCATCAGCAAGTTTGCTGATGTCAGAAAACTGGGAGGAGTGGCTGACACGCCGGAAGGCTGTGCCACCATACAGCGTGACCTGGCCAGGCTGGAGAGTGTGGCCAGCAGGTGGAGGGAGGTCATCCTGGTCAAAGTGTTCCTCTTTTCAAAAGGCCTTATTCAGCACTGCCTCATCTGTCCATTCAGAGGAGTGAGTGCCAGTGATTCTTCCTACTCTCTGTAGTTGGAAGATGCTCTTGGAAGAGAGAGTCTTTCCTACTTTCTTGTAGTTGGAAGATGTCAACCTCCGCAGAAGATTTTTCCTAAAAGGCACAATCTATTTATTTAATGATTCCTTCAATATAATGATTTAAAAACTGTACCTGCTGGTCTCAACCTGGACTTGATATTCTAGTTCCCTCCGAATAAAATAAATATAATGTTCTTGTCTGCAGATGCCCCATTGCCACAGGGTGTACAAGAAGGGATTCTGCCTCCGGCCCATCATCAAGAATCACTCAGAAATCAAAAGAATATTTTACTACCCGTTCACCCTCCACTGATTATAAACCTCAACGACGAGGAGGATGAAGAGGATGACAAAGAGGAAGAGAACTGTAAAGAGTTTTTTTCTCTCTTTTACAAGGAAGCAGAATGGGTTTTTTGGACTCTTGCAGTGTATACATCACAACTGATGTATTATAATAACAATTACATTGTTAGAAAAGAGTTGTTGACAAGTTTTGGAAATAGCTTCCAGCTAATCCTCAAAATATTGGAACTGGTAGTCCCCAGATGTGAGTGAGGCAATGTTTTCTAACCCCTGTGAAATGCCTAGCTGTATATTTCAATGGTGGTACAATTCACTTCTTTTTCATTCAATGAAGTTTAAAATGTGATCCACTATTCAGATGATGTGATCCACCATTCAAAAATTCTCAGAATTTGGGGATGAAATCACAAATTCAGGAGGTACTTCTTTCCCGGGAAACAAACTTTGGAACAGGGGCTCTACACACTCATCACTGAAGGTGAAGTCACAGGTTTATTTACAAAAGATAGCCGAGTGACTTCAACTTAAATAATTTGTTTGACTGATTTCCTAAACTCTGAAGGCAGTCTCATTTTATTGCAGAAAGTTACTCTCGAGTCTAGCGAAGAGAAACCAGACAAAACTCTTCACTAGATTAACTGCAGTGTCTATATGTATATATTTACATTATTATTTATTCCCTTTTTGTGAACTGTAGTTAAACCGTTGACTGTATCTCACTCAGAGATGAGAGATTCAGAGTGATGGAATGAATTGCACATTCCCAGAGCGTGAGAGAACAACCTACTCTCCTGCGTGCACCCTGCAAATGACGGTGCTAGTTCTCAGGCAGCCCTGAGCCGCCTTTGCTTTTCCCGCTGTCCTTTGGGTGAGCGGGCAGGGCTGCCTGTTAGGGCCTCCAAACTCGGTTTCAGTCTGAGTTGGCCACGTTAACTTCAACAACAGAAAGAGCAGGGCTTTGCTCGTCTTAGTAGCCTGAACTGAGACAGATAAGGAGCGCTCATTTCACCAGCTCTGCTGGCAGGCGTTACAGGACAGTAACTTTGGGCAGAGATTTTGTGACAAGCGCTCCCTGGGGACATGTTTAGTCACAAGATTTCCTTTTGGGTGTAAATGAAGGACTGTTTTGCCAACAAGTACTGAAGATTTTTTTTCACTCATTTAAACCAACAAACATTAACTTCTTAATAGGTGTTGTAACTGCAATTCCATTGCACTTGGCAATACCTAATATTACGGAATCATTTTTCTGCCCAGAAGCAGAGGTTGCAGTCAGAAAAGAAACACCTATGACAGAAATGAAATTCATTATGGTATTTGATTCTTAAGAATTATTGAAGGCCTTTGTATAGATAACTAGTAATCTTTTAAAAATCTGTCCTATAGATGTTTCTAATTGGGTGCCTAAGACTGCTGCAGATATTGAAGAGGAAAGAGCAATAAAGGAAATGTGCTATAAATCTGGTAAGTATGGAATTAGTCACTCCTTCCTAAACAGCAGTGCTGCCAATATAGTAAACTTTGCATTTTTTTTCCCTCTTGGAATATATTTAGCTGAGTATTACAAGATTCCATACCCTCATGAACACCAATCAACAAAAACTGTGTCTTCACCTCAGGAAAAGGAGCTATTACCCTTGGAAGCAACCGGGCGAGACTTGCAGAAGGCAAGTACTTTCCATCTTCTCAGACAATGTTTACCAGTTTTTAAATTACTGTTAGAGGGAGAAACTATGACATCATTTGCCCATCCTCCCTGCTTTTTGAACTTAGTGATGATGAAAGATAGCATATTACAAAGAGGATAGAAACACTTTTAATTTTCCCCCATATATATAGGGGATCAGGCCTAGTACCAGGGGATCAGGCCTAGTTACCAGGGGGTGAGGCCTAGTCAGCATGGGTTTATGGAAGGCAGGTCCTGCCAAACGAACCTCATCTCCTTCTATGACAAGATTACCAGAATATTGGATGAGGGGAAGACTGTTGATATTGTATGCCTGGACTTTCGAAAAGCATTCGATACTGTCCCCCATACAATTCTCGTGGAAAAACTGGCTTCGCAGGGCCTGGATGAGCATACGATCCGCTGGATCAAGCACTGGCTGACTGGAAGGTCCCAAAGAGTGGTGCTCAGTGGATTTAAATCCAGCTGGCGGACAGTCACAAGTGGTGTGCCTCAGGGCTCAGTGTTGGGACCATTTCTGTTCAACGTCTTTATTGATGATCTCGATAAGGACATAGGGTGTATCATCAGCACGTTTGCAGATGTCACCAAGTTAAGCAGGAGTGTTGATTCCCAGGAGGATAGGGAAGCTCTACAGAGAGACTTAGATAGATTGGATCATTGGGCCAACATCAATGGTATGAGTTTCAACAAGGGCAAGTGTCAGGTCCTGCACTTGGGCCACAATAACCCCATGCAGCGCTACAGGCTTGGGGAGGTGTGGCTGGAAAGCTGCCGGGCAGAAAGAGACCTGGGGGTTCTAATTGACAAGGGGCTGAATATGAGTCGGCAGTGTGCCCAGGTGGCCAAGAAAGCCACCGGCATCCTGGCTGGTCTTAGAAATAGCGTGGCCAGCAGAAGTAGGGAGGTGATTGTGCCCCTGTACTCAGCACTGGTGAGGCCACACCTCGAGTATTGTGTCCAGTTTTGGGCACCTCAATACAAGAGAGATATCGAGGTGCTGGAGGGAGTGCAGAGGAGGGCAACGAAGCTGGTGAAGGGCCTAGCAAACAAATCATATGAAGAGCGATTGAAGGAGCTGGGACTGTTTAGATGGAGGAGGAGGAGGCTGAGGGGAGACCTCATCACTCTCTACAACTATTTGAAAGGGCACTGTAGAGAGGTTGGTGCTGGTCTCTTCTCACAGGTAATTAATGACAGAACAAGAGGGAATGGCTTCAAGCTCCAACAGGGTAGAGTTAGACTGAACATTAGGAAAGAATTTTTCACAGCAAGAGTGGTCGGGCATTGGAATAGACTGCCCAGGGAGGCAGTTGAGTCACTATCCCTGGATGTGTTTAAGAGACGTTTAGATGTGGTGTTGGGGGATATGGTGTAGGGGAGAACTTTGTAGAGTAGGGTAGATGGTTGGACTCGACGATCCCAAGGGTCTCTTCCAACCTAGACAATTCTATGATTCTATGATTCTATGATTCTACATATATTGTCACACACGTGGTGACTCCCTGTAACAATTGAGTGTAGATGGAAAAGGTGGAAATGGGCTGTTAACCCTTCGTGTACTTTCCTGAGATATACAACATATGTCTTTCATAGAGTTTTTCTTCATGATCAAGATTTGTGTGGTCTAAGTTTAGCCACCCTAAGGTTAGGAATGTAGTTTAAATTTCTCATGTAGGCTCTCTGTTGGAAATGGAGAGATATAGGCACTCTTTTGGGGCTATTTATTGAATCATAAGACAGTGCCAAAGACAGGTGGGAGGACTCACTTTCCCAGAGGTGCTCCGTGCTCTCTGCTGGCTGTCTTGAGTGTCTACAGGATTAGATGCAGTGATACACCAAACTTTTATATTACTAAATGTAGATTAAATAAATACCCCCTTGAAGTGTCTTGTAAAAGGTAGTAACAAGAGAGTTCTGTTTTGTTTTGAATGTTGGGCTTTATCCAACATAATTAAGGTCAGAGGAAGACAAGCTAATAAATATTTACCTCCTTTAATATGTTTCTCCTTATTCTTGGCCAAGTGGCATGACTGAAGAAAATATAATTAGTTTATTCAATGAATCAGTAACAATATAATTCCACTATAGGAGGGAGAGTTATGTTCTTAACATGACAAGACACCAGAGTAATCAGTAGATTAGGCATGAAGAATTGCCACTGACCTGCCACTTTTAATAAAAAAGAATATTATTGTTTGTTTTGTGTAAATGTGCGGGATAAAATCTTGATAATACTGAGTCGTTGTTGGGATGGACACTACACTGGACATCAAGTTGCAGCAATCCAATTTCTTTATTTAACAAGCAGTGCTTTTTTATATTCTTTTACCCAGGTGCTTATCTATGCATATATTCAGCATTCTACTTTTGCCCGATACGCTCTCACATCACACACTGTTCATGCTCTGGTCAAAGCCAGGATGTTTGCCAACCTTTATCTTTTTACTTAGCTCTTCTCAGGACTCCCCAGTCTCTTCAAGGGTACACGGATATCTGCTCAAGGTCAATGTTAAACTCGCATTCTGATCCCTCGGACCAGCCAAGGTTTCCCACAGGATAGAATACCCTGTTGGTCAGTTTTGGGTCACCTGTCCTGTCCGCTCCTCCCTCCAGGTGGGACCCCACTATGCTTTTCCGCTTCCGACCCTCCGACGGGGCAAATAACAAAGTTGGTTGGCCGTGGGGATTATAGCAATAAGTATAAGCAGGAGCCTCTCTGCATCCCATGCCTGGGCATCAGCTGTAAACATTGGTCTGATCTCTCTGAGAGAGTGAACACTGTCTGCACAATATGCAGTTATTTTAGTAGTTAGAAGAGGCCCCGCTAAGAAGCGAAGTTACTGAACGAAATTCGTTCTGTTTTACCTCAAACCAGGACAGTCTCCATCCACAACCTTGGGGGATTCCTCATATACAGGGGTGAAGAGGTGGAGGGTCAGATGTACACATGCGGCACGGGCTGCGTTAACCCCTGTGCCTCCCACTGGAGGAATGATCACAGGCAGACGCACTGTGAACCAAACATCAAACCTTTAATGAATTAAGAAAGAGAGAGAGATGTGGGAGAGGTCTGGGGCTGGAGTGGGTGGGTGCGGGTCGCATGCGATGGGGATGCGTGCTCCACGCCTTCTCTGTCAGCCCATGAAGAGAGGCTGGGGGAGCGTGGGGCACTTTGGCCCCCAGCATCCCCCAGGGTTCTGGGTCGCTTGGTGGCCATGGTGTTGCCATCAGATGCCCTCCGCTTGTTGCTGCCCATGTGCTGCCTGGAGAGCCCTGGGTGGGTGTTTGGGCACACACGCCATCACAAACCTGGAAAGAAGGAGAAGACACCCACATGACCCATGGCACCACCAGCACTTGCCACTTGCTGCGGCCACCTGCCCGCAGGCAGAGTTAGTCATTGCCATGAAGGCCATTGTCTTCCCAAGTCTACCATATCCCATCCCCAAGGACGGGCCTGGGAAATGGAGTCACCCAGCAAAGAAGTCCAGGCCACCACGGGAAGAAATGTCATCCAAATTCCTCTGTCTTTCCCCTCAGAGCCGCCTTATTGGAGTGACTGCGGCCTGGGGACATCATCAAGAGTCACCGCCTGGTGTCCCCAGAGGAGGACACCCATGGTGGCACAAGGAGGAGATGCTACCTTGGGCATTGGCATCAAAGAGCAGCTACAGCCGCCAACGTACTCACTTGGGAAAGAGGATGACATGGCCAGAGAAGCTCAGTGAGGCCACGGGTACCACTGGGGACACAATCATGTCCAGCAGATGGGGGACCTGCAATGGAGGAACACAAAGATTCAGGACATCCTCAACGTGGTTGAAGCACTCCACACTGGAGGATGCCAAAGACAGCAGGACATCCTCAGTGTGGTTGAGGGTCTCAGTGTTGGAGGAGGCCAAAGATGGCAGGATGTCCTCAGCATGGCTGAGCTACTCAGTGTTGGAGGAGCCCAAAGATGGCAGGACATCCCTCAACGTGGTTGAAACACTTCACACTGGAGGAGGCCAAAGATGGCGGGACATCCTCCACATGGCTGAGGCACTCAAGTGTCGGAGGAGCTTGAGGCAGCAAGTGTTGGCAGGACCGTAACTCTCACCTGGACCGAGTGGCTGAATGTGTCCTGAGGGACCCCACACAAGCAGTGCCAGAACACTGCCGTGGGACCGCACGCATCACAGAGAAACCGAAACGCTCACCTTGAAGGCAACCTTCTCCAAGTTCTCCTTCCCAGACAGCCTCTCCAGGAAGCTGCGGTAGAATTTCACGTGCACTTTCGTGCCTTCGATGAGGAGCACCCCCACCTCCCTCAGGATGAGGGCCACATTCTCCCCCTTCCCCAGGCAGTGTGAGAGGAGGGTCGTGGTGCCTTGGATGCAGTCCACCACTTTCTGCCGGGACACAGCGGCTGCCACGGCCACCTTGGAGTACTTGAGGGGCTCCATCTCCTTGTTGCCTGGAAGAACCACAGGAGAAGGATGGAGATGCTCACCCGGTGGCCCGTGTCCTACAGCTTGTGCGTCACAATCATTGCATTGCCCCAAAAAAACTCAAAACCACTCAATTATTGGACTTTGGAGTTGCTTCAGAGAAGATGACCGTGCAGTCAGCCATCTTACCGGGCAGGTAGTCCTTGTTGTCCATCAGGTTGTGGACAACAGCAAGGTTCCTGGCCAGGTGGAACACCGGCTTCTGGATAGTCAGGGTTTCATCTCCAACCTGGACGCGTTCGAGGACAGTGCTGAAGGAGCCAAGGGTGGGAATTCGGATGCCCTGCAAGTGGACGAGAAGGGTGGGAGGGTGAGGACTGGCCAGAGGGAAGATCTGGAGGTGACCTCCCCGGTCCAGGGATGGTGCTTCAGGCTGGATCCTGCCCTCTCCCACCGTTCGGAGGCACGAGCTGAGTGGTGGGGCGAACTTTGGGGAGGAGATGTTGAGTCCTTCCCCTCCTCAGGAGAAAAAAACAGCACTGGAGTTTGGGCAGAACCAGGACAAGGACATCCTGGGGGGGTCTCCAGTGACCTGGATCAGCCCTACCAGAGGTGACACCAACGTTGCACAGGCCCCGTTTGGCCGTCAGTGGGGACTTTTGGGGTGAGATTCCTGTTTTCTCAGGAGTTGAAGGGTGAGAGCAGGCCACGCCCCAGGGGGATCCCACCACCCCTCATGGTGGATGAGGAGGACGCGGGTGTTGCACCACCTTGTGGAGCAGGAGTTGGTCTTGAATGTAGCCAGCCACTGCATCCCAGACGGCCGTTCGCTCTGAAAAAACAAAGAAGAACCAGGTCAGGCCCCATCTCCACCAGCTCTCAGGTCCACCCCAAACATCTCCCCCTTGAGCCTCGACGCGGTGGCAGACGCCAAGTGTCATGGCTGGCTCCGAAATGGTGACAAGGCCTTGAGTTTTGGCTGCCGGAGAGGTGGCTGCGGTTGGCCGTACCTTCAGCGGTGACGCTGGACATAGCGAAGGTGTGCTCCATCCCATCCCAGAAGTCCATCTTGGTCCGCTTCACGCTGGCGGGTCGGTTCTTGGTGGCGACAGCCATGTTGGAGGTCGTCTTACGGACGTTCCTGCAAAGTGTGGGACCCACCACCCGGTGGGCCCTTTTATACCCCCCGCTCTGAGTGGGTGTGCCACGCACCTCTTGTGACATCAGGGTGACATGTTCATTGCTGATTGACTGACCGTGGTGACACGGCAACCGCCAACCTCTGGTGGGGTGGCCATTAGCAGGGAGAGCTTCAAGCAGCTCAGGATGCTCCAAGCCCCGTCCAACCTGACCTCGGACCTTCCAGTCATGGACACACAGACTGGTTTGGCTTGGAGGGGACATTTGAAGGTCCATCTCGTCCAACCTCCCCTGTCATTGGCAGGGACATCTTCTAGTAGAGCAGGTTACTCAACGCCCCATCCAACCGGACCTTGGATACATCCACTCAGACCCACAGAATGGTTTGCATTGGTTGAGTTGGATTTTTGGGTGGTTTGGGTTCCAACAGACCAGGTTGGTCCCAGCCCTGTCCAATCTGACCTTGAACCCCTCCAATCAGACTCATAGAAGGTTTGGGTTGGTTGAGTTGGATTTTTGGGCTGGAAGGTTTGGGAACCAGTAGAGAAGGTTGGTCCCAGTCTCATCCAGCCTTACGTTGGACACTTCCAGTCATAGACCCGCAGAATGGTTTGTGTTGAAGGGGACCTTTGAAGGTCCATCCAGTCCAACCTCCCCATCATCGGCTGGGACACCTTCCAGTAGACCAGGTTGGTCCCAGCCCCCTCCAACCTGACCTTGAACACCTCCAACCGGACCCAAAGAACAGTTTGGATTGGATTTCTGGGTGGTTTGGGTTCCAGTAGATGGGGTTGGTTGCAGCCCCATCCAACCTGACCTCAGACACTTCCAGTCATGGACCCAAAGACTGGTTTGGGTGGGAGGGGACCTTGGAAGGTCCATCCTGTCAAACCCCCCAATCACTGCAGTGGCCGAGAATAAAAGTAGTGCCACGAGTGGGGCGGGTGCGCCTGCGATATTGTATCTCATCCTATTGTATTATTTTATCTCTTTCATTTATTTTGTTTTTTCCTTTATGGTATTTTATTTTATGTTATTTTATTTTGCTCTATTCATTTTATTTTTCTTTATTTTATTTTATTTTATTACTTTATTTTACTTTATATTTGATTTTACATTTTACTTTATTTTCTTTTACTTTGTATTATTTTACTTTATTCTCCTTTATTTTCTTGTATGTTATTTTCTTTTACCTTATTTTCTTGTATAATTTTATTTTACATTATTTTACTTATTTTTTTTCTTTTTCTTTATTTTATTATATTCATTATTTTTCTTTCTTTTATTTTATTATATTCATTATTATTCTTTATTTTATTTTCTTTATTGTATTTTCTTTTACCATATTTTATTTTTCTTTGTTATTTTATTTTACGTTATTTTATTCTTTATTTTACTTTAATTTTATTCTATTATACTTTATTATACTTCATTTTATTCTATCCTATTCTATTTATTTTACTTTATTTTACTATTTCCTCCCCCCGTCCCCTCAGCAGCCCCACATTCCCCCCTCCCCGCCCTTCACCCCCTCTCCCCTCCCCTTCCCCGTGACGCGGATTTGGCCGTTCCAGACTGTCCAGGATGGGGGCAGGGGGAGGGGTCTTGGAACAGGGCAAAAAAAATCCCATGGAGGGAAACCCATGACCCCCCCCGCAAGTACATCCCCCACCCCCAAAACCCATCCCCCACCCAAATACACCTCCAAAAATTACCCCCTGCCCCCCCAATCCCATACCCCACCCCATGACCCCCCCCCGAATGGGGGAGAGGGGGAGGAGGAGAAGGGGGCGGGGCCACGCTTGGTCCCTCCCCCAGTGGAAGTACCATGATTGGGGGGGGAAGGGCAGAGGGGGCGGGGTTTGTGCTTATGAGGCTCCGCCCCCGAGGTGGGACTGGTCAGAGAAGCTGTCCCCGGAGGTCTGACGCAGCAGGGACACCCTGGCTCCACACCTCCCCAACCCCACCATGTCTCTCCTCAGCCACCTGGGAGAAAGAATTTCTTTCTGGGAAAGAAATCGGGTTTCTACAGATATCAAGATATGTCAGTTAAAGCAAGAAGGTTAAAACAGAGAAAAAAAAGCATCATTTGCAAGATTGAAGCAATGCTTAGTTGTCAATAGTAAGATTCTGCCTTAATTCCCTTAGCATACTAGGTTTGGCAGCCACTCAGGGGTACAATGTTCACTGTGCATATCTGTGTGTCTTTGCTGTAGCTTGCGTCATGGTGGATTCCAAGTCACTGGCTCATCCCAGGCTATAGATTTGCATATGACACTGGAGTGCTACTGAGCACAAGCCAAAGTGCAGTGGATAAACCAGCAAAAAGATTTCCAGCTCTCAATTACAGTTGTAGTAAGCCTGGATGTGTCTAGGAACTGCAGGCTGGGAGGCTATCTCCCAGGGGCTCTTAACTTTTTCATGAATCTAACAAAAGTGTTGGCCTTCTGCTGTATAACATACTGAAATTATAAAAACACCAGTGTCTCAAGCTTCTGAAAGTCAGATGGAGACTTTTTGAAAAATGAGAAATTAGATCCTGATTTTCTCATTTCTTTTTCCTTACCCAGACAAATATCTGGAAAACTTCAGCTGACACATCCAACCTCCCCCCAAACATCCCAGAATCACAAATTGGGCTTGTTTGCAGAGAAGAATGTGTGCTTTTCCAGCCTGTCTTCATTTGGGGATGGAAGTAAAGGGAAAAGCATGTAGAGGGAACAAATCTGGCTACAAACTTTCCCCGGTAACCACCTAGGAAACAGGGCTTCAGGGAAACCTCCAGGCACATCACTTGAAAAAAAAAAAAAAAAAAAAAAAACCAACAAAAACGCCACTACTTTTTGTGTTGTGAATTTTAAAGACAATGTAATACAGCATTGGCATGGAAAACTCATACGACAACAGTAATGTTAAATGTATTTACTGGTGTCTTCTTTAGTCATGATTAGTCATGTTTGCTAAATTACTTCTGAAGTGAACTAATTTAGTGTACCTGTACGTTCATTAATGATTGCCTAGATTGAGTACATTTAGATACAACCACTCCTTAGTAAAGCCTTCTGTGATCTTGTCCTCATTAGTGTTTAGCTGTTATTAATTGTTTGAAGTGGCCCAAGTGAGTGTTCTCCACCTACTTAGTGCATCTTCCCTGCTGACTTAGGTATATTTCTACCCCACAAAGTTTTGCGGGTGATTGTGTGGTGTTAGTTATCTTACAAAAATTATTTCCCCAGTTCACATCACTGGTCCCACTTCAGAATTTGACAAAAGCAAATGGTTGTTTTTCTGTTCTTAGGTACGAGCAAGACAGTGGTCATGACAGTGGGAGTGAAGATGCCTTCTTTGACTCATCACAGCCTTTCACACTGGTCACTTTAGGCATGAAGAAGTTCTTTATCCCCACGACACCTGCTGCCCCCAAAGATCCAGCGAGCAGAATCCTTCCCTTGCCATCGTGCTTGGGCATCTGCCTCGACTGTGACAAAGGCAAGCTGGGGCTTTACGACGCCGGCTGTATGAAATGCCTTTATGAGTGCGAGGTGGACTGCTCTGGCATAATGTACCCAGCATTTACCTTAATGGGTGGCGCGGCAGTTCATCTTGAGGAAGCTGTCACAGCAAAGTACGGGGAGTACCACGACGACATCTAGTGCATGAATCTCTTCCCATTGCTGTTCTGAGATGGAAAATGAGAGCTGAAAAATGCTCCCTTAGTTTTGAGTCCTGATTAGTTACATTCTACTTATATATTGCTCACAAGCCTCTGGGCCGTGCTTTTTTTAAACAAATGGTTGAGACACTTCTCACACCAGTGGGAAATGTTCTTCCAGGAACTCTCTTGACTTTCTTGTGATCTGTGTGATGCTGTTCTCCACATACTTTCCAGGAGGAAGTTTGACTAGCAACCAAAATTACTCTTCAGGGGTAGAAATGTGCCTTTTGTGTAACTTAAATCCTTACGTAGTCAGTTTTGCATTTAATGAATTCACCACTATCAGTCCAGGCGCATTTAATATATTAAAGGTGTGAGGCGTTAGACTAGTGGGTGGCTGAGTAGGTACCCCTTTAGAAGATTGTTGGGGTACAGGTTTTGGGTTCTTTCAATTCTGTTTGCCAGTTCATAATTTTAGAACTTGGGCTTCTAAATAGGCATACACGATAAAAATAGTATTACTGCCAGGATCGATGTCAAGATTCCTTGGAGGCACTTGAGGTCAGCGTAGGCCAATCTGTCGGTCCAGGTACAGTTCATGTAAGGTTCCTGTAAGACATAAAAGAAAAGAAAATCTGCTCGGTCTTATCTGACCGACGGGGTTAGAAAGAGGGCGAGATCCACCAGGTACTAATCCGGTGGATCTTTTCTGAACAATCTCTGGCTTCCCGTGCACGGGGATTTTGAGGAATAATTAGTACCATTGGTACTATCACAATTTGAGGCATTTTCACCAGCACGGGTTGTCCGGGGCAAAATCTTCCTAGGTATTTTTCTGGTTCAGTGGGAACTTTTGGAGAGACGATATTAGCAGATGCACAGAAAGCTTTCATTTTAGGGCAGCCATCTCCACTCCATCTGTTATTTAATTGGTAGATGGCATCATCCAATCTCAAATGCCAACCAGGTTCGTGAGTTTTTGCAAAATGCTTAACCAATCCATGGGTGCGTTCAACAATGCCGTTAGCCTGAGGATCGTGGGGAGTGTGAAGTACCCACCGAATCCCTTCTCCTTGGGCCCGGTCTTGTACCGCTGTAGCAGCAAAGTGTGAACCGTTATTGCTTTGGATTTCTTCTGGGAGGGGAAGTGTGCTGAACCGTCCTCTTGGGCCTTTTGCTGTGTTTTCCCCAGTAGCTGATGTAAAGTCAGTGGCCACAGTGAGACCAGATAGAATTTCTACTCCCACCAATATACATTTTTTCCCGCCTGATGGTCGCAACGGGCCAATAGAATCGATCTGCCAGGAGCGCCACGATGTTTTCTTGTCTTGAATGTGTAAGGGAGGCGCTTTACCGGGATGATCTTTACTGAGTCGCAGACAACATTGCGAACAGACGGTTACTACTTGTTCACATGGCTTAACCAACACCGGCCACCCTTGGGCGAGACCTTCTTGATATAGGTCAGCCCAGCCGGTGTGACCATGCTTAACATGTAACCGTTTGAGTAAGCGTTCCCGTTCCTGACCATCATCCACAATACCGATTTGCTGCAGTCGCGGGAGGCTGTCTACCTGTTGGTTAAACCGAGCGGTGATCAAGTTGGAACTATCGTGGCCTTTTACCCAACCAATGCGCAACGCGCTCTGTTCTTCTGTTTCTAACAGTGGCTTCCAACTGTCGGTTTCCCAAACTGGGACTGTTTACCTGCCGATCATTGGCTGTCCAGTGACCTATCCATTCGGTGGCTCCTTTAAAAACAGCACATGAGTCAGCGTAAATGTAACCAGCCCCATGTTGTGCAGCGAGTAGGACAGCTCTGAGTTCCCCTACTTGTGCATCACCTTCGCCTGTTTCAGTCGCTTTTTTCCCTGCTGCTGCTTCCAGTGCTACAGCTTTGTATCTCCACTGATTGTTCTCCCTGTGGGATGGTGCATCTGTAAACCACACTTCTGTCAGATCACTGTCTTCTTTCAGAGGAGGGACTTCTTGAATGGGTGATGGTTTGTTTGGTGGAGGTTGGAATAATGGGACACCATCTGTATCTTTCTGCAGCTTGGGTACTTTAACACTACCTGCAGAGATTGGCATGATTTCATTAATGCCTTCTAAATAAACATACTGCTTTGGAGCTGTGGGTTTCTGGGCAGTGCCGGCTGGTGGGGCTGTTCCTGTACGGACTACATCCAGGAGACGGAAAGGGTCCCCGAATGATCACACTCAGTTCTTTTCTTATCTGCTCAGCTCGTTTCAACATTGTCGCTGGGGACAGTAAACCCTTTTCAAGGTCTGAATATCTGTTCTCAGTGTCATTAAAGGAGTGAGAGCTAAATTCTAGTGGTCTTTCCAGTCCCGCTGGTCCCTTCTGCCGCTAACTGCAGTGAGAACCACGTTCACTGAACCCCCATTCTACATGGACAGGATCAGTTGGATGTATAGGACCAAGTTGTTGGAATAACCTCAGCTCTTCTATTAGCAATTCCAAGGCATTAGTGTGTTGGTCAGTCCATTCCCAGGATTTTCCCTTCCTGAGCAAATTATCAAGGGGCGAGCAATGATGGAAAAGCCAGGGTTGTGTTTATGCCAATAGCTTAAAGTTCCTAGAACTTGCTGTAACTCCTTCACACTGGGTGGATTCTGCCCCTGTTCTGTTTTTTTTAGGGTATCTTGAGGGTCCGAAGCAGCTTCTTTAATCCACCAGAGCCCCAGGAATTGCACTTCCTGCGCCAGTCCTTGACACTTGGTGGGGAACGGCCCCAGTTTCAGATCTGACCTTGGGGGATGAAACCAGGCTTGGGTCTAGTGGGAGGTGTCCCTGCCCATGGCGGGAGGTGGAACTCGATGATCTTCAAGGTCCCTTCCAACCCAAACCGTTCCATGAGTCTATGATGGTGTCTGTCCAGCTGATGAGCTCCCACCTGAGTTTCACTCGGCAAAAAGCAGCAGCCGGTGCTTGGGTACCCAAAGGCTTCTTTTAAATTTTTCCTCTTCTTTGTTTCTTAACTTTTTCAACTCAAACCAAAGGTGTTGGAAAAGGCGGCCCCACGGGCAGAGAAATCATTCCTCCCTGCGAGATGCGCTGTGTCTCCACGGGGCCATCTCACCTGAAAGGAGGAAACCCACAGGTCACTCCTTTGGTCCAAAGAGTGGAGAAAAATAGGAAAGAGAAACAGCAACAACACACACACAGACACACACACACACACCCCCACCCCCACCCCCACACCCCCACCCACCCCCGACTAAAACCGCGAGTAGCGGTGACCTACCCGTCAGCTTTTAGCATCCTGCTAACCAGCTTAAAGGCACCGGTGAGGAGAAGAGTTCAGCCACAACCAGCTCGAAGGAGAAAAAGAGGATCTTGCTTTTAGGGGAACGGCTGTCTTTGCAGAAGGTAAGTGCCCCCAAGGCTCGACCGCCCCTTCAAACCTCGATTTCTCCGGCTCAGTTTTCTCTGTAACTGCTCCCACAGCACCGCGGATCCTGCAGCTTTCCCTAAATCATAATAAAACCTTCCCTAAATCCGGCTGCCGGTTTCTGACGTCTCCAACGCCTCCGAGCATCGCATGGGGATCCCGCACGCCACCGGTCCCCCGGGATTTCCAGGCTCTGACCCCTGGCTTGGCTCAGGTGCCCTCTTTTTTCACTCAATTCCTCAAGTTTTAGGTAAAAGGGCACTGGGGATGCGCCTGCCTGACCCCACAGACCTGTGCCAGAGGGGATTTTGAAAGAAATTAATAAAAAAAATACTATATGAAAGATATCTAGAATCTCTTTGGATTTAATGCAATGCTAATTAACTGTATTGCAGATGAGCAAAAATATACCCCCAAGAATGTAGGGAGGAAGAAATGCTCGATTTCTGTTGTGCGCCGGCCCCTCCCTCCCCCCAGTCCCCTTCCTGAGCTCCCTGAGCACCCCACGGTCTGGCAGAGGGGACACGTGTGACACTGCTGTCCCCTCCCTCCTGCAACACAGAGCTCATCGCAATTACTTGCACAGAGAAACAAACAAAATTTAAAAAAAAAAAATTAAAAACCCAAATTAAAGAAAACAACAAAATTTAAACTGCCCAAATTTAATAACCCAAATTAAAAAAAAAAAACAACAAAATTTAAAAACCAAAACATAGTTAAGTCATTAAATTTTTCAAACCCCCAAACCCACTAATTTCAGCCCTTTCCCCAGTCAGCTGGTTCCCCACCCCCAGCCCCAGGGAAATGGGCTTTCTCCCAAAAATCAATGCTGCCCACTCCCCCATCCCCTCCAGCCCCCCCCAAAAAAAGCTCCACAGCCCCCTCTGCCTCCTCCCCGCCCTCCCAAAGACACGGCAGCGGCACAGTGAGACAAACAAGAGGTTTATTCCATTATTTTTCCCATTACGTTCAATGGGCAACAAGAGAAAAAGGGCCGACAGTCCCATGGAACCCCTCAGTCCACAGTGACGCTCCACCGATGGGACCCACGCGACAGTGACAGGGATTTGTGTCATTTGTGTTCCACAGAATGAACCCAAAATAAATCAAATTAAAAAAAACACAATGAAACAAAAAACCTAGAACCAAACACAAAACCACACTAAGATTCAAAGTGATAAATAACACAGATTCGCTTGGGGGATTCCCCCACCCCCACCCCCAGTTTTATTTACAACACAGAGCGTTTCCAAACTAGATCATCTCTTACAATAAAATAAATATATTTCAGCATCTGCGCAACAAAAATAATTGCTGTATTTCGACATGTAGCGCACTGGGGGGAGAGGGGGGGAATTAAAATAATTTAAAAAACCCCACCTTTTTTTATTACCTTTTTACATTACACACACACACACCCCGCTTAAGGATCTCTTTTATGCGTATCATTTTAGGAAACTTCTTTCGAGGGGCCCCCGGGGGATGTGAGGAGCTGTTTGAAGGCACCGAAGCGCACAGCAGCCCCCGTCCCGCCTCGCTGGGAAGGGGCTTTGCTGCCAACTAAAGCATTGCGGGTCACTGCAGGGATATCTCTTTTGATTCCTAAAGCGACTCCAGCAGCAGCTTTGAGAGGGATTTTTCCTCCCGACTCCTCCCCGTAAAATTCTCCTCTGCACAGGGAAATATTAAATCCTCCCAAAATACAGAGCCGGCCGTTGGATCACGGGGCACGAAGGGGGGACAGGCGCAGCACTGTGTCCCACAGTCAGCCCAGGGGGTTACAGCCGCCTTTTAGGTGGCTCAGAGTCATGTTGTTAACCAAGGCCTCAGCTTTCATTTTAGTAAAAATAAATACATAAATAAATAAAAAATCTCACCCTGTAAGCAGCAAAAACCCCCGAGCTTCAAATGCAGAAGAGGGCCGCGCCGGGGAAATCTGCTTTGCTTTTTAAATAAGGAATTTTGGAGGCAGCCGCCAAGGTTTTGTGGCCCCTGGGGAGGGGGGAGATGTAGAGCCGGACTCAGCCCGCTCTGCCCCAAAACCGGCCGCGTTTTCCCTCCATTGTGATTTTCTTCTTTTCCGTCTCTGCTGGAGTGATTCCCGGCACGTGCCGAAAACAATCCCAGGCTCTGGCCCCGGTCCCTGCCAGGAGGGAGTGAAGCTCAGCCCCGCTCCCTCCTTTTACAGGGAGGAAAACAAAATGGAAAAAAGAAAACCAAATTGTCCTATATTAGAAGTGTATAATTCCATTTTAAGGGTAGGGCAGCAATAGGGCTGGTACCACAGCCCCACAGCCACTGTGGGTCACCGGTGTAATAATGTACCTCTCCGGTAATTAAAGTTTCTTTTGGGAAGGGGGGAGAGATGGGGACTCTCCTGCGCCGGGACCTTTCCCCTCCGGGGAGGCAGAGCCGGAGCAGCGAGCACGGTCCTGCCCGGAGGGCAGCGTGGAGGGGACGCGCACAGGCATCCCGGAGGAACAGCAGCAAGGAAACCCCGGCACTGCACCTTTCCCTTCCTCCGAGCCTTTTTCTTTTCCTCTTTTTAAGGGCTCAACCAGTTTCTTCCCCCTCTGACCGTCACCATGGGGCACTGGCACCAGCAGCTTTGCAAAACCCCATCCTGTAAAAGCCGCCTGATTTTGGCCCTGTTTGGGGATGCGCCGCTTCCATCCTTACAGAGCAAACTGATAGATTTGTTTTTCTCCCCCCTCCCCATTTAGCAAGAAGCACCAACGTGCCGTTGTCGTTTTGGGTCGGTTTGCTGCAGAAAAAGGCTCCCGCAGGGGACGGGATAAGCCGATGGCAGGAGGGTCCCTGCACCCATCCCACCGCTGCTGGTGGAGGGCGGCAAGGGGACCTTTTCTTCAGGGTTGTCCTCTCCTCCTGGGCTCTGCAGCCCCACGCCGCAGCCCAACGACCCCCCCCAAGATGGGAAGAGAGCACGAGAACCATCTCTGCTCAACAGCTTCTTCCTGCAAAGGGGCAGGAAAAAGGAGGAGGAAAAGGCACCTTCCCACTTGCCTCCGGGCTCATCCCACCCTGCGAGAGAGACGCGGCTTTGTGAGGAGAGGGGAGGAGGAAAAAACACCACAGAGAGAGAGCAAGGGAGGGAAAAGGAAGGAAAGCGGAGGGACAGCGGAGGGGCAGCCCAGGGACACAGAGCCCCAGGTCTCGCCTGGCCGCTCCCGCCACCACCCGGCGGATTGGAGGGGGTTGATCTGAAGCGCTGCCTTATATTAATTTAACAGCCGGGGGAGGAGAAGGCGCCATTTCTGCCTTTTGCAGCTTCCAGGCTGATGGCAGAGCCAAAACAAGAAAAATAATTATCATAAAACAAACAAACAAACAAACAAAAATTCCCCAAAAACTTCAATGTAAAACTGGAGCACAGGGAGCAAATGCTTTTCCTTCGCCTCGGCCCAAGCACCTTGCATGAAAATTTGGCAGGAGTTCAGACCAAGTGGATTTGGGAGGTTTGTACAATAGCTACTTCTCAAAAAAAAAAAAAACAAACAAAAAAGACTATTTTCATTCATAAAGAAAGTTCTACCACTGGCAAGCAAGGCGTGACCCCGAGTTATCCCTGGCAGCGCGTCAAAACGATTCCTTCCCCCAGCTCCTGCTGGCGTTCTGAAACAAAAACACACTTCTATAGTGCTCGAAAATTAATTTGTTCCTCCAAAAGATTGCTCATCTGAAGTCCCCTCGTTTGCTCCCTGTGACATCACTAATCCAGCAGAGCATCCTGTCACACAGCCTGACCTTGTCCCAAGCCAACGCCTTCACAAAGCACTTGGCATAGGAGCTTCTCCCCACACCTGCAGCCCAGAGTGGGGTGGGGATGGGGTCAGCTCTTGCAGCCCCTTACCTTCAGCTTGTGCTCCTTCCTGTTGACAATGACAGCCGTGATCTGCTGGTCCATGAATATCAAGATGGTGCAGAGCAGAGCTGGGATGGACGTGCCAACACCCGTCCACCAAGGGTTGGGCCCTATGGGGTTGACCAACCACCCGCGGTCGTCTCTGGTAGGCTGCAACAAAGCCAAACCACACATCAGGATCAACTCCCAGCCCAGCCACTTCACTGGCTTTGATTTTCCCCTCCATTGCTGTGGTGCCTCATCTCCTGGCCCTGCCTTCATGTCACCCTCTCCTACGGGGTTCAGCAGTGCCAGTGTCCTCGTCGCAAGCACCTATAGATGCTTCTGTAGGTATCAAGTTTTGGGGCTGGCTTCTTCTTTCCAGAAGGAAACGATGCACTCGGAGGTGGAAGAGGAGATGGTAACACCACCAGCATCCTCAGACTCAGCCCTGTCCTGTCCCAGCATCACGCTGTGGCATCCCCAAGAGCTGAAAGCAGCTCCACACCAAAACACCCCATTACCTTGAACATGTGGGGGACATGGAGCTTCGGTGACAGGATCCCAACCAGGAAGTCAATGAGGACCATGACGATGATGGTGAGGAAGACACCAAAGTCACTTACTGCGGACCGTACCTGGGGCAAGAAAGCAGAGCTGAAAGGGACAGCACAAACAGGGCCATACCGTGAGATGGAAAAGTTAAAGACATCAACAGCATTAAGGCTGGTTAACAAATTCCCACCACTCTGAGGACATGCAGCAAATCCCTCGGTTAGATACCGTTGCTGTGTTTGTCCCTGTGAGATCTGGTGTCAGAGAATAAAAAAAGTTTAATAAAAGCCAATAAATATTAAAAAAATAAGGAAACAGATGTCTGCCACTACAGCTGCACTCACAGCTACAATGGGAATAAGGCACTGAGGCATCATTTACTCCTCAAAAGGAAGAAACAGTGTCTTTTGTGTCTTTTTCTATGGCAGCTCCTCATTTGAATCAACTTTCCCCTTGGGCACACCAGGTGAAAAAAAAACACAAACAAAAAAACAACAAACAACCAACTTTGGAAGACCTGATTTCCCACTGCCTGGGCAAAAAAACGCTCCAGGACGGGTTGCGAGGCAGGTGGGAAACGCTATGATCGTTTTGCACTCCTGGAAATGAGTGAGGGACATCCAAGTTTGGCCTTCAAGGTCAACATTTCCCAGTTTGACCAAGCGGTGGCAAACACTGCTTAGTGCTCCGGGAAAGCCATTTTGGGAAATGAGTGGGGAGACTGCTGCTGGCCACTGTCTTCTACCTACTCTGGTTGGGAAGTAATGGCTGGTTTTAAACTTCTTCAATAATCTCGACAGGACAAAGGTGGAGAAGAAGAGGATGTAGCACCAGAAGAGGACTTCAGGTGTGTAGGGGCCATCGTGTCCACAGGCAGGTCCATGAAACTCTCCACGACAGCGGAGACAGGAGATGTGATGGGACACCGTACCACAGACCTACGGCACATCCTCCGCTTGAACGGCAGGTAACCGTGGCTGAAGAAGACACCAGAGGGGAAGGAAACACTGGAAACTCTTGGGGAGAGTGAAAGAGGGAACGGGGAAGGAGGGCTAAGACAACAGTGACAGGAAAGGAGAAGAGACAAATTGTCCCTTCCCAGGGGCAGGCTCACAGGGGGCGGGCTCACAGGACACAGCCAAGGGGGGTGAAGATGTCCATAAGAGCGTCCCACCCTGTGCCTGAGCTCTGCTTCCAGCAACAATGGCCCAAGGAGCTGCTCAGACATGCAAGTTTATGCACGTACCTTCAGACAGCGCTGAGTAAGAAAGCAAGGCCTGGAGTTACTAGGAACCAATTAAGGAAGCTAATTATGGCCTTCAAGCATGAACTGAAGTCCTCCAACTTCTCCAATAACCAAAGCACCCACTGAACCTTGCTCCCAGACAGAACCGCTGTCCTGAGGATAACAGTTATTGCCCACCATGTCAGGGATGAGGTGGACTCTCCTTCCCAGGCCCAAGGGGGTTAAACCCACACCTTAGACTGAAATAACGACTTTTCAGAGCAGCACTGGCACAGTTGGAAGCCCATCATCACCTGAAGGGCTCTGAGCTTTGCACCAGGCCAGTGCCCCTGGACGCCACGGCCGCGGCACAAGGAAGCAGTGACTCGGGGCACTTACAGTCACTGTGAGGTTCTCCCAGGTGATGCCAGACACATTGATCTTTTTGCTCTCCCAGAACTGCAGGGTTTCGTTGCTGGGATGGGTCGGTGCCTCACACTTACAGCTGGGAGGAGAGAAGCCAAGACAGAGGTGAGGGGAAGGCGATGGAGGTGCAGCCCTGAGCTCCTGCCAAGGGGCAGCGGCACTTTAGGAGGAAGAAACCCACTAGGAGATGGTGAGGAAGTCCAGCTTGCTGTGCGTGTGCACAGGGTAGGCTTCTCGCAGGTGACTCAGCTTCTCCAGAGCCTCATAGATGAAGATGATGCAGATGAGGGAGGCGAAGGCTTCTTCGGTGAAGCGGGTGATGTAGCACACCAAAGAGCTAGCGTCAGTGGCCACCAGCACCATGCAGAAGGCAGCGGTCCACAGCCCAATGCACGCCCGTACAGAGAGGAAGAGTGCGTAGTCCCTGGGAAAGCAAAAGAAAATGCAGGGTGGAGAGGGCAGCAAGAGGCTCCGAGCCGTGCCTTCCTTTGGGGAAAGTCGGCAGCAATTCAGGAGCGCGTCAAGGCTGCGGATGGTAAACGCAGTTTCCACGTCCTACGACAGACAGCCTCGGGGCTGCGGCGCAGGGTGTGGGCCCGCAGGAGGAGAGGCCAATTATTTAATTATCATTCTTTAACAATTACCTTGTGTTAATGCCTCGGAGGCTAATTGAGGTCAGGTCCCTGTTGTGGAAGGTGGTGTTCTCCCACATCACCCCGATGCCCTAACAGCGAAACCGGCTGGGTTTGCACCCAGTTACCTGCTGCCAGCAAGTTGGGGCTTCATAATAAATTTAATTGCAATAAGGGGGTTAATCTCCCATCACAGTTGCCACAACAAAAAGACTGTCATGGAAAATATCCATTTTGCCTGAGAAGCTCCTGCTTTTTCAAAAATCATCAAAACATTGGACCAGAAAACTCTTAGGATATGTGGGTAAAATATATTTCCACTTCCAGCAAAAAACATGCAAAAAAGTGCCCGAGTTTGTACTGAGAGGAAAGCAAATCTTCCCTCATTCCCAAACCAGAGTCATTTGTCTCATCTTCCCTGTGCAGCCCATCTCGGGCATCCATATCCTTGTGGTTTCTCCTCCTCCTGCTCTTTCACTTTAACTCTAAAAACCCCGAACCGCCCATCCATCCTTCAGAGACCGAGGGCTCCTGCACCGTCACATACTAAAGCAACAGCGCGTGATGTCTGTGACACAGAAGACAACTTAAATCTACCAACTACCACTAAGAAAAACATCTTTTCTCCATCCCTGCCTTCTTCTGAAGGCGCTCGCAGCACCTGGCCGCAGCAGCCAGCCTTACTTGCAGAATTTGTAGAGGATCTTCTCGAACACGAGGACGTGGCCGGTGCTTCCGAGGATGGTGAGAGGTTGGCCAGCAAAGAGGAAATACACCACGCCGGTCATGGATGCGCCCAGCAGCGACTCCATGGCACTCTGTCCAGGGAAGAGAGGCAGCAGCGAGTAATTAAATCATTAGAGGGAAAACCACAAGTGCAAATTCACTGCAGCAAGGACTTTTGCATGAGTGTTGTCCTCCCTCGTGCCACCCAACAGAGAGAGGTGCTCACTATGTGGCCGTTGGTCGCCTCCCCCAGCAGTCCCCCGAAGGTGATGATGGGGGACATGCAGGCACAGTAGAGGAAGAGGAAGGACGCCAGACACTGCAGGCTCAGACCATCCCGAAAGTCACTCCAGAACCAGGGGGCTTTTCGCTTCACATCCCGGATCAAACCTCCAAAGAGCCTGGAGGAAGGAAAAAAAATTAAACCATTTTCGTGGAAGACCACGTTAAGTTTTCTTGGCTGAGGAAGGACAATCGCAAGCACAGAGTAACTTCCATTGCTAAAAAGAAGTCTCCTTCTCCCATTTTAGCCCCAGTAGAAACTGAGGCATACAAAAAAACCACAGAATCACAGAATAGTCAGGGTTGGAAGGGACCTCTGGAGATCATCTAGTCCAACCCCCTGCCAGAGCAGGGTCACCTACAACAGGTTGCACAGGACAGCGTCCAGGCGGGTTTTGAACATCTCCAGAGTGGGAGACTCCACAACCTCTCTGGGCAGCCTGTTCCAGTGCTCCACTACCCTCAAAGTGAAGAAGTTCCTCCTCATGTTAAGATGGAACTTCCTATGTTCAAGCTTGTGCCCATTACCCCTCGTCCTATCAATGGGCACCACTGAAAAAAGACTCCTCCCATCCCTCTGGCATCCTCCCTTTAAGTATTTGAAAGCATTAATAAGATCCCCCCTCAGTCTTCTTTTCTCTACACTAAAGAGACCCAAGTTCCTCAGCCTTTCCTCATATGAAAGATGTTCTAATCCCCTAATCATCTTCGTAGCCCTTTGCTGGACCCTCTCCAGCAGATCCCTGTCTTTCTTGAACTGGGGAGCCCAGAACTGGACGCAGTACTCCAGATGCGGCCTCACCAGGGCAGAGTAGAGGGGGAGGATGACCTCCCTCCACCTGCTGGCCACACTCTTTTTGATGCACCCCAGGATGCCATTGGCCCTCTTGGCCACCAGGGCACATTGCTGGCTCATGGTCATCCTGTTGTCCACCAGGACTCCCAGGTCCCTTTCCACAGAGCTGCCTTCCAGGAGGTCAGCCCCCAACCTGTACTGATGCGTGGGGTTATTCCTCCCCAGATACAGTACCCTACATTCACCCTTGTTGAATTTCATTAGGTTCCTCCCTGCCCAACTCTCCAGCCTGTCCAGGTCACGCTGTAAAGCAGCACAGCCTTCTGGCCTGTCAGCCACTCCTCCCAGTTTAGTGTCATCAGCAAACTTGCCGATGGTACACTCTATCCCTTCATCCAGATCATCGATGAATATATTGAACAGGACTGGACCCAGTACTGACCCCTGAGGGACACCACTTGTTACTGACCTCCAACTAGACTGCACCACTAACCACAACCCTCTGAGCTCTATCTGTCAGCCAGTTCTCAATCCACCCCACTGTCCATCCTCCAACAAAAGAAACCCTCCAACAAAAAGAAAAAGAGACCAAACCTGAGAGCCCGTCCCCTCTTATTGCAACAGTCCCTCACTTTGAGAAGCAGCAGAGCTCTACCTGGAGGTACTTACACATCTGCTTCCACCCCAAAGCAAGAAAACCTGTGTGCAACCACGCTGCGGCTGAGCCCAGCTGCCCAAATCTCCCACCCACCCAGCCCAAGGGACCAAGCTGGTAACCTGGAGCCCCTTCACTGACCCACTTCACCCCAAAACTCTGCTAGAAGGGAGGTGCGCACTCAGATTTTAGGGGCAAACAGAAAAACACCCCACCAAACTATTGCAGTTCACACCTTCCTGTCCGCTCCAGTTCAGGACCGCTGTGTTTCTCCGGCTTGCTGTGAGAAGCGCTGTCATCGAGAGCTTCTGGCACCTTCCTTTTTTCTTGGTAAAATGGAAATAAGATAAAGATAGGTCTTTTAAGCCACTGGCTTGTTTTGCTTTTTGGGCTGGGTATGTGACCTGTAAATTTGGGCCCCTGAGCAGCACCCCCAGCCGTGCTGCCCTCCTGCCCGTCCCCCTCGTGCCTCCTTCTGCCGCAGCACCCACCTGCGAAGGGACGTTTTTCGGGGGCTCAATTCGGATGGAGGGATCCCACTCTCCTGGCGGCAAAACCATGACCTGATCCAGAAACTCATCGATGCCAGCCACCAGGTCAGCCCGGTTCTTGGCTTTATAGGCAACGTCGTGGAAGACCTGCCGTAGGAGACAACCAGGTGAGAGGATGACCCATCTCGGATGTCCTAACCAGTGCAATAAGCTCTTGGCTAAATGCAAGGTCATTTTCCGCAAATCGCCTGTTGGAAATGGCAGGAAATATTCCCCCCAAAGGAAAAATCTGTGCATCACAGTATTTGTAACCATCTCCACCAGGCTCCCGTCCCCCATGGCACCCCACAGCCTTCTGCTTCAAGAGGAGAAGTTTCACTGGCCCTGGCAATGCCACCACTGGGGGCAGCACGCTGGGGACCCTGGGGAGAAGGATGAGGTGCAGGCTGCAGCCCAGGTGGGATTTTAGCCTCCTGCAGGCAGCTAAGAGGGACAACAAACCCTCTTCCTCACTACTACAGAGACAGGGAGAGGTGAAGAAAGCCCCCAAAATGACCCGGAGATATCTCTGATCTCGTCACACCTCATCCGTCATGATAGTAGCCATGGACCTGCAGTTCAGCCTTTGCAGCAAAAGGAAGAATTCTCTTTTGCTAAAAGCCATCATCAAAGTGCTTATTCATCACTCCACTCAGATAATTATTTCCCATCCTAGATAATGACATTTTTTGCCCGATCTGGCGTTTCTCCTTCTCCATGGCTCTGTGCAAGCCTGGCCAGACCCAGGGGAGAGGGGCTAGCCCAATATTTAGGGCTGAACCGGTGCCAATCGATGGCCGCTTTGCATGTGAGCGTGACAGGCCGAATGCAGGTGTGGTAACGGGATTTATCTTCTGCCCCCAGACACCCCATCCCAGCGGGTGTAGTTCATCCTCGGCACCGAGGAGGATGAGCAGCACATTCCCCACCACTTGTTCACCGAGCTGGATGAGATCTTCCTGAAGGAGGGTGAAGATGCCGAGTGGAAGGAAACGGCAAGGTAAATCCCTGCTGCCAGCTGCGGTGGCGGCCGCGGGCTCTGCCTTCCGCTCTCTGGGACGCAAAGCTTTTGCAGCTGCAGGTGCCGATGCGCGGAGCCTTCTCCTCTTGCCGCCCCGTAGCTGCACCAAAGGGGTTGCAGAGCTGAGGCTGTTTTCTTGCAACGGGGCCGATCGTGCCCGATGTCCGCAGGTGGCTGAAGTTTGAGGAGGACGTGGAAGACGGCAGCGAGCGCTGGAGCAAGCCCTACGTGGCCATCGATTGGCACCAGTTCAGCCCTAAATATTGGGCTGGCCCCTCTCCCCCGGGTCTGGCCAGGCTTGCACAGAGCCACGGAGAAGGAGAACCATCTGTTCCACCTCTGCATAAGGATGGGCCACTTTCCTTCCCCACGTTTCCATTTTTAAAGGCAGGATCCCTCTAAGGAAGACCAGCCTCAATCCATTATGCCTTCAACTGCCTCCCAAATAATGCCACTTTCCCTCAGAAGAACAGCAAACCACACCAATCAGCCACACGGACCTGCTTGCAGAGGACCCCGGCACCCACGCAGCCCCGAGGAGGCTCACGAATGCTGCGGCGGGACTTACAGTGGTAGCCCTGCTCCATCGGGGCACAGTCCTCCTGTTCCTTCTTCCGATGCTTCTGGCGGTGGGGTCGGTGGTGCCGGTGGCTTTGCCTCACCAGCGGCATCCGCATGCCCACGGACAGGGTGTGGTGGCCTGCAAAAAAAGCAGCGTTCTCATCACTCTCGATATTGCGGAGATGGTTGACGCCGCTGCCATGATTAAACCAGCACAGCCATCCCAGGAGGAAACACCAACTTCTCTTCATTTTAGTTTCACTGCATTCCTGAATGTCAGAGACCCGTCCCTTTTTCCAAGCCTGTTTTACTCTAACTTTGCAACAACAGAGCAACAACAAGCGATGGCTCCGGGTCACCTAAAAGTGCCCTGAAAGTATCAACCCTCGTCTCAAATTCCAGCTTTGGCTGGACAACACTCAGACCTGCTCATTAAGCAGCCACAGAAGGTAATTATTTTTAAAATCTTTGTCAGCACAAGGCGACAAGAGGAGATCCAATTAGTCCCGTGATAATGAAGTCTGGAACAAAAAAAAAGAAAATCACAGCCCTGTGTCTGCAGCCATCAAATTATTCTCCTGACCTCTCCAAGCCAAGAGCAGCCTCTGAGAAAACAAGCTGGGAACTGCCCAGCTCCGTGGCCAACACTCACACCACAGATGCCACGGGGGCTTTTTCCCCTCTGTCTAAAAGCCACAACATTAAAAAAAATGTGAAAATAACTGTGCTTGTTTATTTAGAAGCACGCCACGTTTCGCTGCAGGTGATGCGTACACTGAGCACAGGACGCGGCAGGGACTTTGCGCAACGGGAAAACGCATGGGGCTGGTGCCACCTCTCCCGACTCACCTTCCAGCTCCTCCTTCTCATAGTGAATATTGGCAACGGTGCTCGTTCTTCCCTGGTCCATCACCGCCTCCTCGTCATGTCTCTGTTTAGCGAGAAGAAGAAGGTACAAGTTGGGGCCAGGTGAGGAGAGCTCCCTTACGTCCTCCCAGTCATCACCCATCCCCGCGGCCACGCGAGCCAACGAGCATCACACCTCTGCATGTCTCCTCCTTCAGGCACAGCCCTAAAAACACGGACTTGGAGGAGGTTTTTTTTCCCCTACCCAAATAAAACCACCTGTAATGTCACCTGTATTGTATACACCGTGAGTCTGGAAGGATTTACTAAAAGGGGAGACAGTTGAGTGTTTCAAACCAAAACCAAGCCTCCTGCTTCATTCTTGTGGTTCCTTTCGAAAAATTAAAATAGGGATTTCCAAACTGGGGGTGGGCTGGGGAGACCCAACCCCACACTTTTGAGCACAGCCAGTTTCATTCTCCAAACGTGATACCTGCAGGACTCACTAGATGGCACTTGGCCACAGGACATGGCCACCACCAACCTCCAAAGGCCCTCAAGAACCTGCAAGGGTGAAGCTTCGTCTTCAGCCCAACCAGGCTCAGGCTTCTCTTGCTGCAAGCCCGCTTTCCACACAAAACTGCATTTTTCTCCTCAAAAAAAAAAAAGCCAAGGGCTGAGCGCTAATGCCCTCCTTGGCTGAAATACCACTGCCAGCGCTGCACAAAGAGCATCTGTGCCTTAAAAGCTGAAGGAGAACTACAGGAGTTCTCTTCTCCCCTT
This sequence comes from Vanellus vanellus, assembly GCF_965231255.1. NCBI lineage: Eukaryota > Metazoa > Chordata > Aves > Charadriiformes > Charadriidae > Vanellus > Vanellus vanellus. Next base: position 444,251 of record NW_028126911.1, on the reverse strand, counting down.
GCCCCCGGGGCTGGGGAAGCATCACTGGGATCACCGCGCTCAAAGAAATAAAAAACCAACCACGTCTCACACTCGAGTTGCAACTGCAGCTTTGAAAGGGCCTCCAGGAAACCCTTCTCTTTAGAGAAGATCAAAATACCGGAAATCTGCTTTTTATCCCCCAAATTCCTGCTTCGACCGAATGGCATCACCTGCTGCTGTGGAGCAGCGACGCTCGGGGAAGCTCACCTCCCACTCGCCAGCCAATTTAACGAGCAAAAGGAACAAACGTTCCCATCTGGGAATGAGCTTTTTCTGGCCCCTGAGTACTTTGTCCTTTGCCGCCGCTGCCAGGTGCCTGGAAAACATCAAAGCATCGAAACTGGGCTGGGAAAGGGGATGGCGAGCTCACTTTTGAGTTTCGGAGCAGAGAGTGTTGTTCCATCTCAAGAAAACTTCTCCAAATTATTATTTTGCTGCAGCATTTTTTTTGTCCCAGCAGGAGAGAGAGGGATTTTTGACTGTCCTGCCTCAGTTTACCTGTCTCAGTGCAACTCCTCCAGTTAGAAAGAAAAATCTTTCCCTGGGGAAGCGTTGGTGTAATTGAGGATGAGGAAAAGTACAAAGCAGAGGTTCAGGTCCGGCTTTGAGTCCTCCCGGTGCCGGGGGAGGCCAAAAGCATCGCACGAGCACGCAAACTTCCCACCTCGGCCCCCTCGTCCCGTCACACGCAAGCTGGACTGGCCACCAGCAGCAGGAGGGAGGATTAATGTAATTAATCTCACGCAAAGTGTAATTAATAACACTGATCCCAGTGTTATAAGGGGATGAGGGGCCAAACTGGGGGAGCTGCTCTGGTGGCGGAGCAGGAGACCCCCCTCCTTGCCCCTCTCCATCTCCATCCTACCCAGACGAAGCCACCGGTCCTGTGGCTCCCTCCTTTGCTATCGTGGGGGTCAGCACCGTCCCCTGCGGGGACCCCTCTGGCTCCTGAGCCAGGATTTGGGCTGTGACGGGGACTGGACCCGGGAGAGGACACATCTCCAGAGCCCCAAAGTGGGGCTGTGAGGGGGGGACACATGCAGGTCACAGCTGAGCATCACCAGGACGTGACCGTCATCCCTTGCTGGTGGAGACGCAAATTCCTCTCAGTCTTTGCCGTGAGCTGTAATTTCAGGGCAGATTAATTAATTCCCCACCTCTCGTTTGCCCCCGAGAGCAGCTCCTGCAGCCGGGTCCCATGGGTGCAGCGGGGGGGCGGACAGGCCCTCCCCCAGGCTAAGGAAATGCAGAAAGATGGGGGGACCACCCAGCCACCTCCTGCCTGCACCCCAACACCAGGCGCATCCGCACAAGCGCCCGGTGGGACAATAGCTGAGGTGACCGGGTGGCATGGGGCTCTGTGGGGACAGTGGCCTTTGTCCCCCTGCTCTGAAGGGCCACAGCATCACCAGGGGGTCACATCGAGATGCGGAGGAGGGGACAAGGAGGGGGGGTCTGGTGGGGAGACCCACAACAGGCATCGCCCAGGTGCCTCCCTCCCACACCCACCTTGGGTACCCCTCACCTCCCCCTTTGAGCCCCCACCCCTCCGCCTTGCAGATGCCTTACACCCCCCTTCAGCGGCCTGCTGCCCCCCCTCCTTGCACACCCCCAGCACCCCATTTTAGACACCTACCACCCTCCTTACCCCCTCCAACCTTGCAGATGCCCTTCACTCCCCTTTCCATGGCCCTCACAGCCCCCCCCCTCCCCCCCGTGCAGATGCTTTGCCTCCCCCATTTGCCCCCACCCCCTGCTCCCCCTGTGTTTCCTCCCTGCCATGGGAAATGCCGCAGTGAGCAGCCATGGAGCATCCTCCAGCCACACCGGCGGCACAGCCCGCCCGGGGGTACCGGGCATCCCCCTCCCTGCCCCGGTGCCGCTGCCCCCCACCTGACAGCTGAGGACCCCATCGGCCCATTGCTGCCGGCGGGCATGGCGGGACTGGGGGGAGATAATTGCTTGATAACGATACTCTTAAGACATCCAAACAAAACACCAACAAAAATCACTACGATCACAAAAATGAATAGGTTTCGCAATAGGCTTTGCAGCCGTCAGCTCAGGGCAAACTCAAAGCCATGCAAGATTTTGTTCAACCATCCGACTTCTATTGCCTCTCGTAGATTTCTGCCATCCAAGTAGAAGGCAAATTAATTTTTCCTATTTTCTCTTTTGACTGATTCCCTGTCCAATCAACACACCAAGGAGTAGATCGCATGTAATGCCATTCTCCGTGTTCTGCCGTCTTCCAAACTGAAGGGAACTGCATTCGAGAAAGTGCTCGAAAGCCCAGCAGTTATCACCTCTGTTTTGGACCTGCACTTAAAGGAGATGCAGTTTCTCAGCCCCAGCCTGAGAAGTGAGCTGCACCAGCCAGTGAGAACCACGCTGTTGTGGGTTTGCAACCACCAGTCCCCATCTGCCACCCAGTCTGGGGTGCCAAACTCGTATTCCAAAGCCACAGGCGCAGATGCCGGCAGCCAGCTGCCTGCTCGCAAGGACCCATGCAACAGCGCCCCATCTCAGAGCATCTATGACATCCTTCTGGGGTAGGACCCGAGGAGAGCATACCCGAGATCCACCAGCAACTGGAAAACTACATCCTGGAGCCCCTCTGCAAGCGCAGCACCAGCTGCTGCGCTGGTGGAAGAAGAACGAGCATCGCTTCCCGGCCATGGGGCGGCTGAGCCGGCAGTACCTCGCCATCCCCACCACCGCCTTCCTGCCACACCAGGCCTTCGCTGCCGGGGAAAGCACCCTGGAGCATCGGTGCGCTGTCCTGGCGCTGGAGAATCTGGTCCAAATTCTGTTCTTGCATCCACATTCTGATTTTTTAGAATGCACAATTTTTGGGATGGCGACTGAGAAATTAGGTCTTGTGGTTCCCATTGAAACACCCATTAATTCATTCAACCAAAACCCAGCCAAATGAAAAGGCGATGTTAAACCTCAGCCCCGAGGGAAAAGAAATGTGCCCGACCAGGTGCTAAAAGGCGCTCTGGCAAACCACCCCCCCTCTCCAAACTGCAGTTTGCTCCAGGAAACTGACAAGTTTTCTTCCTCTGCAGCCTCAGCGAGGCTGTAGATTTTTCCACCCTGCAGGGAAAGAAACAATCCTCAAAAGCAGATGTTATTCTGCCTGCAAGGAAAGCTTTAAAATATTTTTCTTTTTTTAAAGGCAGAATGCCTAAATGGAACATCCGAGCTGGTTTCTCCATGAAAATTACACTTTGCACTTGCACAGCAAAGCAACGCTCATTAACCAATCTCATAAAGCTTCGCAGGCATTAAGAAACACTCCACGTAACACACATGCGTGCACCCTGTAAGCACACGTGCAAAGAGGAATCCCCGTTTACGCACCCCGGCTATATCAAACCGCACTATTTCCCTCACAAGCCGTGATGGAAACGGGCCACGCTCCCATTCCTCGGCTCCAGAGCTCCAGCGATGCCGGGATCATGCCGACCCTCAGCCGCTGCGGGCATCAGCTCTGCTAACACCCCGCTGGTGGGTCAGCGACAGGAATCTGGGAGCAGGAAGGGGATTGTACCACCCAGGCTCCCCAAAATCCCCCGCACTTAAGAGGAATGAGAATCTCAGGCTCCCCTAAGCCACCACATTTCTCACCGTGACCACTGCACTAACACCCAGAGCAGTTTTTAAGCAGCACGCACCAGGTTTAACCTCTGTGCCTGAGAAAGTCCCTGTCCTGAGGGCTGCCGGTCCCCTCGGCCCAATGCAGGAGGCAGCAGCAAACCCCTCCAGACAGGGCAAGAGGTGCTTGTAAGAGTGACATCCAGCTAATAACCAAAAAGCACTTAAACCAACCCCAAACTTTGGAGACATTTAGTCTTGGGCCAGCAGCAGCATGTTGCTCAGTAAAGCACGCTTCCACGACTCCCCTCAATTAACCGTCACCTCCAGAGCCCGATCTCTGAAGGTGAGAAGTTCCTTTAGGTTGACTCTTGACATCCCTTTCCCTCCTACAGGCAATGAGACCCCAAGTATTTCCACTTGAGAGTGCAGTTCCCCTTCCATGAGCACCCAGCTCGCTCTGCAGTTTTGGATTATCACTCAGCAGGGAGTGCGGGAGTCGCGGCAGCAGTTGCATCGATAAGCAATCTGTGCAACAGTTCCTAAAACAGGGGCTGCCCACAATCAGAAGTTGACTCTTTGGTACAAACTCCCTCCACACCAGTCATCACACAGGGGGAAAAAAAACAACCAAGCTATTGTAGGGCTCAGTATTACCCATTTCTCCGCAGCTGGGCAGAAATACACACTTTTGCGGCTTTTCCCACACTGGAAAATTCAAAGCATTAGTACTAAGAAAAAGACTTCTTTTTCTAATGCCTCTGTTGGAGGGCTCCGGCACGTGGTCTGCAACGAGCGAATATCCACACAAAAACAAGCCCCAAAAGTCCCACAAAGCTGCTTTACCTCTTACGGTTTATTGCTGGGGTCCCCACCAACACCTAAACCCACGTCCCACCCCCCACACGGTACATCCTTTGCCATTTTGAACTTTGCTGAAAAACATTTTACCATTTTCCACCCCTCTTTCTTGGGAAAAGAAAGAGGGAACGAGACAACTCCAAGCCACTCTCTTTTATTTGATTTGCAGTGATCTGACAACACCAGCCCTTCCCGCTGCCTTAGGCTTTGGGAAACAATTCAAGGGTCCTCAGCCACCAGTAAGGAACGAGCTGTTATTCATGGGCCAATCAGTAGAAACAGCAGCCCCGATCATTAGGAGAAAGTCTCATTTTTCAGTCATGGATTTTCACGGGTTTTGTTTTCAGGCCACCCAAACAGGGCGCGCTTTTATAGCCATCAGCAATTAAGTTCTCCGTCCCCTCCAGAAAAGCCTTTTCCTAAAGGCGCTCTCCTTCCAAGGGCAGACCCACAAAAAGAAGCCCACACTGCTTAATCCATTTCACAGAGAATTTCAAATGCAAACAACAATTAAACAGGACGTCTTTTCCCCGCTTCAGGGAAAGCCAGTAATATACACCTTGGCAACAGATTTAGCAAATCTATCATTGTAATGCCTTTGCATTTCCCATTTCCACCTGGAGAGCAGGCTGAAAGGACTCTCATAAAAAAAAAAACAAATCAACCACAAAACATATTCCTGTCTAGGGGGTAATTTTATGAAACGATTTGAACACCTTAACGATTTGAACATCTTTTTACAGGTACAAGGCAACAAGAAACATTCTCGAGGTGAAAAAAAAGAAAACCCCACCTAGTCACCTCTTTACCCCAAAGATCTTTTCACCACATGGATTCCACCACCAATACACAGCTGCTAAATATCCCCGGCTGCTGCCGATCCATAAGAAACCCTTCAAAATACAAGAGAACGCTGAGCCCGGCGCGCTGACGGTGCTGCCAGGGCTGTGAGTCAGAGCTGGACAGAGTTGCAGCCCCTGAGGCTGAAATCAGACCCACGTTTAGGCACAACCCGGGGTTTTAAGCCTCGCTACAAACCAGCCCACTGCTTTTGAAAAAAAAAAAAACAAACAGGGAGATTCACCTCAAAAAAAAACACGTTCTCGACGCCAAAGGGGCACTGGTCCATGCCCGCCGTCGCCCTTCGGGCCAGTTCCATGGGGCTTCGCTTGACCTGGAGCAGAACTCGCGGGCGTGAGGACAACAAGCCCCCTACACAAAATCTAAAAAAAAGGAAAATTTAAATAAGATTCGCTGTTACTCACCCACCAAAGCCTAACCACTACAACTGGCCCTTTCACAACCAGGCCTGATCGCAGAAGAAAACTGAAATATCCCAATTCCCGGTTCAAACACAAGGCGTGGAGCTGCCCAGACCCCACGTGTGGGCTGGGCAGACGGGGGGCTCTTCTTCTCAAATCCTGCAGGAAGAGAAAGGGCAGGAGTGTTTTCCCAGCCCTGGAAGAGGCTGTGGGGAGAAGGTGGGAGGGAGGAAAAGGCTGCCCAGGAGTGGAGTCGGGGGAAGGAGAGGGCTCCATCCATAGGGGAAACGCCATTCCTGGCCACACAGGAGGCTGCGGGACCACCCTGGGGATGGATTTGGGGGCTCTCCCTGAGGGAAACCCCATTCCCGGCCACGCAAGAGGCTGTGGGGACACCCCGGGAATAGGTTTGGAGACTCTCCCTGAAGGAAACCCCATTCCCGGACACACAGGAGGCTGTGGGGCCGCCCGGGGGACAGATTTGGGGGCTCTCCCTGAGGGAATCACTGCTCCCAGCCATGCAGGAGGCTGTAGGGCAACGACAGAGATGGATTTGGGGCCTCTCCCTGAGGGAAACCCCATTCCCAGCCATGCAAGAGGCTGTGGGGACACCCCGGGAACGGGTTTGGACACTCTCCCCGAGGGAACCGCTGCTTCCAGCCTCACAGGACGCTGTGGGGCCGCCCGGGGGAAAATTTGGGGGCTCTCCCTGAGGAGAGCCTGTGGGGAGGAGGGAGGCGGGGGCCGCCCCAGGGCCGGGGCCACTCCTGGAAGGGGAGGGGGGGATCTCCAGCCGCCCACGCGGGGCTGCCCGAAGCCTGAGGAGATGAAAAGAAGAGGAAAAAAGAGGAAAATTACCTCACCGCCATCGCCTCTCACAGCCCCGGCCCTCCCCGCCGCGCCTCATAGCGGCCGTGTGCGGTGTCACCTGAGCGGGGGGCGGGGGCTGAGGCAGGAAAAGGCGAGAGGGGGAGGGAAGGGCCATTTTGAATGGGAGGAGAGGGGAAGGGGGGGCGAAAGATGGGGGGAGGGGGAGGAGAGAGGAAGAGAGGATGGTGGGGGGGGTGGGAGCGAGTGTGTGAGGGGAATAGGTGTTGCGTGAGGGGGGAGTGAGGGGGGAATGGGTTTTCGGGAGAGGGAGGTTTGCAGGGCTGTGAGGTGCCTGTGAGAGAGGAGGCCCCGGAGGGAGGTGAGTGGAAAGGGCTGTGTGTGGAAAGAAAAGCTTTAAGGACAGGCTGGGCTGGGGAAAGGCGGTGGGCCCTGAGGGAGGGCTTGGGGAGCGGGGCTAGAAGCGTGGGTTTGGGGCAAAACTCTGGGAAAGAACTGCAGGAAAGGGCCAATCTGAGTATACAGTTTTCGCGAAGCTTCGAGGAAAAGGTGACCAAACGCGCCTCTTGTCCTTTTGTGGGCTGGTTTTGTCTGAGTTATTCATGCGAGTGGATTTTTGCCACATGGGATGGGAACTTTCGCTTCCCGGGATAGCTGATGCCCCTGGATAACCACTGCCCGCGAAGCACTGTGAAACCCCGTGTTCAAAAATGAGAACAAAGGCCGGGTTTTGCCTCTCGGAAGGATCTCTAAGCACCGCCTCCACGTTATTTTCAGTACCTTTCTGGTTGTTTTCTTCCCCCCCATCCCCGTGATGTCCGTCGGAGGGACTGGCGGAGCTCTGCAGGCGGATGTCCGTCTCATTTTGGGGAGGGCTAGGATGGTTTCGGGGGGTCCCGGCTGATTTTGGGGAGGGCAGGGATGGTTTCGGCCTCGCATTGTCCGACGCGGAGAGAAGCTGTGGTGCGGGGCTCGTTCTCCTCGGCGCGGCGCGGCCCCGCCCCCTCGCTCGCGTTTGCCGCGGCGACGCAGGGGGGCGTGGCCCGGGTTTTCGCCTCGGCACATGCGCGGGTGGGCGGACGTGAGGGGGAGCACTTCCGGTGTACGGCGGCGGTCGGGAGCTGCGACGGTCGGTACCGGGGGAGACGGGGGGACGGGAGCCGAGGAGGGCGGGAGCGGGCAGGAGGGCGGGAGGGAGCGAGCGGGCGGGCGGGCGGGCGGGGTGGCGGCGGCGGCGGCGGCGGCGGCGGCGCGGAGGTGTGCCGGGCCAGTTCGGGGGGTTTGTGGGGTGGCGGGACCGGTCTGGGGGGCTCGGGGGGCGGTCTGGGCCTGTTTGGGGGGGACAGAGCCGAGTGGGGGGTCCCCGGGGGAAACAGGGCCGATTCAGGCCCCCCCCGTCCCCGTCCCCCGCTGCCGCCCCCTCACCCCCCGCTCGCTCCCCGCAGGTGGCGGCAGCCCCGGCCGCAGCGCAGGGTGCCCGGGGCCGGCCTGGCCGGGCGCTTGGCTCCGCTCTGGGCTCCGCTCTCAGCCCCCCCCCGCCCCCGGCAGGTCAGCCCGGCCGTGCCCCCTTCGCCCGCCTCCAGCCCACGGCCGAGTCCCCCCAGGTACCCCCGAGATGGGTCGGGGGGTGTCAGCGCTGGGCCCCCTGAAGCGGGGGTGGGTGGTGGGCACGGGCATTGCTGGGAGCCCGTGGGCAGCCCTGGGACCCCCTTAAAGCCCACGGACACCCCCGGGGCCCCCTTGTCTCCCCCAGAGCCGACGGGGAGCCGTAGCTGTGGAGTCAGCTTAAGGAGTCTGCCCTAAGGACTGCTGCTTTTTGGAGCGTTGGGGGAGGGGGAGGGTTGTCGGTGTGGGGAGTGGAGGTGTGTGGGAGGAGTCCCGTGTCTTGAGGGAGGTTTGGGGATGTTGAGCAGATTTGGGGGAGTGGGGGAGGGGTCCCCTCACTTGGAACCCCCTGGTTCTTCTAAACTGTGGGAGGCAGCGGGCGTAGGGGGAAGGCAGTAGAGTGGGTTGCTGTGTTTCAGTCCTTGGTTGAGAGTCAGCGACTCTGCTCCCTTGCTGCTCAGCAGACTCTTAGCTCCGTGGGGCTGTTTCTCCAGGCAGGCTACGACTACAGAAACGGCCCCACTTCCTCGGAAGAGTTGTTAGCGGTGACGTCTCCTGGGAATGTACTGCATGACGTTGGATAGACCTGGCACCACGCAGCAGCTCAGAGCCCCACAGCGTACGCTGCCGCTCTCAGTTGGCTCCATCAAATCTTCCGACCTGAGAATACCAAAGGTACGGAGTTGAAACGGGCCCTTCCTCACCCGCTGAGTCAGATGAACCTTTTTGCGCCCAAGTCGGCTGGGGACTGCTCCTGCCTCGCCGCCTTCAGGCGGAGCATGGCTGTGAGCAGGGGAGCTCAACACACAGTGCTTGCTGATTGCACCTGCTCCCTCGGGGGAGCACCCGCAGGGGTGGGATGGGAGGAGGGAGGACAGCACGAGGGCTAGAGACAAACATTTTATTTCTTTAAAGTTTCACATAGGGGGTACCCCAGAGGGGTTCCCGGCCCCACACCCCACAGCTGCTCAGTATTCGGGGCACTGTTGGTCTTCTGGGCCTGGCGCTGTCACCACTTGCAGGGCTGGCAGAAGCAGACACGGCTAGTGGCATCTCCACCAGCCCTTCAAGTAGCCCCACAGCCAGGCGCAGCCCTGCCGCAGGCACCTTCCTGCCCTGCACAGCCCTGGGTCTGCCTGGCCACACTCCCTGCCCGTGGTCTTGCAGGACTCCTCCGTCTTTGCCTTCAAGGCCTGGAAAGTGCGGGTGATCTCCAGCACCCGCTCCACCTTGTCCATGTCCATGGCTGGGGGCCTTCCGGGGGACAGGTGCTTGTCCATGGGTCTCTGTGTCCTGTCCATCCCCTACCTGGGAACCCACTCTTTCTTGATCCCTGCTGGCAGCTCCTGGCTGAGGACCAGCCCATTTCCCCACTGCTCCATCAGCAGCCATGGGAGAGCGGGGTTGTCCTGAGTGTGTGAGCACCACTGGCTCTGTTGCTGCACTGGGCCAGGGCTCCAGGAAGTGGTAGAGGGAGCTCTGGGAAGAGGAGCTGCTCCTCAACAGGCTGCTGCAGTCCTCCGAGTTGGCCAGCGAGCACAGGCTGCAGGGGCTCTTGTGGTGGCCCTCGGGGGGCCCAGGAGCCCGGGGGGTGCCTGGACCAGAAGGAGCTGTCCCCACTGATAGGACCTATAGGCGGCAGAGGAGGGCAGGGGGACCTGGGGGCTTGGGGGGGGGGGGGCAGGGGGTAGAGAGAGGCATCACTGCTCGGATGGTATATGGTTGGCAGGGAGCCCAGTGGGTCCTGTGGGGCCCGGTGCTGCCTCCTCGGTTGCCCTGCAGAGGAGGAGAGAGAAGAGACCCGCTGCACCCTGTCTCCTCCGTCGGGGCCCGCGGGCAGCACCCCCTCCTCAGCAGGCGGGCATGGCTGCCCAGCGCAGGCAGGGCAGGGCACGGGCTGAGGGTCTGGGGCAGGATCTGGGGGTCTCCCCCACACTCCCTGCTTCTCCTGTGTCGACTTGAGCTCCCATCCTTCATCCGCTAGCCGAGAAGCTGCTGAGGGAGGGGACGGAGTGAGCGGCCGGCAGCCCCCGGCACAGCCCCGGCTCAGGGCTGCCGTGGGGTGTGGGCTGTTTGCATGGTGCTCGGTGCTGGGGCCACTCACTGCTCTGCTCCTCTGGGCGGGCTCTCGCGTCCGTCGTCCCTTGCTTTGGCTTCTTCCAGTCCCTCTGCAGGACCCCGGGAGCTGGGTGAGATGGGAGCAGCTCCCAGCCCCGCGCCGCAGCCCCCCACCCCTCCCCACGCTGCGGCACAGTGCGGTGCAGCAGTCGCCTACCTGGAGCCGCTTGGTCCGTAGCACAGAAGAGACCGCGCTGAGCCCCATCAAAAGCATCACGAGCGGAGCCAGGTGAGCTGTGGGGGGGATGTTGGAGTCCCTCCTGGCACCAGCTGCGGTGCAGCCGCGCAACCCTGGGGTGCCCCCCATGGGAAATGTTAAAGAAATAAAATGTTGGTCTGTATCCCTGGTGCTGTGGTTCCTCCTGCCATCCCGCGGCTGGGGCTGTGCCCCCCTCAGTGCCCGACCCAGTGGGACAGGCTGGCACTGCTGGCACCCACCAACCTGGGGGGGTGGTGGTGTCGGGGGAGCTGGGTGGGCTGGAGAAAGGGAGGAAGCACCTCTTGCAACCAGCTGGGCCCTCTCCAGACACAAAAGCCTCCCCAGAGGCATCAGAGGGGACCCCCAGATCCTTGAAGGGCTGCCCCAGACTCCCTCTGGCCTGCAAGAGTCCCCCCCAGGACCCCTTACGGACACCCCAGTGGCGTCCCAAATCTGGGTTCTTTACCTGCTGGGCAAGCCAGTAACACACTGTGTGGGAGCAGCCAGCCAAGCCAGTTTCGGAGCACCAGAGGTGAGAGGCAGGGAGCTGCCATCCCACTCAGCTCCATCTCCGCCGTGCCTTGGCTGTGCAGAGAGAACTTGGGGGGAGCTGCAAAACAGCTCAGCCCGGGCTTATCTCCAGATGGCACAGAACAACCAAAACCAAATGGCCCTTAACAAACAAAATGCCCCGAGTCCCATCCCACCACTCTTCCCGTGACGTTGAGCGCCGGACATCACAAACTGGCAACAGAGACTTCGCTATGGCACCACCAGAGGGAAATATCCCAGACAGTGTAATCCACTCGGGCATAATCCTGCACCCTCACCGAGTCAGGAAATATAAACCGCGGGGTCTGGGGAGACAAATGGGGAATCCTCCAAGGATACAGCTGGCCCCTCGGAGATCTGTCCCCCCCATCCAGGACGCTGGAGGGGAGCATTTACAGCCGAGCACGGCGTTTCCTTTAACCTCTAGAAAAGCCGGCATTTGCTAAAAAACAAATGTTCCCCTCCTGCCCCGGCCCCCTCTGAAAAGAAATAAATAAAGAAAGAATTAAAATCCTTGCAAAACTTAAAAATCGCCGTTAGTTTCGTTAGCGTTACATTAATTCTAAAAACTGACAAGCCGCTGCGCTGTGTGCCGCAGCCCAACCTCCCCCCCTCAATGCCGGGCGAGCTCCTCTGGCCATGCCGGGGATGAAAAATCGGTGGCTTTTAGGAAATAAAAAATTAAAAAAAAAAGAAGAATAATAAAACCTCTCTTTCTCTCTCTTTCTGCCTGTGTTAGTCCAACGAAAGGGATAGCGTCGGGAGGCGAGGGAGGAGGAAGGGGGAGGCTGTGGGATGGAGAGAGCCCTCCCCGTACCCCTCGGCTGTGCATCCTCGCAGCGCCACGGGGAATGGGGGTGGGGGGGTCTGTGTGGGGGTCTTTGGTTTGCACAGGGTGGCCGTGGTGGGGGCTCAGCCCCATCCTTACAGTGCTGGGGCGCACGGGGCTACCAGGCACAGGGTCCCTCCCCCAGTGAGGTGCTTTGGTGCGTTGAGGTGTTAGATGGGGTGGCACAGCCCCTGCCCGCCCCGGGAGGGGGGACACCACCTCTCCGGCGGCACTGGATGGGTGGGAGGGAGGGAGGGAGGGAGCAGAGCTCTGGGAGCCATGGAGAAAGGCGTGGGGGTGTCCCTCATCGTGGCAGCCCCCAGCAGCCCTACCCTGCCACCCGGCCACCCCAAGGGACACCCAAGCCCCATCTTGGTCCTCTCCCTGTTGGGTGACGCCCTTCCACCCACCCCGGAGGTGCGCTCCTCTCCTGCGGGGGGGGACGCCCAGCACTCGCCTGGCTAGAGAAGCACCGGGGGGGGGGTCGTTAGGGGGCATCTGAGCTTCCCAGTTACACGTGCGTAATCAGTGCACCATTAGTAACCATTAGTAACCACTTTGGCTCTGCTAACCAACTGCGGCGAGGCCCCCACCCCGCTTTAGCACAGGCTTCCTGATGCCAACGCCTCCCCGAGCCACTGGGTAAAGCTGCGCCTGGCAAAAAACCACCACCCCAAAAAAACCCCACAGCACATCCCCCACTCCCCACCCAGCCCTTCTCCCCCCATCACAGCCATGGGGCAAACTCCCACCACCACTCCCCCCAATCTCAGCTCGGCCGTGACCCCCCCGAGACACTGGAAAGAGAGCAACGGAGAGCGAGCTCAGGCTCGTGTGAGCTGCAGAGATTTCTCTTTGGGTTTTGATGTTGTCGGTGGGTGGGTTTTGCTTGGTTGTTTTTCACAGAACACTTTGCAGCAGAGGACAAAAACGTGGTGTCGCAGCCCCCGGGGCCGGCGCTGGCACCGCCACCTCCCCCCCCTCCCCCCCCCTCCCCCCTCCCCCGGCTCCTGTCCCTCCTCCTGCCCGGCGGATGTTCCCACTTTCCTTCCTTGGTTTGTTTGGTTTTTTTTCTTTTCTACCTTTGTTTTTTAATATGTGGGGTTTTTTTCCGTTTTCCCTTTTTCTTTTTTCTCCCTTTTGTTTTTTGCTTCCCCCTCCTTTTTCTTCTTTTTCCCCTTTTTGCTTTTTCCCCCTTTTTTCTGTTTCCCCTTCCCCCCCCCCGTTTTTTTTTCTCTCTCCCCGCCTTTTCCCCTGTTTTTCTTTTTCATTTTTCCCCCTTTTTTTCTATTTCCCCTTTTTTCTTTTCCCACTTTTTTTTTTCTCCTTTCACCCCCCCCCCTTCTTTTTTTTTTCTCTCTTTAAACAAGCTCTCTCCTGAAGGAGCGGCCCCTGGCTCTCCGCTGGCAGAAGGAGCCTACGGAAGAGCTCTGGCACTGACACGGGCAGGAACACCCACTCACACATCGCAACACAGCAGTTAGTTTGGCAACACCCCCACCCCCTGTCACAAGTGAGACCTGCACAGACAAAAGGCTCCTGAGTGAGGGCACTGGGGCAGCCCCACCTTAGAAGCAGCAGAGGAGCAGAGCCGTCCGGAGCCATCAAGAGCACAGGAAGGGCTATTCAGGGCCTCATTGTCTGCGCCGAGTGACCGTCTGCTGAGAACCGCTCTGGCGGCTCAGAGCTCAGCCCCAGCAGCAGTCTGGAGCCAACGGGGAAAAGTACACTGGGAGGAAGACTGGCAGCCTTCCTCCACAACGCCCCGGAGAGAATGACCACCAACTCGGTTCTTTTTGTATTAGAAAATTAATTAAAAAAAGATCTCCAACTCTCAGGTTTCCAAGGCACACAAAATCTCTAAAAGGGAGACACAAGCGTGAGGTGCTGAGGTACCCAAACCTGCCCACGTTAGTCCAACTAAAGGGAGAGCGTCGGGAGGCGAGGGAGGAGGAAGGGGGAGGCTGTGGGATGGAGAGAGCCCTCCCCGTACCCCTCGGCTGTGCATCCTCGCAGCGCTGCGGGCAATGGGGGGCTGTGTGTTTGGGGGGGTCTTTGGTTTGCTCCCCTGACCTGCTGGGGGTGGGAGAGGGGGGGGGGATGTCTGGCGGCGGGGTTACAGTCATCGGGCGGTGCTGGGCGGCACGGCGGGAGCCTCCCTTGCTGTGCTGCGAGGCCGGGGCTCCCGGAGCGTGTTTCTGCTCCTGCTGCTTCACCTGCTGGAGCATTTCCCTCATCTTGCGCTGTGCAGTCCTGGGGAGGAGAGGGGAAAAGCAAGAGGTGGGGGTCAGGGCACTGCTTCTCCCCCCACCAACCACTCCCGAGCCCCCACTGAGCATCTCGCTGCTCCCAACTTGTCACTCTGGACAAGCTGTAATTAATTTCGTGGGAGTGGTGCTGGTGTGTGTTTGGTTTTTTTTTTGTTAATTTTTTGTTTTGTTTTGTTCTTTTTTTTTTTTAACTTGTGCTTCACTCCTCGAGAGAGCCTGAATTTTTGGGGGGGTCGCCATCCCGCCGAAGTGGACAGGAGACAAGGTTATGGAAGATGCACCCAGGTGGGATGCGCATGGATTTGCCCGCACCAAGGAGTCCATTCACACCCTGGGTGCTGCTCTGCACAGCATCCAAAACACACATTTTTAGCTCAATCAAGCCAATCTTCAATTTCAGTTCTCGCACAGCCGGGGGGAGCTACCGAAACACCTTCAGTGCCTCTTGGGGACACAGGGACCTCCCAAAAGAAGAGCAGCAGGTCGCTCGGGTGGTGCTGGGCTCAGCAAGCCCCACGCCTTTCCTCGGTGGATGAAAGCGGCCGGGGAATATCGGGTAACGCCACGGCCAAACCGTACCTGACTGGCAAAGAAATGCCCAATGATTTTAACGATGACCTCCTCGTTCTCGTCTGGGGTTTGGTCTCGTGGCACAGTGACTGCCGCGCTGGTTAAGTTTTGCAGTTCGTTTACCTGGAGCGAACAAGAGGGTGACGCCCTTCCACCCACCCCGGAGGTGCACTCCTCTCCTGCGGGGGGGACGCCCAGCGCTCGCCTGGCTAGAGAAGCACCAGGGGGGTGGGGTGGTTAGGGGGCATCTGAGCTTCCGCATTACAGGGGCGTAATTAGTGTGCCATTAATAACCATTGTTATAAGTTGATCCCACAAATTGATGCAAGACAGAGTCAATTAAAAATTTGGAATATTTATTTAGCAAGCGGCAGCAAGCAAAACAGCGCTGGGCGGCCCGGGAGTCTCACTCCGCCGACGGCTCGCACCCGTTTCCCGAAAGTCCCTGGTTTTATACTCTTCTTTTTCCGGTAGAGAGGTACTCTGCATCTGCACGACACGACTTGTTGCTAGGGGGTCGTTTTCTGCTTTCCTTTTCCTCCTGGTTGTCGCAGGGATGAAAGATTCATGTCTTCCTCACATCATGTACTCTTCGTCTTCATGAGCCCCCCTCCCCTCCTCCAAGTCTTTTCACATCCTACTTTGTTTGCATAACCTGACCTTTGCAGTTTTAGCCTTGCCCGCTCACAGGATGCGGGCTATCTTGCAACAGCCGGTTCAGCAATTGCCTTTTTGTAAAACAATGTGACAATGCGAGTTTCTAGGTTTGGTGAACAAACAGCGCTGAGCTTATCACAATTCCCCCCTTTTACTTTTTATTATTTTGTTCATCAAACCGCTTAAGCGCTTGTGCTTGAGCTTTTATTGTGCTTGAGATAACCTACTGTCCAGACGGTCCTTGAGCGACTGGTTGGATCAGCAAATGATCTTCTGTTACTTATTACAATCCTTCCCCTCTTTTTCTTTTATTTACAAGAAATTTGCTGATCAAACCTGGACAGTACTTCACAAGCTGCATTTAACTCAGAGTTTTCATCTGGTATAATCTTCATTTCTAGTTTTGATTGCTTTATTACCATTAGTTGCACTGTTTTTAACTTGTTCTTAACAAAAGCTACAAATTTATTAACAATAACAAGGCCCGAAGGTTAGAATTAACCACAGTATTATGAGGGGCCCCGCCAGGGTGGAAATTAAGGTAGTTAACTGTGGTGCCAATTGAAGGGTTGGTGCTCATTTCTTGAGGCCGTGGTAGTGAAAGGATACCAGCTTTCATTGCCCCACTGTTTAATACCTCTCTGCCTGTCCTCGTCTACTCTCTTGCAGAGAGCAACGGGATATCAATATCTTCTCGGCAGCAGCAGGTAGTCTTCAGGGGAATTTTCTGGCTTTTCTTTTACCACGCCTTTCTCACTTTAGTAACTCTGCTGTTAATTTATCAATAATTCTTAAATATATTTCCACCTGTTTTGTTGCTGGACCTGTTTCCAGAGGAATCTTACAGCACACTGTCTTAAGGCTCAATACCAGTTCATTTCTTATACCTCCCAGGGTTCAGATATTGATAGTTCTCATCCCCAAAATAATTTACAGATTTTTGCTTGACTTTCTGATTCTTGATATGTCAGATTTTTGCGACAATTCATACAGCAAGATTGCATGTTAAACGAGACACATGACCACTTCTTACCAAACTGCACACTTGCAAACAACCCAACATAGGTATCCAGAAGTATGGTGCTTTATACATGGTTAAACTATCCGTTACTTCTCTTCTGGAAAAGTGCATTTACCAGTCTCGTTCCTTAATCTTACTCAAAGGTCTCTCGGTTCCGATGTCATAGTCCACCTTTCTGGGAAGATAGGTCTTTTTATTCTGCTAGTGTGGGTCTATCCTTTCTCCGCTGTCCATACTGCTGTATCTGTGTTAAGTAAAACAACAAAAAGGTCCCTCCCAGCGGGGCGTTAAAGATGTTTCTTTTCTGGTTTTGGTCAACACCTGATCTCCAGGTTGGATTCGGTGTATGGAAATGTTCAAGGGAGGTCTCTTCTTTTAGTGAGTTCTAAAATATACTCCGTTAAGATTTCATCTTCGACTTTCAGGTGTTTTACTAATATTCTGAAATTGTAAGGCATCCCATACAACAATTTAAAGGGGGATATACCAGTATCTGTTCTTGGTTGAGTTCTAATATGTAGTAAGGCTAATGGCAAACATTTAACCCAATTCATTCTCGTCTCTACCTTTAGTTTGGTTAGATGTTTCTTTATCTCCTCATTCATTCTTTCTACTTTCCCAGAACTTTGAGGATACCAGGGAGGGTGGTATTCCCATTTTGTTCCAAATAATTTAGTTGCTTCTTGATTATTTTGGAGGTAAAATGTGGGCCTCTCTTCCAAGAGGACTTTAATAACTGTTTTCGCCGTAGTTCTTACCACCGAGAAGGCTTCTACAAAGATCATCAACCAAGACTAATAGATACTGATATCTCTCAACCTTCGGTAATTCAGTAAAATCTACTTGGTTTTTTTTTTTTTTTTTTTTTTTTTTCAAATGGTCTTTTAGCCAATTCATGCCCTTCTTGTACTTTTTCTTTAAGTTGTCTCTTATTCAGTTTGTGACAGGTTAAACATCTTTCTAAGATCCTTTTTGCTAAACCGTATATCCCGACACAGGCATAGTTAGTTTCAAATTGATCTACAAGGGCTTGAATTCCTCAATGGGTTCTGCTGTGTAATTTGTTAAGTATGCCCCGGGCTAATTCTTTTGGTAGGATTTCCAAAGGTATGTACCACCTCAAAGGCATACTTGGAATCCATATAAATAGTCCCAATTTTATTTTCTAAAAGTTTTTGGTGCTTTCAACATAGCATATGATTCACAGGCTTTTGCAGACCCAGCCGTATTCAATGGCCCCGATTCTCTTATTCGAAAAGTGTACTTATCCACGATGGCATATCCCGATTTTTGTTTCCCTTCCACTACTCATGAGGAGCCGTCCACAAAGAATTTTTCTCTTTCATCTAATTCTTCTTCTTCTAAATCTTCTCTTATTTTGGTCTGTAGATTTATTAGCTGGAGACAGTAGTCTTTCTTTGGGCTCTCCGTATAAAAATTGGGCCGGATTTTGAATGGAAGTCATTTCCATTTCTAATCTAGGGGAGTTAATCAGAATTCTCTCATACTTCGACAACCGACTGTCAGTAAGCCATTTATCAGCTCGTTGTTGCAGCAACACTCCCCGGATGTTATGGGGGGTATATACTTTCAGTTCACCTCCTAAGGTGACTTTTCCAACCTCCTTTATTAATAATGCGGTTGTCACTACCACTTGCAGGCAAGTGGTCCACCCCTGGCTTACAGGATCTAAGATTTTAGAATAATATCCTACAGGTTTTCTCTGCCCTGCCCATCCCTGGGTCAAATCCACATATGTTGTTCTATTATCCACATTGATGAAAATTTGAAAGGGTTTACGGATATCAGGTAAGCTGAGGACAGGTGCTTCTATCAATTTTCTTTTTATCTCTTTCCAACGCCTCTTGTCCTCAGAGGTCTACTTTACTAGTTCATTTTTAGTTAATTTCATTCATATAAATATTTTACTTTATTACTATAATCTTTTATCCATTGTCGACAGTACTCTAACAATTCTAATTGTCTTATTTGCCTTTTATTAGTAGGTATTGTTAGAGGCAAGATTCCTTTTACTCTTTCGGGATTTAATTTCTAATGCCCCTTTGTAAGCCAGTGCTCTAGATATTTTACTACTTCTTCTGTAAACTGTAATTTAGATCTTGAAACTTTTAGTCTTTGGAGACTTAGAAAATTTAGCAACTTAATGCTTTCAGTTCTAACATTTTCTTGAGTTTTTCCAGCAATTAGTAAGTTATCTACATATTGTATCAGAATCAACTCTTGATTTAATTCATAGGATTCTAATAATTGCTCTAAAGCTTGTCCAAACATATTTGGGGATTCTGTAAACCCCTGGGGCAAGACGGTCCACCGTAATTGCTGTTTTCTATGTGTTTTGGGATTTTCCCATTTGAAGGCGAAATAATCCCTGCAATCTTCCTCTAAGGAGGAGGCCCAAAAGGCATCTTTTAAATTTATGACACTATACCATTTGTAATCTGGGCTTAATTGATTAAGTATAGTGTTGGACCAGACGATAGGACCCATCTGGCTGCTTTACGGGCAGGATGGGAGTATTGTGAGGAGACTTACAGGGTTTTAAAAGTCTTTGGGTCAAAAATCTCTAGATTGTTGGTTGCAACTCTTCTCTCCCTTCTCTGGAGATGGGATATTGTTTTATCTTAATTGGTTGGTCTGGGTCTCTTATGGAGACTGTGATCGGTTTAATATTTTTTTTAAATTTTTTTTTTTTTTTTTCACTGATCCTGGGCTATACCAGGTTTCTGGATTAATTCTGGCTTCATGTTCCGCAGTTAATAAGCATAATTTTACTTTTAGTTTCTCCTGATCTACTCTCAAATTAATTCCTTATTTTACTATCAGGTCTCGTCTCAAAAAGTTATATTCAGCTTCTGGAACTAATAAAAATGTTCTCACTCCATATTTATTTGGAGTTTCTATTGTTACACTTTTTATCAGGGGCACTTTAAAAGTTTTCCTCTTTGCACCAATTACTCGGAGTTTTTCCTTTGATTCAACACATCCAGATGGTAACCTTTGGACGGTTGATCTTTTGGCGCCCAAGTTCACAAGGAACTCGGACACTTCGTGTTGGGGACTCAATTTTAACTTCATTTAGGGCTCGGTGACTTTACGAGTCCCCAGTAAATAGAAACTTTGACCCCTCTAATCTTCATTAAAATCTTTTTGTCTTATATTCCTTTTCAACAATGTTTTTATAAATGTCGGGGGGGTTATCTTTCCTTTGATATTCACTAAGAGTTTTATTTATATTCTGTCTTTGAGGAACAGATTCTTTAATTTCTTGATCAACTCTGGTGCGCAGATCCACCATATGAGTTTTATGTTCAGTGTCTTGATTAGTCCAGTTTGGCCGCTGTAGTAGCCATTTAATGTCTGCGCCTGGACTATGTCGATGTTCCCTCTCCTCTATTATAAAAATTCTTTTTCGCTTAGGGCGAACACACAAACTCTGCACCGCACTCACTCAAACACTCACTCAGTCATATAAAAGAGCCTATTACACTTCTCACTCACACCAAAAGATTTTCTAATTAAAACAATAGATAGTTATGTGTAACTTAAATCTTAAACTATTTGCCGTTTACCACTAATCTGCACCAAGATAGTCAGACTGTTACCACTAATCTGCACCAAGATAGTCAGACTGATCACAAATCTAAATTGGCCAATATAAACATTTTCTTATTTGTTTCTTTCTCTCCATATTTCCATACAATAGTGAATCAATTTCACTTTGTCCTTACCCCGCCTAGAAGGGGTAATCATCCTAATATTTGATCATTAAACTCAACGGACTGTCTGGTGGTATTTGGGGAAGTCTCACATGAGGTCCCAATCCACCCATGGGATCAGAGGGCTTGCTCTTCCTCTGTCCCATCTTCCGGAGTGCCTTCTTACACACACACACATGCTCCCCCTATTCGTGGCCCAGTCCCTCGCGGGAGATGGGAACCGCACTACTAAGGGGTCCACACTCGCTTCGTCCGATGGACTACTAAGTCCGGTGGACGTCTCACACTATCACACTCCGGGATACCCAACCCCAACCGAACGGATAACCGGCCTATACTTACGCGTTCCTGCGTCTTCGTTCGGAGCTTCGTGCACAAAGATTACAGGGTTTTTGCCGGCTTTCTTTTGCTTGTTACCGAATTTAAGGTTCGTCGGTAGAGGATGTGATGCGATAGCACCCAGCCAGGGCCGCTGAATTTCAGCGGGGCGCCTCCCCGTATGGGGCTTCTCACCAGATTGCCTCTATCCGAGTCATGGCACCAAAATTGTTATAAGTTGATCCCACAAATTGATGCGAGACAGAGTCAATTAAAATTTGGAATATTTATTTAGCAAGCGGCAGCAAGCAAAACAGCGCTGGGCGGCCCGGGAGTCTCACTCCGCCGACGGCTCGCGCTCGGTTCCCGAAAGTCCCTGGTTTTATACTCTTCTTTTTCCGGTAGAGGGGTACTCTGCATCTGCACGACACGACTTGTTGCTAGGGGGTCGTTTTCTGCTTTCCTTTTCCTCCTGGTTGTCGCAGGGATGAAAAATTCATGTCTTCCTCACATCATGTACTCTTCGTCTTCATGAGCCCCCCTCCCCTCCTCCAAGTCTTTTTCACATCCTACTTTGTTTGCATAACCTGACCTTTGCAGTTTTAGCCTTGCCCGCTCACAGGATGCTGGCTATCTTGCAACAGCAGGTTCAGCAATTGCCTTTTTGTAAAACAATGTGACAATGCGAGTTTCTAGGTTTGGTGAACAAACAGCGCTGAGCTTATCACACCATTAACCACCATTAATAACCACTTTGGCTTTGCTAACCAACCGCCCCCACCCCGCTTTAGCGCAGGCTTCGTGATGCACACGCCTCCCTGTGTGGGAGCAGCCAGCCAAGCCGGTTTCAGAGCACCAGAGGTGAGAGGCAGGGAGCTGCCGTCCCACTCAGCTCCATCCCCGCCGTGCCTTGGCTGTGCAGAGAGAACTTGGGGGGAGCTGCAAAACAGCTCAGCCCGGGCTTATCTCCAGATGGCACAGAACAACCAAAACCAAATGGCCCTTAACAAAC
Organism: Vanellus vanellus; assembly: GCF_965231255.1. Lineage (NCBI taxonomy): Eukaryota > Metazoa > Chordata > Aves > Charadriiformes > Charadriidae > Vanellus > Vanellus vanellus. The sequence continues at coordinate 422,791 of NW_028126911.1, read as the reverse complement.
AAAATGCCCCGAGTCCCATCCCACCACTCTTCCCGTGACGTTGAGCGCCGGACATCACAAATTGGCAACAGAGACTTCGCTATGGCACCACCAGAGGGAAATATCCCAGATAGTGTAATCCACTCGGGCATAATCCTGCACCCTCACCGAGTCAGGAAATATAAACTGCAGGGTCTGGGGAGACAAATGGGGAATCCTCCAAGGATACAGCTGGCCCCTCGGAGATCCGTCCCCCCCATCCAGGACGCTGTACAGGGTAACTTCCCCGGGATGGAGCGACCTCACCTGAGAGAGAGAGGGTAAGTGACTAAGAAACATCCGTACGGTATAGGGCATGCGATTGAGTTTGTGACTCTGGTGCACTCTTCTAAGGCATTAATATCTAGCGCCCTTGTGGTTTGCGTTGCTGCTTGTCGGGGGCATTTGTAGCTCGCAATAGTGGATCCCGCTAATTGCTTCTAAACCGCAATAGTGTAATCGCCATCGCACACACAGAACTTGCAATAGTGACATATTGGGCCCGTGACCGAAGTCCAAAGAAATTATTAATTTGAACCTCTCAGTGAAGCCCTTTTTCTCGTTTTGTCACACTCCCCGAGCCACTGGGTAAAGCGACACCTGGCAAAAAAACCAACACCCCCCCAAAAAAACCCCACACCACATCCCCCACTCCCCACCCACCCCTTCTCCCCCCATCACAGCCATGGGACAAACTCCCACCACCACCCCCCCCAGTCTCAGCTCGGCCATGACCCCCCCGAGACACTGGAAAGAGAGCAACGGAGAGCGAGCTCAGGCTCGTGTGAGCTGGAGAGATTTCTCTTTGGGTTTTGATGTTGTTGTCGTTGGGTGGGGTTTGGTTGGTTTTTTTCACAGAACACTTTGCAGTGTGGTGTCACAGCCCCCGGGGCCGGCGCTGGCACCGCCACCTCACCCCCGGCTCTCGTCCCTCCTCTTCCCGATGGCTTTCACCCCGTTCCTTGCTTGGTTTGGTTGTTTGTTTTTTCCTTTCTACCTTTCTTTTTTTTATATTTGGGGGTTTTGTTTCCTTTTCCTATTTTTTTCTCTTCCCCCCCCCCCTTTTTTTCCTTTTCCCTTTTTTTCCGCTTCCCCCTTTTTTCTTCCCCCCCTTTATCTCTTTTTCTCTTTGTTCTTCTTTCCCCTCTTTTTTTTTCTCCCTCCATTTTTTTCTTTTGTTTTTTTTTTTCTTTTTCTCTTTTTAAACATCTCTCAAGCTTTCTCCGAAGGAACGGCCCCTGGCTCTCAGCCAGCAGAAGGAGACTATGGAAGAGCTCTGGCACCCGTGGGATTGCTTTCCTTCTCCCGCCTCGCACTCAGTAGAGAGCGTGTTTTCCAACTCTTTTTTTTTTTTTATTAAGAAAATAAACAAAAATAATGCTCCAGCTATCAGTGTTACAAGGCACACAAAATTTCTAAAAGGGAAACAGAAGCGCAATGTGCTGAGGTACGAAAACCTGAGGTAGTTTTTGTGTGTGGATGTGTGTGTGTCACCTGGGATTGGGGGTTGTGTGTGTGTTACTTTTGAAATTAAAAAAAAATAATAATTTTGCTAGTGTTTTGGTTTTTTTTTCCCCCCAGCCCTGGGCTGACAACCTGTTGGAAATCTGGCTCTTCCCCCTTTCTCTCTGCAACCGGGATCTTTCCCCAAAGCATTTATATCCAAGCACGGCCTTTCCTTTAACCTCTAGAAAAGCCGGCTTCTGCTAAAAAACAAACACCCCCTCCCGCCCCTGCCCCCACCCGCTCTGAAATTAATTAAATAAATAAATAATTAAAATCCTTACAAAACTTAAAAATCACCGTTAGTTTCGTTATCGTTACATTAATTCTAAAAACTGATGAGCCGCTGTGCTGCGCGACACAGCCCAACCTCCCCCCCTCAACGCTGGGTGAGCTCCTCTGGCCATGCCTGGGATGAAAAACAGGTGGCTTTTAGGAAATAAAAAAATAATAAAAAAAAAGAATAATAAAAACTCTCTGTCCCTGTCTCTGTCTCTCTGCCTGTGTTAGTCCAACGAAAGGGATAGCGTCGGGAGGCGAGGGAGGAGGAAGGGGGAGGCTGTGGGATGGAGAGAGCCCTCCCCGTACCCCTCGGCTGTGCATCCTCGCAGCGCCGCGGGGAATGGGGGGAGTGGGGTGTGTTTGGGGGGTCTTTGGTTTGCACAGGGTGGCCGTGGTGGGGGCTCAGCCCCATCCTTACAGTGCTGGGGCGCACGGGGCTACCAGGCGCAGAGTCCCTCCCCCAGTGAGGTGCTTTGGTGCGTTGAGGTGTTAGATGGGGTGGCACAGCCCCTGCCCGCCCCGGGAGGGGGGACACCACCTCTCCGGTGGCACTGGATGGGTGGGAGGGAGGGAGGGAGCAGAGCTCTGGGAGCCATGGAGAAAGGCGTGGGGGTGTCCCTCATCGTGGCAGCCCCCAGCAGCCCTACCCCGCCACCCGGCCACCCCAAGGGACACCCAAGCCCCATCTTGGTCCTCTCCCTGTTGGGTGACGCCCTTCCACCCACCCCGGAGGTGCGCTCCTCTCCTGCGGGGGGGACGCCCAGCGCTCGCCTGGCTAGAGAAGCACCGGGGGGGGGGGGTGTTGTTTAGGGGGCATCTGAGCTTCCCCATTACACGGGCATAATTACTGTGCCGTTAATAACCATTAATAACCACTTTGGCTCTGCTAACCAACTGCGGCGAGGCCCCCACCCCGCTTTAGCACAGGCTTCCTGATGCCAACACCTCCCCGAGCCACTGGGTAAAGCGACACCTGGCAAAAAAACACCACCCCCCAAAAAACCCCACAGCACATCCCCCACTCCCCACCCACCCCTTCTCCCCCCATCACAGCCATGGGGCAAACTCCCACCACCACCACCCCCCAATCTCAGCTCGGCCGTGACCCCCCCGAGACACTGGAAAGAGAGCAACGGAGAGCGAGCTCAGGCTCGTGTGAGCTGCAGAGATTTCTCTTTGGGTTTTGATGTTGTCGTTGGGTGGGATTTGGTTGGTTGTTTTTCACAGAACACTTTGCAGTAGAAGACAAAAACGTGGTGTCGCAGCCCCCGGGGCCGGCGCTGGCACCGCCACCTCCCCCCACGGCCCCCCCCCCCTCCCCCGGCTGCTGTCCCTCCTCCTGCCCGGCGGCTGTTCCCACTTTCCTTCCTTGGTTTGTTTGGTTTTTCCTTTCTACCATTCTTTTTTAATATGTGGGGTATTTTTCTTTTTCCTTTTTTCTTCTTTCTCCCTTTTGTTTTTTGCTTCCCCCTCCTTTTTTCCCCTTTTTTTCTTTTTCCCATTTTTTTTTTTGCTTTTTTCCCCTTTTTTTGTTTTTCTTTTTTCACTTTTTCCCCCTTTTTTCTCTTTTTCCTTTATTTTGCCTTTCCACCCTTGTTCCCCTGTTTTTCTTTTTCTCTTTTTTCACTTTTTTCTATACCCACTTCCCCCCTTTCCCCACCCCCCCCCCCTTTTTTTTTTTCCCCTCTTTTTAAACAAGCTCTCTCCCGAAGGAGCGGCCCCTGGCTCTCCGCTGGCAGAAGGAGCCTACGGAAGAGCTCTGGCACTGACACGGGCAGGAACACCCACTCCCACATCGCAACACAGCAGTTAGTTTGGCAACACCCCCACCCCCTGTCACAAGTGAGACCTGCACAGACAAAAGGCTCCTGAGTGAGGGCACTGGGGCAGCCCCACCTTAGAAGCAGCAGAGGAGCAGAGCCGTCCGGAGCCATCAAGAGCACAGGAAGGGCTATTCAGGGCCTCATTGTCTGCGCCGAGTGACCGTCTGCTGAGAACCGCTCTGGCGGCTCAGAGCTCAGCCCCAGCAGCAGTCTGGAGCCAACGGGGAAAAGTACACTGGGAGGAAGACTGGCAGCCTTCCTCCACAACGCCCCGGAGAGAATGACCAGAGTGCTGCCTATCCCCATCGCTTTTCCAACACGGTTCTTTTTTTATTAGAAAATTAAAAAAAAAAAGAATACTCCACCTCTCAGGTTTCCAAGGCATACAAAATCTCTGAAAAGGAGACACAAGTGAGAGGTGCTGAGGTACCCAAACCTGCCCACGTTAGTCCAACTAAAGGGAGAGCGTCGGGAGGCGACGGAGGAGGAAGGGGGAGGCTGTGGGATGGAGAGAGCCCTCCCCGTACCCCTCGGCTGTGCATCCTCGCAGCGCCGCGGGGAATGGGGGGCTGTGTGTTTGGGGGGGTCTTTGGTTTGCTCCCATGACCTGCTGGGGGTGGGGGGGGTGGGGATGTCTGGCGGCAGGGTTACAGTCATCGGGCGGTGCTGGGCGGCACGACAGGAGCCTCCCTTGCTGTGCTGCGAGGCCGGGGCTCCCGGAGCGTGTTTCTGCTCCTGCTGCTTCACCTGCTGGAGCATTTCCCTCATCTGGCGCTGTGCAGTTATGGAAGATGCACCCAGGTGGGATGCGGGTGGCTTTGCCTGCACAGAGGAGTCTATTCACACCCGGGCACTGCTCTGCACGGCCTCCAGAACACCCATTTTTAGCTCAATCGAGCCAATCTTCAATTTCAGCACTTGCACAGCCGGGGAGAAGCTACCAAAACACCTTCAGTGCCTCTTCGGGGCACAGGGACCACCCAAAAGAAGAGCAGCAGGTCGCTCGGGTGGTGCTGGGCTCAGCAAGCCCCACGCCTTTCCTCGGTGGATGAAAGCGGCCGGGGAATATCGGGTAACGCCACGGCCAAACCGTACCTGACTGGCAAAGAAATGCCCAATGATTTTAACGATGACCTCCTCGTTCCCGTCTGGGGTTTGGTCTCGTGGCACAATGACTGCCGCGCTGGTTAAGTTTTGCAGTTCGTTTACCTGGAGCGAACCACAAGAGGGTGATGCCCTTCCACCCACCCCGGAGGTGCGCTCCTCTCCTGCGGGGGGGACGCCCAGCGCTCGCCTGGCTAGAGAAGCACCAGGGGGGTGGGGTGGTTAGGGGGCATCAGAGCTTCCGCATTACAGGGGCGTAATTAGTGTGCCATTAACCACCATTAATAACCACTTTGGCTTTGCTAACCAACTGCCCCCACCGCGCTTTAGCCCAGGCTTCCTGATGCACACGCCTCCCTGTGTGGGAGCAGCCAGCCAAGCCGGTTTCAGAGCACCAGAGGTGAGAGGCAGGGAGCTGCCATCCCACTCAGCTCCATCCCCGCCGTGCCTTGGCTGTGCAGAGAGAACTTGGGGGGAGCTGCAAAACAGCTCAGCCCGGGCTTATCTCCAGATGGCACAGAACAACCAAAACCAAATGGCCCTTAACAATCAAAATGCCCCGAGTCCCATCCCACCACTCTTCCCGTGACTTTGAGTGCCGGACATCACAAATTGGCAACAGAGACTTCGCTATGGCACCACCAGAGGGAAATATCCCAGACAGTGTAATCCACTCGGGCATAATCCTGCACCCTCACCGAGTCAGGAAATATAAACCGCAGGGTCTGGGGAGACAAATGGGGAATCCTCCAAGGATACAGCTGGCCCCTAGGAGATCTGTCCCCCCCATCCAGGACGCTGTACAGGGTAACTTCCCCGGGATGGAGCGACCTCACCTGAGAGAGAGAGGGTAAGTGACTAAGAAACATCCGTACGGTATAGGGCATGCGATTGAGTTTGTGACTGGTGCACTCTTCTAAGGCATTAATATCTAGCGCCCTTGTGGTTTGTGTTGCTACTTGTCGGGGGCATTTGTAGCTCGCAATAGTGGATCCCGCTAATTGCTTCTAAACCGCAATAGTGTAATCACCATCGCACACACAGAACTTGCAATAGTGATGTATTGGACCTGTGAGAGAAGTCCAAAGAAATTGTTAATTTGAACCTCTCAGTGAAGCCCTTTTTCCCGTTTTGTCACACACACAGAGCAGAGGTATTTCTAAGTTTATGCCATTAATGCGCAGAAATGGGCTGCTTGTCCCAAAACAGGAGTGCTTACACCTTAGTTCTAAAAATCTCCACTTTCATTCATTGATTATTACATATTCGAACAATTAATACATATTCCCTGTCATTCCCTCTAATGACTGGTCGAGATTTCTTTGCTTCCCACGTAAAGGAGTGCGCAGACTCTGTCTTTTTTTTCCTTCTCTTGAGTAGGTGGTACCGTTTGGGGAGGTGGTCAATGAGTGGGTGGTCACCATCTCCCCCTGCCGGAACTCCCTTTTACCTGCTTTTCCTCTCATCTTGGCACTTCCGAGTGGTTTTCGGGGTTTGCTGACCAGGCCTACAGTTCATGGCTCTCTCGACAGGAACCCCCTGCTTCTCAACAGTGCTCCATCGCCTGCTGGGTAGTTCCTTAACTGAACCATAGATAAATCGTGTCCAGTAGCTATTTCTCTATGTGAAGATGAGGTCAAGAAATAGCTTTGGGGCAGTAGAGAGGACTTGAGCAGCAGCAGGTTTCCTTTGTTGCTTCAATGACATTTAATTTTCCTAGTTGATGTCCGTTTTACTACAACAATTCCCCCCTTTGAGACTTATCCAAGTCTTTCTGTACTTGGATGAGCCTCATTTTCTATCCCGTATCACTAATACATAAGATTGAGATAATTGCTTGATAGCGAGACTCTTAAGACATTCGAACAAAACTCACTATGATGACAAAAACCTTTGCAGCCATCCGGTCAGGGAAAACTCCAATGTCATTCCCTGGACTAATCCAACTGCCATTTTCACTGCCGAAAGCCGCGTTATTTGTGCAATCAAACACCGATGGGCGCTACAGCGCAGCACGAAAGGCCAACACCGACTCTGGCAGATAACCCAGAGGCCTCACGACCATCCAATGCCTTTACCGGCCCCAATCCTGCTGCCGGCTCTGTCACGGCGGTGCCGTGGCGCTCTCCGGTGGGAAAACCGACCAAGGAACAGCACAACACGGCACGGGCCCGGGTTCTCCTTCACTTTGCACCATCAACCGTGTGGAACGGGTTTGGACGGCTTCAGTTATTTACAGCACAAACCCAGCAAGAGCAGCCCCAGGACTGGAACGTTCAACAACCCAATGTAATAAATTAAGGAGAACAACACATAACCCCCCCCACTTACTCCTATAACAAGATAAACATCCTGACTCATACCAGAAGAACAACAAACCTCACTCCTATCAGAAGAACACTAAAGCCTAAAACTAAGACCTAAAGGATGGCTAGCTAAGACCTAAAACCTACACGGGACTATTACCTAAGGGGGAAACACTATTAAATATAACTCTTTCTCTGCCATTCTCATCTTGTGGGTCTTTCGTGAGTGGGGGCGACCTCGTGGTGGTGGACCCTCCGCAGAGCTCAGGTGCTGCCGGAGGCGAGAGATGGTGGGTGGGTTTTCCCAGAGCAGGAAAGGGACCTGGTTGCCGGGCTGAACCGGCAGTTGCCCAGTTGCCAACTAGAGGCGGTCACCCTCTGGGCTTCTGCCGGCTTCGCCGCCCTTTAAAGACTCCTCTGGGGCCTTCCGATCCTCCTGCAGGCGATGGTATTTCACGTGCGCATTCCTCCCGTTGACTGTCCCAAACACCCTGGAAGGGAGAAAACAAACAGGGATTTTTAATTCCTTTTTTTTTTTTTTAAAAAAAAAAAAAAAATCATTAGATGACATTTCATTATTTCTACTTTTGTGAGCTTCTGGTCTGTTTTGCTGCGTGGTGCCATACAGCTTGTGCCAGTACCCCCGGGTGGGTGGGACCTCGGTGGTTAAACACGGCAGATCATTAGGGATTAAAATAAGAGAAGTAACGGCGAGACGGCTTAAAATCGGGTCAGACTGAAACTCAAGTGGCTCAGCATGGCACAAGCGACCGTAGCGCGGGAGCCCTCGGGCCGCAAACTGCAAGAAGGAACTTCAGTGGAACCTTTTTCTCAGCCAAAAAAAAACGAGAAACGCTGGGATTCTCGCCCGAGGAGATGAACCGCCCCAGGCCTGTAGTGGGAGGAAAGGGCCTTCAAAGGGAGAGAGAGACCCTTGTGGCTGCAGTCAGCGGGAGACGGAGGAGCTCCGAGTGCGGAGGAGATGGGAGGAGGATGGAAATGCCGAGTCTCCATCGGTTTGAGCCCAGATCAGCAGGTTTCGAGAAGAAAAAACGAGCGGCTCACCTTCCACACCACACTGCCCGCAGGGAAACCCAGCCACATCGCCTGCGCCTCCAGCCCCGCACGGAGCGTCCCCGGAATGGCGGGAGGGACTGCCTGTGCCACGGGGTGTCTTTTCGCTGCTCTTCTGCTTCTTGGTGGACCCGAGCCGGCGCCTCTTCTTCGGGCTGCAACCAGCCTGTAAAAAAGACAACCTGTGCTCATTTCTCCTTCTCCTCAGCAAGGGGGACAGCTAAAGCGAAAAACTGGCTGGAAACATCCCCAAATGGCCCAGGCAGTGAGGGGTCTATTTGTGTGCCGGGTGGAACGTGTTCTATCTGCCCCAGCCTGCCCCAGTGAGCTCCTCCGATCACTAAAACAGCCCAAAAAATGCTGAAACTCGACGGGGAGGATGGGGTGCAAAGACAGATGGTGAAAGAAAAACCGTATTATTTCTACCGTCCTCAGCGGAACAGCACTTTCCTCCACAAAAGTCTGTAAAATGGGTTTAAAACGTAGAATTACTGAGCACTGAAGGGACATGGTTACCCGGTGTCTACCACCAAAAAAAAACCCTAAATAATATGTGTTTCTGTGAGCCAAAGTCCCATTTCCTGGCAAGGAAGGTTTTGGCAACACCCGCGCAGAGGTGGGTCACCAACAGTTCCTTTGACGGAGTACTGGGACGTTACAGAACATCCCCAAAAATCAGCAGCAGCAAGTTTAACGCAAAGGGGATTGTTTCCCAGAGCCCGGGACAATGCGTCCATGGAGGAGCAGCATCTCGCACCCACCCCGGCAGTTTTCCTACCTTCTCTTCAGCCTCCTCCACCTCATCCGTGCCTCGCTGGAGCCTTTTGGCTGTCCATCCTGGTCGGGTGGCGCCAAACCTGACGTGTTTTTTCCAGGTGTAGTAATATTCCACGCACTGGGCCACGGTCTTCGTCTGAATCTGTCGGGAGAAAACCAGAAGCGATCGATGAGGGAAATACCGCAGGAAAACGCTGAAGGCACAGACCCAGGACGGATCTATCCAGCGCTGTTTGTCCTCCCCTGTGTCTGCGGTTCCCACAGCACAACGCACGGGTGAGATCAGGCTGAAAACGAGCCCCCTTCTTCTGAAAGGGCCGTAAAGAAGCCTTGGGAGGGCAGAACTGTACGTTTCATGCCGATGGTCAGAGGAACGTGTCAGTTTTCTGCTAGTATTTCCTGTATTTTGTACTGGAGAGATTAATTATTCGCTTGATATTCGGGCAAATTCGGTAGACATTAGAGACAATTATGTCTTGTACCGGTATCTTTTTAGCATGAAGCAGCATCCCAAGGACAGGATTCCAACGCACCATTCAAAAGACGACTTTTCTGGGTTAAAACTCCCCTCCACGCTACCAACACGTGACCCGCCTCGGTCTAACGGCTTTACCTTCTTCTGGATCAGGTGGAAATTCTTCTTATGCACATAAAAAGCCTCTTTAAACAACTGCTCCTCGAGGGGCGTCCAAGTGTCTGAGCCTGGGAAGAAACAGCCACGTGCAAACGATTAGACCCCTTGCAACCTCACGGAAACGCGCACGATGTATTCGTCACGCGTCCACATGTCTCCTCCTTCGGAAAGCAATTAGCCAACACTGCAGGCAGTTTGTTAGCACGAGCAGTTATGGCTGCCAGCAGAGCAAGCCCTGCACGCAGTAAAGCCGGGGCGCGAGGGAAAGGAGGAGCGTTGGGCGGCGTGGGGTGTCACCGCAAGGGACAGCAGCAGGCTAGAACACAGGGACGAGGCATTCCCCGTGCCAAAAGGCCCCCAGAACAGATTAAAAAGACTACTTCCCTGCCCCAAAGAACACGAACCGCTGCTCGCACGTTTCTAAAAATCACTTCTTTCAATCAGAACAAAGGGAACGGCAGTACCCGCTCGCATTCCCGGAGAAGCAACAAGCTCTGCTTCCACTTTACCTGCGTAATGATAATCAGCCAGGGGATGGGATTCAGGTCGCTGGGGTGCCCCAGACTGCAACATCTCCAGACCCTCCTGCGGGAGTTCAGAGAACAAGACTTAGATTCCCCCTCAGCAGGGGCCAAAAGATCAACTCTTCAGCCCACTGTGGGAAGATGGTACTCAGTCGACGCTCAGCAACAGCGTGTCGGGGTCACCTCCGCCCACGGCAGTTGATGAGAATATTTCCTAGTCCAGTAGGAATTCGAAAAGAGCTGCTTCTTACCAGAGCTTCATGCAGGCGGTGCAAGGCGTGCTCCAGGTTGGCTCTTCCCCCCGGCATGACATTGGAGCAGGCGAAGTTGAGCAGATTTGTCACTAGAAATGCAACAAAAACCAACAGAAAGTCAGTTTTCGTCAAGAAAGGAGAAAAAGTGCGATACAAGGCAGAGGGCAAACAGAGCAGACAGACTGGAGACCCAGAAAAGGCACCGAAAAAAAGGCAGGTTATCCGGTATCGCTCTCTCTCCCTTCAGAGCAGCTTTGGGACCGGTAGCTCCAGAGACAGATCTCCCCTCTCCCGAGGTCGCTGCAGCTGACGTGGGACAGCTACAAACGCCCCTGACCGTCTCTCCCAGAGGACGCGACTCAGAGCACCACCGGTTGTTATCTGTTCACTGTCCCACCAGATCTGAGCCACCCTCGGGTGCTACCAGCCATGAAGGCGGTCAAGGAAAAGAGGGAGAGGGTCCCAACGGACAAACAGCTGCTGTGAAAACGTGCAGTTTTCGACCCTTAGTATCTCGGGGGGACCTGGGAAGAAAAGCGTTAAGAGAAACCTCTGTCCTGTGTTTCCGGGTTCGTTGCGATGTCTCCCCAGGGCTTCCACACTAGCGACGCTCCCTCCTCCTCCTCCTCCAACCGGGATCTGTCCTGGAGGTCTGGGATCTCGGCCTGAAATTCACTGCCGACGTTGACGTGTCTGAAATTGTTAAGGCAGAGGAGGTGAGGAAGGAGAGCTGGGAACAGCACGCTAGCACGCACCCGCTTCGAAGGAGGGGACGTGTCAGGTACGGCAGTTATTTCCCAGCACAGCATCACCAACTGCCCTCTAACAACTCCCACAGCCCCTTCTCGCCACCAACAGCATTACCGTTCCACCACGTGAGCCCTTTTGCGCCCCATCAGGCAAGAAAATTGCCGCTTCCTTCCTCAAACCCTGAGCAAACTGGCGAGGTTCACTCTGAGACCGACAGCCAGCAGCAGAAGAGCTGCGACGGTGGGCCAAGACCACCGTTGGAATGTTGTGTAGAACGCGGGAGGCCGGCAACCGGCATCATGAGGTCAGCCTGAGTGGCAAGCCCAGCCTGGGCTAGCACTGGCCATTTCTGGCAAGCACGGGGGTATACTCCAGCCAAAATAACCCCTCTGTTACCCTCTGCAGCGCTGCGGGGCAGTGGGAGAACTGGCCAAGCCATGGGGAGCAGGTCAACAGCAACAGCAAGGACTGGCAGAGCCCCGGTGCCGAACCAACCGTGCACCGGCTCCTCAGCCCCCTTTCCCCAGGGTTTGCGGTTATTCTGACCGCTGGGCCGGAACTCACGGCCCAACGCTGATTTTAGGGTTATCCTTCTTCGGCTAAACCCAAAGTCCCCATCCATTCTGCCCAAAAGATGTATAGAAAAAACAGCACAAGTTAAAATCATTGAGATTATCCTTTAGCCTTCCTCACCGCCCTCATCATCACACACCGCTCCCCATTCTCCCAGAATTTCCCTCCTTTCGGGGAAACTGCTCACTGGACACGGAAGCTGTGGAGATGGACCCTCTGGATCTCCTGGCACAGCTGCCCCTCACCCTGCTCAGAGTTGGCCCCACAGGGATCAAACCGTTCAGGGCTTTTTCCAAGCCAAAGCCAGGAGCGGAGCAAAACCCCCGTGGGTTGTTTCCATCCCCTCTGCCACAACAGCAATCCCAAAGGAGAAAGGCACCTCCTTTTTCACTTTTCCAGACTTTCATTAAAAGGACGAACCTCTGAACAACGTAATTTAATTACCGTCAACGTTGGATCCGCGCTCACATTCCTGCGTAGAGCTCACTGCCTGTCTAGCTGGGAAATCTCTGCCGCTCATTTAGTGGCAAAAGGTGGAAACTGGAGAAAAATCTCCAGCGCGACATCAATCCCCGGCATTATCACGATACAGCCTAAAATCAGAAATGCGGTTAAGATCCCTTCTCCTGTGAGCGGCTATGTGAATTGTACCCGTTGACAGATGCATACAAATATTCATTTCAAAGTTACAGACATCATGTTTTAACCGCTACACCAAAAAAGAATGACCTGCATTAAAAACTCCAGGAGCGTTTTCTTTCCATAACACGCTGGAATTTCTGAAAAATCCATTTCCTGCACGGAAAAACATGTTGTTTGTGGATAACAAATGGCAAACTCAGCGTTTGGGGAAGGTGAGCTCCCAAGTGCTGCGGATCCATCTCTCCATCTGGAAGACAGCAAAGGCAGTCAAAGCTCCCCAGCACAGCATCCTTACTGCCTCCCCTTTCCTACAGCCCAGGAGATCCTCGGAGCCTTCCCACAGGGAAAGGGAGGAGGGGGCTGACCACCAAGGCTGGCTGGACCAGGTCACCATTGTCACCACATTCGTTTGTTGCCAAAGAACGATGAAATTCGTCCACCTAACGATATAGCAGGTCCCTTCCCTGCCATGGTTCCAGCGCTGGAGGAAAGGTGCCTCTCCCGAGGCCGCATTGGGACGGCACTGCTGCACAGAAGGATAGAGATTTTTAAATCTCTTTATTTCTTCCAGGGAAAAACTTGCTTTCTCACTCAGTAAAGGACAAGCTCCCCAGGCCAGGCAGGAAGGCGGCACAGCCACAATTTACTTACAGAGAAACGTGCAGAGGGCTGTGTGGTCCCTGTGCCCAAGGAAAGCGGCCATTGCCAAAGCAGAGGGAAGGACGTGTCTCACCTTCAGCACAGAGAACCGATTCACAGACTCACTCTGAAAAAAAAAAAAAGCATTAACCACAAAATTAGCTAATGGCTTCCCAAACCTGAATTCAGGGCCTCCCTCCGTGATTATAAAGTAATAATGGTCTTAACAGGCAGGCAGCTCACCAGGAATGAGATGGAGAGTGACCCCCATATTCCCCTGGAAACCCTTCGATGAGGCAAATCCCTGAACGCCCTCCCAGATTGTCGGTTCTTTACCTCCACGAGGAACTCGTGGCCTTTTATTGTCATAGTGTGTGACCAGAACAAGCCCCGCCATTCCTTATTCCAGCCTTAACAGCCTTCAGCGTTTCACTCCGGTCACCTCCCTGTCCCACTTCCGTCCCTGCACAATTTTTAAGATGGCGACTGAGAAATTAGGTCTTGTGGTTCCCATTGAAACACCCATTAATTCATACAACCAAAAGCTAGGCAAATGAAAAGGCCGTGTTAAACCTCAGCCCCCCCCAGGGAAAAGAAATGTGCCCGACGAGGTGCTAAAAGGCGCTCTGGCAAAACACACCCCCCCTCCTCCAAACTGCAGTTTGCTCCAGGAAACTGACAAGTTTTCTTCCTCTGCGGCCTTAGCGAGGCTGTAGATTTTCCCACCCTGCAGGGAAAGAAACAATCCTCAAAAGCAGATGTTATTCTGCCTGCAAGGAAAGCTTTAAAATATTTTTCTTTTTTTAAAGGCAGAATGCCTAAACGGAACATCCGAGCTGGTTTCTCCATGAAAATAACACTTTGCACTTGCACAGCAAAGCAACGCTCATTAACCAATCTCGTAAAGCTTCGCAGGCATTAAGAAACACTCCACGTAACACACATGCGTGCACCTTGTAAGCACACGTGCAAAGAGGAATCCCCGTTTACGCACCCCGGCTATATCAAACCGCACTATTTCCCTCACAAGCTGTGATGGAAATGGGCCACGCTCCCATTCCTTGGCTCCAGAGCTCCGGCGATGCCGGGATCATGCCAACCCTCAGCCGCTGCGGGCATCAGCTCTGCTAACACCCCGCTGACGGGTCAGTGACAGGAATCTGGGAGCAGGAAGGGGATTGTACCACCCAGGCTCCCCAAAATCCCACGCAGGTAAGAGGAATGCAAATCTCAGGCTCCCCTAAGCCAACGCATTTCTCACCGTGACCGCCGCACTAACACCCAGAGCAGTTTTTAAGCAGCACGCACCAGGTTTAACCTCCACGCCTGAGAAAGTCCCTGTCCTGAGGGCTGCCGGTCCCCTCGGCCCAATGCAGGAGGCAGCAGCAAACCCCTCCAGACAGGGCAAGAGGTGCTTCTAAGAGTGACATCCAGCTAATAACCAAAAAGCACTTAAACCAATCCCAAACTTTGGAGACATTTAGTCTCGGGCCAGCAGCAGCATGTTGCTCAGTAAGGCACACTTCCACGACTCCCCTCAATTAACCGTCACCTCCAGAGCGCGACCTCTGAAGGTGAGAAGTTCCTTTAGGTTGACTCTTGACATCCCTTTCCCTCCCACAGGCAACGAGACCCCAAGTATTTCCACTTGAGAGTGCAGTTCCCCTTTCACGGGCACCCAGCTCGCTCTGCAGTTTTGGATTATCACCGACCTCTGTGCCAGCTCCACCAAGAAGCCAGGTGAGAGGCTCCGAATCACGTTACTAAAGATCCCAAGGCTTGACCTTGTTCCATTTATTTCTAAACCTTTGGCCCCGGATCAATGAGTTCATTGTTTTCAGGGAGTTCCAGATGTAAGCGCTGAGTACTGTTATTGGTGAATCCAGAACTGTCAACAGTGATAAAAAACAGAGCGCAGGAAGACAGTAAGGCCTCCGAGTCCCAAACTCAAATAACAGATGGCTAAAAAGGAAGGAGGAGCACACAGACATATTCGAATCCTGCTGAAAATAGTCAGCCATGGCCAACAGTAGCCGAGGAGGCAGTGGCCGTGGACACCTGGCTCGGGGGAGCCGCGCAGCTCAGCACGTATTTCGAGAGCTTTTCAGAACAAGTAACAAAAGCTTGACAGCAGCAGGGAGTGCGGGAGTCGCGGCAGCAGTTGCATCGATAAGCAATCTGCGCAACAGTTCCTAAAACAGGGGCTGCCCACAATCAGAAGTTGACTCTTTGGTACAAACTCCCTCCACACCAGTCATCACACAGGGGAAAAAAAACAACCAAGCTATTGTAGGGCTCAGTATTACCCATTTCTCTGCAGCTGGACAGAAATACACACTTCTGCGGCTTTTCCCACACTGGAAAATTCAAAGCACCCAAACAGGGCGCGCTTTTAGAGACATCAGCAATTAAGTTCTCCATCCCCTCCAGAAAAGCCTTTTCCTAAAGGCGTTCTCCTCCCAAGGGCAGACCCACAAAAAGAAGCCCTCTCTGCTTAATCCATTTCACAGAGAATTTGAAATGCAAACAAGAATTAAACAGGACGTCTTTTCCCCGCTTCAGGGAAAGCCACTAATATAGACCTTGGCAACATATTTAGCAAATCTATCATTGTAATGCCTTTGCATTGCCCATTTCCACCTGGAGAGCAGGCTGAAAGGACTCATAAAAAAACCTCAAACCAACCACAAAACATATTCCTGTCTAGGGGGTAATTTTATGAAACGATTTGAACACCTTAACGATTTGAACATCTTTTTACAGGTACAAGGCAACAAGAAACATTCTCGAGGTGAAAAAAAAACAAACCACCTATTCACCTCTTTACCCCAAAGATCTTTTCACCACACGGATTCCACCACCAATACACAGCTGCTAAATATCCCCGGCTGCTGCCGATCCGTAAGAAACCCTTCAAAATACAAGAGAACGCTGAGCCCAGCACGCTGACGGTGCTGCCAGGGCTGTGAGTCGGAGCCCCTGAGGACGGAGTCGCAGCCCCTGAGGTTGAAATCAGCCCCACACTCAGGCACAACCCGGGGTTTTAAGCCTCACTACAAACCAGACCCCCGCTTTTCAAGAAAAACAGGGAGATTCACCTCAAAATAAACCACGTTCTCGACGCCAAAGGGGCGCTGGTCCATGGCCGCCGCCGCCCTTAGGGCCAGTTCCATGGGGCTTCGCTTGACCTGGAGCAGAACTCGCGGGCGTGAGGACAACGAGCCCCCTACACAAAATCTGAAAAAAAGGAAAAGTTCAATAAGATTTGCTGTTACTCACCCACCAAAGCCTAACCACTACAACTGGCCCTTTCACAACCATTCCTGATCGCAGAAGAAAACTGAAATATCCCAATTCCCGCTTCAAACACAAGGCGTGGAGCTGCCCACACCCCACGTGTGGGCTGGGAAGACAGGGGGCTCTTCTCAAAACCCGCAGGAAGAGAAAGGGCAGGAGTGTTTTCCCAGCCCTGGAAGAGCTGTGGGGAGAAGGTGGGAGGGAGGAAAAGGCTGCCCAGGAGTGGGGTAGGGGGAAGGAGAGGGCTCCATCCATGGGGGAAACGCCGTTCCTGGCCACACAGGCGGCTGCGGGACCACCCTGGGGATGGATTTGGGGGCTCTCCCTGAGGGAAACCCCATTCCCGGACACACAGGAGGCTGTGGAGCCGCCCGGGGGACAGATTTGGGGGCTCTCCCTGAGGAGAGCCTGTGGGGAGGAGGGAGGCGGGGCCGCCCCAGGGCCGGGGCCACTCCTGGAAGGGGAGGGGGGGATCTCCAGCCGCCCACGCGGGGCTGCCCGAAGCCTGAGGAGATGAAAAGAAGAGGAAAAAAAATTCCCCTCCCCGCCATCGCCTCTCACAGCCCCGGCCCTCCCCGCCGCGCCTCATGGCGGCTGTGTGCGGTGTCACCTGAGCGGGGGGCGGGGGCTGAGGCAGGAAAAGGCGAGAGGGGGAGGGAAGGGCCATTTTGAATGGGAGGAGAGGGGAAGGGGGGGCGAAAGATGGGGGGAGGGGGAGGGGGAGGAGAGAGGAAGAGAGGATGGGTGGGGGGTGTGGGAGCGAGTGTGTGAGGGGAAGAGGTGTTGCGTGAGGGGGGAGCGAGGGGGGAATGGGTTTTCGTGAGAGGAGGTTTGCAGGGCTGTGAGGTGCCTGTGAGAGAGGAGGCCCCGGAGGGAGGTGAGTGGAAAGGGCTGTGTGTGGAAAGAAAAGCTTTAAGGACAGGCTGGGCTGGGGAAAGGTGGTGGGCCCCGAGGGAGGGCTTGGGGAGCGGGGCTAGAAGCGTGGGTTTGGGGCAAAACTCTGGGAAAGAAACTGCAGGACAGGGCCAATCTGAGGATACAGTTTTAGCGAAGCTTCAAGCAAAGGGTGACCAAAGGTGCCTCTTGCCCTTTTGTGGGCTGGTTCTGTCTAAGTTATTCATGCGAGTGGACTTTTGCCACACGGGATGGGAACGTTCGCTTCCCGGGATAGCTGATGCCCCTGGATAACCACTGCCCGCGAAGCACTGCGAAACCCCGTGTTCAAAAATGAGAACAAAGGCCGTGTTTTGCCTCTCGGAAGGATCTCTAAGCACCGTCTCCACGTTATTTTCAGTACCTTTCTGGTTGTTTTTTTTGCCCCCATCCCCGTGATGTCCGTCGGGGGGGCTGGCGGAGCTCTGCAGGCGGACGTCCGTCTCATTTTGGAGAAGGCTGGGCTGGTTTCGGGCGGTCCCGGCTGATTTTGGGGAGGGCAGGGACGGTTTCGAACTCGCAGTGCCCGGTGCGGGGCTGCGGTGGGGCCCGGCCCCCTCGTTCTCCTCGGCGCGGCCCCGCCCCTCTCGCCCGCTTTCGCCGCGGCGACGCTGGGGGGCGTGGCCCGGGTTTGCCCTTCGGCGCGTGCGCGGTTGGGCGGACGCGAAGGAGAACGTTTCCGGTGTGCGTCGGCGGTCGGGAGCTGCGGCGGTCGGTACCTGCGGCGGTCGGTACCGGGGGAGAGGGGGGGACCGGGGCCGAGGAGAGCAGGAGCGGGAGAAGGAGAGTGGGCAGGCGGGCGGGGCGGCGGCGGCGGCAGGAGCGGTGGTGCGGAGGTGTCCAGGGCCAGTTCGGGGGATTGTGGGGTGGCGGGACCGGGCTGGGGGGCTCGGGGGGCGGCCTGGGCCTTTTTGGGGGGGGCAGAGCCGAGTGGGGGGTCCCCGGGGAGGACAGGGCCGATTCAGGCTCCCCCGTCCCCCGCTGCCGCCCCCTCACCCCCCGCTCGCTCCCCGCAGGTGGCGGCAGCCCCGGCCGCAGCGCAGGGTGCCCGGGGCCGGCCTGGCCGGGCGCTTGGCTCCGCTCTGGGCTCCGCTCTCAGCCCCCCCCGGCAGGTCAGCCCGGCCGTGCCCCCTTCGCCCGCCTCCAGCCCACGGCCGAGTCCCCCCAGGTACCCCCGAGATGGGTCGGGGGGTGTCAGCGCTGGGCCCCCTGAAGCGGGGGTGGGTGGTGGGCACGGGCATTGCTGGGAGCCCGTGGGCAGCCCTGGGACCCCCTTAAAGCCCACGGAGAGCCCCGGGGCCCCCTTGTCTCCCCCAGAGCCGACGGGGAGCCGTAGCTGTGGAGTCAGCTTAAGGAGTCTGCCCTAAGGACTGCTGCTTTTTGGAGCGTTGGGGGAGGGGGAGGGTTGTCGGTGTGGGGAGTGGAGGTGTGTGGGAGGAGTCCCGTATCTTTGGGGAGCTTTGGGGATGTTGGGCAGATGTGGGGGAGGGGTCCCCTCCTTTGGAGCTCCCTGGTTCTTTTCTAAACTGTGGGAGGCAGCGGGCGAAGGGGGAAGGCAATAGAGTGAGTTGCTGTACTTCAGTCCTGGGTTGAGAGTCAGCGACTCTGCTCCCTTGCTGCTCAGCAGACTATTAGCTCCGTGGGGCTCTTTCTCCAGGCAGGCTACGACTACAGAAACGGCCCCACTTCCTCGGAAGAGTTGTCAGCGGTGACGTCTCCTGGGAACATACTGCCTGACGTTGGAGAGACCTGGCACCACGCAGCAGCTCAGAGCTCCACAGCGTATGCTTCCACACTCAGTCCCGTCCCCTGCCTGGGAACCCACTCTTTCTCCGTCCCTGCTGGCAGCTCCTGTGGAGGCTCCTGGCCCAGGACCGGCCCCGGTTTCCCCACTGCTCCACTAGCAGCCATGGGAGAGCGGGGGTGTCCTGAGTGTGTGAGCACCACTAGCTCTGTTGCTGCACTGGGCCAGGCCTCCAGGATGTCGTAGAGGGAGCTCTGAGAAGAGAAGCTGCTCCTCAACAGGCTGCTGCAGTCCTCCGAGTTGGCCAGCAAGCACAGGCTGCAGGGTGCAGCCGCGCAACCCTGGGGTGTCTGCCGTGGGAAATGTTAAAGAAATAAAATGTTGGTCTCTATCCCTGGTGCTGTGGTTCATCCTGCCATCCCGTGGCTGGGGCTGTGCCCCCCTCACTGCCCGACCCAGTGGGACAGGCTGGCACTGCGGGCACCCACCAACCTGGGGGGGTGGTGGTGGTGGTGTCGGGGGAGCTGGGTGGGCTGGAGAAAGGGAGGAAGCACCTCTTGAAACCAGCTGGGCCCTCTCCAGCCACAAAAGCCTCCCCAGAGGCACCAGAGGGGACCCCCAGATCCTTGAAGGGCTGCCCCAGATACCCTCTGGCCTGCAAGACTCCCCCCCCCCCCCCCCAGGACCCCATAAGGGCCGCCCAGGACCCCTTACGGACACCCCAGTGGTGTCCCAAATCTGGGTTCTTTACCTGCTGGGCAAGCCAGTAACACACTGTATGGGAGCAGCCAGCCAAGCCGGTTTCAGAGCACCAGAGGTGAGAGGCAGGGAGCTGCCATCCCACTCAGCTCCATCTCCGCCGTGCCTTGGCTGTGCAGAGAGAACTTGGGGGGAGCTGCGAAACAGCTCAGCCCGGGCTTATCTCAAGATGGCACAGAACAACCAAAACCAAATGGCCCTTAACAAACAAAATGCCCCGAGTCCCATCCCACCACTCTTCCCGTGACGTTGAGCGCCGGACATCACAAACTGGCAACAGAGACTTCGCTATGGCACCACCAGAGGGAAATATCCCAGACAGTGTAATCCACTCGGGCATAATCCTGCACCCTCACCGAGTCAGGAAATATAAACCGCAGGGTCTGGGGAGACAAATGGGGAATCCCCCAAGGATACAGCTGGCCCCTCGGAGATCCGTCCCCCCCATCCAGGACGCTGTACAGGGTAACTTCCCAGGGACGGAGCGACCTCACCTGAGAGAGAGAGGTTAAGTGACTAAGAAACATCCGTACGGTATAGGGCATGCGATTGAGTTTGTGACTGGTGCACTCTTCTAAGGCATTAATATCTAGCGCCCTTGTGGTTTGTGTTGCTGCTTGTCGGGGGCATTTGTAGCTCGCAATAGTGGATCCCGCTAGTTGCTTCTAAACTGCAATAGTGTAATCGCCATCGCACACACAGAACTTGCAATAGTGATGTATTGGACCTGTGAGTGAAGTCCAAATAAATTATTAATTTGAACCTCTCAGTGAAGCCCTTTTTCCCGTTTTGTCACACACACAGAGCAGAGGTATTTCTAAGTTTATGCCATTAATGCGCAGAAATGGGCTGCTTGTCCCAAAACAGGAGCGCTCACACCTTAGTTCCAAAAATCTCCACTTTTATTCATTGATTATTACATATTCGAACAATTAATACATATTCCCTGTCATTCCCTCTAATGACTGGTCGAGATTTCTTTGCTTCCCACGTAAAGGAGTGCGCAGACTCTGTCTTTTTTTTCCTTCTTTTGAGTAGGTGGTACCGTTTGGGGAGGTGGTCAATGAGTGGGTGGTCACCATCTCCCCCTGCCGGAACTCCCTTTTACCTGCTTTTCCTCTCATCTTGGCACTTCCGAGTGGTTTTCGGGGTTTGCTGACCAGGCCTACAGTTCATGGCTCTCTCGACAGGAACCCCCTGCTTCTCAACAGTGCTCCATCGCCTGCTGGGTAGTTCCTTAACTGAACCATAGATAAATCGTGTCCAGTAGCTATTTCTCTATGTGAAGATGAGGTCAAGAAATAGCGTTGGGGCAGTAGAGAGGACTTGAGCAGCAGCAGGTTTCCTTTGTTGCTTCAATGACATTTAATTTTCCTAGTTGATGTCCGTTTTACTACAACAATTCCCCCCTTTGAGACTTATCCAAGTCTTTCTGTACTTGGATGAGCCTCATTTTCTATCCCGTATCACTAATACATAAGATTGAGATAATTGCTTGATAACGAGACTCTTAAGACATTCGAACAAAACTCACTATGATGACAAAAACCTTTGCAGCCATCCGGTCAGGGCAAACTCCAATGTCATTCCCTGAACTAACCTGACTGCCATTGTCACTGCCAAACGCCATATTATTTGTGCAAACACCAATGGGCGCTACAGCGCAGCACGAAAGGCCAACGCCGACTCTGGCAAATAACCGAGAGGCCTCGCGGCCATACAACGCCTTCACCTGCCCCAATCCTGCTGCCGGCTCTGCCACGGTGGTGCCACAGTGCTCTCTGGTGGGAAAACGCGGCGTGGGCCCGGGTTCTCCTTCGCTTCGCACCACCAGCTGTGCGGAACAGGTTTTGACGGCTTCAGTTATTTACAGCACAAACCCAGCAAGAGCAGCCCCAGGAATGGAACGTTCAACAACCTAATGTAATAAATTAAGGAGAAAAACACATAAACCAACCCTTACTCCTATCAAAAGAACAACAAACCTTACTCCTATCAGAAGAACACTAAAGCCTAAAACTAAGAGCTAAAAGATGCCTAACTAAGACCTAAAACCTACACGTCACTATCACCTGGGGGGGAAACACTATTAAATATGATAACTCTGCCACTCTCATCTTGTGGGTCCTTCGTGAGTGGGGGCGACCTCGTGGTGGTGGACCCTCCGCAGAGCTCAGGTGCTGCCGGAGGCGAGAGATGGTGGGTGGGTTTTCCCAGAGCATGAAAGGGACCTGGTTGCCGGGCTGAACCGGCAGTTGCCCAGTTGCCAACTAGAGGCGGTCACCCTCTGGGCTTCTGCCGGCTTCGCTGCCCTTTAAAGACTCCTCTGGGGCCTTCCGATCCTCCTGCAGGCGATGGTATTTCACATGTGCATTCCTCCCGTTGACTGTCACAAACACCCTGGACGGGAGAAAAGAAAGGGGGATTTTTTTTTTTTTTCCAAAAAATTCGTTACACGACACTTCATTATTTCTAATTTTGTGAGTTTCTGGTCTGTTTTGCTGCGTGGTGCCACACAGTCTCTGCCAGCACCCCAGGTGGGACCTCGGTGGTTAAATATGGCAGATCATTAGGGATTAAAATAGTAGAATTAATGGCGCGACGGCTTAAAATCGGGTCGCACTGAAACTCGAGTGGCTCTGCGTGGCACGAGCGATGTCGGTTGGCACGAGCGACTGCAGCGCAGGAGCCCTCGGGCCGCAAACCGCAAGAAGGAACTTCAGTGGAACCTTTTTCTCAGCCAAAAAAAACGAGAAACGCTGGGATTCTCGCCCGAGGAGATGAACCGCCCCAGGCCTGTAATGGGAGGAAAGGGCCTTCAAAGGGAGAGAGAGAGAGAGAGACCCTTGTGGCTGCAGTCAGCGGGAGACGGAGGAGCCCCGAGTGCGGAGGAGATGGGAAGAGGATGGAAATGCCGAGTCTCCATCGGTTTGAGCCCAAAGCAGCGGGTTTTGAGAAGAAAAAACGAGCGGCTCACCTTCCACACTGCCCGCAGGGAAACCCAGCCACATCGCCTGCGCCTCCAGCCCCGCACGGAGCGTCCCCGGGATGGTGGGAGGGACTGCCTGTGCCACGGGGCGTCTTTTCGCTGCTCTTCTGCTTCTTGGTGAGCTTTTCATTGGGCCCGAGCCGGCGCCTCTTCTTCGGGCTGCAACCAGCCTGTAAAGCAGACAGCCTGTGCTCATTTCTCCTTCTCCTCAGCAAGGGGGACAGCTAAAGCGAAAAACTGGCTGGAAACATCCCCAAATGGCCCAGGCAGTGAGGGGTCTATTTGTGTGCCGGGTGGAACGTGTTCTATCAGCCCCAGCCTGCCCCAGTGAGCTCCTCCAAACACTAAAACAGCCCAAACAATGCTGAAACTCGGCGGGGAGGATGGGGTGCAAAGACAGATGGTGAAAGAAAAACCGTATTATTTCTACCGTCCTCAGCGGAACAGCACTTTCCTCCACAAAAGTCTGTAAAATGGGTTTAAAACGTAGAATTACTGAGCACTGAAGGGACATGGTTACCCGGTGTCTACCACCAAAAAAAACCCTAAATAATATGTGTTTCTGTGAGCCAAAGTCCCATTTCCTGGCAAGGAAGGTTTTGGCAACACCCGCGCAGAGGTGGGTCACCAACAGTTCCTTTGACGGAGTACTGGGACGTTACGAAACATCCCCAAAAATCATCATCAGCAGGTTTAACACGAAGTGGATCGTTTCCCAGAGCCTGGGACGAAGGGTTCATGGAGGAGCGGCATCTCGCACCCACCCCGGCAGTTTTCCTACCTTCTCTTCGGCCTCCTCCACCTCATCCGTGCCTCGCTGCAGCCTTTTGGCTGTCCATCCTGGTCGGGTGGCGCCAAACCTGACGTGTTTTTTCCAGGTGTAGTAATATTCCACGCACTGGGCCACGGTCTTCGTCTGAATCTGTCGGGAGAAAACCAGAAGCGATCGATGAGGGAAATACCGCAGGAAAACGCTGAAGGCACAGACCCAGGACGGATCTATCCAGCACTGTTTGTCCTCCCCTGTGTCTGCGGTTCCCACAGCGCAACGCACGGGTGAGATCAGGCTGAAAACGAGCCCCCTTCTTCTGAAAGGGCCGTAAAGAAGCCTTGGGAGGGCAGAACTGTACGTTTCGTGCCGATGGTCAGCGGAACGTGTCAGTATTCTTCTAGTATTTCCTGTATTTTGTACTGGAGAGATTAAATATTCGCTTGATATTCGGGCAAATTCGGTAGACATTAGAGCCAATTATGTCTTGTACCGGTATCTTTTTGGAATGAAGCGGCATCCCAAGGACAGGATTACAATGCACCATTCAAAAGACGACTTTTCTGGGTTAAAACTCCCCTCCACGCTACCAACACGTGACCCGCCTCGGTCTAACGGCTTTACCTTCTTCTGGATCAGGTGGAAATTCTTCTTATGCACATAAAAAGCCTCTTTAAACAACTGCTCCTCCAGGGGCGTCCAAGTGTCTGAGCCTGGGAAGAAACAGCCACGTGCAAACGATTAGACCCCTTGCAACCTCACGGAAACGCGCACGATGTATTTGTCACGCGTCCACATGTCTCCTCCTTCGGAAAGCAATTAGCCAACACCGCAGGCAGTTTGTTAGCACGAGCAGTTATGGCTGCCAGCAGAGCAAGCCCTGCACGCAGTAAAGCCGGGGCGCGAGGGAAAGGAGGAGCGTTGGGCGGCGTGGGGTGTCACCGCAAGGGACAGCAGCAGGCTAGAACACAGGGACGAGGCATTCCCCGTGCCAAAAGGCCCCCAGAACAGATTAAAAAGACTACTTCCCTGCCCCAAAGAACACGAACCGCTGCTCGCACGTTTCTAAAAATCACTTCTTTCAATCAGAACAAAGGGAACGGCAGTACCCGCTCGCATTCCCGGAGAAGCAACAAGCTCTGCTTCCACTTTACCTGCGTAATGATAATCAGCCAGGGGATGGGATTCAGGTCGCTGGGGTGCCCCAGACTGCAACATCTCCAGACCCTCCTGCGGGAGTTCAGAGAACAAGACTTAGATTCCCCCTCAGCAGGGGCCAAAAGATCAACTCTTCAGCCCACTGTGGGAAGATGGTACTCAGTCGACGCTCAGCAACAGCGTGTCGGGGTCACCTCCGCCCACGGCAGTTGATGAGAATATTTCCTAGTCCAGTAGGAATTCGAAAAGAGCTGCTTCTTACCAGAGCTTCATGCAGGCGGTGCAAGGCGTGCTCCAGGTTGGCTCTTCCCCCCGGCATGACATTGGAGCAGGCGAAGTTGAGCAGATTTGTCACTAGAAATGCAACAAAAAACAACAGAAAGTCAGCTTTCGTCAAGAAAGGAGAAAAAGTGCGATACAAGGCAGAGGGCAAACAGAGCAGACAGACTGGAGACCCAGAAAAGGCACCGAAAAAAAGGCAGGTTATCCGGTATCGCTCTCTCTCCCTTCAGAGCAGCTTTGGGACCGGTAGCTCCAGAGACAGATCTCCCCTCTCCCGAGGTCGCTGCAGCTGACGTGGGACAGCTACAAACGCCCCTGACCGTCTCTCCCAGAGGACGCGACTCAGAGCACCACCGGTTGTTATCTGTTCACTGTCCCACCAGATCTGAGCCACCCTCGGGTGCTACCAGCCACGAATGCTGTCAAGGAAAAGAGGGAGAGGGTCCCAACGGACAAACAGCTGCTGTGAAAACGTGCAGTTTTCGACCCTTAGTATCTCGGGGGGGACCTGGGAAGAAATGCGTTAAGAGAAACCTCTGTCCTGTGTTTCCGGGTTCGTTGCGATGTCTCCCCAGGGCTTCCACACTAGCGATGCTCCCTCCTCCTCCTCCTCCAACCGGGATCTGTCCTGGAGGTCTGGGATCTCGGCCTGAAATTCACTGCCGACGTTGACGTGTCTGAAATTGTTAAGGCAGAGGAGGTGAGGAAGGAGAGCTGGGAACAGCACGATAGCACGCACCCGCTTCGAAGGAGGGGACGTGTCAGGTACGGCAGTTATTTCCCAGCACAGCATCACCAACTGCCCTCTAACAACTCCCACAGCCCCTTCTCGCCACCAACAGCATTACCGTTCCACCACGTGAGCCCTTTTGCGCCCCATCGGGCAAGAAAATTGCCACTTCCTTCCTCAAACGCTGAGCAAACTGGCGAGGTTCACTCTGAGACCGACAGCCAGCAGCAGAAGAGCTGCGACGGTGGGCCAAGACCACCGTTGGAATGTTGTGTAGAACGCGGGAGGCCGGCAACCGGCATCATGAGGTCAGCCTGAGTGGCAAGCCCAGCCTGGGCTAGCACTGGCCATTTCTGGCAAGCACGGGGGTATACTCCAGCCAAAATAACCCCTCTGTTACCCTCTGCAGCGCTGCGGGGCAGTGGGAGAACTGGCCAAGCCATGGGGAGCAGGTCAACAGCAACAGCAAGGACTGGCAGAGCCCCGGTGCCGAACCAACCGTGCACCCGCTCCTCAGCCCCCTTTCCCCAGGGTTTGCGGTTATTCTGACCGCTGGGCCGGAACTCACGGCCCAACGCTGATTTTAGGGTTATCCTTCTTCGGCTAAACCCAAAGTCCCCATCCATTCTGCCCAAAAGATGTATAGAAAAAACAGCACAAGTTAAAATCGTTGAGATCATCCTTTAGCCTTCCTCACCGCCCTCATCATCACACACCGCTCCCCATTCTCCCAGAATTTCCCTCCTTTCGGGGAAACTGCTCACTGGACACGGAAGCTGTGGAGATGGACCCTCTGGATCTCCTGGCACAGCTGCCCCTCACCCTGCTCAGAGTTGGCCCCACAGGGATCAAACCGTTCAGGGCTTTTTCCAAGCCAAAGCCAGGAGCGGAGCAAAACCCCCGTGGGTTGTTTCCATCCCCTCTGCCACAACAGCAATCCCAAAGGAGAAAGGCACCTCCTTTTTCACTTTTCCAGACTTTCATTAAAAGGACGAACCTCTGAACAACGTAATTTAATTACCGTCAACATTGGATCCGCGCTCACATTCCTGCGTAGAGCTCACTGCCTGTCTAGCTGGGAAATCTCTGCCGCTCATTTAGTGGCAAAAGGTGGGAACTGGAGAAAAATCTCCAGCGCGACATCAATCCCCGGCATTATCACGATACAGCCTAAAATCAGAAATGCGGTTAAGATCCCTTCTCCTGTGAGCGGCTATGTGAATTGTACCCGTTGACAGATGCATACAAATATTCATTTCAAAGTTACAGACATCACGTTTTAACCGCTACACCAAAAAAGAATGACCTGCATTAAAAACTCCAGGAGCGTTTTCTTTCCATAACACGCTGGAATTTCTGAAAAATCCATTTCCTGCACGGAAAAACACGTCGTTTGTGGATAACAAATGGCAAACTCAGCGTTTGGGGAAGGTGAGCTCCCAAGTGCTGCAGATCCATCTCTCCATCTGGAAGACAGCAAAGGCAGTCAAAGCTCCCCAGCACAGCATCCTTACTGCCTCCCCTTTCCTACAGCCCAGGAGATCCTCGGAGCCTTCCCACAGGGAAAGGGAGGAGCGGACTGATCACCAAGGCTGGCTGGACCAGGTCACCATTGTCACCACATTCGTTTGTTGCCAAAGAACGATGAAATTCGTCCACCTAACGATATAGCAGGTCCCTTCCCTGCCATGGTTCCAGCGCTGGAGGAAAGGTGCCTCTCCCGAGGCCGCATTGGGACGGCGCTGCTGCACAGAAGGACAGAGATTTTTAAATCTCTTTATTTCTTCCAGGGAAAAACTTGCTTTCTCACTCAGTAAAGGACAAGCTCCCCAGGCCGGGCAGGAAGGCGGCACAGCCACAATTTACTTACCGAGAAACGTGCAGAGGGCTGTGTGGTCCCTGTGCCCAAGGAAAGCGGCCATTGCCAAAGCAGAGGGAAGGACGTGTCTCACCTTCAGCACAGAGAACCGATTCACAGACTCACTCTGAAAAAAAAAAAAGCATTAACCACAAAATTAGCTAATGGCTTCCCAAACCTGAATTCAGGGCCTCCCTCCGTGATTATAAAGTAATAATGGTCTTAACAGGCAGGCAGCTCACCAGGAATGAGATGGAGAGTGACCCCCATATTCCCCTGGAAACCCTTCGATGAGGCAAATCCCTGAACGCCCTCCCAGATTGTCGGTTCTTTACCTCCACGAGGAACTCGTGGCCTTTTATTGTCATAGTGTGTGACCAGAACAAGCCCCGCCATTCCTTATTCCAGCCTTAACAGCCTTCAGCGTTTCACTCCGGTCACCTCCCTGTCCCACTTCCGTCCCTGCACAATTTTTAAGATGGCGACTGAGAAATTAGGTCTTGTGGTTCCCATTGAAACACCCATTAATTCATACAACCAAAAGCTAGGCAAATGAAAAGGCCGTGTTAAACCTCAGCCCCCCCCAGGGAAAAGAAATGTGCCCGACGAGGTGCTAAAAGGCGCTCTGGCAAAACACACCCCCCCTCCTCCAAACTGCAGTTTGCTCCAGGAAACTGACAAGTTTTCTTCCTCTGCGGCCTTAGCGAGGCTGTAGATTTTCCCACCCTGCAGGGAAAGAAACAATCCTCAAAAGCAGATGTTATTCTGCCTGCAAGGAAAGCTTTAAAATATTTTTCTTTTTTTAAAGGCAGAATGCCTAAACGGAACATCCGAGCTGGTTTCTCCATGAAAATAACACTTTGCACTTGCACAGCAAAGCAACGCTCATTAACCAATCTCGTAAAGCTTCGCAGGCATTAAGAAACACTCCACGTAACACACATGCGTGCACCTTGTAAGCACACGTGCAAAGAGGAATCCCCGTTTACGCACCCCGGCTATATCAAACCGCACTATTTCCCTCACAAGCTGTGATGGAAATGGGCCACGCTCCCATTCCTTGGCTCCAGAGCTCCGGCGATGCCGGGATCATGCCGACCCTCAGCCGCTGCGGGCATCAGCTCTGCTAACACCCCGCTGACGGGTCAGTGACAGGAATCTGGGAGCAGGAAGGGGATTGTACCACACAGGCTCCCCAAAATCCCCCGCAGTTAAGAGGAATGCAAATCTCAGGCTCCCCTAAGCCAACGCATTTCTCACCGTGACCGCCGCACTAACACCCAGAGCAGTTTTTAAGCAGCACGCACCAGGTTTAACCTCCGCGCCTGAGAAAGTCCCTGTCCTGAGGGCTGCCGGTCCCCTCGGCCCAATGCAGGAGGCAGCAGCAAACCCCTCCAGACAGGGCAAGAGGTGCTTCTAAGAGTGACATCCAGCTAATAACCAAAAAGCACTTAAACCAATCCCAAACTTTGGAGACATTTAGTCTCGGGCCAGCAGCAGCATGTTGCTCAGTAAGGCACACTTCCACGACTCCCCTCAATTAACCGTCACCTCCAGAGCGCGACCTCTGAAGGTGAGAAGTTCCTTTAGGTTGACTCTTGACGTCCCTTTCCCTCCCACAGGCAACGAGACCCCAAGTATTTCCACTTGAGAGTGCGGTTCCCCTTCCACGGGCACCCAGCTCGCTCTGCAGTTTTGGATTATCACCGACCTCTGTGCCAGCTCCACCAAGAAGCCAGGTGAGAGGCTCCGAATCACGTTACTAAAGATCCCAAGGCTTGACCTTGTTCCATTTATTTCTAAACCTTTGGCCCTGGATCAATGAGTTCATTGTTTTCAGGGAGTTCCAGATGTAAGCGCTGAGTACTGTTATTGGTGAATCCAGAACTGTCAACAGTGATAAAAAACAGAGCGCAGGAAGACAGTAAGGCCTCCGAGTCCCAAACTCAAATAACAGATGGCTAAAAAGGAAGGAGGAGCACACAGACATATTCGAATCCTGCTGAAAATAGTCAGCCATGGCCAACAGGAGCCGAGGAGGCAGTGGCCGTGGACACCTGGCTCGGGGGAGCCGCGCAGCTCTGCACGTATTTCGAGAGCTTTTCAGAACAAGTAATAAAAGCTTGACAGCAGCAGGGAGTGCGGGAGTCGCGGCAGCAGTTGCATCGATAAGCAATCTGCGCAACAGTTCCTAAAACAGGGGCTGCCCACAATCAGAAGTTGACTCTTTGGTACAAACTCCCTCCACACCAGTCATCACACAGGGGAAAAAAAACAACCAAGCTATTGTAGGGCTCAGTATTACCCATTTCTCTGCAGCTGGACAGAAATACACACTTCTGCGGCTTTTCCCACACTGGAAAATTCAAAGCACCCAAACAGGGCGCGCTTTTAGAGACATCAGCAATTAAGTTCTCTGTCCCCTCCAGAAAAGCCTTTTCCTAAAGGCGTTCTCCTCCCAAGGGCAGACCCACAAAAAGAAGCCCTCTCTGCTTAATCCATTTCACAGAGAATTTGAAATGCAAACAAGAATTAAACAGGACGTCTTTTCCCCGCTTCAGGGAAAGCCACTAATATAGACCTTGGCAACATATTTAGCAAATCTATCATTGTAATGCCTTTGCATTGCCCATTTCCACCTGGAGAGCAGGCTGAAAGGACTCATAAAAAAACCTCAAACCAACCACAAAACATATTCCTGTCTAGGGGGTAATTTTATGAAACGATTTGAACATCTTTTTACAGGTACAAGGCAACAAGAAACATTCTCGAGGTGAAAAAAAAACAAACCACCTATTCACCTCTTTACCCCAAAGATCTTTTCACCACACGGATTCCACCACCAATACACAGCTGCTAAATATCCCCGGCTGCTGCCGATCCGTAAGAAACCCTTCAAAATACAAGAGAACGCTGAGCCCAGCGCGCTGACGGTGCTGCCAGGGCTGTGAGTCGGAGCCCCTGAGGACGGAGTCGCAGCCCCTGAGGTTGAAATCAGCCCCACGTTTAGGCACAACCCGGGGTTTTAAGCCTCACTACAAACCAGCCCCCCGCTTCTCAAGAAAAACAGGGAGATTCACCTCAAAATAAACCACGTTCTCGACGCCAAAGGGGCGCTGGTCCATGGCCGCCGCCGCCCTTAGGGCCAGTTCCATGGGGCTTCGCTTGACCTGGAGCAGAACTCGCGGGCGTGAGGACAACGAGCCCCCTACACAAAATCTGAAAAAAAGGAAAAGTTCAATAAGATTTGCTGTTACTCACCCACCAAAGCCTAACCACTACAACTGGCCCTTTCACAACCGTGCCTGATGGCAGAAGAAAACTGAAATATCCCAATTCCCGCTTCAAACACAAGGCGTGGAGCTGCCCACACCCCACGTGTGGGCTGGGCAGACAGGGGGCTCTTCTCAAAACCCGCAGGAAGAGAAAGGGCAGGAGTGTTTTCCCAGCCCTGGAAGAGCTGTGGGGAGAAGGTGGGAGGGAGGAAAAGGCTGCCCAGGAGTGGGGTAGGGGGAAGGAGAGGGCTCCATCCCTGGGGGAAACGCCGTTCCTGGCCACACAGGCGGCTGTGGGACCACCCTGGGGATGGATTTGGGGGCTCTCCCTGAGGGAAACACTGCTCCCAGCCATGCAGAAGGCTGTGGGACCACCCTGGGGATAGGTTTGGGGATGAGGGGGGATCTATCCCTGAGGGAATCACTGCTCCCAGCCATGCAGGAGGCTGTGGGACCACCCTGGGGATAGGTTTGGGGATGAGGGGGGATCTATCCCTGAGGGAATCACTGCTCCCAGCCATGCAGGAGGCTGTAGGGCAATGACAGAGATGGATTTGGGGGCTCTCCCTGAAGGAAACCCCATTCCCGGACACACAGGAGGCTGTGGGGCCGCCCAGGGGACAGATTTGGGGGCTCCCCCTGAGGAGAGCCTGTGGGGAGGAGGGAGGCGGGGGCCGCCCCAGGGCCGGGGCCACTCCTGGAAGGGGAGGGGGGGATCTCCAGCCGCCCACGCGGGGCTGCCCGAAGCCTGAGGAGATGAAAAGAAGAGGAGAAAAGCCGAAAATTCCCTCACCGCCATCGCCTCTCACAGCCCCGGCCCTCCCCGCCGCGCCTCATGGCGGCTGTGTGCGGTGTCACCTGAGCGGGGGGCGGGGGCTGAGGCAGGAAAAGGCGAGAGGGGGAGGGAAGGGCGGCGGCATTTTGAATGGGAGGAGAGGGGAAGGGGGGGCGAAAGATGGGGGGAGGGGAGAGGAAGAGAGGATGGTGGGGGGGGTGGGAGCGAGTGTGTGAGGGGAATAGGTGTTGTGTGAGGGGGGAGCGAGGGGGGAATGGCTTTTCGGGAGAGGGAGGTTTGCAGGGCTGTGAGGTGCCTGTGAGAGAGGAGGCCCCGGAGGGAGGTGAGTGGAAAGGGCTGTGTGTGGAAAGAAAAGCTTTAAGGACAGGCTGGGCTGGGGAAAGGCGGTGGGCCCCGAGGGAGGGCTTGGGGAGCGGGGCTAGAAGCGTGGGTTTGGGGCAAAACTCTGGGAAAGAAACTGCAGGACAGGGCCAATCTGAGTATACAGTTTTAGCGAAGCTTCAAGCAAAGGGTGACCAAAGGTGCCTCTTGTCCTTTTGTGGGCTGGTTTTGTCTAAGTTATTCATGCGAGTGGACTTTTGCCACACGGGATGGGAACGTTCGCTTCCCGGGATAGCTGATGCCCCTGGATAACCACTGCCCGCGAAGCACTGCGAAACCCCGTGTTCAAAAATGAGAACAAAGGCCGTGTTTTGCCTCTCGGAAGGATCTCTAAGCACCGTCTCCACGTTATTTTCAGTACCTTTCTGGTTGTTTTCTTTGCCCCCATCCCCGTGATGTCCGTCGGGGGGGCTGGCGGAGCTCTGCAGGCGGACGTCCGTCTCATTTTGGAGAAGGCTGGGCTGGTTTCGGGCGGTCCCGGCTGATTTTGGGGAGGGCAGGGATGGTTTCGAACTCGCAGTGCCCGGTGCGGGGCTGCGGTGGGGCCCGGCCCCCTCGTTCTCCTCGGCGCGGCCCCGCCCCTCTCGCCCGCTTTCGCCGCGGCGACGCTGGGGGGCGTGGCCCGGGTTTGCCCTTCGGCGCGTGCGCGGTTGGGCGGACGCGAAGGAGAACGTTTCCGGTGTGCGTCGGCGGTCGGTACCGGGAGAGACGGGGGGGACCGGGGCCGAGGAGAGCAGGAGCGGGAGAAGGAGAGCAGGAGCGGGAGAAGGAGAGTGGGCGGGCGGGGCGGCGGCGGCGGGAGCGGCAGCGGCAGGAGCGGTGGTGCGGAGGTGTCCAGGGCCAGTTCGGGGGATTGTGGGGTGGCGGGACCGGGCTGGGGGACTCGGGGGGCGGCCTGGGCCTGTTTATGGGGGGCAGAGCCGAGTGGGGGGTCCCCGGGGGGAACAGGGCCGATTTAGCTCCCCCCCCCCGTCCTCCGCTGCCGCCCCCTCACCCCCCGCTCGCTCCCCGCAGGTGGCGGCAGCCCCGGCCGCAGCGCAGGGTGCCCGGGGCCGGCCTGGGCGGGCGCTTGGCTCCGCTCTCAGCCCCCCCCGGCAGGTCAGCCCGGCCGTGCCCCCTTCGCCCGCCTCCAGCCCACGGCCGAGTCCCCCCAGGTACCCCCGAGATGGGTCGGGGGGTGTCAGCGCTGGGCCCCCTGAAGCGGGGGTGGGTGGTGGGCACGGGCATTGCTGGGAGCCCGTGGGCAGCCCTGGGACCCCCTTAAAGCCCACGGAGAGCCCCGGGGCCCCCTTATCTCCCCCAGAGCCGACGGGGAGCCGTAGCTGTGGAGTCAGCTTAAGGAGTCTGCCCTAAGGACTGCTGCTTTTTGGAGCGTTGGGGGAGGGGGAGGGTTGTCGGTGTGGGGAGTGGAGGTTGTGGGAGGAGTCCCGTGTCTTGAGGGAGCTTTGGAGGTGTTGGGCAGATTTGGGGGAGTGGGGGAGGGGTCCCCTCCTTTGGAGCTCCCTGGTTCTTTTTTTCTAGACTGTGGGAGGCAGCGGGCGAAGGGGGAAGGCAATAGAGTGAGTTGCTGTATTTCAGTCCTTGGTTGAGAGTCAGCGACTCTGCTCCCTTGCTGCTCAGCAGACTCTTAGCTCCGTGGGGCTGTTTCTCCAGGCAGGCTACGACAACAGAAACGGCCCCACTTCCTCGGAAGAGTTGTTAGCAGTGAAGTCTCCTGGGAACGTACTGCCTGACGTTGGATAGACCTGGCACCACGCAGCAGCTCAGAGCCCCGCAGCGTATGCTGCCGCTCTCAGTTGGCTCCATCAAATCCTCCGACCTGAGAATGCCAGAGGTACAGAGTTGAAACGGGCCCTTCCTCACCCACTGAGTCAGATGAACCTTTTTGCGCCCAAGTTGGCTGGAGACTGCTTCTGCCTCGCCGCCTTCAGGCGGAGCATGGCTGTGAGCAGGGGAGCTCAACACACAGTGCTTGCTGATTGCAGCCTGCTCCCTCGCGGGAGCACCCGCAGCCGTGGGACGGGAGGAGGAAGGACAGCACGAGGGCTAGAGACAAACATTTTATTTCTTTAACGTTTCACATAGGGGGTACCCCAGAGGGGTTCCTGGCCCCACACCCCACAGCTGCTCAGTATTCGGGGCACTGTTGGTCTTCTGGGCCTGGTGCTGTCACCGCTTGCAGGGCTGGCAGAAGCAGACACGGCTAGTGGCATCTCCACCAGCCCTTCAAGTAGCCCCACAGCCAGGCGCAGCCCTGCCGCGGGCACCTTCCTGCCCTGCACAGCCCTGGGTCTGCCTGGCCACACTCCCTGCCCGTGGTCTTGCAGGACTCCTCCGTCTTTGCCTTCAAGGCCTGGAAAGTGCGGGTGATCTCCAGCACCCGCTCCACCTGGTCCATGTCCATGGCTGGGGGCCTTCCGGGGGACAGGTGCTTGTCCGTGGGCCTCTGTGTCCTGTCCATCCCCTACCTGGGAACCCACTCTTTCTCGGTCCCTGCTGGCAGCTCCTGGCTGAGGACCAGCCCGTTTCCCCACTGCCCCACCAGCAGCCATGGGAGAGCGGGGGTGTCCTGAGTGTGTGAGCACCACTGGCTCTGTTGCTGCACTGGGCCAGGGCTCCAGGAAGTGGTAGAGGGAGCTGTGGGAAGAGGAGCTGCTCCTCAACAGGCTGCTGCAGTCCTCCGAGTTGGCCAGCGAGCACAGGCTGCAGGGCCTCTTGGGGTGGCCCTCGGGGGGCCCAGGAGCCCGGGGGGTGCCTGGACCAGAAGGAGCTGTCCCCACTGATAGGACCTATAGGCGGCAGAGGAGGGCAGGGGGACCTGGGGGCTTGGTGGGGGGGGGGCAGGGGGTAGAGAGAAGCATCACTGCTCAGATGGTATATGGTTGGCAGGGAGCCCAGTGGGTCCTGTGGGGCCCGGTGCTCCCTCCTCGCTGCCTCCTCGGTTGCCCTGCAGAGGAGGAAAGAGAAGAGACCCGCTGCACCCCGTCTCCTCCGCTGGAGCCCGTGGGCAGCACCCCCTCCTCAGCAGGCGGGCAGGGCTGCCCAGCGCAGGCAGGGCAGGGCACGGGCTGAGGGTCTGGGGCAGGATCTGGGGGTCTCCCCCACACTCCCTGCTTCTCCTGTGTCGACTTGAGCTCCCATCCTTCATCCGCTAGCCGAGAAGCTGCTGAGGGAGGGGACGGAGTGAGCGGCCGGCAGCCCCTGGCACAGCCCCGGCTCAGGGCTGCCGTGGGGTGTGGGCTGTTTGCACGGTGCTCGGT
This sequence comes from Vanellus vanellus, assembly GCF_965231255.1. Lineage (NCBI taxonomy): Eukaryota > Metazoa > Chordata > Aves > Charadriiformes > Charadriidae > Vanellus > Vanellus vanellus. The sequence continues at coordinate 387,657 of NW_028126911.1, read as the reverse complement.
GCCAGGGCCACTCACCTCTCTGCTCCTGCGCGTGGGCTCTTGCATCCGTTATCCCTTGATTCGGCTTCTTCCAGTCCCTCTGCAGGACCCCGGGAGCTGGGTGAGACAGGAGCAGCTCCCAGCCCCGTGCCGCAGCCCCCCACACCACCCCACGCTGCGGCACAGTGCGGTGCAGCAGTCGCCTACCTGGAGCCGCTTGGTCCGTAGCACAGAAGAGACCGCGCTGAGCCCCATCAAAAGCATCACGAGCGGAGCCAGGTGAGCTGCGGGGGGGACGTTGGAGTCCCTCCTGGCACCAGCTGTGGTGCAGCCACGCAACCCTTTGGTGACCCCATGGGAAACGTTAAAGAAATAAAATGTTGGTCTCTATCCCTGGTGCTGTGGTTCCTCCTGCCATCCTGCGGCTGGGGCTGTGCCCCCCTCAGTGCCCGACCCAGTGGGACAGGCTGGCACTGCTGGCACCCGCCAACCTGGGGGGGTGGTGGTGTCGGGGGAGCTGGGTGGGCTGGAGAAAGGGAGGAAGCACCTCTTGAAACCAGCTGGGCCCTCCCCAGCCACAAAACCCTCCCCAGAGGCACCAGAGGGGACCCCCAGATCCTTGAAGGGCTGCCCCAGACTCCCTCTGGCCTGCAAGACTCCCCCCCCCCCCAGGACCCCATAAGGGCAGCCCAGGACCCCTTATGGACACCCCAGTGGTGTCCCAAATCTGGGTTCTTTACCTGCTGGGCAAGCCAGTAACACACTGTGTGGGAGCAGCCAGCCAAGCCGGTTTCAGAGCACCAGAGGTGAGAGGCAGGGAGCTGCCGTCCCACTCAGCTCCATCTCCGCTGTGCCTTGGCTGTGCAGAGAGAACTTGGGGGGAGCTGCAAAACAGCTCAGCCCGGGCTTATCTCAAGATGGCACAGAACAACCAAAACCAAATGGCCCTTAACAATCAAAATGCCCCGAGTCCCATCCCACCACTCTTCCCGTGACGTTGAGCACCGGAGATCACAAATTGGCAACAGAGACTTCGCTATGGCACCACCAGAGGGAAATATCCCAGACAGTGTAATCCACTCGGGCATAATCCTGCACCCTCACCGAGTCAGGAAATATAAACCGCAGGGTCTGGGGAGACAAATGGGGAATCCTCCAAGGATACAGCTGGCCCCTCGGAGATCCGCCCCCCCCCCATCCAGGACGCTGGAGGGGAGCATTTACAGCCGAGCACAGTGTTTCCTTTAACCTCTAGAAAAGCCGGCATTTGCTAAAAAACAAATGTTCCCCTCCCGCCCCGGCCCCCTCTGAAAATAAATAAATAAATAAAGAATTAAAATCTTTGCAAAACTTAAAAATCGCCGTTAGTTTCGTTAGCGTTACGTTAATTCTAAAGTGTGCCGCAGCCCAACCTCCCCCCCTCAATGCTGGACGAGCTCCTCTGGCCATGCCTGGGATGAAAAATGGGTGGCTTTTAGGAAATAAAAATTAAAAAAAAAAAGAAGAAGAATAAAACCTCTCTTTCTCTCTCTCTCTGCCTGTGTTAGTCCAACGAAAGGGATAGCGTCGGGAGGCGAGGGAGGAGGAAGGGGGAGGCTGTGGGATGGAGAGAGCCCTCCCCGTATCCCTCGGCTGTGCATCCTCGCAGTGCCACGGGGAATGGGGGTGGGGGGTCTGTATGGGGGTCTTTGGTTTGCACAGGGTGGCCGTGGTGGGGGCTCAGCCCCATCCTTACAGTGCTGGGGCGCACGGGGCTACCAGGCGCAGAGTCCCTCCCCCAGTGAGGTGCTTTGGTGCGTTGAGGTGTTAGATGGGGTGGCACCAGCCCCTGCCCGCCCCGGGAGGGGGGACACCACCTCTCCGGTGGCACTGGATGGGTGGGAGGGAGGGAGGGAGGGAGCAGAGCTGTGGGAGCCATGGAGAAAGGCATGGGGGTGTCCCTCATCGTGGCAGCCCTACCCGGCCACCCCAAGGGACACCCAAGCCCCATCTTGGTCCTCTCCCCGTTGGGTGACGCCCTTCCACCCACCCCGGAGGTGCGCTCCTCTCCTGCGGGGGGGACGCCCAGCGCTCGCCTGGCTAGAGAAGCACCGGGTGGGGGTGCTTAGGGGGCATCTGAGCTTCCCAGTTACACGGGCGTAATTAGTGCACCATTAATAACCATTAGTAACCACTTTGGCTCTGCTAACCAACTGCGGCGAGGCCCCCACCCCGCTTTAGCACAGGCTTCCTGATGCCAACACCTCCCCGAGCCACTGGGTAAAGCGACGCCTGGCAAAAAAACACCACCCCAAAAAAACCCCACACCACATCCCCCACTCCCCGCCCACCCCTTCTCCCCCCATCACAGCCATGGGGCAAACTCCCACCACCACCACCCCCCAATCTCAGCTCGGCCGTGACCCCCCCCGAGACACTGGAAAGAGCGCAACGGAGAGCGAGCTCAGGCTCGTGTGAGCTGCAGAGATTTCTCTTTGGGTTTTGATGTTGTCGGTGGGTGGGATTTGGTTGTTTTTTTCACAGAACACTTTGCAGTAGAGGACAAAAACGTGGTGTCGCAGCCCCCGGGGCCGGCGCTGGCACCGCCACCTCCCCCCACGGCCCCCCCCCCCTCCCCCGGCTGCTGTCCCTCCTCCTGCCCGGCGGCTGTTCCCACTTTCCTTCCTTGGTTTGTTTCTATTTTTTTTTTCTTTTCTACCTTTGTTTTTTAATATGTGGGCTTTTTTTCCGTTTTCCCTTTTTCTTTTTTCTCCCTTTTGTTTTTTACTTCCCCCTCCTTTTTCCTCTTTTTCCCCTTTTTGCTTTTTCCCCCTTTTTTCTGTTTCCCCTTCCCCCCCCGTTTTTTAATCTCCCCCTTCCCTTTTCCCCTGTTTTTCTTTTTCATTTTTCCCCCTTTTTTTCTTTTTCCCCTTTTTTCTTTTCCCACTTCCCCCCCCCCCCCCCCTTTTTTTTTTCCCCTCTTTTTAAACAAGCTCTCTCCCGAAGGAGCGGCCCCTGGCTCTCCGCTGGCAGAAGGAGCCTACGGAAGAGCTCTGGCACTGACACGGGCAGGAACACCCACTCACACATCGCAACACAGCAGTTAGTTTGGCAACACCCCCACCCCCTGTCACAAGTGAGACCTGCACAGACAAAAGGCTCCTGAGTGAGGGCACTGGGGCAGCCCCACCTTAGAAGCAGCAGAGGAGCAGAGCCGTCCGGAGCCATCAAGAGCACAGGAAGGGCTATTCAGGGCCTCATTGTCTGCGCCGAGTGACCGTCTGCTGAGAACCGCTCTGGCGGCTCAGAGCTCAGCCCCAGCAGCAGTCTGGAGCCAACGGGGAAAAGTACACTGGGAGGAAGACTGGCAGCCTTCCTCCACAACGCCCCGGAGAGAATGACCACAGTGCTGCCTATCCCCATCGTTTTGTCCAACTCGTTTCTTTTTTTATTAGAAAATTAATAAAAAAACCCTCCAACTCTCAGGTTTCCAAGGCACACAAAATCTCTAAAAGGGAGACACAAGCGTGAGGTGCTGAGGTACCCAAACCTGCCCACGTTAGTCCAACGAAAGGGATAGCGTCGGGAGGCGAGGGAGGAGGAAGGGGGAGGCTGTGGGATGGAGAGAGCCCTCCCCGTACCCCTCGGCTGTGCATCCTCGCAGCGCCGCGGGGAATGGGGGGCTGTGTGTTTGGGGGGGTCTTTGGTTTGCTCCCCTGACCTGCTGGGGGTGGGGGAAGGGGGGGGGATGTCTGGCGGCGGGGTTACAGTCATCGGGCGGTGTTGGGCGGCACAGCGGGAGCCTCCCTTGCTGTGCTGCGAGGCCGGGGCTCCCGGAGCGTGTTTCTGCTCCTGCTGCTTCACCTGCTGGAGCATTTCCCTCATCTGGCGCTGTGCAGTTATGGAAGATGCACCCAGGTGGGATGCGGGTGGCTTTGCCTGCACAGAGGAGTCCATTCACACCCTGGGCGCTGCTCTGCACGGCCTCCAGAACACACATTTTTAGCTCAATCGAGCCAATCTTCAATTTCAGCACTTGCACAGCCGGGGGGAAGCTACCGAAACACCTTCAGTGCCTCTTGGGGGCACAGGGACCACCCAAAAGAAGAGTGGCAGGGTGCTCGGGTGGTGCTGGGCTCAGCAAGCCCCACGCCTTTCCTCGGTGGATGAAAGCGGCCGGGGAATATCGGGTAACGCCACGGCCAAACCGTACCTGACTGGCAAAGAAATGCCCAATGATTTTAACGATGACCTCCTCGTTCTCGTCTGGGGTTTGGTCTCGTGGCACAGTGACTGCCGCGCTGGTTAAGTTTTGCAGTTCGTTTACCTGGAGCGAACCACAAGAGGGTGATGCCCTTCCACCCACCCCGGAGCTGCGCTCCTCTCCTGCGGGGGGGACGCCCAGCGCTCGCCTGGCTAGAGAAGCACCGGGGCGGGGGGGGGGTGGTTAGGGGGCATCTGAGCTTCCGCATTACACGGGCGTAATTAGTGTGCCATTAACCACCATTAATAACCACTTTGGCTTTGCTAACCAACTGCCCCCACCCCGCTTTAGTGCGGGCTTCGTGATGCACACGCCTCCCTGTGTGGGAGCAGCCAGCCAAGCCGGTTTCAGAGCACCAGAGGTGAGGGGCAGGGAGCTGCCATCCCACTCAGCTCCATCCCCGCCGTGCCTTGGCTGTGCAGAGAGAACTTGGGGGGAGCTGCAAAACAGCTCAGCCCGGGCTTATCTCCAGATGGCACAGAACAACCAAAACCAAATGGCCCTTAACAATCAAAATGCCCCGAGTCCCATCCCACCACTCTTCCTGTGATGTTGAGCGCTGGACATCACAAATTGGCGACAGAGACTTCGCTATGGCACCACCAGAGGGAAATATCCCAGACAGTGTAATCCACTCGGGCATAATCCTGCACCCTCACCGAGTCAGGAAATATAAACCGCAGGGTCTGGGGAGACAAATGGGGAATCCTCCAAGGATACAGCTGGCCCCTAGGAGATCTGTCCCCCCCATCCAGGACGCTGTACAGGGTAACTTCCCAGGGATGGAGCGACCTCACCTGAGAGAGAGAGGGTAAGTGACTAAGAAACATCCGTACGGTATAGGGCATGCGATTGAGTTTGTGACTGGTGCACTCTTCTAAGGCATTAATATCTAGCGCCCTTGTGGTTTGTGTTGCTACTTGTCGGGGGCATTTGTAGCTCGCAATAGTGGATCCCGCTAATTGCTTCTAAACCGCAATAGTGTAATCGCCATCGCACACACAGAACTTGCAATAGTGACGTATTGGGCCTGTGAGGGAAGTCCAAAGAAATTGTCAATTTGAACCTCTCAGTGAAGCCCTTTTTCCCGTTTTGTCACACACACAGAGCAGAGGTATTTCTAAGTTTATGCCATTAATGCACAGAAATGGGCTGCTTGTCCCAAAACAGGAGCGCTCACACCTTAGTTCCAAAAATCTCCCCTTTTATTCATTGATTATTACATATTCAAACAATTAATACATATTCCCTGTCATTCCCTCTAATGACTGGTTGAGATTTCTTTGCTTCCCACGTAAAGGAGTGCGCAGACTCTGTCTTTTTTTTCCTTCTTTTGAGTAGGTGGTACCGTTTGGGGAGGTGGTCAATGAGTGGGTGGTCACCATCTCCCCCTGCCGGAACTCCCTTTTACCTGCTTTTCCTCTCATCTTGGCACTTCCGAGTGGTTTTCGGGGTTTGCTGACCAGGCCTACAGTTCATGGCTCTCTCGACAGGAACCCCCTGCTTCTCAACAGTGCTCCATCGCCTGCTGGGTAGTTCCTTAACTGAACCATAGATAAATCGTGTCCAGTAACTATTTCTCTATGTGAAGATGAGGTCAAGAAATAGCGTTGGGGCAGTAGAGAGGACTTGAGCAGCAGCAGGTTTCCTTTGTTGCTTCAATGACATTTAATTTTCCTAGTTGATGTCCGTTTTACTACAACAATTCCCCCCTTTGAGACTTATCCAAGTCTTTCTGTACTTGGATGAGCCTCATTTTCTATCCCGTATCACTAATACATAAGGTTGAGATAATTGCTTGATAACGAGACTCTTAAGACATTCGAACAAAACTCACTATGATGACAAAAACCTTTGCAGCCATCCAGTCAGGGAAAACTCCAATGTCATTCCCTGGACTAATCCAACTGCCATTTTCACTGCCGAAAGCCGCGTTATTTGTGCAATCAAACACCGATGGGCGCTACAGTGCAGCACGAAAGGCCAACGCCGACTCTGGCGGATAACCGAGAGGCCTCGCAGCCATCCAACGCCTTCACCCGCCCCAATCCTGCTGCCGGCTCTGCCACGGTGGTGCAACGGTGCTCTCCAGTGGGAAAACCAACCAGGGAACAGCACCACACGGCGCGGACCCAGGTTCTCCTTCACTTTGCACCATCAACCGTGTGGAACGGGTTTTGACGGCTTCAGTTATTTACAGCACAAACCCAGCAAGAGCAGCCCCAGGACTGGAACGTTCAACAACCCAATGTAATAAATTAAGGAGAACAACACATAACCCCCCCCACTTACTCCTATAACAAGATAAACATCCTGACTCGTACCAGAACAACAAACCTCACTCCTATCAGAAGAACACTAAAGCCTAAAACTAAGACCTAAAGGATGGCTAGCTAAGACCTAAAACCTACACGGGACTATTACCTAAGGGGGAAACACTATTAAATATAACTCTTTCTCTGCCATTCTCAACTTGTGGGTCTTTCGTGAGTGGGGGCGACCTCGTGGTGGTGGACCCTCCGCAGAGCTCAGGTGCTGCCGGAGGCGAGAGATGGTGGGTGGGTTTTCCCAGAGCAGGAAAGGGACCTGGTTGCCGGGCTGAACCGGCAGTTGCCCAGTTGCCAACTAGAGGCGGTCACCCTCTGGGCTTCTGCCGGCTTCGCCGCCCTTTAAAGACTCCTCTGGGGCCTTCCGATCCTCCTGCAGGCGATGGTATTTCACGTGCGCATTCCTCCCGTTGACTGTCCCAAACACCCTGGAAGGGAGAAAACAAACAGGGATTTTTAATTCCTTTTTTTTTTTTAAAAAAAAAAAAAAAAAATCATTAGATGACATTTCATTATTTCTACTTTTGTGAGCTTCTGGTCTGTTTTGCTGCGTGGTGCCATACAGCTTGTGCCAGTACCCCCGGGTGGGTGGGACCTCGGTGGTTAAACACGGCAGATCATTAGGGATTAAAATAAGAGAAGTAACGGCGAGACGGCTTAAAATCGGGTCAGACTGAAACTCAAGTGGCTCTGCGTGGCACAAGCGACCGTAGCGCGGGAGCCCTCGGGCCGCAAACCGCAAGAAGGAACTTCAGTGGAACCTTTTTCTCAGCCAAAAAAACCCGAGAAACGCTGGGATTCTCGCCCGAGGAGATGAACTGGCCCAGGCCTGTAATGGGAGGAAAGGGCCTTCAAAGGGAGAGAGAGACCCTTGTGGCTGCAGTCAGCGGGAGACGGAGGAGCTCCGAGTGCGGAGGAGATGGGAGGAGGATGGAAATGCCGAGACTCCATCGGTTTGAGCCCAGATCAGCAGGTTTCGAGAAGAAAAAACGAGCGGCTCACCTTCCACACCACACTGCCCGCAGGGAAACCCAGCCACATCGCCTGCGCCTCCAGCCCCGCACGGAGCGTCCCCGGGATGGCGGGAGGGACTGCCTGTGCCACGGGGTGTCTTTTCGCTGCTCTTCTGCTTCTTGGTGGACCCGAGCCGGCGCCTCTTCTTCGGGCTGCAACCAGCCTGTAAAGAAGACAACCTGTGCTCATTTCTCCTTCTCCTCAGCAAGGGGGACAGCTAAAGCGAAAAACTGGCTGGAAACATCCCCAGACGGCCCAGACACTGAGGGGTTTATTTGTGTGCTGGGTGGAACGCGTTCTATCTGCCCCAGCCTGCCCCAGTGAGCTCCTCCGAACACTAAAACAGCCCAAAAAATGCTGAAACTCGACGGGGAGGATGGGGTGCAAAGACAGATGGTGAAAGAAAAACCGTATTATTTCTACCGTCCTCAGCGGAACAGCACTTTCCTCCACAAAAGTCTGTAAAATGGGTTTAAAACGTAGAATTACTGAGCACTGAAGGGACATGGTTACCCGGTGTCTACCACCAAAAAAAACCCTAAATAATATGTGTTTCTGTGAGCCAAAGTCCCATTTCCTGGCAAGGAAGGTTTTGGCAACACCCGCGCAGAGGTGGGTCACCAACAGTTCCTTTGACGGAGTACTGGGACGTTACGAAACATCCCCAAAAATCATCATCAGCAGGTTTAACACGAAGTGGATCGTTTCCCAGAGCCTGGGACGAAGGGTTCATGGAGGAGCGGCATCTCGCACCCACCCCGGCAGTTTTCCTACCTTCTCTTCGGCCTCCTCCACCTCATCCGTGCCTCGCTGCAGCCTTTTGGCTGTCCATCCTGGTCGGGTGGCGCCAAACCTGACGTGTTTTTTCCAGGTGTAGTAATATTCCACGCACTGGGCCACGGTCTTCGTCTGAATCTGTCGGGAGAAAACCAGAAGCGATCGATGAGGGAAATACCGCAGGAAAACGCTGAAGGCACAGACCCAGGACGGATCTATCCAGCACTGTTTGTCCTCCCCTGTGTCTGCGGTTCCCACAGCGCAACGCACGGGTGAGATCAGGCTGAAAACGAGCCCCCTTCTTCTGAAAGGGCCGTAAAGAAGCCTTGGGAGGGCAGAACTGTACGTTTCGTGCCGATGGTCAGCGGAACGTGTCAGTATTCTTCTAGTATTTCCTGTATTTTGTACTGGAGAGATTAAATATTCGCTTGATATTCGGGCAAATTCGGTAGACATTAGAGCCAATTATGTCTTGTACCGGTATCTTTTTGGAATGAAGCGGCATCCCAAGGACAGGATTACAATGCACCATTCAAAAGACGACTTTTCTGGGTTAAAACTCCCCTCCACGCTACCAACACGTGACCCGCCTCGGTCTAACGGCTTTACCTTCTTCTGGATCAGGTGGAAATTCTTCTTATGCACATAAAAAGCCTCTTTAAACAACTGCTCCTCCAGGGGCGTCCAAGTGTCTGAGCCTGGGAAGAAACAGCCACGTGCAAACGATTAGACCCCTTGCAACCTCACGGAAACGCGCACGATGTATTTGTCACGCGTCCACATGTCTCCTCCTTCGGAAAGCAATTAGCCAACACCGCAGGCAGTTTGTTAGCACGAGCAGTTATGGCTGCCAGCAGAGCAAGCCCTGCACGCAGTAAAGCCGGGGCGCGAGGGAAAGGAGGAGCGTTGGGCGGCGTGGGGTGTCACCGCAAGGGACAGCAGCAGGCTAGAACACAGGGACGAGGCATTCCCCGTGCCAAAAGGCCCCCAGAACAGATTAAAAAGACTACTTCCCTGCCCCAAAGAACACGAACCGCTGCTCGCACGTTTCTAAAAATCACTTCTTTCAATCAGAACAAAGGGAACGGCAGTACCCGCTCGCATTCCCGGAGAAGCAACAAGCTCTGCTTCCACTTTACCTGCGTAATGATAATCAGCCAGGGGATGGGATTCAGGTCGCTGGGGTGCCCCAGACTGCAACATCTCCAGACCCTCCTGCGGGAGTTCAGAGAACAAGACTTAGATTCCCCCTCAGCAGGGGCCAAAAGATCAACTCTTCAGCCCACTGTGGGAAGATGGTACTCAGTCGACGCTCAGCAACAGCGTGTCGGGGTCACCTCCGCCCACGGCAGTTGATGAGAATATTTCCTAGTCCAGTAGGAATTCGAAAAGAGCTGCTTCTTACCAGAGCTTCATGCAGGCGGTGCAAGGCGTGCTCCAGGTTGGCTCTTCCCCCCGGCATGACATTGGAGCAGGCGAAGTTGAGCAGATTTGTCACTAGAAATGCAACAAAAAACAACAGAAAGTCAGCTTTCGTCAAGAAAGGAGAAAAAGTGCGATACAAGGCAGAGGGCAAACAGAGCAGACAGACTGGAGACCCAGAAAAGGCACCGAAAAAAAGGCAGGTTATCCGGTATCGCTCTCTCTCCCTTCAGAGCAGCTTTGGGACCGGTAGCTCCAGAGACAGATCTCCCCTCTCCCGAGGTCGCTGCAGCTGACGTGGGACAGCTACAAACGCCCCTGACCGTCTCTCCCAGAGGACGCGACTCAGAGCACCACCGGTTGTTATCTGTTCACTGTCCCACCAGATCTGAGCCACCCTCGGGTGCTACCAGCCACGAATGCTGTCAAGGAAAAGAGGGAGAGGGTCCCAACGGACAAACAGCTGCTGTGAAAACGTGCAGTTTTCGACCCTTAGTATCTCGGGGGGGACCTGGGAAGAAATGCGTTAAGAGAAACCTCTGTCCTGTGTTTCCGGGTTCGTTGCGATGTCTCCCCAGGGCTTCCACACTAGCGATGCTCCCTCCTCCTCCTCCTCCAACCGGGATCTGTCCTGGAGGTCTGGGATCTCGGCCTGAAATTCACTGCCGACGTTGACGTGTCTGAAATTGTTAAGGCAGAGGAGGTGAGGAAGGAGAGCTGGGAACAGCACGATAGCACGCACCCGCTTCGAAGGAGGGGACGTGTCAGGTACGGCAGTTATTTCCCAGCACAGCATCACCAACTGCCCTCTAACAACTCCCACAGCCCCTTCTCGCCACCAACAGCATTACCGTTCCACCACGTGAGCCCTTTTGCGCCCCATCGGGCAAGAAAATTGCCACTTCCTTCCTCAAACGCTGAGCAAACTGGCGAGGTTCACTCTGAGACCGACAGCCAGCAGCAGAAGAGCTGCGACGGTGGGCCAAGACCACCGTTGGAATGTTGTGTAGAACGCGGGAGGCCGGCAACCGGCATCATGAGGTCAGCCTGAGTGGCAAGCCCAGCCTGGGCTAGCACTGGCCATTTCTGGCAAGCACGGGGGTATACTCCAGCCAAAATAACCCCTCTGTTACCCTCTGCAGCGCTGCGGGGCAGTGGGAGAACTGGCCAAGCCATGGGGAGCAGGTCAACAGCAACAGCAAGGACTGGCAGAGCCCCGGTGCCGAACCAACCGTGCACCCGCTCCTCAGCCCCCTTTCCCCAGGGTTTGCGGTTATTCTGACCGCTGGGCCGGAACTCACGGCCCAACGCTGATTTTAGGGTTATCCTTCTTCGGCTAAACCCAAAGTCCCCATCCATTCTGCCCAAAAGATGTATAGAAAAAACAGCACAAGTTAAAATCGTTGAGATCATCCTTTAGCCTTCCTCACCGCCCTCATCATCACACACCGCTCCCCATTCTCCCAGAATTTCCCTCCTTTCGGGGAAACTGCTCACTGGACACGGAAGCTGTGGAGATGGACCCTCTGGATCTCCTGGCACAGCTGCCCCTCACCCTGCTCAGAGTTGGCCCCACAGGGATCAAACCGTTCAGGGCTTTTTCCAAGCCAAAGCCAGGAGCGGAGCAAAACCCCCGTGGGTTGTTTCCATCCCCTCTGCCACAACAGCAATCCCAAAGGAGAAAGGCACCTCCTTTTTCACTTTTCCAGACTTTCATTAAAAGGAGGAACCTCTGAACAACGTAATTTAATTACCGTCAACATTGGATCCGCGCTCACATTCCTGCGTAGAGCTCACTGCCTGTCTAGCTGGGAAATCTCTGCCGCTCATTTAGTGGCAAAAGGTGGGAACTGGAGAAAAATCTCCAGCGCGACATCAATCCCCGGCATTATCACGATACAGCCTAAAATCAGAAATGCGGTTAAGATCCCTTCTCCTGTGAGCGGCTATGTGAATTGTACCCGTTGACAGATGCATACAAATATTCATTTCAAAGTTACAGACATCACGTTTTAACCGCTACACCAAAAAAGAATGACCTGCATTAAAAACTCCAGGAGCGTTTTCTTTCCATAACACGCTGGAATTTCTGAAAAATCCATTTCCTGCACGGAAAAACACGTCGTTTGTGGATAACAAATGGCAAACTCAGCGTTTGGGGAAGGTGAGCTCCCAAGTGCTGCAGATCCATCTCTCCATCTGGAAGACAGCAAAGGCAGTCAAAGCTCCCCAGCACAGCATCCTTACTGCCTCCCCTTTCCTACAGCCCAGGAGATCCTCGGAGCCTTCCCACAGGGAAAGGGAGGAGCGGACTGATCACCAAGGCTGGCTGGACCAGGTCACCATTGTCACCACATTCGTTTGTTGCCAAAGAACGATGAAATTCGTCCACCTAACGATATAGCAGGTCCCTTCCCTGCCATGGTTCCAGCGCTGGAGGAAAGGTGCCTCTCCCGAGGCCGCATTGGGACGGCGCTGCTGCACAGAAGGACAGAGATTTTTAAATCTCTTTATTTCTTCCAGGGAAAAACTTGCTTTCTCACTCAGTAAAGGACAAGCTCCCCAGGCCGGGCAGGAAGGCGGCACAGCCACAATTTACTTACCGAGAAACGTGCAGAGGGCTGTGTGGTCCCTGTGCCCAAGGAAAGCGGCCATTGCCAAAGCAGAGGGAAGGACGTGTCTCACCTTCAGCACAGAGAACCGATTCACAGACTCACTCTGAAAAAAAAAAAAGCATTAACCACAAAATTAGCTAATGGCTTCCCAAACCTGAATTCAGGGCCTCCCTCCGTGATTATAAAGTAATAATGGTCTTAACAGGCAGGCAGCTCACCAGGAATGAGATGGAGAGTGACCCCCATATTCCCCTGGAAACCCTTCGATGAGGCAAATCCCTGAACGCCCTCCCAGATTGTCGGTTCTTTACCTCCACGAGGAACTCGTGGCCTTTTATTGTCATAGTGTGTGACCAGAACAAGCCCCGCCATTCCTTATTCCAGCCTTAACAGCCTTCAGCGTTTCACTCCGGTCACCTCCCTGTCCCACTTCCGTCCCTGCACAATTTTTAAGATGGCGACTGAGAAATTAGGTCTTGTGGTTCCCATTGAAACACCCATTAATTCATACAACCAAAAGCTAGGCAAATGAAAAGGCCGTGTTAAACCTCAGCCCCCCCCAGGGAAAAGAAATGTGCCCGACGAGGTGCTAAAAGGCGCTCTGGCAAAACACACCCCCCCTCCTCCAAACTGCAGTTTGCTCCAGGAAACTGACAAGTTTTCTTCCTCTGCGGCCTTAGCGAGGCTGTAGATTTTCCCACCCTGCAGGGAAAGAAACAATCCTCAAAAGCAGATGTTATTCTGCCTGCAAGGAAAGCTTTAAAATATTTTTCTTTTTTTAAAGGCAGAATGCCTAAACGGAACATCCGAGCTGGTTTCTCCATGAAAATAACACTTTGCACTTGCACAGCAAAGCAACGCTCATTAACCAATCTCGTAAAGCTTCGCAGGCATTAAGAAACACTCCACGTAACACACATGCGTGCACCTTGTAAGCACACGTGCAAAGAGGAATCCCCGTTTACGCACCCCGGCTATATCAAACCGCACTATTTCCCTCACAAGCTGTGATGGAAATGGGCCACGCTCCCATTCCTTGGCTCCAGAGCTCCGGCGATGCCGGGATCATGCCGACCCTCAGCCGCTGCGGGCATCAGCTCTGCTAACACCCCGCTGACGGGTCAGTGACAGGAATCTGGGAGCAGGAAGGGGATTGTACCACACAGGCTCCCCAAAATCCCCCGCAGTTAAGAGGAATGCAAATCTCAGGCTCCCCTAAGCCAACACATTTCTCACCGTGACCGCCGCACTAACACCCAGAGCAGTTTTTAAGCAGCACGCACCAGGTTTAACCTCCGCGCCTGAGAAAGTCCCTGTCCTGAGGGCTGCCGGTCCCCTCGGCCCAATGCAGGAGGCAGCAGCAAACCCCTCCAGACAGGGCAAGAGGTGCTTCTAAGAGTGACATCCAGCTAATAACCAAAAAGCACTTAAACCAATCCCAAACTTTGGAGACATTTAGTCTCGGGCCAGCAGCAGCATGTTGCTCAGTAAGGCACACTTCCACGACTCCCCTCAATTAACCGTCACCTCCAGAGCGCGACCTCTGAAGGTGAGAAGTTCCTTTAGGTTGACTCTTGACGTCCCTTTCCCTCCCACAGGCAACGAGACCCCAAGTATTTCCACTTGAGAGTGCGGTTCCCCTTCCACGGGCACCCAGCTCGCTCTGCAGTTTTGGATTATCACCGACCTCTGTGCCAGCTCCACCAAGAAGCCAGGTGAGAGGCTCCGAATCACGTTACTAAAGATCCCAAGGCTTGACCTTGTTCCATTTATTTCTAAACCTTTGGCCCTGGATCAATGAGTTCATTGTTTTCAGGGAGTTCCAGATGTAAGCGCTGAGTACTGTTATTGGTGAATCCAGAACTGTCAACAGTGATAAAAAACAGAGCGCAGGAAGACAGTAAGGCCTCCGAGTCCCAAACTCAAATAACAGATGGCTAAAAAGGAAGGAGGAGCACACAGACATATTCGAATCCTGCTGAAAATAGTCAGCCATGGCCAACAGGAGCCGAGGAGGCAGTGGCCGTGGACACCTGGCTCGGGGGAGCCGCGCAGCTCTGCACGTATTTCGAGAGCTTTTCAGAACAAGTAATAAAAGCTTGACAGCAGCAGGGAGTGCGGGAGTCGCGGCAGCAGTTGCATCGATAAGCAATCTGCGCAACAGTTCCTAAAACAGGGGCTGCCCACAATCAGAAGTTGACTCTTTGGTACAAACTCCCTCCACACCAGTCATCACACAGGGGAAAAAAAACAACCAAGCTATTGTAGGGCTCAGTATTACCCATTTCTCTGCAGCTGGACAGAAATACACACTTCTGCGGCTTTTCCCACACTGGAAAATTCAAAGCACCCAAACAGGGCGCGCTTTTAGAGACATCAGCAATTAAGTTCTCTGTCCCCTCCAGAAAAGCCTTTTCCTAAAGGCGTTCTCCTCCCAAGGGCAGACCCACAAAAAGAAGCCCTCTCTGCTTAATCCATTTCACAGAGAATTTGAAATGCAAACAAGAATTAAACAGGACGTCTTTTCCCCGCTTCAGGGAAAGCCACTAATATAGACCTTGGCAACATATTTAGCAAATCTATCATTGTAATGCCTTTGCATTGCCCATTTCCACCTGGAGAGCAGGCTGAAAGGACTCATAAAAAAACCTCAAACCAACCACAAAACATATTCCTGTCTAGGGGGTAATTTTATGAAACGATTTGAACATCTTTTTACAGGTACAAGGCAACAAGAAACATTCTCGAGGTGAAAAAAAAACAAACCACCTATTCACCTCTTTACCCCAAAGATCTTTTCACCACACGGATTCCACCACCAATACACAGCTGCTAAATATCCCCGGCTGCTGCCGATCCGTAAGAAACCCTTCAAAATACAAGAGAACGCTGAGCCCAGCGCGCTGACGGTGCTGCCAGGGCTGTGAGTCGGAGCCCCTGAGGACGGAGTCGCAGCCCCTGAGGTTGAAATCAGCCCCACGTTTAGGCACAACCCGGGGTTTTAAGCCTCACTACAAACCAGCCCCCCGCTTCTCAAGAAAAACAGGGAGATTCACCTCAAAATAAACCACGTTCTCGACGCCAAAGGGGCGCTGGTCCATGGCCGCCGCCGCCCTTAGGGCCAGTTCCATGGGGCTTCGCTTGACCTGGAGCAGAACTCGCGGGCGTGAGGACAACGAGCCCCCTACACAAAATCTGAAAAAAAGGAAAAGTTCAATAAGATTTGCTGTTACTCACCCACCAAAGCCTAACCACTACAACTGGCCCTTTCACAACCGTGCCTGATGGCAGAAGAAAACTGAAATATCCCAATTCCCGCTTCAAACACAAGGCGTGGAGCTGCCCACACCCCACGTGTGGGCTGGGCAGACAGGGGGCTCTTCTCAAAACCCGCAGGAAGAGAAAGGGCAGGAGTGTTTTCCCAGCCCTGGAAGAGCTGTGGGGAGAAGGTGGGAGGGAGGAAAAGGCTGCCCAGGAGTGGGGTAGGGGGAAGGAGAGGGCTCCATCCCTGGGGGAAACGCCGTTCCTGGCCACACAGGCGGCTGTGGGACCACCCTGGGGATGGATTTGGGGGCTCTCCCTGAGGGAAACACTGCTCCCAGCCATGCAGAAGGCTGTGGGACCACCCTGGGGATAGGTTTGGGGATGAGGGGGGATCTATCCCTGAGGGAATCACTGCTCCCAGCCATGCAGGAGGCTGTGGGACCACCCTGGGGATAGGTTTGGGGATGAGGGGGGATCTATCCCTGAGGGAATCACTGCTCCCAGCCATGCAGGAGGCTGTAGGGCAATGACAGAGATGGATTTGGGGGCTCTCCCTGAAGGAAACCCCATTCCCGGACACACAGGAGGCTGTGGGGCCGCCCAGGGGACAGATTTGGGGGCTCCCCCTGAGGAGAGCCTGTGGGGAGGAGGGAGGCGGGGGCCGCCCCAGGGCCGGGGCCACTCCTGGAAGGGGAGGGGGGGATCTCCAGCCGCCCACGCGGGGCTGCCCGAAGCCTGAGGAGATGAAAAGAAGAGGAGAAAAGCCGAAAATTCCCTCACCGCCATCGCCTCTCACAGCCCCGGCCCTCCCCGCCGCGCCTCATGGCGGCTGTGTGCGGTGTCACCTGAGCGGGGGGCGGGGGCTGAGGCAGGAAAAGGCGAGAGGGGGAGGGAAGGGCGGCGGCATTTTGAATGGGAGGAGAGGGGAAGGGGGGGCGAAAGATGGGGGGAGGGGAGAGGAAGAGAGGATGGTGGGGGGGGTGGGAGCGAGTGTGTGAGGGGAAGAGGTGTTGTGTGAGGGGGGAGCGAGGGGGGAATGGCTTTTCGGGAGAGGGAGGTTTGCAGGGCTGTGAGGTGCCTGTGAGAGAGGAGGCCCCGGAGGGAGGTGAGTGGAAAGGGCTGTGTGTGGAAAGAAAAGCTTTAAGGACAGGCTGGGCTGGGGAAAGGCGGTGGGCCCCGAGGGAGGGCTTGGGGAGCGGGGCTAGAAGCGTGGGTTTGGGGCAAAACTCTGGGAAAGAAACTGCAGGACAGGGCCAATCTGAGTATACAGTTTTAGCGAAGCTTCAAGCAAAGGGTGACCAAAGGTGCCTCTTGTCCTTTTGTGGGCTGGTTTTGTCTAAGTTATTCATGCGAGTGGACTTTTGCCACACGGGATGGGAACGTTCGCTTCCCGGGATAGCTGATGCCCCTGGATAACCACTGCCCGCGAAGCACTGCGAAACCCCGTGTTCAAAAATGAGAACAAAGGCCGTGTTTTGCCTCTCGGAAGGATCTCTAAGCACCGTCTCCACGTTATTTTCAGTACCTTTCTGGTTGTTTTCTTTGCCCCCATCCCCGTGATGTCCGTCGGGGGGGCTGGCGGAGCTCTGCAGGCGGACGTCCGTCTCATTTTGGAGAAGGCTGGGCTGGTTTCGGGCGGTCCCGGCTGATTTTGGGGAGGGCAGGGATGGTTTCGAACTCGCAGTGCCCGGTGCGGGGCTGCGGTGGGGCCCGGCCCCCTCGTTCTCCTCGGCGCGGCCCCGCCCCTCTCGCCCGCTTTCGCCGCGGCGACGCTGGGGGGCGTGGCCCGGGTTTGCCCTTCGGCGCGTGCGCGGTTGGGCGGACGCGAAGGAGAACGTTTCCGGTGTGCGTCGGCGGTCGGTACCGGGAGAGACGGGGGGGACCGGGGCCGAGGAGAGCAGGAGCGGGAGAAGGAGAGCAGGAGCGGGAGAAGGAGAGCAGGAGCGGGAGAAGGAGAGTGGGCGGGCGGGGCGGCGGCGGCGGGAGCGGCAGCGGCAGGAGCGGTGGTGCGGAGGTGTCCAGGGCCAGTTCGGGGGATTGTGGGGTGGCGGGACCGGGCTGGGGGACTCGGGGGGCGGCCTGGGCCTGTTTATGGGGGGCAGAGCCGAGTGGGGGGTCCCCGGGGGGAACAGGGCCGATTTAGCTCCCCCCCCCCGTCCTCCGCTGCCGCCCCCTCACCCCCCGCTCGCTCCCCGCAGGTGGCGGCAGCCCCGGCCGCAGCGCAGGGTGCCCGGGGCCGGCCTGGGCGGGCGCTTGGCTCCGCTCTCAGCCCCCCCCGGCAGGTCAGCCCGGCCGTGCCCCCTTCGCCCGCCTCCAGCCCACGGCCGAGTCCCCCCAGGTACCCCCGAGATGGGTCGGGGGGTGTCAGCGCTGGGCCCCCTGAAGCGGGGGTGGGTGGTGGGCACGGGCATTGCTGGGAGCCCGTGGGCAGCCCTGGGACCCCCTTAAAGCCCACGGAGAGCCCCGGGGCCCCCTTATCTCCCCCAGAGCCGACGGGGAGCCGTAGCTGTGGAGTCAGCTTAAGGAGTCTGCCCTAAGGACTGCTGCTTTTTGGAGCGTTGGGGGAGGGGGAGGGTTGTCGGTGTGGGGAGTGGAGGTTGTGGGAGGAGTCCCGTGTCTTGAGGGAGCTTTGGAGGTGTTGGGCAGATTTGGGGGAGTGGGGGAGGGGTCCCCTCCTTTGGAGCTCCCTGGTTCTTTTTTTCTAGACTGTGGGAGGCAGCGGGCGAAGGGGGAAGGCAATAGAGTGAGTTGCTGTATTTCAGTCCTTGGTTGAGAGTCAGCGACTCTGCTCCCTTGCTGCTCAGCAGACTCTTAGCTCCGTGGGGCTGTTTCTCCAGGCAGGCTACGACAACAGAAACGGCCCCACTTCCTCGGAAGAGTTGTTAGCAGTGAAGTCTCCTGGGAACGTACTGCCTGACGTTGGATAGACCTGGCACCACGCAGCAGCTCAGAGCCCCGCAGCGTATGCTGCCGCTCTCAGTTGGCTCCATCAAATCCTCCGACCTGAGAATGCCAGAGGTACAGAGTTGAAACGGGCCCTTCCTCACCCACTGAGTCAGATGAACCTTTTTGCGCCCAAGTTGGCTGGAGACTGCTTCTGCCTCGCCGCCTTCAGGCGGAGCATGGCTGTGAGCAGGGGAGCTCAACACACAGTGCTTGCTGATTGCAGCCTGCTCCCTCGCGGGAGCACCCGCAGCCGTGGGACGGGAGGAGGAAGGACAGCACGAGGGCTAGAGACAAACATTTTATTTCTTTAACGTTTCACATAGGGGGTACCCCAGAGGGGTTCCTGGCCCCACACCCCACAGCTGCTCAGTATTCGGGGCACTGTTGGTCTTCTGGGCCTGGTGCTGTCACCGCTTGCAGGGCTGGCAGAAGCAGACACGGCTAGTGGCATCTCCACCAGCCCTTCAAGTAGCCCCACAGCCAGGCGCAGCCCTGCCGCGGGCACCTTCCTGCCCTGCACAGCCCTGGGTCTGCCTGGCCACACTCCCTGCCCGTGGTCTTGCAGGACTCCTCCGTCTTTGCCTTCAAGGCCTGGAAAGTGCGGGTGATCTCCAGCACCCGCTCCACCTGGTCCATGTCCATGGCTGGGGGCCTTCCGGGGGACAGGTGCTTGTCCGTGGGCCTCTGTGTCCTGTCCATCCCCTACCTGGGAACCCACTCTTTCTCGGTCCCTGCTGGCAGCTCCTGGCTGAGGACCAGCCCGTTTCCCCACTGCCCCACCAGCAGCCATGGGAGAGCGGGGGTGTCCTGAGTGTGTGAGCACCACTGGCTCTGTTGCTGCACTGGGCCAGGGCTCCAGGAAGTGGTAGAGGGAGCTGTGGGAAGAGGAGCTGCTCCTCAACAGGCTGCTGCAGTCCTCCGAGTTGGCCAGCGAGCACAGGCTGCAGGGCCTCTTGGGGTGGCCCTCGGGGGGCCCAGGAGCCCGGGGGGTGCCTGGACCAGAAGGAGCTGTCCCCACTGATAGGACCTATAGGCGGCAGAGGAGGGCAGGGGGACCTGGGGGCTTGGTGGGGGGGGGGCAGGGGGTAGAGAGAAGCATCACTGCTCAGATGGTATATGGTTGGCAGGGAGCCCAGTGGGTCCTGTGGGGCCCGGTGCTCCCTCCTCGCTGCCTCCTCGGTTGCCCTGCAGAGGAGGAAAGAGAAGAGACCCGCTGCACCCCGTCTCCTCCGCTGGAGCCCGTGGGCAGCACCCCCTCCTCAGCAGGCGGGCAGGGCTGCCCAGCGCAGGCAGGGCAGGGCACGGGCTGAGGGTCTGGGGCAGGATCTGGGGGTCTCCCCCACACTCCCTGCTTCTCCTGTGTCGACTTGAGCTCCCATCCTTCATCCGCTAGCCGAGAAGCTGCTGAGGGAGGGGACGGAGTGAGCGGCCGGCAGCCCCTGGCACAGCCCCGGCTCAGGGCTGCCGTGGGGTGTGGGCTGTTTGCACGGTGCTCGGTGCCAGGGCCACTCACCTCTCTGCTCCTGCGCGTGGGCTCTTGCATCCGTTATCCCTTGATTCGGCTTCTTCCAGTCCCTCTGCAGGACCCCGGGAGCTGGGTGAGACAGGAGCAGCTCCCAGCCCCGTGCCGCAGCCCCCCACACCACCCCACGCTGCGGCACAGTGCGGTGCAGCAGTCGCCTACCTGGAGCCGCTTGGTCCGTAGCACAGAAGAGACCGCGCTGAGCCCCATCAAAAGCATCACGAGCGGAGCCAGGTGAGCTGCGGGGGGGACGTTGGAGTCCCTCCTGGCACCAGCTGTGGTGCAGCCACGCAACCCTTTGGTGACCCCATGGGAAACGTTAAAGAAATAAAATGTTGGTCTCTATCCCTGGTGCTGTGGTTCCTCCTGCCATCCTGCGGCTGGGGCTGTGCCCCCCTCAGTGCCCGACCCAGTGGGACAGGCTGGCACTGCTGGCACCCGCCAACCTGGGGGGGTGGTGGTGTCGGGGGAGCTGGGTGGGCTGGAGAAAGGGAGGAAGCACCTCTTGAAACCAGCTGGGCCCTCCCCAGCCACAAAACCCTCCCCAGAGGCACCAGAGGGGACCCCCAGATCCTTGAAGGGCTGCCCCAGACTCCCTCTGGCCTGCAAGACTCCCCCCCCCCCCAGGACCCCATAAGGGCAGCCCAGGACCCCTTATGGACACCCCAGTGGTGTCCCAAATCTGGGTTCTTTACCTGCTGGGCAAGCCAGTAACACACTGTGTGGGAGCAGCCAGCCAAGCCGGTTTCAGAGCACCAGAGGTGAGAGGCAGGGAGCTGCCATCCCACTCAGCTCCATCCCCGCCGTGCCTTGGCTGTGCAGAGAGAACTTGGGGGGAGCTGCAAAACAGCTCAGCCCGGGCTTATCTCAAGATGGCACAGAACAACCAAAACCAAATGGCCCTTAACAATCAAAATGCCCCGAGTCCCATCCCACCACTCTTCCCGTGACGTTGAGCACCGGAGATCACAAATTGGCAACAGAGACTTCGCTATGGCACCACCAGAGGGAAATATCCCAGACAGTGTAATCCACTCGGGCATAATCCTGCACCCTCACCGAGTCAGGAAATATAAACCGCAGGGTCTGGGGAGACAAATGGGGAATCCTCCAAGGATACAGCTGGCCCCTCGGAGATCCGCCCCCCCCCCATCCAGGACGCTGGAGGGGAGCATTTACAGCCGAGCACAGTGTTTCCTTTAACCTCTAGAAAAGCCGGCATTTGCTAAAAAACAAATGTTCCCCTCCCGCCCCGGCCCCCTCTGAAAATAAATAAATAAATAAAGAATTAAAATCTTTGCAAAACTTAAAAATCGCCGTTAGTTTCGTTAGCGTTACGTTAATTCTAAAGTGTGCCGCAGCCCAACCTCCCCCCCTCAATGCTGGACGAGCTCCTCTGGCCATGCCTGGGATGAAAAATGGGTGGCTTTTAGGAAATAAAAATTAAAAAAAAAAAGAAGAAGAATAAAACCTCTCTTTCTCTCTCTCTCTGCCTGTGTTAGTCCAACGAAAGGGATAGCGTCGGGAGGCGAGGGAGGAGGAAGGGGGAGGCTGTGGGATGGAGAGAGCCCTCCCCGTATCCCTCGGCTGTGCATCCTCGCAGTGCCACGGGGAATGGGGGTGGGGGGTCTGTATGGGGGTCTTTGGTTTGCACAGGGTGGCCGTGGTGGGGGCTCAGCCCCATCCTTACAGTGCTGGGGCGCACGGGGCTACCAGGCGCAGAGTCCCTCCCCCAGTGAGGTGCTTTGGTGCGTTGAGGTGTTAGATGGGGTGGCACCAGCCCCTGCCCGCCCCGGGAGGGGGGACACCACCTCTCCGGTGGCACTGGATGGGTGGGAGGGAGGGAGGGAGGGAGCAGAGCTGTGGGAGCCATGGAGAAAGGCATGGGGGTGTCCCTCATCGTGGCAGCCCTACCCGGCCACCCCAAGGGACACCCAAGCCCCATCTTGGTCCTCTCCCCGTTGGGTGACGCCCTTCCACCCACCCCGGAGGTGCGCTCCTCTCCTGCGGGGGGGACGCCCAGCGCTCGCCTGGCTAGAGAAGCACCGGGTGGGGGTGCTTAGGGGGCATCTGAGCTTCCCAGTTACACGGGCGTAATTAGTGCACCATTAATAACCATTAGTAACCACTTTGGCTCTGCTAACCAACTGCGGCGAGGCCCCCACCCCGCTTTAGCACAGGCTTCCTGATGCCAACACCTCCCCGAGCCACTGGGTAAAGCGACGCCTGGCAAAAAAACACCACCCCAAAAAAACCCCACACCACATCCCCCACTCCCCGCCCACCCCTTCTCCCCCCATCACAGCCATGGGGCAAACTCCCACCACCACCACCCCCCAATCTCAGCTCGGCCGTGACCCCCCCCGAGACACTGGAAAGAGCGCAACGGAGAGCGAGCTCAGGCTCGTGTGAGCTGCAGAGATTTCTCTTTGGGTTTTGATGTTGTCGGTGGGTGGGATTTGGTTGTTTTTTTCACAGAACACTTTGCAGTAGAGGACAAAAACGTGGTGTCGCAGCCCCCGGGGCCGGCGCTGGCACCGCCACCTCCCCCCACGGCCCCCCCCCCCTCCCCCGGCTGCTGTCCCTCCTCCTGCCCGGCGGCTGTTCCCACTTTCCTTCCTTGGTTTGTTTCTATTTTTTTTTTCTTTTCTACCTTTGTTTTTTAATATGTGGGCTTTTTTTCCGTTTTCCCTTTTTCTTTTTTCTCCCTTTTGTTTTTTACTTCCCCCTCCTTTTTCCTCTTTTTCCCCTTTTTGCTTTTTCCCCCTTTTTTCTGTTTCCCCTTCCCCCCCCGTTTTTTAATCTCCCCCTTCCCTTTTCCCCTGTTTTTCTTTTTCATTTTTCCCCCTTTTTTTCTTTTTCCCCTTTTTTCTTTTCCCACTTCCCCCCCCCCCCCCCCTTTTTTTTTTCCCCTCTTTTTAAACAAGCTCTCTCCCGAAGGAGCGGCCCCTGGCTCTCCGCTGGCAGAAGGAGCCTACGGAAGAGCTCTGGCACTGACACGGGCAGGAACACCCACTCACACATCGCAACACAGCAGTTAGTTTGGCAACACCCCCACCCCCTGTCACAAGTGAGACCTGCACAGACAAAAGGCTCCTGAGTGAGGGCACTGGGGCAGCCCCACCTTAGAAGCAGCAGAGGAGCAGAGCCGTCCGGAGCCATCAAGAGCACAGGAAGGGCTATTCAGGGCCTCATTGTCTGCGCCGAGTGACCGTCTGCTGAGAACCGCTCTGGCGGCTCAGAGCTCAGCCCCAGCAGCAGTCTGGAGCCAACGGGGAAAAGTACACTGGGAGGAAGACTGGCAGCCTTCCTCCACAACGCCCCGGAGAGAATGACCACAGTGCTGCCTATCCCCATCGTTTTGTCCAACTCGTTTCTTTTTTTATTAGAAAATTAATAAAAAAACCCTCCAACTCTCAGGTTTCCAAGGCACACAAAATCTCTAAAAGGGAGACACAAGCGTGAGGTGCTGAGGTACCCAAACCTGCCCACGTTAGTCCAACGAAAGGGATAGCGTCGGGAGGCGAGGGAGGAGGAAGGGGGAGGCTGTGGGATGGAGAGAGCCCTCCCCGTACCCCTCGGCTGTGCATCCTCGCAGCGCCGCGGGGAATGGGGGGCTGTGTGTTTGGGGGGGTCTTTGGTTTGCTCCCCTGACCTGCTGGGGGTGGGGGAAGGGGGGGGGATGTCTGGCGGCGGGGTTACAGTCATCGGGCGGTGTTGGGCGGCACAGCGGGAGCCTCCCTTGCTGTGCTGCGAGGCCGGGGCTCCCGGAGCGTGTTTCTGCTCCTGCTGCTTCACCTGCTGGAGCATTTCCCTCATCTGGCGCTGTGCAGTTATGGAAGATGCACCCAGGTGGGATGCGGGTGGCTTTGCCTGCACAGAGGAGTCCATTCACACCCTGGGCGCTGCTCTGCACGGCCTCCAGAACACACATTTTTAGCTCAATCGAGCCAATCTTCAATTTCAGCACTTGCACAGCCGGGGGGAAGCTACCGAAACACCTTCAGTGCCTCTTGGGGGCACAGGGACCACCCAAAAGAAGAGTGGCAGGGTGCTCGGGTGGTGCTGGGCTCAGCAAGCCCCACGCCTTTCCTCGGTGGATGAAAGCGGCCGGGGAATATCGGGTAACGCCACGGCCAAACCGTACCTGACTGGCAAAGAAATGCCCAATGATTTTAACGATGACCTCCTCGTTCTCGTCTGGGGTTTGGTCTCGTGGCACAGTGACTGCCGCGCTGGTTAAGTTTTGCAGTTCGTTTACCTGGAGCGAACCACAAGAGGGTGATGCCCTTCCACCCACCCCGGAGCTGCGCTCCTCTCCTGCGGGGGGGACGCCCAGCGCTCGCCTGGCTAGAGAAGCACCGGGGCGGGGGGGGGGTGGTTAGGGGGCATCTGAGCTTCCGCATTACACGGGCGTAATTAGTGTGCCATTAACCACCATTAATAACCACTTTGGCTTTGCTAACCAACTGCCCCCACCCCGCTTTAGTGCGGGCTTCGTGATGCACACGCCTCCCTGTGTGGGAGCAGCCAGCCAAGCCGGTTTCAGAGCACCAGAGGTGAGAGGCAGGGAGCTGCCATCCCACTCAGCTCCATCCCCGCCGTGCCTTGGCTGTGCAGAGAGAACTTGGGGGGAGCTGCAAAACAGCTCAGCCCGGGCTTATCTCCAGATGGCACAGAACAACCAAAACCAAATGGCCCTTAACAAACAAAATGCCCCGAGTCCCATCCCACCACTCTTCCTGTGATGTTGAGCGCTGGACATCACAAATTGGCGACAGAGACTTCGCTATGGCACCACCAGAGGGAAATATCCCAGACAGTGTAATCCACTCGGGCATAATCCTGCACCCTCACCGAGTCAGGAAATATAAACCGCAGGGTCTGGGGAGACAAATGGGGAATCCTCCAAGGATACAGCTGGCCCCTAGGAGATCTGTCCCCCCCATCCAGGACGCTGTACAGGGTAACTTCCCAGGGATGGAGCGACCTCACCTGAGAGAGAGAGGGTAAGTGACTAAGAAACATCCGTACGGTATAGGGCATGCGATTGAGTTTGTGACTGGTGCACTCTTCTAAGGCATTAATATCTAGCGCCCTTGTGGTTTGTGTTGCTACTTGTCGGGGGCATTTGTAGCTCGCAATAGTGGATCCCGCTAATTGCTTCTAAACCGCAATAGTGTAATCGCCATCGCACACACAGAACTTGCAATAGTGACGTATTGGGCCTGTGAGGGAAGTCCAAAGAAATTGTCAATTTGAACCTCTCAGTGAAGCCCTTTTTCCCGTTTTGTCACACACACAGAGCAGAGGTATTTCTAAGTTTATGCCATTAATGCACAGAAATGGGCTGCTTGTCCCAAAACAGGAGCGCTCACACCTTAGTTCCAAAAATCTCCCCTTTTATTCATTGATTATTACATATTCAAACAATTAATACATATTCCCTGTCATTCCCTCTAATGACTGGTTGAGATTTCTTTGCTTCCCACGTAAAGGAGTGCGCAGACTCTGTCTTTTTTTTCCTTCTTTTGAGTAGGTGGTACCGTTTGGGGAGGTGGTCAATGAGTGGGTGGTCACCATCTCCCCCTGCCGGAACTCCCTTTTACCTGCTTTTCCTCTCATCTTGGCACTTCCGAGTGGTTTTCGGGGTTTGCTGACCAGGCCTACAGTTCATGGCTCTCTCGACAGGAACCCCCTGCTTCTCAACAGTGCTCCATCGCCTGCTGGGTAGTTCCTTAACTGAACCATAGATAAATCGTGTCCAGTAACTATTTCTCTATGTGAAGATGAGGTCAAGAAATAGCGTTGGGGCAGTAGAGAGGACTTGAGCAGCAGCAGGTTTCCTTTGTTGCTTCAATGACATTTAATTTTCCTAGTTGATGTCCGTTTTACTACAACAATTCCCCCCTTTGAGACTTATCCAAGTCTTTCTGTACTTGGATGAGCCTCATTTTCTATCCCGTATCACTAATACATAAGGTTGAGATAATTGCTTGATAACGAGACTCTTAAGACATTCGAACAAAACTCACTATGATGACAAAAACCTTTGCAGCCATCCAGTCAGGGAAAACTCCAATGTCATTCCCTGGACTAATCCAACTGCCATTTTCACTGCCGAAAGCCGCGTTATTTGTGCAATCAAACACCGATGGGCGCTACAGTGCAGCACGAAAGGCCAACGCCGACTCTGGCGGATAACCGAGAGGCCTCGCAGCCATCCAACGCCTTCACCCGCCCCAATCCTGCTGCCGGCTCTGCCACGGTGGTGCAACGGTGCTCTCCAGTGGGAAAACCAACCAGGGAACAGCACCACACGGCGCGGACCCAGGTTCTCCTTCACTTTGCACCATCAACCGTGTGGAACGGGTTTTGACGGCTTCAGTTATTTACAGCACAAACCCAGCAAGAGCAGCCCCAGGACTGGAACGTTCAACAACCCAATGTAATAAATTAAGGAGAACAA
This sequence comes from Vanellus vanellus, assembly GCF_965231255.1. Taxonomy (NCBI): domain Eukaryota; kingdom Metazoa; phylum Chordata; class Aves; order Charadriiformes; family Charadriidae; genus Vanellus; species Vanellus vanellus. The sequence goes on along the minus strand of NW_028126911.1, from coordinate 361,079 downwards.
CACATAACCCCCCCCCCACTTACTCCTATAACAAGATAAACATCCTGACTCGTACCAGAACAACAAACCTCACTCCTATCAGAAGAACACTAAAGCCTAAAACTAAGACCTAAAGGATGGCTAGCTAAGACCTAAAACCTACACGGGACTATTACCTAAGGGGGAAACACTATTAAATATAACTCTTTCTCTGCCATTCTCAACTTGTGGGTCTTTCGTGAGTGGGGGCGACCTCGTGGTGGTGGACCCTCCGCAGAGCTCAGGTGCTGCCGGAGGCGAGAGATGGTGGGTGGGTTTTCCCAGAGCAGGAAAGGGACCTGGTTGCCGGGCTGAACCGGCAGTTGCCCAGTTGCCAACTAGAGGCGGTCACCCTCTGGGCTTCTGCCGGCTTCGCCGCCCTTTAAAGACTCCTCTGGGGCCTTCCGATCCTCCTGCAGGCGATGGTATTTCACGTGCGCATTCCTCCCGTTGACTGTCCCAAACACCCTGGAAGGGAGAAAACAAACAGGGATTTTTAATTCCTTTTTTTTTTTTAAAAAAAAAAAAAAAAAATCATTAGATGACATTTCATTATTTCTACTTTTGTGAGCTTCTGGTCTGTTTTGCTGCGTGGTGCCATACAGCTTGTGCCAGTACCCCCGGGTGGGTGGGACCTCGGTGGTTAAACACGGCAGATCATTAGGGATTAAAATAAGAGAAGTAACGGCGAGACGGCTTAAAATCGGGTCAGACTGAAACTCAAGTGGCTCTGCGTGGCACAAGCGACCGTAGCGCGGGAGCCCTCGGGCCGCAAACCGCAAGAAGGAACTTCAGTGGAACCTTTTTCTCAGCCAAAAAAACCCGAGAAACGCTGGGATTCTCGCCCGAGGAGATGAACTGGCCCAGGCCTGTAATGGGAGGAAAGGGCCTTCAAAGGGAGAGAGAGACCCTTGTGGCTGCAGTCAGCGGGAGACGGAGGAGCTCCGAGTGCGGAGGAGATGGGAGGAGGATGGAAATGCCGAGACTCCATCGGTTTGAGCCCAGATCAGCAGGTTTCGAGAAGAAAAAACGAGCGGCTCACCTTCCACACCACACTGCCCGCAGGGAAACCCAGCCACATCGCCTGCGCCTCCAGCCCCGCACGGAGCGTCCCCGGGATGGCGGGAGGGACTGCCTGTGCCACGGGGTGTCTTTTCGCTGCTCTTCTGCTTCTTGGTGGACCCGAGCCGGCGCCTCTTCTTCGGGCTGCAACCAGCCTGTAAAGAAGACAACCTGTGCTCATTTCTCCTTCTCCTCAGCAAGGGGGACAGCTAAAGCGAAAAACTGGCTGGAAACATCCCCAGACGGCCCAGACACTGAGGGGTTTATTTGTGTGCTGGGTGGAACGCGTTCTATCTGCCCCAGCCTGCCCCAGTGAGCTCCTCCGAACACTAAAACAGCCCAAAAAATGCTGAAACTCGACGGGGAGGATGGGGTGCAAAGACAGATGGTGAAAGAAAAACCGTATTATTTCTACCGTCCTCAGCGGAACAGCACTTTCCTCCACAAAAGTCTGTAAAATGGGTTTAAAACGTAGAATTACTGAGCACTGAAGGGACATGGTTACCCGGTGTCTACCACCAAAAAAAACCCTAAATAATATGTGTTTCTGTGAGCCAAAGTCCCATTTCCTGTCAAGGAAGGTTTTGGCAACACCCGCGCAGAGGTGGGTCACCAACAGTTCCTTTGACGGAGTACTGGGACGTTACAGAACATCCCCAAAAATCAGCAGCAGCAAGTTTAACGCAAAGGGGATCGTTTCCCAGAGCCCGGGACAATGCGTCCATGGAGGAGCAGCATCTCGCACCCACCCCGGCAGTTTTCCTACCTTCTCTTCAGCCTCCTCCACCTCATCCGTGCCTCGCTGCAGCCTTTTGGCTGTCCATCCTGGTCGGGTGGCGCCAAACCTGACGTGTTTTTTCCAGGTGTAGTAATATTCCACGCACTGGGCCACGGTCTTTGTCTGAATCTGTCGGGAGAAAACCAGAAGCGATCGATGAGGGAAATACCGCAGGAAAACGCTGAAGGCACAGACCCAGGACGGATCTATCCAGCGCTGTTTGTCCTCCCCTGTGTCTGCGGTTCCCACAGCGCAACGCACGGGTGAGATCAGGCTGAAAACGAGCCCCCTTCTTCTGAAAGGGCCGTAAAGAAGCCTTGGGAGGGCAGAACTGTACGTTTCGTGCCGATGGTCAGCGGAACGTGTCAGTATTCTTCTAGTATTTCCTGTATTTTGTACTGGAGAGATTAAATATTCGCTTGATATTCGGGCAAATTCAGTAGACATTAGAGCCAATTATGTCTTGTACCGGTATCTTTTTGGAATGAAGCGGCATCCCAAGGACAGGATTACAATGCACCATTCAAAAGACGACTTTTCTGGGTTAAAACTCCCCTCCACGCTACCAACCCGTGACCCGCCTCGGTCTAACGGCTTTACCTTCTTCTGGATCAGGTGGAAATTCTTCTTATGCACATAAAAAGCCTCTTTAAACAACTGCTCCTCCAGGGGCGTCCAAGTGTCTGAGCCTGGGAAGAAACAGCCACGTGCAAACGATTAGACCCCTTGCAACCTCACGGAAACGCGCACGATGTATTTGTCACGCGTCCACATGTCTCCTCCTTCGCAAAGCAATTAGCCAACACCGCAGGCAGTTTGTTAGCACGAGCAGTTATGGCTGCCAGCAGAGCAAGCCCTGCACGCAGTAAAGCCGGGGCGCGAGGGAAAGGAGGAGCGTTGGGCGGCGTGGGGTGTCACCGCAAGGGACAGCAGCAGGCTAGAACACAGGGACGAGGCATTCCCCGTGCCAAAAGGCCCCCAGAACAGATTAAAAAGACTACTTCCCTGCCCCAAAGAACACGAGCCACTGCTCGCACGTTTCTAAAAATCACTTCTTTCAATCAGAACAAAGGGAACGGCAGTACCCGCTCGCATTCCCGGAGAAGCAACAAGCTCTGCTTCCACTTTACCTGCGTAATGATAATCAGCCAGGGGATGGGATTCAGGTCGCTGGGGTGCCCCAGACTGCAACATCTCCAGACCCTCCTGCGGGAGTTCAGAGAACAAGACTTAGATTCCCCCTCAGCAGGGGCCAAAAGATCAACTCTTCAGCCCACTGTGGGAAGATGGTACTCAGTCGACGCTCAGCAACAGCGTGTCGGGGTCACCTCCGCCCACGGCAGTTGATGAGAATATTTCCTAGTCCAGTAGGAATTCGAAAAGAGCTGCTTCTTACCAGAGCTTCATGCAGGCGGTGCAAGGCGTGCTCCAGGTTGGCTCTTCCCCCCGGCATGACATTGGAGCAGGCGAAGTTGAGCAGATTTGTCACTAGAAATGCAACAAAAACCAACAGAAAGTCAGTTTTCGTCAAGAAAGGAGAAAAAGTGCGATACAAGGCAGAGGGCAAACAGAGCAGACAGACTGGAGACCCAGAAAAGGCACCGAAAAAAAGGCAGGTTATCCGGTATCGCTCTCTCTCCCTTCAGAGCAGCTTTGGGACCGGTAGCTCCAGAGACAGATCTCCCCTCTCCCGAGGTCGCTGCAGCTGACGTGGGACAGCTACAAACGCCCCTGACCGTCTCTCCCAGAGGACGCGACTCAGAGCACCACTGGTTGTTATCTGTTCACTGTCCCACCAGATCTGAGCCACCCTCGGGTGCTACCAGCCACGAATGCTGTCAAGGAAAAGAGGGAGAGGGTCCCAACGGACAAACAGCTGCTGTGAAAACGTGCAGTTTTCGACCCTTAGTATCTCGGGGGGGACCTGGGAAGAAAAGCGTTAAGAGAAACCTCTGTCCTGTGTTTCCGGGTTCGTTGCGATGTCTCCCCAGGGCTTCCACACTAGCGATGCTCCCTCCTCCTCCTCCTCCAACCGGGATCTGTCCTGGAGGTCTGGGATCTCCGCCTGAAATTCACTGCCGACGTTGACGTGTCTGAAATCGTTAAGGCAGAGGAGGTGAGGAAGGAGAGCTGGGAACAGCACGCTAGCACGCACCCGCTTCGAAGGAGGGGACGTGTCAGGTACGGCAGTTATTTCCCAGCACAGCGTCACCAACTGCCCTCTAACAACTCCCACAGCCCCTTCTCGCCACCAACAGCATTACCGTTCCACCACGTGAGCCCTTTTGCGCCCCATCGGGCAAGAAAATTGCCACTTCCTTCCTCAAACGCTGAGCAAACTGGCGAGGTTCACTCTGAGACCGACAGCCAGCAGCAGAAGAGCTGCGACGGTGGGCCAAGACCACCGTTGGAATGTTGTGTAGAAGGCGGGAGGCCGGCAACCGGCATCATGAGGTCAGCCTGAGTGGCAAGCCCAGCCTGGGCTAGCACTGGCCATTTCTGGCAAGCACGGGGGTATACTCCAGCCAAAATAACCCCTCTGTTACCCTCTGCAGCACTGCGGGGCAGTGGGAGAACTGGCCAAGCCATGGGGAGCAACAGCAAGGACTGGCAGAGCCCCGGTGCCGAACCAACCGTGCACCCGCTCCTCAGCCCCCTTTCCCCAGGGTTTGCGGTTATTCTGACCGCTGGGCCGGAACTCACGGCCCAAAGCTGATTTTAGGGTTATCCTTCTTCGGCTAAACCCAAAGTCCCCATCCATTCTGCCCAAAAGATGTATAGAAAAAACAGCACAAGTTAAAATCGTTGAGATCATCCTTTAGCCTTCCTCACCGCCCTCATCATCACACACCGCTCCCCATTCTCCCAGAATTTCCCTCCTTTCGGGGAAACTGCTCACTGGACATGGAAGCTGTGGAGATGGACCCTCTGGATCTCCTGGCACAGCTGCCCCTCACCCTGCTCAGAGTTGGCCCCACAGGGATCAAACCGTTCAGGGCTTTTTCCAAGCCAAAGCCAGGAGCGGAGCAAAACCCCCGTGGGTTGTTTCCATCCCCTCTGCCACAACAGCAATCCCAAAGGAGAAAGGCACCTCCTTTTTCACTTTTCCAGACTTTCATTAAAAGGAGGAACCTCTGAACAACGTAATTTAATTACCGTCAACGTTGGATCCGCGCTCACATTCCTGCGTAGAGCTCACTGCCTGTCTAGCTGGGAAATCTCTGCCGCTCATTTAGTGGCAAAAGGTGGAAACTGGAGAAAAATCTCCAGCGCGACATCAATCCCCGGCATTATTACGATACAGCCTAAAATCAGAAATGCGGTTAAGATCCCTTCTCCTGTGAGCGGCTATGTGAATTGTACCCGTTGACAGATGCATACAAATATTCATTTCAAAGTTACAGACATCACGTTTTAACCGCTACACCAAAAAAGAATGACCTGCATTAAAAACTCCAGGAGCGTTTTCTTTCCATAACACGCTGGAATTTCTGAAAAATCCATTTCCTGCACGGAAAAACACGTCGTTTGTGGATAACAAATGGCAAACTCAGCGTTTGGGGAAGGTGAGCTCCCAAGTGCTGCGGATCCATCTCTCCATCTGGAAGACAGCAAAGGCAGTCAAAGCTCCCCAGCACAGCATCCTTACTGCCTCCCCTTTCCTACAGCCCAGGAGATCCTCGGAGCCTTCCCACAGGGAAAGGGAGGAGCGGACTGATCACCAAGGCTGGCTGGACCGGTCACCATTGTCACCACATTCGTTTGTTGCCAAAGAACGATGAAATTCGTCCACCTAACGATATAGCAGGTCCCTTCCCTGCCATGGTTCCAGCGCTGGAGGAAAGGTGCCTCTCCCGAGGCCGCATTGGGACGGCACTGCTGCACAGAAGGACAGAGATTTTTAAATCTCTTTATTTCTTCCAGGGAAAAACTTGCTTTCTCACTCAGTAAAGGACAAGCTCCCCAGGCCGGGCAGGAAGGCGGCACAGCCACGATTTACTTACCGAGAAACGTGCAGAGGGCTGTGTGGTCCCTGTGCCCAAGGAAAGCGGCCATTGCCAAAGCAGAGGGAAGGACGTGTCTCACCTTCAGCACAGAGAACCGATTCACAGACTCACTCTGAAAAAAAAAAAAAGCATTAACCACAAAATTAGCTAATGGCTTCCCAAACCTGAATTCAGGGCCTCCCTCTGTGATTATAAAGTAATAATGGTCTTAACAGGCAGGCAGCTCACCAGGAATGAGATGGAGAGTGACCCCCATATTCCCCTGGAAACCCTTCCCCACTTCCGTCCCTGCACAATTTTTAAGATGGCGACTGAGAAATTAGGTCTTGTGGTTCCCATTGAAACACCCATTAATTCATACAACCAAAACCCAGCCAAATGAAAAGGCCGTGTTAAACCTCAGCCCCCAGGGAAAAGAAATGCGCCCGACGAGGTGCTAAAAGGCGCTCTGGCAAAACACACCCCCCCTCCTCCAAACTGCAGTTTGCTCCAGGAAACTGACAAGTTTTCTTCCTCTGCGGCCTTAGCGAGGCTGTAGATTTTCCCACCCTGCAGGGAAAGAAACAATCCTCAAAAGCAGATGTTATTCTGCCTGCAAGGAAAGCTTTAAAATATTTTTCTTTTTTTAAAGGCAGAATGCCTAAACGGAACATCCGAGCTGGTTTCTCCATGAAAATAACACTTTGCACTTGCACAGCAAAGCAACGCTCATTAACCAATCTCGTAAATCTTCGCAGGCATTAAGAAACACTCCACGTAACACACATGCGTGCACCCTGTAAGCACATGTGCAAAGAGGAATCCCCGTTTACGCACCCCGGCTATATCAAACCGCACTATCTCCCTCACAAGCTGTGATGGAAATGGGCCACGCTCCCATTCCTTGGCTCCAGAGCTCCGGCGATGCCGGGATCATGCCGACCCTCAGCCGCTGCGGGCATCAGCTCTGCTAACACCCCGCTGACGGGTCAGTGACAGGAATCTGGGAGCAGGAAGGGGATTGTACCACACAGGCTCCCCAAAATCCCCCGCAGTTAAGAGGAATGCAAATCTCAGGCTCCCCTAAGCCAACACATTTCTCACCGTGACCGCCGCACTAACACCCAGAGCAGTTTTTAAGCAGCACGCACCAGGTTTAACCTCCGCGCCTGAGAAAGTCCCTGTCCTGAGGGCTGCCGGTCCCCTCGGCCCAATGCAGGAGGCAGCAGCAAACCCCTCCAGACAGGGCAAGAGGTGCTTCTAAGAGTGACATCCAGCTAATAACCAAAAAGCACTTAAACCAATCCCAAACTTTGGAGACATTTAGTCTCGGGCCAGCAGCAGCATGTTGCTCAGTAAGGCACACTTCCACGACTCCCCTCAATTAACCATCACCTCCAGAGCGCGACCTCTGAAGGTGAGAAGTTCCTTTAGGTTGACTCTTGACGTCCCTTTCCCTCCCACAGGCAACGAGACCCCAAGTATTTCCACTTGAGAGTGCGGTTCCCCTTCCACGGGCACCCAGCTCGCTCTGCAGTTTTGGATTATCACCGACCTCTGTGCCAGCTCCACCAAGAAGCCAGGTGAGAGGCTCCGAATCACGTTACTAAAGATCCCAAGGCTTGACCTTGTTCCATTTATTTCTAAACCTTTGGCCCTGGATCAATGAGTTCATTGTTTTCAGGGAGTTCCAGATGTAAGCGCTGAGCACTGTTATTGGTGAATCCAGAACTGTCAACAGTGATAAAAAAACAGAGCGCAGGAAGACAGTAAGGCCTCCGAGTCCCAAACTCAAATAACAGATGGCTAAAAAGGAAGGAGGAGCACACAGACATACTCGAATCCTGCTGAAAATAGTCAGCCATGGCCAACAGGAGCCGAGGAGGCAGTGGCCGTGGCCACCTGGCTCGGGGGAGCCGCGCAGCTCTGCACGTATTTTGAGAGCTTTTCAGAACAAGTAATAAAAGCTTGACAGCAGCAGGGAGTGCGGGAGTCGCGGCAGCAGTTGCATCGATAAGCAATCTGTGCAACAGTTCCTAAAACAGGGGCTGCCCACAATCAGAAGTTGACTCTTTGGTACAAACTCCCTCCACACCAGTCATCACACAGGGGAAAAAAAACAACCAAGCTATTGTAGGGCTCAGTATTACCCATTTCTCTGCAGCTGGACAGAAATACACACTTCTGCGGCTTTTCCCACACTGGAAAATTCAAAGCACCCAAACAGGGCGCGCTTTTAGAGACATCAGCAATTAAGTTCTCTGTCCCCTCCAGAAAAGCCTTTTCCTAAAGGCGCTCTCCTCCCAAGGGCAGACCCACAAAAAGAAGCCCTCTCTGCTTAATCCATTTCACAGAGAATTTGAAATGCAAACAAGAATTAAACAGGACGTCTTTTCCCCGCTTCAGGGAAAGCCACTAATATAGACCTTGGCAACATATTTAGCAAATCTATCATTGTAATGCCTTTGCATTGCCCATTTCCACCTGGAGAGCAGGCTGAAAGGACTCATAAAAAAACCTCAAACCAACCACAAAACATATTCCTGTCTAGGGGGTAATTTTATGAAACGATTTGAACACCTTAACGATTTGAACATCTTTTTACAGGTACAAGGCAACAAGAAACATTCTCGAGGTGAAAAAAAAACAAACCACCTATTCACCTCTTTACCCCAAAGATCTTTTCACCACACGGATTCCACCACCAATACACAGCTGCTAAATATCCCCGGCTGCTGCCGATCCGTAAGAAACCCTTCAAAATACAAGAGAACGCTGAGCCCAGCGCGTTGACGGTGCTGCCAGGGCTGTGAGTCGGAGCCCCTGAGGACGGAGTCGCAGCCCCTGAGGTTGAAATCAGCCCCACACTCAGGCACAACCCGGGGTTTTAAGCCTCACTACAAACCAGCCCCCCGCTTTTCAAGAAAAACAGGGAGATTCACCTCAAAATAAACCACGTTCTCGACGCCAAAGGGGCGCTGGTCCATGGCCGCCGCCGCCCTTAGGGCCAGTTCCATGGGGCTTCGCTTGACCTGGAGCAGAACTCGCGGGCGTGAGGACAACGAGCCCCCTACACAAAATCTGAAAAAAAGGAAAAGTTCAATAAGATTTGCTGTTACTCACCCACCAAAGCCTAACCACTACAACTGGCCCTTTCACAACCGTGCCTGATGGCAGAAGAAAACTGAAATATCCCAATTCCCGCTTCAAACACAAGGCGTGGAGCTGCCCAGACCCCACGTGTGGGCTGGGCAGACGGGGGGCTCTTCTTCTCAAAACCCGCAGGAAGAGAAAGGGCAGGAGTGTTTTCCCAGCCCTGGAAGAGCTGTGGGGAGAAGGTGGGAGGGAGGAAAAGGCTGCCCAGGAGTGGGGTAGGGGGAAGGAGAGGGCTCCATCCATGGGGGAAACGCCGTTCCTGGCCACACAGGCGGCTGTGGGACCACCCTGGGGATGGATTTGGGGGCTCTCCCTGAGGGAAACACTGCTCCCAGCCATGCAGGAGGCTGTGGGACCACCCTGGGGATAGGTTTGGGGATGAGGGGGGATCTATCCCTGAGGGAATCACTGCTCCCAGCCATGCAGGAGGCTGTAGGGCAATGACAGAGATGGATTTGGGGGCTCTCCCTGAGGGAAACCCCATTCCCGGACACACAGGAGGCTGTGGAGCCGCCCGGGGGACAGATTTGGGGGCTCTCCCTGAGGAGAGCCTGTGGGGAGGAGGGAGGCGGGGGCCGCCCCAGGGCCGGGGCCACTCCTGGAAGGGGAGGGGGGGATCTCCAGCCGCCCACGCGGGGCTGCCCGAAGCCTGAGGAGATGAAAAGAAGAGGAAAAAAGAGGAAAATTCCCTCCCCGCCATCGCCTCTCACAGCCCCGGCCCTCCCCGCCGCGCCTCATGGCGGCTGTGTGCGGTGTCACCTGAGCGGGGGGCGGGGGCTGAGGCAGGAAAAGGCGGGAGGGGGAGGGAAGGGCCATTTTGAATGGGAGGAGAGGGGAAGGGGGGGCGAAAGATGGGGGGAGGGGGAGGAGAGAGGAAGAGAGGATGGTGGGGGGTGTGGGAGCGAGTGTGTGAGGGGAAGAGGTGTTGCGTGAGGGGGGAGTGAGGGGGGAATGGGTTTTCGTGAGAGGGAGGTTTGCAGGGCTGTGAGGTGCCTGTGAGAGAGGAGGCCCCGGAGGGAGGTGAGTGGAAAGGGCTGTGTGTGGAAAGAAAAGCTTTAAGGACAGGCTGGGCTGGGGAAAGGTGGTGGGCCCCGAGGGAGGGCTTGGGGAGCGGGGCTAGAAGCGTGGGTTTGGGGCAAAACTCTGGGAAAGAAACTGCAGGACAGGGCTAATCTGAGTATACAGTTTTAGCGAAGCTTCAAGCAAAAGGTGACCAAAGGTGCCTCTTGTCCTTTTCTGGGCTGGTTCTGTCTAAGTTATTCATGCGAGTGGACTTTTGCCACACGGGATGGGAACGTTCGCTTCCCGGGATAGCTGATGCCCCTGGATAACCACTGCCCGCGAAGCACTGCGAAACCCCGTGTTCAAAAATGAGAACAAAGGCCGTGTTTTGCCTCTCGGAAGGATCTCTAAGCACCGTCTCCACGTTATTTTCAGTACCTTTCTGGTTGTTTTCTTTGCCCCCATCCCCGTGATGTCCGTCGGGGGGGCTGGCGGAGCTCTGCAGGCGGATGTCCGTCTCATTTTGGAGAAGGCTGGGCTGGTTTCGGGCGGTCCCGGCTGATTTTGGGGAGGGCAGGGATGGTTTCGAACTCGCAGTGCCCGGTGCGGGGCTGCGGTGGGGCCCGGCCCCCTCGTTCTCCTCGGCGCGGCCCCGCCCCTCTCGCCCGCTTTCGCCGCGGCGACGCTGGGGGGCGTGGCCCGGGTTTGCCCTTCGGCGCGTGCGCGGTTGGGCGGACGCGAAGGAGAACGTTTCCGGTGTGCGTCGGCGGTCGGGAGCTGCGGCGGTCGGTACCGGGGGAGAGGGGGGGACCGGGGCCGAGGAGAGCAGGAGCGGGAGAAGGAGAGTAGGAGCGGGAGAAGGAGAGTGGGCGGGCGGGGCGGCGGCGGCGGCAGGAGCGGTGGTGCGGAGGTGTCCAGGGCCAGTTCGGGGGATTGTGGGGTGAAGGGACCGGGCTGGGGGGCTCGGGGGGCGGCCTGGGCCTTTTTGGGGGGGGCAGAGCCGAGTGGGGGGTCCCCGGGGAGGACAGGGCCGATTCAGGCTCCCCCGTCCCCCGCTGCCGCCCCCTCACCCCCCGCTCGCTCCCCGCAGGTGGCGGCAGCCCCGGCCGCAGCGCAGGGTGCCCGGGGCCGGCCTGGCCGGGCGCTTGGCTCCGCTCTGGGCTCCGCTCTCAGCCCCCCCCGGCAGGTCAGCCCGGCCGTGCCCCCTTCGCCCGCCTCCAGCCCACGGCCGAGTCCCCCCAGGTACCCCCGAGATGGGTCGGGGGGTGTCAGCGCTGGGCCCCCTGAAGCGGGGGTGGGTGGTGGGCACGGGCATTGCTGGGAGCCCGTGGGCAGCCCTGGGACCCCCTTAAAGCCCACGGAGAGCCCCGGGGCCCCCTTGTCTCCCCCAGAGCCGACGGGGAGCCGTAGCTGTGGAGTCAGCTTAAGGAGTCTGCCCTAAGGACTGCTGCTTTTTGGAGCGTTGGGGGAGGGGGAGGGTTGTCGGTGTGGGGAGTGGAGGTGTGTGGGAGGAGTCCCGTATCTTTGGGGAGCTTTGGGGATGTTGGGCAGATGTGGGGGAGGGGTCCCCTCCTTTGGAGCTCCCTGGTTCTTTTCTAAACTGTGGGAGGCAGCGGGCGAAGGGGGAAGGCAATAGAGTGAGTTGCTGTATTTTAGTCCTGGGTTGAGAGTCAGCGACTCTGCTCCCTTGCTGCTCAGCAGACTCTTAGCTCCGTGGGGCTCTTTCTCCAGGCAGGCTACGACTACAGAAACGGCCCCACTGCCTCGGAAGAGTTGTCAGCGGTGACGTCTCCTGGGAACATACTGCCTGACGTTGGAGAGACCTGGCACCACGCAGCAGCTCAGAGCTCCACAGCGTATGCTTCCACACTCAGTCCCGTCCCCTGCCTGGGAACCCACTTTTTCTCCGTCCCTGCTGGCAGCTCCCGTGGAGGCTCCTGGCCCAGGACCGGCCCCGGTTTCCCCACTGCTCCACTAGCAGCCATGGGAGAGCGGGGGTGTCCTGAGTGTGTGAGCACCACTAGCTCTGTTGCTGCACTGGGCCAGGCCTCCAGGATGTCGTAGAGGGAGCTCTGAGAAGAGAAGCTGCTCCTCAACAGGCTGCTGCAGTCCTCCGAGTTGGCCAGCAAGCACAGGCTGCAGGGTGCAGCCGCGCAACCCTGGGGTGTCTGCCGTGGGAAATGTTAAAGAAATAAAATGTTGGTCTCTATCCCTGGTGCTGTGGTTCATCCTGCCATCCCGCGGCTGGGGCTGTGCCCCCCTCACTGCCCGACCCAGTGGGACAGGCTGGCACTGCGGGCACCCACCAACCTGGGGGGGTGGTGGTGGTGGTGTCGGGGGAGCTGGGTGGGCTGGAGAAAGGGAGGAAGCACCTCTTGAAACCAGCTGGGCCCTCTCCAGCCACAAAAGCCTCCCCAGAGGCACCAGAGGGGACCCCCAGATCCTTGAAGGGCTGCCCCAGATACCCTCTGGCCTGCAAGACTTCCCCCCCCCCCCCCCCCCCCAGGACCCCATAAGGGCCGCCCAGGACCCCTTACGGACACCCCAGTGGCGTCCCAAATCTGGGTTCTTTACCTGCGGGGCAAGCCAGTAACACACTGTGTGGGAGCAGCCAGCCAAGCCGGTTTCAGAGCACCAGAGGTGAGAGGCAGGGAGCTGCCATCCCACTCAGCTCCATCTCCGCTGTGCCTTGGCTGTGCAGAGAGAACTTGGGGGGAGCTGCAAAACAGCTCAGCCCGGGCTTATCTCCAGATGGCACAGAACAACCAAAACCAAATGGCCCTTAACAAATAAAATGCCCCGAGTCCCATCCCACCACTCTGCCCGTGACATTGAGTGCTGGACATCACAAATTGGCAACAGAGACTTTGCTATGGCACCACCAGAGGGAAATATCCCAGACAGTGTAATCCACTCAGGCATAATCCTGCACCCTCACCGAGTCAGGAAATATAAACCGCAGGGTCTGGGGAGACAAATGGGGAATCCTCCAAGGAAACAGCTGGCCCCTAGGAGATCTGTCCCCCCCATCCAGGACGCTGTACAGGGTAACTTCCCCGGGATGGAGCGACCTCACCTGAGAGAGAGAGGGTAAGTGACTAAGAAACATCCGTACGGTATAGGGCATGCGATTGAGTTTGTGGCTGGTGCACTCTTCTAAGGTATTAATATCTAGCGCCCTTGTGGTTTGCGTTGCTACTTGTCGGGGGCATTTGTAGCTCGCAATAGTGGATCCCGCTAATTTCTTTTAAACTGCAATAGTGTAATCGCCATCGCACACACAGAACTTGCAATAGTGACGTATTGGACCTGTGAGTGAAGTCCAAATAAATTATTAATTTGAACCTCTCAGTGAAGCCCTTTTTCCCGTTTTGTCACACACACAGAGCAGAGGTATTTCTAAGTTTATGCTATTAATGCGCAGAAATGGGCTGCTTGTCCCAAAACAGGAGCGCTCACACCTTAGTTCCAAAAATCTCCACTTTTATTCATTGATTATTACATATTCGAACAATTAATACATATTCCCTGTCATTCCCTCTAATGACTGGTTGAGATTTCTTTGCTTCCCACGTAAAGGAGTGCGCAGACTCTGTCTTTTTTTTCCTTCTTTTGAGTAGGTGGTACCGTTTGGGGAGGTGGTCAATGAGTGGGTGGTCACCATCTCCCCCTGCCGGAACTCCCTTTTACCTGCTTTTCCTCTCATCTTGGCACTTCCGAGTGGTTTTCGGGGTTTGCTGACCAGGCCTACAGTTCATGGCTCTCTCGACAGGAACCCCCTGCTTCTCAACAGTGCTCCATCGCCTGCTGGGCAGTTCCTTAACTGAACCATAGATAAATCGTGTCCAGTAACTATTTCTCTATGTGAAGATGAGGTCAAGAAATAGCGTTGGGGCAGTAGAGAGGACTTGAGCAGCAGCAGGTTTCCTTTGTTGCTTCAATGACATTTAATTTTCCTAGTTGATGTCCGTTTTACTACAACAATTCCCCCCTTTGAGACTTATCCAAGTCTTTCTGTACTTGGATGAGCCTCATTTTCTATCCCGTATCACTAATACATAAGATTGAGATAATTGCTTGATAACGAGACTCTTAAGACATTCGAACAAAACTCACTATGATGACAAAAACCTTTGCAGCCATCCGGTCAGGGCAAACTCCAATGTCATTCCCTGAACTAACCTGACTGCCATTGTCACTGCCAAACGCCGTATTATTTGTGCAAACACCAATGGGCGCTACAGCGCAGCACGAAAGGCCAACGCCGACTCTGGCAGATAACCCAGAGGCCTCGCGGCCATACAACGCCTTCACCTGCCCCAATCCTGCTGCCGGCTCTGCCACGGTGGTGCCACAGTGCTCTCTGGTGGGAAAACGCGGCGTGGGCCCGGGTTCTCCTTCGCTTCGCACCACCAGCTGTGCGGAACAGGTTTTGACGGCTTCAGTTATTTACAGCACAAACCCAGCAAGAGCAGCCCCAGGAATGGAACGTTCAACAACCCAATGTAATAAATTAAGGAGAAAAACACATAAACCAACCCTTACTCCTATCAAAAGAACAACAAACCTTACTCCTATCAGAAGAACACTAAAGCCTAAAACTAAGAGCTAAAAGATGCCTAACTAAGACCTAAAACCTACACGTCACTATCACCTGGGGGGGAAACACTATTAAATATGATAACTCTGCCACTCTCATCTTGTGGGTCCTTCGTGAGTGGGGGCGACCTCGTGGTGGTGGACCCTCCGCAGAGCTCAGGTGCTGCCGGAGGCGAGAGATGGTGGGTGGGGTTTTCTCAGTGGAGGAAAGGGACCTGGTTGCCGGGCTGAACCGGCAGTTGCCCAGTTGCCAACTAGAGGCGGTCACCCTCTGGGCTTCTGCCGGCTTCGCCGCCCTTTAAAGACGCCTCTGAGGCCTTCCAATCCTCCTACGGGCGATGGTATTTCACATGTGCATTCCTCCCGTTGACTGTCACAAACACCCTGGACAGGAGAAAAGAAAGGGGGATTTTTTTTTTTTTTTCAAAAAAATTTGTTAGACGACACTTCATTATTTCTAATTTTGTGAGTTTCTGGTCTGTTTTGCTGCGTGGTGCCACAGAGTCTCTGCCAGCACCCCGGGTGGGACCTCGGTGGTTAAATATGGCAGATCATTAGGGATTAAAATAGTAGAATTAATGGCGCGACGGCTTAAAATCGGGTCGCACTGAAACTCGAGTGGCTCTGCGTGGCACGAGCGATGTCGCTTGGCACGAGCGACTGCAGCGCGGGAGCCCTCGGGCCGCAAACCGCAAGAAGGAACTTCAGTGGAAACTTTTTCTCAGCCAAAAAAACTGAGAAACGCTGGGATTCTCGCCCGAGGAGATGAACCGCCCCAGGCCTGTAATGGGAGGAAAGGGCCTTCAAAGGGAGAGAGAGAGAGAGAGACCCTTGTGGCTGCAGTCAGCGGGAGACGGAGGAGCCCCGAGTGCGGAGGAGATGGGAAGAGGAAGGAAATGCCGAGTCTCCATCGGTTTGAGCCCAAAGCAGCGGGTTTTGAGAAGAAAAAACGAGCGGCTCACCTTCCACACTGCCCGCAGGGAAACCCAGCCACATCGCCTGCGCCTCCAGCCCCGCACGGAGCGTCCCCGGAATGGCGGGAGGGACTGCCTGTGCCACGGGGCGTCTTTTCGCTGCTCTTCTGCTTCTTGGTGAGCTTTTCATTGGGCCCGAGCCGGCGCCTCTTCTTCGGGCTGCAACCAGCCTGTAAAGCAGACAGCCTGTGCTCATTTCTCCTTCTCCTCAGCAAGGGGGACAGCTAAAGCGAAAAACTGGCTGGAAACATCCCCAAACGGCCCAGGCAGTGAGGGGTCTATTTGTGTGCCGGGTGGAACACATTCTATCAGCCCCAGCCTGCCCCGGTGAGCTCCTCCGAACGCTAAAACAGCCCAAAAAATGCTGAAATTCGACGGGGAGGATGGGGTGCAAAGACAGATGGTGAAAGAAAAACCGTATTATTTCTACCGTCCTCAGCGGAACAGCACTTTCCTCCACAAAAGTCTGTAAAATGGGTTTAAAACATAGAATTACTGAGCACTGAAGGGACATGGTTACCCGGTGTCTACCACCAAAAAAAACCCTAAATAATATGTGTTTCTGTGAGCCAAAGTCCCATTTCCTGGCAAGGAAGGTTTTGGCAACACCCGCGCAGAGGTGGGTCACCAACAGTTCCTTTGACGGAGCACTGGGACGTTACGGAACATCCCCAAAAATCATCATCAGCAAGTTTAATGCGAAGTGGATTGTTTCCCAGAGCCTGGGAGAAGGCGATCATGGAGGAGCGGCATCTCGCACCCACCCCCAGCGGTTTTCCTACCTTCTCTTCAGCCTCCTCCACCTCATCCGTGCTTCGCTGGAGCCTTTTGGCTGTCCATCCTGGTCGGGTGGCGCCAAACCTGACGTGTTTTTTCCAGGTGTAGTAATATTCCACACACTGGGCCACAGTCTTCGTCTGAATCTGTCGGGAGAAAACCAGAAGCGATCGATGAGGGAAATACCGCAGGAAAACGCTGAAGGCACAGACCCAGGACGGATCTATCCAGCACTGTTTGTCCTCCCCTGTGTCTGCGGTTCCCACAGCGCAACGCACAGGTGAGATCAGGCTGAAAACGAGCCCCCTTCTTCTGAAAGGGCCGTAAAGAAGCCTTGGGAGGGCAGAACTGCACATTACACGCCGATGGTCAGCGGAACGTGTCAGTATTCTTCTAGTATTTCCTGTATTTTGTACTGGAGAGATTAAATATTCGGTTGATATTTGGGCAAATTCGGTAGACATTAGAGCCAATTATGTCTTGTACCGGTATCTTTTTAGCATGAAGCGGCATCCCAAGGACAGGATTCCAACGCACCATTCAAAAGACGACTTTTCTGGGTTAAAACTCCCCTCCACGCTACCAACACGTGACCCGCCTCGGTCTAACGGCTTTACCTTCTTCTGGATCAGGTGGAAATTCTTCTTATGCACATAAAAAGCCTCTTTAAACAACTGCTCCTCGAGGGGCGTCCAAGTGTCTGAGCCTGGGAAGAAACAGCCACGTGCAAACGATTAGACCCCTTGCAACCTCACGGAAACGCGCACAATTTATTCGTCACGCGTCCACATGTCTCCTCCTTCGGAAAGCAATTAGCCAACACCGCAGGCAGTTTGTTAGCACGAGCAGTTATGGCTGCCAGCAGAGCAAGCCCTGCACGCAGTAAAGCCAGGGCGCGAGGGAAAGGAGGAGCGTTGGGCGGCGTGGGGTGTCACCGCAAGGGACAGCAGCAGGCTAGAACACAGGGACGAGGCACTCCCTGTGCCAAAAGGCCCCCAGAACAGATTAAAAAGACTACTTCCCTGCCCCGAAGAACATGAACCGTTGCTCGCACGTTTTTAAAAATCACTTCTTTCAATCAGAACAAAGGGAACGGCAGTACCCGCTCGCATTCCCGGAGAAGCAACAAGCTCTGCTTCCACTTTACCTGCGTAATGATAATCAGCCAGGGGATGGGATTCAGGTCGCTGGGGTGCCCCAGACTGCAACATCTCCAGACCCTCCTGCGGGAGTTCAGAGAACAAGACTTAGATTCCCCCTCAGCAGGGGCCAAAAGATCAACTCTTCAGCCCACTGTGGGAAGATGGTACTCAGTCGACGCTCAGCAACAGCGTGTCGGGGTCACCTCCGCCCACGGCAGTTGATGAGAATATTTCCTAGTCCAGTAGGAATTCGAAAAGAGCTGCTTCTTACCAGAGCTTCATGCAGGCGGTGCAAGGCGTGCTCCAGGTTGGCTCTTCCCCCCGGCATGACATTGGAGCAGGCGAAGTTGAGCAGATTTGTCACTAGAAATGCAACAAAAACCAACAGAAAGTCAGTTTTCGTCAAGAAAGGAGAAAAAGTGCGATACAAGGCAGAGGGCAAACAGAGCAGACAGACTGGAGACCCAGAAAAGGCACCGAAAAAAAGGCAGGTTATCCGGTATTGCTCTCTCTCCCTTCAGAGCAGCTTTGGGACCGGTAGCTCCAGAGACAGATCTCCCCTCTACCGAGGTCGCTGCAGCTGACGTGGGACAGCTACAAACGCCCCTGACCGTCTCTCCCAGAGGACGCGACTCAGAGCACCACCGGTTGTTATCTGTTCACTGTCCCACCAGATCTGAGCCACCCTCGGGTGCTACCAGCCACGAATGCTGTCAAGGAAAAGAGGGAGAGGGTCCCAACGGACAAACAGCTGCTGTGAAAACGTGCAGTTTTCGACCCTTAGTATCTCGGGGGGGACCTGGGAAGAAAAGCGTTAAGAGAAACCTCTGTCCTGTGTTTCCGGGTTCGTTGCGATGTCTCCCCAGGGCTTCCACACTAGCGACGCTCCCTCCTCCTCCTCCTCCAACCGGGATCTGTCCTGGAGGTCTGGGATCTCGGCCTGAAATTCACTGCCGACGTTGACGTGTCTGAAATTGTTAAGGCAGAGGAGGTGAGGAAGGAGAGCTGGGAACAGCACGCTAGCACGCACCCGCTTCGAAGGAGGGGACGTGTCAGGTACGGCAGTTATTTCCCAGCACAGCGTCACCAACTGCCCTCTAACAACTCCCACAGCCCCTTCTCGCCACCAACAGCATTACCGTTCCACCACGTGAGCCCTTTTGCGCCCCATCGGGCAAGAAAATTGCCGCTTCCTTCCTCAAACCCTGAGCAAACTGGCGAGGTTCACTCTGAGACCGACAGCCAGCAGCAGAAGAGCTGCGACGGTGGGCCAAGACCACCGTTGGAATGTTGTGTAGAACGCGGGAGGCCGGCAACCGGCATCATGAGGTCAGCCTGAGTGGCAAGCCCAGCCTGGGCTAGCACTGGCCATTTCTGGCAAGCACGGGGGTATACTCCAGCCAAAATAACCCCTCTGTTACCCTCTGCAGCACTGCGGGGCAGTGGGAGAACTGGCCAAGCCATGGGGAGCAGGTCAACAGCAACAGCAAGGACTGGCAGAGCCCCGGTGCCGAACCAACCATGCACCCGCTCCTCAGCCCCCTTTCCCCAGGGTTTGCGGTTATTCTGACCGCTGGGCCGGAGCTCACGGCCCAACGCTGATTTTAGGGTTATCCTTCTTCAGCTAAACCCAAAGTCCCCATCCATTCTGCCCAAAAGATGTATAGAAAAAACAGCACAAGTTAAAATCATCGAGATCATCCTTTAGCCTTCCTCGCCGCCCTCATCATCACACACCGCTCCCCATTCTCCCAGAATTTCCCTCCTTTCGGGGAAACTGCTCACTGGACACGGAAGCTGTGGAGATGGACCCTCCGGATCTCCTGGCACAGCTGCCCCTCACCCTGCTCAGAGTTGGCCCCACAGGGATCAAACCGTTCAGGGCTTTTTCCAAGCCAAAGCCAGGAGCGGAGCAAAACCCCCGTGGGTTGTTTCCATCCCCTCTGCCACAACAGCAGTCCCAAAGGAGAAAGGCACCTCCTTTTTCACTTTTCCAGACTTTCATTAAAAGGTAGGAACCTCTGAACAACGTAGTTTAATTACCGTCAACGTTGGATCCGCGCTCACATTCCTGCGTAGAGCTCACTGCCTGTCTAGCTGGGAAATCTCTGCTGCTCATTTAGTGGCAAAAGGTGGGAACTGGAGAAAAATCTCCAGCGCGACATCAATCCCTGGCATTATCAGGATACAGCCTAAAATCAGAAATGTGGTTAAGATCCCTTCTCCTTTGAGCGGCTACGTGAATTGTACCCATTGACAGATGCATACAAATATTCGTTTCAAAGTTACAGACGTCACGTTTTAACCGCGACACCAAAAAAGAATGATCTGCATTAAAAACTCCAGGAGCGTTTTCTTTCCATAACACGCTGGAATTTCTGAAAAATCCATTTCCTGCACGGAAAAACACGTCGTTTGTGGATAACAAATGGCAAACTCAGCGTTTGGGGAAGGGGAGCTCCCAAGTGCTGCGGATCCATCTCTCCATCTGGAAGACAGCAAAGGCAGTCAAAGCTCCCCAGCACAGCATCCTTACTGCCTCCCCTTTCCTACAGCCCAGGAGATCCTCGGAGCCTTCCCACAGGGAAAGGGAGGAGCGGACCAATCACCAAGGCCAGTTGGACCAGGTAACGATTGTCATCACATTCGTTTCTTGCCAAAGAATGATGAAATTCTTCCATCTGAAAGGTACAGCAGGTCCCTTTCTTGCCATGGTTTGAGAGCTGGAGGAAAGGTGCCTCTCCCGAGGCCGCATTGGGACGGCACTGCTGCACAGAAGGACAGAGAGTATCAAGATCTCTTTTTTTCTTCTAGGGAAAAACTTGCTTTCTCACTCAGTAAAGGACAAGCTCCCCAGGCCGGGCAGGAAGGCGGCACAGCCACAATTTACTTACAGAGAAAGGACCAGAGGGGTGTGCGGTCCCTGTGCCCAAGGAAAGCGGCCATTGCCAAAGCAGAGGGAAGGACGTGTCTCATCTTCAGCAGAGAGTACCAACGCACAAACTCACTCTGAAAAAGAAGAATTAACCATAAAATTAGCTAATGCCTTCCCAAACCTGAATTCAGGGCCTCCCTCCGTAATTATAATGTAATAACGGTCTTTACAGGCAGGCAGCTCACCAGGAATGAGATGGAGAGTGACCCCCGTATTCCCCTGGAAACCCTTCGGCCAGGCAAGACCCTGAACGCTCTCTCAAATTGTCGGTTCTTTACCTCCACGGGGAACTCGTGGCCTTTTATTGTCATATTGGGTGACCAGAACAAGCCCCGCCATTCCTTATTCCAGCCTTAACAGCCTTCAGCGTTTCACTCCGGTTACTTCCATGTCCCGCTTCCATCCCTGCACAATTTTTGGGATGGCGACTCAGAAATTAGGTCTTGTGGTTCCCATTGAAACACCCATTAATTCATACAACCAAAAGCTAGGCAAATGAAAAGGCCATGTTAAACCTCATCCCAGAGGGAAAAGAAATGTGCCCGACCAGGTGCTAAAAGGCACTAAAATCATCTCGGGTATCTTCCTTAGAGGAGTCTGGGGTTGCTACCCGGGATCACAGGGTCCTAAACCAAAGGATAAACTCCGTGGGAGATGCCTGGAAGGAGTTCTGGGTGGATCCAGCAGGATGAACTTTTCTCGAGGGAGCAAAATAATCTCAGTTATATTCCCAGGAAGAGTCTGGGGTTGCTCCCTGATATCTCAGGGCCCTAAACCATTGGAGAAAACTCTGTGGGAGACGCCTGGGAGAAGTTGCGGGTAGATCCCGCAGCATAGACCATTGTCAAAAGAGAAAAATCATCTCGGGTATCTTCCCTGGAGGAGTCTGGGGTTGCTACCTGGGATTTCAGATCCCTTAACCACCGGAGAAAAGTCTGCAGGAGACGCCTGGGACGCGTCTCGGGTGAATCCCAGAGGATGGAGCATTTTCTAAAGAGAAAAATCATCTCGGGTATCTTCCCTGGAGGAGTCTGGGGTTGCTACCTGGGATCACAGGGCCCTAAACCACCGGAAAAAAGACTCGGGGACATACCTGCGAGGAGTCTCGGGTGAATCCCAGAGGATGGAGCATTGTCCAAGGAGAAAAATCATCTCGGGTATCTTCCCTGGAGGAGTCTGGGGTTGCTACCCGGGATCATAGGGCCCCAAACCACCGGAAAAAAGACTCAGGAACATACCTGCAAGGAATCTCGGATGCATTCCAGACGATGGAGCATTGCCCAAGGATGAAAAACATCTCAGATATCTTCCCTGGAGGAGTCTGGGGTTGCTACCTGGCATCACAGGGCCCTAAACCACTGGAGAAAACTCTGCGGAAGACGCCTGGGAGGAGTTCTGGGTAGATCCCGCAGGATGGATCACTGTCAAGAGAGAAAAATCATCTTGGGTATCTTCCCTGGAGGAGTCAGGGGTTGCTACCCAAGATTTCAGGCCCCTAAAACACTGGAGAAAAGTCTGCAGGAGACACCTGGGAGGAGTCCTGAGTGATTCCTGCAGGATAGACCATTCCCAAGGAGAAAAATCATCTCGGGTATCTTCCCTGGAGGAGTCTGGGGTTGCTACCTGGGATCACAGGACCCTAAACCACCGGAAAAAGACTCGGGGACATACCTGCAAGGAGTCTTGGATGCATCCCAGAGGATGAAGCATTGTCCAAGGAGAAAAATCATCTCGGGTATCTTCCCTGGAGGAGTTTCGGCTTGCCATCCAGGATCACAAGGCCCTAAACCACAGGAAGAAAAGACTCAGAAACTGAGCTGGGAGGAGTCTCGGGTGCATCCCGCAGGATGGATAATAGTCCAAGGAGAAAAATCATCTCGGGTATATTCCCTGGAGGAGTCTGGGGTTGCTACCCAGGATCACAGGTCACCAAAACACTGGAAAAAAAGACTCAGGGTCATACCTGGGTGGAGTCTTGGGTGCATCCCAGAGGATGGAGCATTGTCCAAGGAGAAAAATCATCTCGGGTATCTTCCCTGGAGGAGTCTGGGGTTGCTTCCTGGGAGCTCAGGTCCCTAAAGCAGCGATCAAGAGCCTGCAGGAGTTGCCTGGGAGGAGTCTTGGGTGGACCCTGGAAGATACATTTTCATAGAAAAAGAGTGTTTTGGTAGAGAAAACCATGTCAGGTTTCCATGCTGGGATGGCCCTGAGGTGCCCCCAGTGGAAGCAGAGGAGGGGTTGGGCAGTGCACATGTCCCCTGGAGCCACCGCTGCCCTGGAGGCCACGCAAAAGGTCTTGTTCGAGTTCTCAGGGAACAGCCGATCGCCACTTTTGGGGTCAGGAAGGAATTTTTCCCCCGGGGCACACTGGCACGGGCCCCCGGGGGTCTTTCGCCTTCCCCTGCAGCCCCGAGCACGGCCCCTTGCCATGGCTCCTCGGGGCCAGTTGTGGCCAGCGGTTCCCTGTCCTGGCAGGAGCGGGAGTCCAGCGGTGCCCTCCATCCCTCCGCCTCTCCTCCCTGTGCCAGCTTGGCAGGGGCACCTCCGGGACCTCCCTGCACGAGCCCCCCGGGGGTCTTCTGCCCTGGGCCGGGCACGGCCTGCTTGCACAGGCTGCAGGCGCCATGCTGCCTCAGGACGGAGCGGGCAATCGAAGCGGAGCCTCCGTCTCCTCTGCCAGAGCCGCCGGCTGTGCCTCGTCTGTCCCGGCCGCAGCCCGAGAGCGTCTCCACCGGCCCGGGCCCGACCCTGTGCCCCGGGGGAGCCCCGCAGCCTCTGCCCCGCCGCCAGCCCGCCTCTCCCCGGGCCCGTCCCCGTCCCCGTCCCCGTCCCCGCCGGCACCGGGGGGAGCGCAGCCAGCGGCCGCAGCCCGGCCCCTCTCCGCACCCCCGCTGCCCGCCGACGGCCGCCCCGCCAGACCCCCGGCAGCAGCGGGCAGGGGCGGGGCCGCGCCCGGGGGACGCCCGACGGCTGCGCCGCTGCCCGCTCCCGCGGGGACCCGCTCACGGGCCCGCCGGCCCCGCGCTTCTGCCCTCGGGCCCCGCCGCGGCCTCCGCAGCCTCCGCGGAGCGAGGCCCACACGCCCCCTGCCCGCAGCCCCCGCACGCACCCACCGGGACCCCCGGCCCCCTCCGCGCCCACACCTGCCCCGCCGCTCCGCCGGGGCTCCCGCCGCACGGCCCGGCCCGGGCCCGCAGGGCCGCAGCCCACTCGAGCCGAGCCCGGCCCGGCCCAGCTCAGCCCAGCCCGGCCCAGCCCGGCCCAGCCGAGCCGATCCAGCCAGCCGTGCGGGCAGAGCCGGGCCGAGCCGGGCGGGGGGAGCAGGCGGCAGGCGCGGCCGGAGCGAGGCAGGGCCGCCTCCCCGGGACTCCCTCCCGCCTCTGCCGGGGATGGGGGGCGGGTGGCCGAGCAGCGCAGCGTCCCCGCAGGGCCCTCCCTGCCCTCTGCACCTGCGGGAGCAGACAAGTCCCCCCCAGGAGAGGCACTCCACGCTGTTCCATCCTTCCCCCGCTCTCTGCCCCCCTGCCCGTCCCCAGCGTCTTCCCGTCCTTTGGGACCTGCTCCTTGCTGCCCGGCCAGCTCCTCTGGGAAGCCCCTTCCCGGGCACTCTTGGGCCAGCAGGCAGTGCCAACGGCGGCCCTGGCAAGGGCCTGTGGCCCAACGCCTGTGGCAACCCAGCCCCGTCCTGCTGGGGAGGGCGAGGATGGGGCTGTGCTCGTGGCCGGGCGGGAGCAGTGTGGGTTGGGGGGATGCTGCCATGCCCCCAGGGATGCCACACCCGTGGACATGCTG
This sequence comes from Vanellus vanellus, assembly GCF_965231255.1. Taxonomy (NCBI): domain Eukaryota; kingdom Metazoa; phylum Chordata; class Aves; order Charadriiformes; family Charadriidae; genus Vanellus; species Vanellus vanellus. The sequence goes on along the minus strand of NW_028126911.1, from coordinate 336,858 downwards.
TGCCCCAGGGATGCCATGCCCGTGGGGGTTGCCATGGCCATTGGGGTGCTGTGCCTGGGGGATTGCCATGTCTGTGGAGATTCTACGCCCGCAAGGAGGTAGGTGCTGTATCCCATGGGGATGCCGTGCCCCTGGAGATGCTGTGACCATGGTGGTGCCGTGCCCGTTAGAATGCTGTGCGCGCAGCGTGCTGGCACTGTGCAAGGTCTGCTGGTCCCTGCTGCAGGACTGGGTGATCAGTGTGACCATCAGCTGGAACTGCAACCTGGACCTGTCCGACAGCGAGTGCCACCCTCGCTACTCCTTCCACCACCTCCACCCCAAAAGGACTTCGGCTTCCCCTTGGCTACAGCTACAGGTGATGGCCCTGGCCCTGCCCTGGCCCCACATCCTTTATCCAGCCCTGCCCCACCATCCCCACAGCGCCCATTGGTCTGAGGATGCTCTGTGGTGGGGGGGCATCACCCTGGGGTGCTCCAGCCTCAGGCCAGCCCATCCCGTCCCTGCCCGGGTACCACCGGAGCTGCAAAGGGCCATGGTGGCAGGCTGGGGTAACACTCGCTCTGCCCAAGACCATCCAAGTCCCCCCCAGCTCTGAGTGACATGCTGCCCCCAGAAGGAATTGCACCCCTGCCTGGGTGGGACATGTCCTACAGCCCCCATGTGTCACCACTGCCAGCCCCAGGCCTGTCAAGAAACCCCCGTGCTCAGCATCCCTGCCTGGGGCTGCTCCCTGCAGGCAGAATGGAGGGGGGGGACGGGACGGGACAGGACGGGACGGGGGGGGGTGTCGTCCCCATCCTTGAGCCCTGCAGTGCTGACGTGCGGAAACAAACTCCACAACTGACGCAGAGTTATAAAGCAGCTATGTCTATTGCAGCGCTGTTGCAAGGGGGATCGCTCCTGCAAACTCGCACACCGTAAAGGGTTAGTTATACAGCTTATAGACATGCCATATATACACATTCACAAGGGTTTCGGAGAAGTGATTAACATGCTCATGACTTTTCCGGGAACTCGTTACCATAGGCTACTACCCACCCCGGTATGCCCATTATAGTCTCTCGATGGTCCTTCAGAATCCTCTGGGAGTCGTTGACTCCTTTTTAATCACTGTATTGTTTTGGTCAACTGTCCTTATCTGGTTGCCAAAGCCGCTGCTCTATGGCTCCAGATGGCTCTGCTCTCTGCCACCTCCAAGGTAGAGCTGCCCCAGGGTCACCATTCAGGAGCCTCTCAGCTACGACTCTCGCTATGCATTTTGCCATGTTGCAATGTCTCACTGGATGTTGTTTCCCCGTAGCGGTGCCATGGTGGGGACAGGCACATCCCCCGGCGCTCGTGGGGAGCTGGAGGGTCCTGGGGCTGCTTGCCCTGCTGCGGGCATGTGGGAAGAGCGCGGGGTCCCCCCCGCCCCCTCCGGGCACCGTCCCTGCCCACAGGCTGCCTGCAGAACCTGACACAGGCAGGCACCTTGGTTCGGGCGGCATTGCCCCCCCCGCTGCTACTGCAAGAGGAGGTCGCCCCTGACGGCACCTTGGCGTTGTTCCGAGAGCCCCCGGGGAGCACAGGAGGGGCTCTGCCCGCAGCCCCGGGGACCCTTTTCCCCCGGAGGGGGGCAGGAGCAGGAGCCGCCTGTCCGACGCTGGCAGCCCCTTCCCCTAGAGCTGCAGGGGGACAGCCGGGGGGCTGCAGGGATCAGACACGGACAGGTCCGTGGTCCTTCCTGCCCAGCAAGGTCACAGCTCCACCCCCTCAGCTGCATGCACCCCCCCACGGCCACAGCTCCTGCTTCCCCCCTCCCCAATCTACACCTGCCTTCTACAAGCCAGTTCTTTACAGAAATTCAACACTAAAACCACACCTGGGGGCCAGCACAGCCCTGCGGAGCACAGCTCCAGCCCTCGGTGCCCCCAGACCCCCGTGCCCGGCAGCGGGGGGCAGGACAGCCCCATGGTCCAGCTCTTCTCCCGCAGCTCCTCCGCGTTCGGCTCCCCTTCCCCCTCCTCTTCTGCCCCCGCCACCTCCTCCTCCCACACTCCTCTCTTGCCGCTGTCCTTCTGGAGGGAGACAGGGACGGCGCAGCAGTTCCTCCTGCCCGGCCAACACCTCCCTGCTCAGCTCGACCCCCCCCGCTGCTGCCGGGGTACGGAACGCTTCCCAGCTCTGACCTCCCCGTAGCGGACGCGAGAGTCCAACTTCCCTCGATACCTCCATAACCGGCTGGATCCATCCAGAGCAGGAACTCCCCGCAGCGGGAGCAGGAGATGGTCAGAGAGCGGAAGATCCCCTCGGAGTGGGTGCGGGAGGGCAGAGACTGCAGTCCCCCCCCGCGTTGGCATCGTCCCGAGTTCAGAGCCTTCTCTGGGGGACACTGTGGGGAGGAGGCGGTGCTGGCAAAGAGGGGGGGTTCCCTTCTCCCCTCCCACCACTGGGGGATGGATGGGCCGACCCCATCCGACCCCATCCGAGCGGAGCCCACCCCATCCGAGCGGAGCCGAGCCCCGCCGGTGCCCGCGGGCGCGGTGCGGCTCCTCCCGCCGCGGGTGACGGCGCGCAGGAACCGGCCCCGCGGCACCGGGCGCTGCAGCTGCTCGTCCCGCTGCGCTCCGGCGGGGCGGCGCGGGCTCGGGGAGCTCCTGCCCAGGGCGGGGGCGGGCGGGCGGAGCGGGGCGCTGCCGGGGCCGGGGGGCGGCCCGCGGGGGAGGGGGCGTGCGGCGATGGGAACGCGCGGACTGCGATATGCAGGATCGAAACCGGAATCCGCTGTATTAAGCAAGCGTGCTCTTTACATACCTTTCTACCAAGGCAGTAATTGCCTACTGTACTTGTTTACACCATCGCGTACTCCAAAAGATCACGTTCCCACCGAAAAGGGAATCTCTCTTCCCTGTGAGCAGCACCTCCTTATCTCGGGAGGAGCTTCACACAACTTCGTCGTCTGCCAGAACAGTGCTGCAGCTGCTTATTCCTCCCTATTAGTTCTACCCCACTTAACCCTTCTTTTGCCTCAGTCCCCACATCTCGTGATCATGTGTTGCCATCTCATGTTGAGCTTCTCATCAGTCAGCACCCCCAGGTCCTTCTCCCCAGGGCTGCTCTCCATCCATTCTCCGCCCAGCCTGGATTTGGGCTGGGGATTGCCCCGACCCAGGAGCAGGACATTGCACTTGTCCTGGTTGAACTTGATGAGGTTGGCATGGGCCCACCTCTCCGGCCTGTCATTAGTAGAAGGCCAGGCCTGCAGCACCCCGGTTATCAGCCCGGCTCGGGTGGGAGGGGATGCTCCTGCATGGGGGGGTTGCCCTGCACTGGGGGGGAAATGCCACCGAGGGAAGGTCTCGCCAAAGTGGGGGCCACGCTCATGCTCCCTCTCCCCCATCCCTCCCCAGATCGCCCCGGCAGAAGGTCCCAAGGGCAGCGAGCGGATGGTCATCATCACAGGGCCGCCCGAGGCTCAGTTCAAGGTGCTCTGGGTGGGTGCTGTGGGTGGGGGGGACAGTAAGGGACAAGTCGCGGGCGTCCCTGTGGTCACCACTGTGCTGCCAGCCTGGCTTGGCCTCCCTCAGCGCCAGGGGATGCTCTTTGCTGGGTACAGTGGTTTTGATGCTGCTGGACGTGGGGACATTATCAGCTTTGGGGATGGAGAGGCACAGCGGGCGCTGCCTGATGGTTTTCCTTCCCGTCCGTCTCCTCCCCAGGCCCAGGGGTGAATATTTGGGAAGCTGAAAGAGGCAAACTTCTTTAACGCGAAAGAAGTGAAGCTTGAAGCCCACATCAAGGTGCCTTCCTTCACTGCTGGCCGTGTGATAGGCAAAGGTGGCAAAATGGTAGGTGGTGGTGCCCCGGGGACGCAGAGTTGGGCATCACCCATCACCCCTGCCCACCCCAGGGGGACAAATCCCGGGTGCACAGTGGTTTCAGCGATGTCTTGACCCTCAGCCCCCATGTCCTGGTGGTGGTTCTCGTTGGTCCCAAGGAAGGGGGAGACACACAGGGTGCCTGGTGCCGTCGTGACACCGGTAGTGGAGGTTTTTGGCTCTTCCACAACAGAAGCCTCTTGTGGTTCCTCCAGGTGAACGAACTGCAAAACTTAACCAGTGTGGAAGTCATTGTGCCATGAGACCAAACCCCGGACGAGAACGAGGAGGTCATCGTTAAAATCATTGGGCATTTCTTTGCCAGTCAGGTACTGTTTGGCTGTGGCTTTACCCGATCCTCCCTGGCCACTTTCATCCACCGAGGAAAGGTGTGGGGCTTGCTGAGCCCAGCACCACCCGAGCGACCTGCTGCTCTTCTTTTGGGAGGTCCCTGTGTCCCCAAGAGGCACTGAAGGTGTTTCGGTAGCTCCCCCCGGCTGTGCGAGAACTGAAATTGAAGATTGGCTTGATTGAGCTAAAAATGTGTGTTTTGGATGCTGTGCAGAGCAGCATCCAGGGTGTGAATGGACTCCTTGGTGCGGGCAAATCCATGCGCATCCCACCTGGGTGCATCTTCCATAACCTTGTCTCCTGTCCACTTCGGCGGGATGGCGACCCCCCCAAAAATTCAGGCTCTCTCGAGGAGTGAAGCACAAGTTAAAAAAAAAAAAGAACAAAACAAAACAAAAAATTAACAAAAAAAAACCCAAACACACACCAGCACCACTCCCACGAAATTAATTACAGCTTGTCCAGAGTGAAAAGTTGGGAGTGGCGAGATGCTCAGTGGGGGCTCGGGAGTGGTTGGTGGGGGGAGAAGAGTTGCCCTGACCCCCACCTCTTGCTTTTCCCCTCTCCTCCCCAGGACTGCACAGCGCAAGATGAGGGAAATGCTCCAGCAGGTGAAGCAGCAGGAGCAGAAACACGCTCCGGGAGCCCCGGCCTCGCAGCACAGCAAGGGAGGCTCCCGCCGTGCCGCCCAGCACCGCCCGATGAATGTAACCCCACCGCCGGACATCCCCCCGTCCCAAACCCTCCTCCCCCACCCCCAGCAGGTCAGGGGAGCAAACCAAAGACCCCCCCAAACACACAGCCCTCCATTCCCCGCGGCGCTGCGAGGATGCACAGCCGAGGGGTACGGGGAGGGCTCTCTCCATCCCACAGCCTCCCCCTTCCTCCTCCCTCGCCTCCCGACGCTATCCCTTTAGTTGGACTAACGTGGGCAGGTTTGGGTACCTCAGCACCTCACGCTTGTGTCTCCCTTTTAGAGATTTTGTGTGCCTTGGAAACCTGAGAGTTGGAGGGTTTTCTTATTAATTTTCTAATAAAAAAAGAACCGAGTTGGACAAAACGATGGGAATAGGCATCACTGTGGTCATTCTCTCCGGGGCGTTGTGGAGGAAGGCTGCCAGTCTTCCTCCCAGTGTACTTTTCCCCGTTGGCTCCAGACTGCTGCTGGGGCTGAGCTCTGAGCCGCCAGAGCGGTTCTCAGCAGACGGTCACTCGGCGCAGACAATGAGGCCCTGAATAGCCCTTCCTGTGCTCTTGATGGCTCCGGACGGCTCTGCTCCTCTGCTGCTTCTAAGGTGGGGCTGCCCCAGTGCCCTCACTCAGGAGCCCTTTGTCTGTGCAGGTCTCACTTGTGACAGGGGGTGGGGGTGTTGCCAAACTAACTGCTGTGTTGCGATGTGGGAGTGGGTGTTCCTGCCCGTGTCAGTGCCAGAGCTCTTCCGTAGGCTCCTTCTGCCAGCGGAGAGCCAGGGGCCGCTCCTTCGGGAGAGAGCTTGTTTAAAGAGAGGAAAAAAAAAAAGCGGGGGGGGGGAAGTGGGAAAAGAAAAAAGGGGAAAAAAGAGAAAAAAAGGGGAAAAAAGTGAAAAAATGAGAAAAGTGAAAACGGGGGGAAAGGGAGAAACAGAGAAAAAAGGGAGATAAGGAAAAAAAAAGGGAAAAAGAACAAAGGGGAAAAAGAGGAAAAAAGTAAAAAAAGAGAAAAAGTAAAACGGGGAAAAGGAGAAACAGAAAAAAGGGGGAAAAGGCAAAAAAAAGGGAAAAAGAAAAAAAGGGAAAAAAGAGAAAAAAGGAGGGGGAAGCGAATAACAAAACGGAGAAAGAAGAAAACCCCACATATTAAAAAACAAAGGTAGAAAAGAAAAAAAAACAAACAAACCAAGGAAGGAAAGTGGGAACAGCCGCGGGGCAGGAGGAGGGACAGGAGCCGGGGGGGGGGGGGGGGGGGGGGGGGCGTGGGGGGAGGTGGCGGTGCCAGCGGCGGCCCCGGGGGCTGCGACACCACGTTTTTGTCCTCTACTGCAAAGTGTTCTGTGAAAAAACCCCAACCAAATCCCACCCACCGACAACATCAAAACCCAAAGAGAAATCTCTGCAGCTCACACGAGCCTGAGCTCGCTCTCCGTTGCTCTCTTTCCAGTGTCTCGGGGGGGTCACGGCCGAGCTGAGATTGGGGGGTGGGGGTGGTGGGAGTTTGCCCCATGGCTGTGATGGGGGGAGAAGGGGTGGGTGGGGAGTGGGGGATGTGGTGTGGGGGTTTCAACAGCACAGTAATTAGGCCCGTGTAATGGGGAAGCTCAGATGCCCCCTAACCCCTCCTCCGGTGCTTCTCTAGCCAGGCGAGCGCTGGGCGTCCCCCCCACAGGAGAGGAGCGCACCTCCGGGTTGGGTGGAAGGGCGTCACCCAACGGGGAGAGGACCAAGATGGGGCTTGGGTGTCCCTTGGGGTGGCCGGGTGGTGGGGTAGGGCTGCTGGGGGCTGCTACGATGAGGGACACCCCCACGGCTTTCTCCATGGCTCCCACAGCTCTGCTCCCTCCCTCCCTCCCACCCATCCAGTGCCGCCGGAGAGGTGGTGTCCCCCCTCCTGGGGTGGGCAGGGGCTGTGCCACCCCATCTAACACCTCAGCGCACCAAAGCACCTCACTGGGGGAGGGACCCTGCACCTGGTAGCCCCGTGCGCCCCAGCACTGTAAGGATGGGGCTGAGCCCCCACCACGGCCACCCTGTGCAAACCAAAGACCCCCCCAAACACACCCCTCCATTCCCCGCGGCGCTGCGAGGATGCACAGCCGAGGGGTACGGGGAGGGCTCTCTCCATCCCACAGCCTCCCCCTTCCTCCTCCCTCGCCTCCCGACGCTATCCCTTTCGTTGGACTAACAGAGGCAGAGAGAGAGAGAGAGGTTTTACTATTCTTTTTTTTTTTTTTTTAATTTTTTATTTCCTAAAAGCCACCGGTTTTCATCCCAGGCACGGCCAGAGGTGCGCCCAGCATTGACGGGGGGAGGTTGGGCTGCAGTGCACAGCACAGCGGCTCATCAGTTTTTAGAATTAATGTAACGATAACGAAACAAATGGTGATTTTTAAGTTTTGTAAGGACTTTATTTTATTTATTTATTTATTTCATTTCAGAGGGGGTGGGGGCGGGAGGGGGATGTTTGTTTTTTAGCACAAGCCGGCTTTTCTAGAGGTTAAAGGAAAGGCCGTGCTCGGCCGTAAACGCTTTGCGGAAAGATCCCAGTTGCAAGGAGAGAAGGGGGGAAAGAGGGGCGGGGGGGAAAAACAGATTTCCAAGAGGTTGTCAGCCCAGGGCTGGGGGAAAAAAAAACCCAACACTAGCAAAAATATTAATTTTTTTTTTAGTTTCAAAAGTAACACACACACAACCCCCAACCCCCGATGACACACACACATCCACACACAAAAACTACCTCAGGCTTTCATACCTCAGCACATTGCGCTTCTGTTCCTTTTAGAGATTTTTTGTGCCTTACAAAACTGATAGCTGGAGCATTATTTTTGTTTATTTTCTTAATAAAAAAAAAAAAAAGACTTGGAAAACACGCTCTCTACTGAGTGCGAGGCGGGAGAAGGAAAGCAATCCCACGGGTGCCAGAGCTCTTCCATAGTCTCCTTCTGCTGGCTGAGAGCCAGGGGCCGTTCCTTCGGAGAAAGCTTGAGAGATGCTTAAAGAGAGAAAAAGAAAAAAACCGAAAGAAAAAAATGGGGGCGAAAAAAAAAGAGGGGAAAGAAGAACAAAGAGAAAAAGAGATAAAAGGGGGGGGAAGAAAAAAGGGGGAAAAAGAAAAAAAGGGAAAAGGAAAAAAGGGGGGGGAAGAGAAAAAAAAAGGAAAAGGAAACAAAAACCCCAAATATAAAAAAAAAGAAAGGTAGAAAGGAGAAAACAAACAACCAAACCAAGCAAGGAAAGGGGTGAAAGCCCTCGGGCAAGACGAGGGACGAGAGCCGGGGGTGAGGTGGCGGTGCCAGCGCCGGCCCCGGGGGCTGTGACACCACACTGCAAAGTGTTCTGTGAAAAACCCAACCAAAACCCACCCAACGACAACATCAAAAACCAAACTCACAAGAGCCTGAGCTTGCTCTCCGTTGCTCTCATTCCAGTGTCTTCGGGGGGTCACAGCCGAGCTGAGACTGGGGGGTGGTGGTGGTGGGAGTTTGCCCCATGGCTGTGATGGGGGGAGAAGGGGTGGGTGGGAGTGGGGGGTGTCGTGTGGGGTTTTTTTGGGGTGGTGGTGGTTTTTTTGAGGTGGTGGTGTTTTTTTTGCCAGGTGTCGCTTTACCCAGTGGCTCGGGGAGTGTGACGAAACAGGAAAAAGGGCTTCACTGAGAGGTTCAAATTAATAATTTCTTTGGACTTCGGTCACGGGCCCAATATGTCACTATTGCAAGTTCTGTGTTTGCGATGGCGATTACACTATTGCGGTTTAAAAGAAATTAGCGGGATCCACTATTGCGAGCTACAAATGCCCCCGACAAGTAGCAACACAAACCACGAGGGCGCTAGATATTAATACCTTAGAAGAGTACACCAGTCACAAACTCAATCGCATGCCCTATACCGTACGGATGTTTCTTAGTCACTTACCCTCTCTCTCTCAGGTGAGGTCGCTCCATCCCGGGGAAGTTACCCTGTACAGCGTCCTGGATGGGGGGGCAGATCTCCTAGGGGCCAGCTGTATCCTTGGAGGATTCCCCATTTGTCTCCCCAGACCCTGCGGTTTATATTTCCTGACTCGGTGAGGGTGCAGGATTATGCCCGAGTGGATTACACTGTCTGGGATATTTCCCTCTGGTGGTGCCATAGCGAAGTCTCTGTTGCCAATTTGTGATGTCCGGCACTCAACGTCACGGGAAGAGTGGTGGGATGGGACTCGGGGCATTTTGTTTGTTAAGGGCCATTTGGTCTTGGTTGTTCTGTGCCATCTGGAGATAAGCCCGGGCTGAGCTGTTTTGCAGCTCCCCCCACGTTCTCTCTGCACAGCCAAGGCACGGCGGGGATGGAGCTGAGTGGGATGGCAGCTCCCTGCCTCTCACCTCTGGTGCTCTGAAACCGGCTTGGCTGGCTGCTCCCACACAGTGTGTTACTGGCTTGCCCAGCAGGTAAAGAACCCAGATTTGGGACGCCACTGGTGTGTCCGTAAGGGGTCCTGGGCGGCCCTTATGGGGTCCCGGGGGGGACTCCTGCAGGCCAGAGGGAGTCTGGGGCAGCCCTTCAAGGATCTGGGGGTCCCCTCTGGTGCCTCTGGGGAGGGTTTTGTGGCTGGAGAGGGCCGAGCTGGTTTCAAGAGGTGCTTCCTCCCTTTCTCCAGCCCACCCAGCTCCCCCGACACCCCCACCCCCCCAGGTCGGTGGGTGCCAGCAGTGCCAGCCTGTCCCACTGGGTCGGGCACTGAGGGGGGCACAGCCCCAGCCGCGGGATGGGAGGAGGAACCACAGCACCAGGGATAGAGACCAACATTTTATTTCTTTAACATTTCCCATGGGGGGCACCCCAGGGTTGCGTGGCTGCACCGCAGCTGGTGCCAGGAGGGACTCCAATGTCCCCCCCACAGCTCACCTGGCTCCGCTCGTGATGCTTTTGATGGGGCTCAGTGCGGTCTCTTCTGTGCTACGGACCAAGCGGCTCCAGGTAGGCGACTGCTGCACCGCACTGTGCCACAGCAGAGCGGTGAGTGGCCCCGGCACCGAGCACCATGCAAACAGCCCACACCCCACGGCAGCCCTGAGCCGGGGCTGTGCCGAGGGCTGCCAGCTGCTCACTCCATCCCCTCCCTCAGCAGCTTCTCGGCTAGCGGATGAAGGATGGGAGCTCAAGTCAACACAGGAGAAGCAGGGAGTGTGGGGGAGACCCCCAGATCCTGCCCCAGACCCTCAGCCCGTGCCCTGCCCTGCCTGCGCTGGGCAGCCCTGCCCGCCTGCTGAGGAGGGGGTGCTGCCCGTGGGCTCCAGCGGAGGAGATGGGGTGCAGCGGGCTCTCTTCTCTCTCCTCCTCTGCAGGACAACCGAGGAGGCAGCGAGGAGGCAGCACCGGGCCCCGCAGGACCCACTGGGCTCCCTGCCAACCATATACCATCGAAGCAGTGATGCCTCTCTCTACCCCCTGCCCCCCCCAAGCCCCCACGTCCCCCTGCCCTCCTCTGCCGCCTATAGGTCCTATCAGTGGGGACAGCTCCTTCTGGTCCAGGCACCCCCCGGGCTCCTGGGCCCCCCAAGGGCCACTGCAAGAGCCCCTGCAGCCTGTGCTTGTTGGCCAACTCGGAGGACTGCAGCAGCCTGTTGAGGAGCAGCTCCTCTTCCCAGAGCTCCCTCTACCACTTCCTGGAGCCCTGGCCCAGTGCAGCAACAGAGCCAGTGGTGCTCACACACTCAGGACAACCCCGCTCTCCCATGGCTGCTGGTGGGGCAGTGGGGAAACTGGGGCTGGTCCTCAGCCACGAGCCTCCACAGGAGCTGCCAGCAGGGACCGAGAAAGAGTGGGTTCCCAGGCAGGGAACGGAACTGAGCGTGGAAGCATACGCTGTGGAGCTCTGAGCTGCTGCGTGGTGCCAGGTCTGTCCAACGTCAGGCAGTACGTTCCCAGGAGACATCACTGCTAACAACTCTTCTGAGGAAGTCAGGCCGTTTCTGTAGTCGTAGCCTGCCTGGAGAAAGAGCCCCACGGAGCTAATAGTCTGCTGAGCAGCAAGGGAGCAGAGTCGCTGACTCTCAACCAAGGACTGAAGTACAGCAACTCACTCTATTACCTTCCCCCTTTGCCCGCTGCCTCCCACAGTTTAGAAGAAACCAACCAGGGAGCTCCAAGTGAGGGCACCCCTCCCCCACTCCCCCAAATCTGCCCAACACCCCCAAACCTCCCTCAAGACACGGGACTCCTCCCACACACCTCCACTCCCCACACCGACAACCCTCCCCCTCCCCCAACGCTCCAAAAAGCAGCAGTCCTTAGGGCAGACTCCTTAAGCTGACTCCACAGCTACGGCTCCCCGTCGGCTCTGGGGGAGATAAGGGGGCCCCGGGGCTCTCCGTGGGCTTTAAGGGGGTCCCAGGGCTGCCCACGGGCTCCCAGCAATGCCCGTGCCCACCACCCACCCCCGCTTCAGGGGGCCCAGCGCTGACACACCCCGACCCACCTCGGGGGTACCTGGGGGGGCTCGGCCGTGGGCTGGAGGCGGGCGAAGGGGGCACGGCCGGGCTGACCTGCCGGGGGGGGCTGAGAGCGGAGCCCAGAGAGGAGCCAAGCACCCGGCCAGGCCGGCCCCGGGCACCCTGCGCTGCGGCCGGGGCTGCCGCCACCTGCGGGGAGCGAGCGGGGGGTGAGGGGGCGGCAGCGGGGGACGGTGTGGGGGGGCTGAATCAGCCCTGTTCCCCCCGGGGACCCCCCACTCGGCTCTGCCCCCCACAAAAAGGCCCAGACCGCCCCCCGAGCCCCCCAGCCCGGTCCCGCCACCCCACAAATCCCCCGAACTGGCCCTGGACACCTCCGCTCCTGCCGCTGCCGCTGCCGCTGCCGCTGCCGCTGCCGCTGCCGCTGCCGCCGCCGCCGCCCCGCACGCTCCCGCTCCCGCTCCCGCCCCCCTCGGCCCCGGTCCCCCCGTCTCCCCCGGTACCGACCATCGCAGCTCCCGACCGCCGCCGCACACCGGAAGTGCTCCCCTTCGCGTCCGCCCAACCGCGCATGCGCCGAAGGGCAAACCCGGGCCACGCCCCCCAGCGCCGCCCCCGCCCTCATCACCGCACCACCGCTTCTTTCCGCCCCGGGCAGTGCGAGGACGAAACCAGCCCAGCGCTTCCCCAAATGCGCCGGGACCCTCCGAAACCAGCCCAGCCTTCCCCAAAATGAGCCGGACATCCACCTGCAGAGCTCCGCCAGCCCCCCCGACGAACATCACGAGGATGGGGGGGAAAGAAAACAACCAGAAAGGTACTGAAAATAACGTGGAGACGGGGCTTAAAAATCCTTCTGAGAGGCAAAACTCGGCCTTTGTTCTCATTTTCGAACACGGGGTTTCGCAGTGCTTCGTGGGCAGTGGTTATCCAGGGGCATCAGCTATCCCGGGAAGCGAAAGTTCCCATCCCATGTGGAAAAAATCCACTCGCATGAATAACTTGGACAAAACCCGCCCACAAAAGGCCCAGAAAAGAGGCACCTTTGGTCACCCTTTGCTTGAAGCTTCGCAAAAACTGTATACTCAGATTGGCCCTGTCCTGCAGTTTCTTTCCCAGAGTTTTGCCCCAAACCCACGCTTCTACCCCGGTCCCCAAGCCCTCCCTCGGGGCCCACCACCTTTCCCCAGCCCAGCCTGTCCTTAAAGCTTTTCTTTCCACACACAGCCCTTTCCACTCACCTCCCTCCGGGGCCTCCTCTCTCACAGGCACCTCACAGCCCTGCAAACCTCCTCTCCTTCGCCTCTCCCGCTCACGAAAACCCATTCCCCCCTCACAAACACCCATTCCCCTCACTCCCTCCTCACACAGTCGCTCCCACACCCCCCACCATCTCCCCTTCCCCTTCCCTCCCCCTCCCCCCAACCCCACTCCTGGGCAGCCTTTTCCTCCCTCCCACCTTCTCCCCACAGCTCTTCCAGGGCTGGGAAAACACTCCTGCCCTTTCTCTTCCTGCGGGTTTTGAGAAGAGCCCCCTGTCTGCCCAGCCCACACGTGGGGTCTGGGCAGCTCCACGCCTTGTGTTTGAAGCGGGAATTGGGATATTTCAGTTTTCTTCTGCGATCAGGCATGGTTGTGAAAGGGCCAGTTGTAGTGGTTAGGCTTTGGTGGGTGAGTAACAGCAAATCTTATTGAACTTTTCCTTTTTTTTAGATTTTGTGTAGGGGGCTCGTTGTCCTCACGCCCGCGAGTTCTGCTCCAGGTCAAGCGAAGCCCCATGGAACTGGCCCTAAGGGCGGCGGCAGCCATGGACCAGCGCCCCTTTGGCGTCGAGAACGTGGTTTATTTTGAGGTGAATCTCCCTGTTTTTCTTGAGAAGCGGGGGTCTGGTTTGTAGCGAGGCTTAAAACCCCGGGTTGTGCCTAAACGTGGGGCTGACTTCAACCTCAGGGGCTGCGACTATGTCCAGCTCTGACTCACAGCCCTGGCAGCACCGTCAGCGCGCTGGGCTCAGCGTTCTCTTGTATTTTGAAGGGTTTCTTACGGATCGGCAGCAGCCGGGGATATTTAGCAGCTGTGTATTGGTGGTGGAATCCGTGTGGTGAAAAGATCTTTGGGGTAAAGAGGTGAATAGGTGGTTTGTTTTTTTTCACCTCGAGAATGTTTCTTGTTGCCTTGTACCTGTAAAAAGATGTTCAAATCGTTAAGGTGTTCAAATCGTTTCATAAAATTACCCCCTAGACAGGAATATGTTTTGTGGTTGGTTTGGGTTTTTTTATGAGAGTCCTTTCAGCCTGCTCTCCAGGTGGAAATGGGCAATGCAAAGGCATTACAGTGATAGATTTGCTAAATATGTTGCCAAGGTCTATATTAGTGTCTTTCCCTGAAGCGGGGAAAAGACGTCCTGTTTAATTCTTGTTTGCATTTCAAATTCTCTGTGAAATGGATTAAGCAGAGAGGGCTTCTTTTTGTGGGTCTGCCCTTGGGAGGAGAGCGCATTTAGGAAAAGGCTTTTCTAGAGGGGACGGAGAACTTAATTGCTGATGGCTATAAAAGCGTGCCATGTTTGCGTGCTTTGAATTTTCCAGTGTGGGAAAAGCTGCAGAAGTGTGTCTTTCTGTCCAGCTGCAGAGAAATGGGTAATACTGAGCCCTACAATAGCTTGGTTGTTTTTTTTCCACTGTGTGATGACTGGTCTGGAGGGAGTTTGTACCAAAGAGTCAACTTCTGATTGTGGGCAGCCCCTGTTTTAGGAACTGTTGCGCAGATTGCTTATCGATGCAACTGCTGCCGCGACTCCCGCACTCCCTGCTGCTGTCAAGCTTTTATTACTTGTTCTGAAAAGCTCTCGAAATACGTGCTGAGCTGCGCGGCTCCCCCGAGCCAGGTGGCCATGGCCACTGCCTCCTCGGCTCCTGTTGGCCATGGCTGACTATTTTCAGCAGGATTCGAGTGTGTCTACGTGCTCCTCCTTCCCTTTTAGCCATCTGTTATTTGAGTTTGGGACTCGGAGGCCTTACTGTCTTCCTGCGCTCTGTTTTTTATCACTGTTGACAGTTCTGGATTCACCAATAACAGTACTCAGCGCTTACATCTGGAACTCCCTGAAAACAATGAACTCATTGATCCAGGGCCAAAGGTTTAGAAATAAATGGAACAAGGTCAAGCCTTGGGATCTTTAGTAACGTGATTCGGAGCCTCTCACCTGGCTTCTTGGTGGAGCTGGCGCAGAGGTCGGTGATAATCCAAAACTGCAGAGCGAGCTGGGTGCCCGTGGAAGGGGAACTGCACTCTCAAGTGGCAATACTTGGGGTCTCGTTGCCTGTGGGAGGGAAAGGGACGTCAAGAGTCAACCTAAAGGAACTTCTCACCTTCAGAGATGGGGCTCTGGAGGTGATGGTTAATTGAGGGGAGTCGTGGAAGTGTGCCTTACTGAGCAACATGCTGCTGCCGGCCCGAGACTAAATGTCTCCAAAGTTTGGGGTTGGTTTAAGTGCTTTTTGGTTATTAGCTGGGTGTCACTCTTACAAGCACCTCTTGCCCTGTCTGGAGGGGTTTGCTGCTGCCTCCTGCATTGGGCCGAGGGGACCGGCAGCCCTCAGGACAGGGACTTTCTCAGGCGCGGAGGTTAAACCTGGTGCGTGCTGCTTAAAAACTGCTCTGGGTGTTAGTGCAGCTGATGCCCGTAGCAGCTGAGGGTTGGCATGATCCCGGCATCGCTGGAGCACTGGAGCTGAGGAATGGGAGCGTGGCCCATTTGCATCACAGCTTGTGAGGGAAATAGTGCGGTTTGATATAGCCGGGGTGCGTAAACGGGGATTCCTCTTTGCACGTGTGCTTACAGGGTGCACACACGTGTGTTACGTGGAGTGTTTCTTAATGCCTGCGAAGATTTATGAGATTGGTTAATGAGCGTTGCTTTGCTGTGCAAGTGCAAAGTGTTATTTTCATGGAGAAACCAGCTCGGATGTTCCGTTTATTTTTCTTTTGTTAAAGGCAGAATGCCTATTTTAAAGCTTTCCTTGCAGGCAGAATGACATCTGCTTTTGAGGATTGTTTCTTTCCCTGCAGGGTGGGAAAATCTACAGCCTCGCTAAGGCCGCAGAGGAAGAAAACTTGTCAGTTTCCTGGAGCAAACTGCAGTTTGGAGAGGGGGGTGGTTTGCCAGAGCGCCTTTTAGCACCTCGTCGGGCACATTTCTTTTCCCTGGGGGCTGAGGTTTAACACGGCCTTTTCATTTGCCTAGCTTTTGGTTGTATGAATTAATGGGTGTTTCAATGGGAACCACAAGACCTAATTTCTGAGTCGCCATCTTAAAAATTGTGCAGGGACGGAAGTGGGACAGGGAGGTGACCGGAGTGAAACGCTGAAGGCTGTTAAGGCTGGAATAAGGAATGGCGGGGCTTGTTCTGGTCACACACTATGACAATAAAAGGCCACGAGTTCCCCGTGGAGGTAAAGAACCGACAATCTGGGAGGGCGTTCAGGGATTTGCCTCATCGAAGGGTTTCCAGGGGAATATGGGGGTCACTCTCCATCTCATTCCTGGTGAGCTGCCTGCCTGTTAAGACCATTATTACTTTATAATCACGGAGGGAGGCCCTGAATTCAGGTTTGGGAAGCCATTAGCTAATTTTGTGGTTAATGCTTTTTTTTTTTTTCAGAGTGAGTCTGTGAATCGGTTCTCTGTGCTGAAGGTGAGACACGTCCTTCCCTCTGCTTTGGCAATGGCCGCTTTCCTTGGGCACAGGGACCACACAGCCCTCTGCACGTTTCTCGGTAAGTAAATTGTGGCTGTGCCGCCTTCCTGCCCGGCCTGGGGAGCTTGTTCTTTACTGAGTGAGAAAGCAAGTTTTTCCCTGGAAGAAATAAAGAGATTTAAAAATCTCTATCCTTCTGTGCAGCAGTGCCGTCCCAATGTGGCCTCGGGAGAGGCACCTTTCCTCCAGCGCTGGAACCATGGCAGGGAAGGGACCTGCTATGTCGTTAGGTGGACGAATTTCATCGTTCTTTGGCAACAAACGAATGTGGTGACAATGGTGACCTGGTCCAGCCAGCCTTGGTGATCAGTCCGCTCCTCCCTTTCCCTGTGGGAAGGCTCCGAGGATCTCCTGGGCTGTAGGAAAGGGGAGGCAGTAAGGATGCTGTGCTGGGGAGCTTTGACTGCCTTTGCTGTCTTCCAGATGGAGAGATGGATCCGCAGCACTTGGGAGCTCACCTTCCCCAAACGCTGAGTTTGCCATTTGTTATCCACAAACAACATGTTTTTCCGTGCAGGAAATGGATTTTTCAGAAATTCCAGCGTGTTATGGAAAGAAAACGCTCCTGGAGTTTTTAATGCAGGTCATTCTTTTTTGGTGTAGCGGTTAAAACGTGACGTCTGTAACTTTGAAATGAATATTTGTATGCATCTGTCAACGGGTACAATTCACATAGCCGCTCACAGGAGAAGGGATCTTAACCGCATTTCTGATTTTAGGCTGTATCGTGATAATGCCGGGGATTGATGTCACGCTGGAGATTTTTCTCCAGTTTCCACCTTTTGCCACTAAATGAGCGGCAGAGATTTCCCAGCTAGACAGGCAGTGAGCTCTACGCAGGAATGTGAGCGCGGATCCAACGTTGACGGTAATTAAATTACGTTTATTCAGAGGTTCCTCCTTTTAATGAAAGTCTGGAAAAGTGAAAAAGGAGGTGCCTTTCTCCTTTGGGATTGCTGTTGTGGCAGAGGGGATGGAAACAACCCACGGGGGTTTTGCTCCGCTCCTGGCTTTGGCTTGGAAAAAGCCCTGAACGGTTTGATCCCTGTGGGGCCAACTCTGAGCAGGGTGAGGGGCAGCTGTGCCAGGAGATCCGGAGGGTCCATCTCCACAGCTTCCGTGTCCAGTGAGCAGTTTCCCCGAAAGGAGGGAAATTCTGGGAGAATGGGGAGCGGTGTGTGATGATGAGGGCGGTGAGGAAGGCTAAAGGATGATCTCAATGATTTTAACTTGTGCTGTTTTTTCTATACATCTTTTGGGCAGAATGGATGGGGACTTTGGGTTTAGCCGAAGAAGGATAACCCTAAAATCAGCGTTGGGCCGTGAGCTCCGGCCCAGCGGTCAGAATAACCGCAAACCCTGGGGAAAGGGGGCTGAGGAGCGGGTGCACGGTTGGTTCGGCACCGGGGCTCTGCCAGTCCTTGCTGTTGCTGTTGACCTGCTCCCCATGGCTTGGCCAGTTCTCCCACTGCCCCGCAGCGCTGCAGAGGGTAACAGAGGGGTTATTTTGGCTGGAGTATACCCCCGTGCTTGCCAGAAATGGCCAGTGCTAGCCCAGGCTGGGCTTGCCACTCAGGCTGACCTCATGATGCCGGTTGCCGGCCTCCCGCGTTCTACACAACATTCCAACGGTGGTCTTGGCCCACCGTCGCAGCTCTTCTGCTGCTGGCTGTCGGTCTCAGAGTGAACCTCGCCAGTTTGCTCAGCGTTTGAGGAAGGAAGTGGCAATTTTCTTGCCTGATGGGGCGCAAAAGGGCTCACGTGGTGGAACGGTAATGCTGTTGGTGGCGAGAAGGGGCTGTGGGAGTTGTTAGAGGGCAGTTGGTGACGCTGTGCTGGGAAATAACTGCCGTACCTGACACGTCCCCTCCTTCGAAGCGGGTGCGTGCTATCGTGCTGTTCCCAGCTCTCCTTCCTCACCTCCTCTGCCTTAACAATTTCAGACACGTCAACGTCGGCAGTGAATTTCAGGCCGAGATCCCAGACCTCCAGGACAGATCCCGGTTGGAGGAGGAGGAGGAGGGAGCGTCGCTAGTGTGGAAGCCCTGGGGAGACATCGCAACGAACCCGGAAACACAGGACAGAGGTTTCTCTTCACGCTTTTCTTCCCAGGTCCCCCCCGAGATACTAAGGGTCGAAAACTGCACGTTTTCACAGCAGCTGTTTGTCCGTTGGGACCCTCTCCCTCTTTTCCTTGACAGCATTCGTGGCTGGTAGCACCCGAGGGTGGCTCAGATCTGGTGGGACAGTGAACAGATAACAACCGGTGGTGCTCTGAGTTGCGTCCTCTGGGAGAGACGGTCAGGGGCGTTTGTAGCTGTCCCACGTCAGCTGCAGCGACCTCGGGAGAGGGGAGATCTGTCTCTGGAGCTACCAGTCCCAAAGCTGCTCTGAAGAGAGAGAGCGATACCGGATAACCTGCCTTTTTTTCGGTGCCTTTTCTGGGTCTCCAGTCTGTCTGCTCTGTTTGCCCTCTGCCTTGTATCGCACTTTTTCTCCTTTCTTGACGAAAACTGACTTTCTGTTGGTTTTTGTTGCATTTCTAGTGACAAATCTGCTCAACTTCGCCTGCTCCAATGTCATGCCGGGGGGAAGAGCCAACCTGGAGCACGCCTTGCACCGCCTGCATGAAGCTCTGGTAAGAAGCAGCTCTTTTCGAATTCCTACTGGACTAGGAAATATTCTCATCAACTGCCATGGGTGGAGGTGACCCCGACACGCTGTTGCTGAGCGTCGACTGAGTACCATCTTCCCACAGTGGGCTGAAGAGTTGATCTTTTGGCCCCTGCTGAGGGGGAATCTAAGTCTTGTTCTCTGAACTACCGCAGGAGGGTCTGGAGATGTTGCAGTCTGGGGCACCCCAGCGACCTGAATCCCATCCCCTGGCTGATTATCATTACGCAGGTAAACTGGAAGCAGAGCTTGTTGCTTCTCCGGGAATGCGAGCGGGTACTGCCGTTCCCTTTGTTCTGATTGAAAGAAGTGATTTTTAGAAACGTGCGAGCAGCGGTTCGTGTTCTTTGGGGCAGGGAAGTAGTCTTTTTAATCTGTTCTGGGGGCCTTTTGGCATGGGGAATGCCTCGTCCCTGTGTTCTAGCCTGCTGCTGTCCCTTGCGGTGACACCCCACGCCGCCCAACGCTCCTCCTTTCCCTCGCGCCCCGGCTTTACTGTGTGCAGGGCTTGCTCTGCTGGCAGCCATAACTGCTCGTGCTAACAAACTGCCTGCGGTGTTGGCTAATTGCTTTCCGAAGGAGGAGACATGTGGACGCGTGACGAATACATCGTGCGCGTTTCCGTGAGGTTGCAAGGGGTCTAATCGTTTGCACGTGGCTGTTTCTTCCCAGGCTCAGACACTTGGACGCCCCTGGAGGAGCAGTTGTTTAAAGAGGCTTTTTATGTGCATAAGAAGAATTTCCACCTGATCCAGAAGAAGGTAAAGCCATTAGACCGGGGCGGGTCATGTGTTGGTAGCGTTGAGGGGAGTTTTAACCCAGAAAAGTCGTCTTTTGAATGGTGCGTTGGAATCCTGTCCCTGGGATGCCGCTTCATGCTAAAAAGATACCGGTACAAGACATAATTGGCTCTAATGTCTACCGAATTTGCCCGAATATCAAGCGAATATTTAATCTCTCCAGTACAAAATACAGGAAATACTAGAAGAAAACTGACACGTTCCTCTGACCATCGGCACGAAACGTACAGTTCTGCCCTCCCAAGGCTTCTTTACGGCCCTTTCAGAAGAAGGGGGCTCGTTTTCAGCCTGATCTCACCCGTGCGTTGTGCTGTGGGAACCGCAGACACAGGGGAGGACAAACAGCGTTGGATAGATCCGTCCTGGGTCTGTGCCTTCAGCGTTTTCCTGCGGTATTTCCCTCATCGATCGCTTCTGGTTTTCTCCCGACAGATTCAGACGAAGACCGTGGCCCAGTGCGTGGAATATTACTACACCTGGAAAAAACACGTCAGATTTGGCGCCACCCGACCAGGATGGACAGCCAAAAGGCTGCAGCGAGGCACGGATGAGGTGGAGGAGGCTGAAGAGAAGGTAGGAAAACTGCCGGGGTGGGTGCGAGATGCTGCTCCTCCATGGACGCATTGTCCCGGGCTCTGGGAAACGATCCCCTTTGCGTTAAACTTGCTGCTGATGATTTTTGGGGATGTTCTGTAACGTCCCAGTACTCTGTCAAAGGAACTGTTGGTGACCCACCTCTGCGCGGGTGTTGCCAAAACCTTCCTTGCCAGGAAATGGGACTTTGGCTCACAGAAACACATATTATTTAGGGTTTTTTTTGGTGGTAGACACCGGGTAACCATGTCCCTTCAGTGCTCAGTAATTCTACGTTTTAAACCCATTTTACAGACTTTTGTGGAGGAAAGTGCTGTTCCGCTGAGGACGGTAGAAATAATACGGTTTTTCTTTCACCATCTGTCTTTGCACCCCATCCTCCCCGTCGAGTTTCAGCATTTTTTGGGCTGTTTTAGTGTTCGGAGGAGCTCACTGGGGCAGGCTGGGGCAGATAGAACGCGTTCCACCCAGCACACAAATAAACCCCTCAGTGTCTGGGCCGTCTGGGGATGTTTCCAGCCAGTTTTTCACTTTAGCTGTCCCCCTTGCTGAGGAGAAGGAGAAATGAGCACAGGTTGTCTTCTTTACAGGCTGGTTGCAGCCCGAAGAAGAGGCGCCGGCTCGGGTCCACCAAGAAGCAGAAGAGCAGCGAAAAGACGCCCCGTGGCACAGGCAGTCCCTCCCGCCATCCCGGGGACGCTCCGTGCGGGGCTGGAGGCGCAGGCGATGTGGCTGGGTTTCCCTGCGGGCAGTGTGGAAGGTGAGCCGCTCGTTTTTTCTTCTCAAAACCCGCTGCTTTGGGCTCAAACCGATGGAGACTCGGCAGTTCCATCCTCCTCCCATCTCCTCCGCACTCGGGGCTCCTCCGTCTCCTGCTGACTGCAGCCACAAGGGTCTCTCTCTCCCTTTGAAAGCCCTTTCCTCCCATTACAGGCCTGGGGCGGTTCATCTCCTCGGGCGAGAATCCCAGCGTTTCTCGTTTTTTTTGGCTGAGAAAAAGGTTCCACTGAAGTTCCTTCTTGCGGTTTGCGGCCCGAGGGCTCCCGCGCTGCAGTCGCTCGTGCCAAGCGACATCGCTCGTGCTACGCAGAGCCACTCGAGTTTCAGTGCGACCCGATTTTAAGCCGTCGCGCCATTAATTCTACTATTTTAATCCCTAATGATCTGCCATATTTAACCACCGAGGTCCCACCCGGGGTGCTGGCAGAGACTGTGTGGCACCACGCAGCAAAACAGACCAGAAACTCACAAAATTAGAAATAATGAAGTGTCGTCTAACGAATTTTTTGGAAAAAAAAAAAAAATCCCCCTTTCTTTTCTCCCGTCCAGGGTGTTTGTGACAGTCAACGGGAGGAATGCACATGTGAAATACCATCGCCCGTAGGAGGATTGGAAGGCCTCAGAGGAGTCTTTAAAGGGCGACGAAGCCGGCAGAAGCCCAGAGGGTGACCGCCTCTAGTTGGCAACTGGGCAACTGCCGGTTCAGCCCGGCAACCAGGTCCCTTTCCTCCACTGAGAAAACCCCACCCACCATCTCTCGCCTCTGGCAGCACCTGAGCTCTGCGGAGGGTCCACCACCACGAGGTCGCCCCCACTCACGAAGGACCCACAAGATGAGAGTGGCAGAGTTATCATATTTAATAGTGTTTCCCCCCCAGGTGATAGTGACGTGTAGGTTTTAGGTCTTAGTTAGGCATCTTTTAGGTCTTAGTTTTAGGCTTTAGTGTTCTTCTGATAGGAGTAAGGTTTGTTGTTCTTTTGATAGGAGTAAGGGTTGGTTTATGTGTTTTTCTCCTTAATTTATTACATTGGGTTGTTGAACGTTCCATTCCTGGGGCTGCTCTTGCTGGGTTTGTGCTGTAAATAACTCAAGCCGTCAAAACCTGTTCCGCACAGCTGGTGGTGCGAAGCGAAGGAGAACCCGGGTCCACGCCGCGTTTTCCCACCAGAGAGCACTGTGGCACCACCGTGGCAGAGCCGGCAGCAGGATTGGGGCAGGTGAAGGCATTGGATGGTCGTGAGGCCTCTCGGTTATTTGCCAGAGTCGGCGTTGGCCTTTCGTGCTGCGCTGTAGCACCCATTGGTGTTTGCACAAATAATACGGCGTTTGGCAGTGACAATGGCAGTCGGGTTAGTTCAGGGAATGACATTGGAGTTTGCCCTGACCGGATGGCTGCAAAGGTTTTTGTCATCATAGTGAGTTTTGTTCGAATGTCTTAAGAGTCTCGCTATCAAGCAATTATCTCAATCTTATGTATTAGTGATACGGGATAGAAAATGAGGCTCATCCAAGTACAGAAAGACTTGGATAAGTCTCAAAGGGGGGAATTGTTGTAGTAAAATGGACATCAACTAGGAAAATTAAATGTCATTGAAGCAACAAAGGAAACCTGCTGCTGCTCAAGTCCTCTCTACTGCCCCAACGCCATTTCTTGACCTCATCTTCACATAGAGAAATAGTTACTGGACACGATTTATCTATGGTTCAGTTAAGGAACTACCCAGCAGGCGATGGAGCACTGTTGAGAAGCAGGGGGTTCCTGTCGAGAGAGCCATGAACTGTAGGCCTGGTCAGCAAACCCCGAAAACCACTCGGAAGTGCCAAGATGAGAGGAAAAGCAGGTAAAAGGGAGTTCTGGCAGGGGGAGATGGTGACCACCCACTCATTGACCACCTCCCCAAACGGTACCACCTACTCAAAAGAAGGAAAAAAAAGACAGAGTCTGCGCACTCCTTTATGTGGGAAGCAAAGAAATCTCGACCAGTCATTAGAGGGAATGACAGGGAATATGTATTAATTGTTCAAATATGTAATAATCAATGAATGAAAGTGGAGATTTTTGGAACTAAGGTGTGAGCACTCCTGTTTTGGGACAAGCAGCCCATTTCTGCGCATTAATGGCATAAACTTAGAAATACCTCTGCTCTGTGTGTGAAAAAACGGGAAAAAGGGCTTCACTGAGAGGTTCAAATTAACAATTTCTTTGGACTTCTCTCACAGGTCCAATACGTCACTATCGCAAGTTCTGTGTGTGCGATGGCGATTACACTATTGCGGTTTAGAAGCAATTAGCGGGATCCACTATTGCGAGCTACAAATGCCCCCGACAAGTAGCAACACAAACCACGAGGGCGCTAGATATTAATGCCTTAGAAGAGTGCACCAGTCACAACCTCAATCGCATGCCCTATACCGTACGGATGTTTCTTAGTCACTTACCCTCTCTCTCTCAGGTGAGGTCGCTCCATCCCGGGGAAGTTACCCTGTACAGCGTCCTGGATGGGGGGGACAGATCTCCTAGGGGCCAGCTGTATCCTTGGAGGATTCCCCATTTGTCTCCCCAGACCCTGCGGTTTATATTTCCTGACTCGGTGAGGGTGCAGGATTATGCCCGAGTGGATTACACTGTCTGGGATATTTCCCTCTGGTGGTGCCATAGCGAAGTCTCTGTTGCCAATTTGTGATGTCCGGCGCTCAACGTCACGGGAAGAGTGGTGGGATGGGACTCGGGGCATTTTGTTTGTTAAGGGCCATTTGGTTTTGGTTGTTCTGTGCATCTGGAGATAAGCCCAGGCTGAGCTGTTTTGCAGCTCCCCCCAAGTTCTCTCTGCACAGCCAAGGCACGGCGGGGATGGAGCTGAGTGGGATGGCAGCTCCCTGCCTCTCACCTCTGGTGCTCTGAAACCGGCTTGGCTGGCTGCTCCCACACAGTGTGTTACTGGCTTGCCCAGCAGGTAAAGAACCCAGATTTGGGACGCCACTGGGGTGTCCGTAAGGGGTCCTGGGCAGCCCTTATGGGGTCCTGGGGGGGGGAGTCTTGCAGGCCAGAGGGTGTCTGGGGCAGCCCTTCAAGGATCTGGGGGTCCCCTCTGGTGCCTCTGGGGAGGCTTTTGTGGCTTGAGAGGGCTGAGATGGTTTCAAGAGGTGCTTCCTCCCTTTCTCCAGCCCACCCAGCTCCCCCGACACCACCACCCCCCCAGGTTGGTGGGTGCCCGCAGTGCCAGCCTGTCCCACTGGGTCGGGCACTGAGGGGGGCACAGCCCCAGCCGCGGGATGGCAGGATGAACCACAGCACCAGGGATAGAGACCAACATTTTATTTCTTTAACATTTCCCACGGCAGACACCCCAGGGTTGCGCGGCTGCACCCTGCAGCCTGTGCTTGCTGGCCAACTCGGAGGACTGCAGCAGCCTGTTGAGGAGCAGCTTCTCTTCTCAGAGCTCCCTCTACGACATCCTGGAGGCCTGGCCCAGTGCAGCAACAGAGCCAGTGGTGCTCACACACTCAGGACACCCCCGCTCTCCCATGGCTGCTAGTGGAGCAGTGGGGAAACCGGGGCCGGTCCTGGGCCAGGAGCCTCCACAGGAGCTGCCAGCAGGGACCGAGAAAGAGTGGGTTCCCAGGCAGAGGACGGGACTGAGTGTGGAAGCATACGCTGTGGAGCTCTGAGCTGCTGCGTGGTGCCAGGTCTATCCAACGTCAGGCAGTATGTTCCCAGGAGACGTCACCGCTGACAACTCTTCCGAGGAAGGGGGGCCGTTTCTGTAGTCGTAGCCTGCCTGGAGAAAGAGCCCCACGGAGCTAAGAGTCTGCTGAGCAGCAAGGGAGCAGAGTCGCTGACTCTCAACCAAGGACTGAAACACAGCAACCCACTCTATTGCCTTCCCCCTTCGCCCGCTGCCTCCCACAGTTTGGAAGAAAAGAACCAGGGAGCTCCAAAGGAGGGGACCCCTCCCCCACTCCCCCAAATCTGCCCAACACCTCCAAAGCTCCCTCAAGACACGGGACTCCTCCCACACACCTCCACTCCCCACACCGACAACCCTCCCCCAACGCTCCAAAAAGCAGCAGTCCTTAGGGCACACTCCTTAAGCTGACTCCACAGCTACGGCTCCCCGTCGGCTCTGGGGGAGACAAGGGGGCCCCGGGGCTCTCCGTGGGCTTTGAGGGGGTCCCAGGGCTGCCCACGGGCTCCCAGCAATGCCCGTGCCCACCACCCACCCCCGCTTCAGGGGGCCCAGCGCTGACACCCCCCGACCCATCTCGGGGGTACCTGGGGGGGCTCGGCCGTGGGCTGGAGGCGGGCGAAGGGGGCACGGCCGGGGTGACCTGCCGGGGGGAGGCTGAGAGCGGAGCCCAGAGCGGAGCCAAGCGCCCGGCCAGGCCGGCCTCGGGCACCCTGCGCTGCGGCCGGGGCTGCCGCCACCTGCGGGGAGCGAGCGGGGGGTGAGGGGGCGGCAGCGGGGGACGGGGGAGCCTGAATCGGCCCTGTTCTCCCCGGGGACCCCCCACTCGGCTCTGTCCCCCCCAAACAGGCCCAGACCGCACCCCGCGCCCCCCAGCCCGGTCCCGCCACCCCACAAATCCCCCGAACTGGCCCTGGACACCTGCGCACCACCGCTCCTGCGCACCACCGCTCCTGCCGCCGCCGCCGCCGCCCCGCCCGCCCGCCCGCCCACTCTCCCTCTCCCGCTCCCGCTCCCGCTCCCGCTCCCGTTCCCGCTCTCCTCGGCCCCGGTCCCCCCCGTCTCTCCCGGTACCGACCGTCACAGCTCCCGACCGCCGACGCACACCGGAAACGTTCTCCTTCGCGTCCGCCCAACCGCGCATGCGCCGAAGGGCAAACCCGGGCCACGCCCCCCAGCGTCGCCGCGGCGAAAGCGGGCAAGAGGGGCGGGGCCGCGCCGAGGAGAACGAGGGGGCCGGGCCCCACCGCAGCCCCGCACCGGGCACTGCGAGTTCGAAACCATCCCTGCCCTCCCCAAAATCAGCCGGGACCGCCCGAAACCAGCCCAGCCTTCTCCAAAATGAGCCGGACTTCCGCCTGCAGAGCTCTGCCAGCCCCCCCGACGGACATCACGGGGATGGGGGGAAAGAAAACAACCAGAAAGGTACTGAAAATAACGTGGAGACGGTGCTTAGAGATCCTTCCGAGAGGCAAAACACGGCCTTTGTTCTCATTTTTGAACACGGGGTTTCGCAGTGCTTCACGGGCAGTGGTTATCCAGGGGCATCAGCTATCCCGGGAAGCGAACGTTCCCATCCCGTGTGGCAAAAGTCCACTCGCATGAATAACTTAGACAAAACCCGCCCACAAAAGGACAAGAGGCACCTTTGGTCACCCTTTGCTTGAAGCTTCGCTAAAACTGTATACTCAGATTGGCCCTGTCCTGCAGTTTCTTTCCCAGAGTTTTGCCCCAAACCCACGCTTCTAGCCCCGCTCCCCAAGCCCTCCCTCGGGGCCCACCACCTTTCCCCAGCCCAGCCTGTCCTTAAAGCTTTTCTTTCCACACACAGCCCTTTCCACTCACCTCCCTCCGGGGCCTCCTCTCTCACAGGCACCTCACAGCCCTGCAAACCTCCTCTCCTTCGCCTCTCCCGCTCACGAAGACCCATTCCCCCCTCACAAACACCCATTCCCCTCACTCCCCCCTCACACAGTCACTCCCACACCCCCCACCATCCTCTCTTCCTCTCTCGCCCCCCACTTTCCCTCTCCTCCCATTCAAAATGGCCCTTCCCTCCCCCTCCCCCTCCCCCTCCCGCCTTTTGTTGCTTCAATGACATAACTACTTACTCTCTTTCCATCTATACATCAGGAGGAACCGTCTATAAAAAGTTGTTGGATAGTTTTTTGGGTTTGGGTTTTTTGTTTTATTTTGGTTTGTTGTTTTTTTTTTTTTTTACATAGGGCATTGGTGTGTTTATTAGGTCTTCTCTTACCCTGGTTTGGTAATTTATAAAACCTAATCAATCATGGTGCGGCTCCCCACTTGCCTGTCCCTACAGGAATTGTGAAGGATTCAGGTTTCTGTCTACTACGAGGGTCAAATCATTCTTTTCTATTAAAATGTTTTCGTACTTCAAAGTTCTGGAATCTGTTAACCACCGGCCAGACTTTTGAGATAATATAGTTCTTACAGTGTGGGGGGGGGTATGTATGATTAGGGTTGGTGGTGTATCAGGTGGTGTATCACCAGAGCAAAGCAGAGTGACAGAACCCCATCCTTCGCCCTGCTGGCCACACTTCTGATGCAGGCTGGGATATGTGTGGTTTTCTGGGCTGTGATCACGCATTGCCATCTCATGTTGAGCTTCTCATCAGTCAGCACCCCCAGGTCCTTCTCCTCAGGGCTGTTCTCTATCCATTCTCCGCCCAGCCTGGATTTGTGCTTGGATTGCCCCGACCCAGGTGCAGGACCTTGCACTGGGCCTGGTTGAACTTCATGAGGTTGGCATGTGCCCACCTCTCCGGCCTGTCGTTAGTAGAAGGCCAGGCCTGCAGCACCCCGATTATCAACCCGGTTTGGGTGGGAGGGGATGCTCCTGTATGGGGGATTGCCCTGCGCTGAGGGGGGACATCCCACCAAGGGAAGGTCTTGCCGAAGTGGGGGCTGCGCTCATGCTCCCTCTCCCCCATCCCTCCCCAGATCGCCCCGTCAGAAGGTCCCGAGGGCAGTGAGCGGATGGTCATCATCATGGGGCCGCCCGAGGCTCAGCTCAAGGTGCGCTGGGTGGGGGCTGTGGGTGGGGGGGACAGTAAGGGCCAAGTCGAGAGTATCCCTGTGGTCACCACTGTGCTGGCAGCCTGGCTTGGCCTCCCTCAGCACCAGGGGAGCTCTTTGCTGGGTACCGTGGTTTTGATGCTGCTGGACATGGGGTCATTGTCAGCTTTGGGGATGGAGGGGCACAGCCGGCGCTGCCTGATGGTTTTCCTTCCTGTCCGTCTCCTCCCCAGGCCCAGGGGTGAATATTTGGGAAGCTGAAAGAGGATAACTTCTTTAACCTGAAAGAAGAAGTGAAGCTGAAGCCCACATCAAGGTGCCTTCCTTCGCCGCCGGCCACGTGACAGGCAAAGGTGGCAAAACGGTGGGGGGTGGTGCCCCGGGGATGCAAAGTTGGGCATCAGCCGTCACCCCTGCCCACCCCAGGGGGACAAATCCCGGGTGCTCAGTGGCCTCAGCGATGTCTTGACCCTCAGCCCCCATGTCCTGGTGGTGGTTCTTGTTGGTCCCAAGGAAAGGGGAGACACACAGGGTGCCTGGTGCCGTCGTGACACCGGCAGTGGAGGATTTGGGCTCTGCCACAACAGAAGACTCTTGTGGTTCGCTCCAGGTGAACGAACTGTAAAACTTAACCAGCGCGGAAGTCCTTGTGCCACGAGACCAAACCCCAGACGAGAACGAGGAGGTCATCGTTAAAGTCATTGGGCATTTCTTTGCCAGTCAGGTACAGTTTGGCCGCGGCTTTACCAATCCTCCCCGGCCGCTTTCATCCACGGAGGAAAGGCGTGGGGCTTGCTGAGCCCAGCAGCACCCGAGCGTCCTGCCACTCTTCTTTTGGGAGGTCCCTGTGTCCCCAAGAGGCACTGAAGGTGTTTCGGTAGCTCCCCCCGGCTGTGCGAGAACTGAAATTGAAGATTGGCTCGATTGAGCTAAAAATGGGTGTTTTGAATGCCGTGCAGAGCAGCACCCAGGGTGTGAATGGACTCCTCTGTGCAGGCAAAGCCATGCGCATCCCACCTGGGTGCATCTTCCATAACCTTGTCTCCTGTCCACTCGAGCAGGATCGCAGCCCCCCAGAAAAATTCAGGTGCTCTCCAGGAGTGATGGAGGAAGCACAATTTAAAAACAACTCTCTGGAGTGAAAAGTTGGGAGTGGCGAGATGCTCGGTGGTTGCTCAGGGGTGGGTGGTGGGGGGAGAAGCGGTGCCCTGACCCCCACCTCTTGCTTTTCCCCTCTCCTCCCCAAGACTGCACAGCGCAAGATGAGGGAAATGCTCCAGCAGGTGAAGCAGCAGGAGCAGAAACACGCTCCGGGAGCCCCGGCCTCGCAGCACAGCAAGGGAGGCTCCCGCCGTGCCGCCCAGCACCGCCCGATGAATGTAACCCCACTGCCGGATATCCCACCCCTCCCCTCCCCAAACCCTCCTCCCCCACCCCCAGCAGGTCAGGGGAGCAAACCAAAGACCCCCCCAAACACACAGCCCCCCATTCCCCGCGGCGCTGCGAGGATGCACAGCCGAGGGGTACGGGGAGGGCTCTCTCCATCCCACAGCCTCCCCCTTCCTCCTCCCTCGCCTCCCGACGCTGTCCCTTTAGTTGGACTAACAGAGGTGGAGAGAGAGAGAGTTTTTAGTATTTTTTTATTATTATTTTTAATTTACTAAAAGCCACCTGTTTTTCACCTCAGGCACAGCCGGAGGAGCCGGAGGATTTTTCACTTTTGTAAGGATTTTAATTTTTTTTTTTTTTTCAGAGGGGGTGGGGGCGGGAGGAGGATGTTTGGTTTTTAGCCAAAGCCGGCTTTTCTCGAGGTTCAAGGACAGGAACTAGTCCAGTGGTTCTCTAATGCCCAGTAGAGCAGGGATGTAGGATTGCCAGCAGGGGGTGAAACCCCCCATAATAATTAAAGGAGCGTTAAAAAGCGATTTCTTAAGGGCTTTGAGAAGAGCAGTGCCTGTATGAGCCAAGAGAAGGGATCCCGTCTCCTCAAAGAGGCATTTCTCTTTCACGCGCCCTTTCCTCTTTGCTTCCCTGAGTCCCAAACTGGGGTTGGCATCTGCTGCGTCCCCCTGTCCCGGCTGTCCCTCTGTCCCTTCGCTCTCCATCACCGCCCCGACGCGGCTGAAAGATGCGGGTTGCAGGAGAGAAGGGGGGAAAGAGGGGCGGGGGGTGTCCTGGTTCCGGCGGGGATGGGGTTAATTTCCCCGAGGAGCCGGCAGGGACACAGGTATCCCATCCCCTGTGAGCCATGCCCGGGGCTGGGGGGAGCTCGCCGGGGGAGGGGGCGGGAAGTCGCGGCTGGGAGCGGGCTGCGGCGGTGCGGGGCCGGTCGGTGCGCGGAGGCGCTGTCATCGCGTCCGTCTATTCCTTTACCGCTGTTATTGGGATTGTTTGCCCTTCCCGTTGCTCTTCTCTTAAACTGCCTTTATCTCAACCCGCGAGTTTTTTGCCTTTTTCTTCCGATTTTGCCCCCGGCTGCGGGAGTGGAGCGAGCGGCCGCGTGGTTCTTTGTTGCCGGCTGAGGCCAAACCACGACGGGGGAAACACCGGATTTCCAAGAGGTTGTCAGCCCAGGGCTGGGGAAAAAAAAAAAAAAAAAAAAAAAAAACAACAAAAAACCTAGCAAAATTATTATTTTTTTTAAATTTCAAAAATAAAGCACACACAACCCCCAACCCCAGATGACACACACACATCCACACAGAAAAAACCACCTCAGGTTTTCATACCTCAGCACCTTGCGTTTGTGTTTCCCTTCTAGAGATTTTGTGTGCCTTGTAAAACTGATACTTGGAGCTTTTTTTGTTGTTTAATTTGTTAAAAAAAAAAAAAAGACGAGTTGGAAAAAAAGATCTCGACCGAGTGTGAAGCAGGAGAAGGAAACCACTCCCACGGGTGCCAATGCTCTTCCGTAGTCTCCTTTGGCTAGCTGAGAGCCAGGGGCTGTTCCTTTGGAGAAAGCTTGAGAAATGTTAAAAAGGAGAAAAAAAAAGGTGAAAAAAAAAAAGTGGTGGAAAGAAAAAGAAAGGGGGAAAAGAAAAAAAAGCAAAAGAAAAAAGGAGAAAAGAAAAAAAAAGGATAAAGAGAAAAAAGGGGGGGAAGAAAGGCGGGAAAAAAAGGGAAAAAAAAACCCAACTCAAATATAAAAAAAGGTAAGGAAAAAAAAAAAAAAAACCAAACACAAAACAAAACCAAACAAGGAAAGTGGTGAAAGCCGCTGGGAAGAGGAGGGACGGGAGCGGGGGTGGGGGGGTGGGAGGGGGGGTGGGGTGTGTGAGGTGGCATTGCCAGTGTGGCCCCAGGAGCTGTGACACCATATTTTTGTCCTCTACTGCAAAGTGTTCCGTGAAAAAAAAAACAACCAAACCCCACCCAACGACAACATCAAAACCCAAAGAGAAATCTCTCCAGCTCACAGGAGCCTGAGCTCGCTCTCCGTTGCTTTCTCTCCAGTGTCTCGGGGGGGTCACGGCCGAGCTGAGATGGGGTGGTGGTGGTGGTGGGAGTTTGCCCCATGGCTGTGATGGGGGGAGAAGGGGTGGGTGGGGAGTGGGGGATGTGCTGTGGGGTTTTTTTTTGGGGTGGTGGTGGTTTTTTGCCAGGTGTCGCTTTACCCAGTGGCTCGGGGAGGTGTTGGCATCAGGAAGCCTGTGCTAAAGCGGGGTGGGGGCCTCGCCGCAGTTGGTTAGCAGAGACAAAGTGGTTATTAATGGTTATTAACGGCACAGTAATTAGGCCCGTGTAGATGCCCCCTAACCAACCCCCCCGGTGCTTCTCTAGCCAGGCAAGCGCTGGGCGTCCCCCCCGCAAGAGAGGAGCGCACCTCCGGGGTGGGTGGAAGGGCGTCACCCAACGGGGAGAGGACCAAGATGGGGCTTGGGTGTCCCTTGGGGTGGCCGGGTGGCGGGGTAGGGCTGCTGGGGGCTGCCACGATGAGGGACACCCCCACGCCTTTCTCCATGGCTCCCACAGCTCTGCTCCCTCCCTCCCTCCCACCCATCCAGTGCCACCGGAGAGGTGGTGTCCCCCCTCCCGGGGCGGGCAGGGGCTGCTGCCACCCCACCTAACACCTCAACGCACAAAGCAGCTTTCAGCAGTCACAGCCACCCGGGCACTGCCAAGGGGGCAGCAGGGGCTCCCCACAGGGGGTTTACAGAACACAGAGAGTGTCCATACACCGCTAACTCCTCTCCAGGGGCGGATTTTCGGGATGCTGCTTGCTCATCTCGCCGCTGAACGACACCCCGATTACCCCTTCAGCACGTTGTGACCATCGCTTCGTGGCTTTTGTGCTCCGATGCTCCTCCTGGCTCCAATCCTCTTCCTGGGGGATTGTGAGGGAGCGAAAAACCACATCGATACATCCAACTTTTTTCAGTTAAATAAAAAAAAAGAATAAATCACCCTCTGTCATTACCAGGTAGAGTTTCGTTCCATTAAGGCTCTTTTTATTAAAATAAATATTTAAATTATATAAAGAAATAAATACTTCTCTTTTCACATTAGATAACTCCCTGGAGACAGCAAAAAAAACCCAACACCACTGTGCACCAGTGTCCACCAGGGCTTTATACTTTTGTGGCTCTCATGTGCCAGGCCATCGAATCCACACAGTCCAATACAGTCGGTTGTCCCTCTCCTCCTCCTGGCTGGAGGCAGGGCACCTCTACTGTTGACCGTAGTACCTACGATTATCAGATCGGTTCCTACCTGGTCCGTAGGATCGCCTACCGTAGGTTGGAGCAGCCTTCTTCCTGTAAGAATCCTTTCTTCTATCGGCTTCATTTTGCAGCTCAAGCACCCGTGCCTGTAGGGCTGAGGTAGGTTCTCCATCCCACTTCTTCATGTCTTCTCCATATTCACAGAGGCAAACCCACAGGATATCTCGCATCAGCTTTGATTTGTCTTGAGTCGGAGGGTGGTTTTTCTCTTGAGTAGGAGGGCGTTTCCTCTTAGCAGCTGCAACATGAGTCTGTACAGGGAAAGCATGGAGTTTTTCCTCCACCTTGGTTAGTTTATCAAACAGTTTATCGGTTTGCTCAACTAATTTCTGGGTCATTTGCTCTATTTTCTCAGTCATTTTCTCGGTGGTCACAGTCAGCTTTTCCATAGCTGCCACAGAGAAGGGACGAGAGAGACTGTCTTCATACTGTCGTACCTTCTTAACCCCTTCATTTACAGTTGGTGTGTCAGTATCGGATCCTCCCCAGACCATTGTTGACAATGTGTGGGAATATGTTGATGGTGCACTTTGTACAAACTTTTTGAGCAGAGATCGTTTGCATGGCATTTCATCAGGGTCTACTGTCGCTTGCCCATCACTATAAATCACCTCTCGCACAGCCAATTCTCTCAGGTACTTCATACCTTTTCCCATGTTGGTCCATTTACTTGGACGGCATTCGATATCGTCCTTGAAGGGATACCTGCGCTTTATGGCTGACACCAGTCGCCTCCAGAGACTGAGAGTGCTTGTCTTTCTCCCAATCTCTTTATCAATCCCTCCATCCTTGGCCAGGTTTCCCAATTGCCTAGCTTCTCTGCCATCTCAATCTACGGTATCTGCCCCGCTATCCCAGCATCGGAGCAACCAGGAGACAAGTGTTTCACCTTCATGACGACTAAAGTCCTTCCTGATATTTCTCAGATCTTTCCTAGAGAAGGATTTAACAACTCCCTCTACATCTGAGTCCTCCTGTGGTGAGGCTGCCCCAGAAGGGGCCTCTCCAGCATCTGCTCTAGAAGGACTCTGGCCTTTGTCTGTTTTCAAAGGTCTCTTTCCCTTCTGTGGTCTTGAAGGACCCTCCCCTGGATCTTGTTCAGAACTCTCCCCCAAGCTATGTGACTTGAGGTGGTCTTTGTGGTAAGGGGCAGGGGAAGGAGTTGACCTCCTCTTCCTGCTCCTGGTTACCGGGGCGGCTTGTACCGATTTTGATGGAGTTGGAGTAGTTTTGGTACTGGTTGTAGTGGCTGCAGTAGGTTGTGCCGGGACAGGCGGCGGCGTGGCTTGTGGGGCTGCGGGGGGGGGCGCGGCTTGTGCCGGGACGGGCGGCGGAGGGGCCGGTGTTGTTGCGGTGGGGGGGGCGGCTGCCGGTGGTGCGGGTGCCGGTGCCGGTGCAGGCGGCGGCGGAGGCGCCTGTGCCGTGGCGGTGGGGGGGGCGGCTGCCGGTGGCGCCGGTGCCGTGGAGGAGGCGGCTGCCGGTGGTGCCGTTGCTCCGGGGGGGGGCAGCTGCCGGTGGCCCCGGTGCCGTGGGGGAGGCGGCTGCCGGTGGTGCCGTTGCTCCGGGGGGGGCAGCTGCGGCCGGGCCGGGCGGGGCCGCGGTTCGCGCCGCTGCAGATCGCCGAGCGGCTGCGCGGGTCTGAGTGGCGGCAGCGCACGGTCCCCTCCAGCTCCCCCTGCACAGATGTTTCACATGAAACCACCTCTGCACCACATTCAGGAGCCCCAACAACAAAATCACGATCTTGAGAAGGTACCAGTCCTTATCCTCAGAGCCCAGAAGGTTGCCATGCCCCAGCTCTGATGGGGTCACATCAGCATAATTATCAAAGGGCGAAGTAAACATTCCCCAGGTAGAACCGAAAGTATAACTAATAACAGAACCCATCACCTGATGCCCGAGATACACAGGTAGAGCTGTTACCCAACTCATCGTTATACATCTGAATTGCGAACCACACCAAAACAGCACCTTTAAACCTTCGCATAAAAAGACAAAGAATAAATGAAATTTGCAACACCTTTGGCAGGTTAGACCAACTTCACTGCATTAAGGTCCAACAAAGCTGTTTAAAGGCATGATACAATATTTCCTCTAAGAACGACATGATGCAAGCTGTCTGTTCTAATCTCTGAGCAAACTGGAATTCAAACTATTTGGACAATTTATCACAGCTCTGGTGGAGCACTGCTCGGGCCCCACGTTGGGCGCCAATTAATCTGTCCTGGTTTAGGCCAAATCCACCACTGGGGACCTGGGGGACCCCAAACGGGACTGACAGATGCTCCCCTCTACCCCTCTTCAAAGAGAGAGGCAGAGGAGGAAAAAGAGACTTAGAAGTTTAGAAGGAACTAAACTACTTTAATGAAATATTAATAATAAAATAAAAAGAAATAATGAAAAATATATACAAAACCGTATCAAGCTCCCGAGATGACAATCACGTCACCGGCTGGCACTGGGGCAGTCCCAGGCTGGACTCAGTGACGGATGGGAACTGGATTCCGGGTCTGGATTCAGGATTGGGATCACAGGCAGACAAACAGAGTCCCCCTCAGACATCGGCCATTGAAGGAAGAGCACTGACCCTTTGATCCCTCAGCTTTTATACTGAGCATGAGGTAGATGGGATGGAATACCCTGCTGGTCGTTTTTGGGTCACCTGTCCTGTCTGCTCTTCTCTGCAGGTGGGACCCCACTATGCTTTTCCGCTTCCGACCCTCCAACGGGGCAAATAACAAAGTCGTTTGGCCGTGGGGGTTATAGCAATGAGTATAAGCAAGAGCCTCTCTGCATCCCACGCCCGGGCATCAGCTGTAACCATTGGTCTGACCTCTCTGAGAGAGTGAACACTGTCTGCACAATATGCAGTTAACTTCAGTTGGTAGAAGAGGCCCCGCTAAGAAGCGAAGTTACTGAACAAAATTGGTTCTGTTTTACCTCAAACCAGGACACAGGGAGAGTTTCCTTCCATTAAGGCTCTTTTTATTAAAATAAATATTTAAATTATATAAAGAAATAAATACTTCTCTTTTCACATTAGATCACTCCCTGGAGGCAGCAAAAAACAAACCACCCCAAACCAGCCCAAATGACAGGGGCTTTGGTGAGAAATCAAGAGATGGTAAACGCTTTCTTTCCGTGGTCATGACAAATCCAGTTTTAGGAATCAAGTAGACAGTAGATATTCCAGAAACAGAGGAAAACTCTCTTTGAGGAGACGGTAGTTAAGCACGTTGTCGTTGGGAAGGTAAGTTGGGCAAACACGACTGTAACCACCACCACAGATGTTTCCCATTTGTCTGTAATGTGGTCGCATGCGCTGCGAGGCACAAGCGTGTGGCTCAGCCATGGAAGTCGACGACGTTCCTTCTTCACTCTGCCCTTAACGAGGTCACACCCATCTTTCTGGCTCTCGCTTAAAGTGCGTTAACTAATTTCAAAGAGAGTTACTGTCTCCAAAATAAGGGGGGGGGGGGGGCGGGGAAATAAACTGTCTTAACCCACTACTTCATAACTTGAAGAGGAAAATTTGTGTGCCTGCTGCTGTTCCAAATAAGGTCTAAGAAATGTAACTACAATAACAACTAGTCACCCGGAGGTGATCACAGCGTTGTTCTAATAGTGCACATCTCACAGCAGCTGTTGGTGGTGTTGGCAAAAAAAAACCCCAAAACCCCAGAGTTACTGTCTCCAAAATAAGGGAGGTGGGGGGAATAAACCATCTTAACTTCTACTTCATAACCTAAAGAGGAAAATTCATCTAAGAAATGTAACTAAAGGTCTAAGAAAACTAACTAAAGGTCTAAGAAAAGTAACTAAAGGTCTAAGAAATGTAACTAAGGTCTAAGAAACGTAATTAAAATAAGAACTCTAATAGTCCATGTGTCACAGCAGCTGTTGGTGGATTATCTCCCACACCATCTTCTTGCGGAAGTATGGCATGTGAGTCTGAAAAGAGAAGAGAAATCCATTAAATAATGACATCACGGTAGAAAGAGGTGGCAAACAGGCATAAACGCCCAGCGGAGTCCTTAATATGAAGTTCCCTTTAAGAACTGTCAACCGTTTGGGTACAACACCCCACGCGGCTCCTAAGAGGGTGACACGACAACCCGACAAAACCAGATTGACTTGACTACGTGACAGCTTACAAGAACGCTAATAGAAGACCGGTGTAAAATGAAATCAATAAAAATAAGCGCTGTCTTGACTGGTCAAAGGGTAGAAGCCATTTCTCCAAAAGATACGAGCCCAGATATGCCAAACCCGCTGGCGGCAGTACCTTGCCCAAGAGGAATCTCACCAGCAGCAGCTCCCAAAGGCGGGGATGGAGAACCACAGCTCTGCCCTGCCCAGGCCACTTGGAAGTTCTGATCCCAGCAACTACGCACCGAAACGGGGTACGAAACCTCAGCCCCTGCCCCGGACACAATGAAGAGCTGCTGCGTAACCTCCCCGGCTCCTGTCCCTGCGCGAAAGGGGCTGGAGGGGTTTATGACCTTCACTCACCTGGGTAAAGTTGAACGGTTTCTCTCTGGCGATGTACTCTGCGTATTTGCACATAAAGACGCCACAGTCGCTTCCGTTCAGCTGCTGAGGGATCTCCTAAGGAATGCAAAGAAGATGGAGGATTTCCCTCTATCTCAAAAGAAAAGCAACTTGGAAGTAGCGCACATTACCCACACCGACACTGCGCTCACCGCACACTCCTGACCCTACTTGCCTAATCCCGAATACCCACTCCCGCCCATAAGGAACAGACCCAGTTCACTGCGCACCATCCCTCCCCTCTGCCTCCCGGACTTGGACACTACAATCCAAATTCTTGGCAGGCCCAGAAGGGGCAGCAGCCCTCCTCCCTGCGAGGCCTCTCGAGGTTCGCACCGCCTTTTTCTTAAGTGACCTTTCTTAAATCCAGTCTTTAGGAACTGCTTTTTACTATCAACTCCTCGAGAAACATCAGCTCAACCCTTTCTTTGTCACGTGCCGGGATCTGGGCCCCAAAGAAGCACTGACAGTTCCCATTTCAAACCCAAGTGGTGCTCACGTACACGTGGCTCCATGCTGTGAAGAGTCCACTCCAAAACATTCAGCTCCAGGTTTCTTTTTTCCCGGCTTTCTTTTTGCAGGTATTGGCTGGTTAAAACAAAAGGGAAAAAAAAATCCCTTTTCATCTCTGTAATTTAGGCCAACAACAAAATAAAGTGGCTGAAGGATCACAGGAAGACAAACGGCAGGACAGTAAAATGTCAGAGGATCCTCACAGCAGCTGATTTAAGGCTGATTTTGAGGAAAAATCCCAATCTGAAACTTACAAACACGGGGAGAGGCTGTGAGCTAATGGTCAAGAACAAGGCCAATGATTCCATTGCTTCAGAGAGGTCAAAAAGCCCCAAATCACATGTTATCAGAAGACAAAGAAACAAACCAAGCAGGGAACTGTAATGCCATAATTCCACCGTGTGCCTTCATCCCACATACTGGGATCCAACTAACAAAGCCGGTAGACGTGTGCCACGGGGCTATGGTGGATTTGGCTGTGCCTCTCACGGGAAGGTGGCAGAATCCAGGCACCCCAGACCCTGGGTGCAGGGGACGCTGTGACACCAGATAAGCAGCCGATGCCAGACAACTCGCAGCAAGCAACTCCAAGATTCCGGGTTGGTTATCTACAAGCCATGTGAAAACTTGCAGTCGCCTTACAGGGACTAAATCTAAAACCCCTCTCCTCATTCACACCAGAAAAGCAGTGACGGAGCGGTTACTTACAGCAAAGTCTGACAAATCTTGTCCCCTTTCTGTCCCAGTGAGTCCAAGTATGTGATGGTCTTCTTCCTGAGATCTATGACCTGTTATTAAAAGGTGATCGTGAGACAAAGCACAACCTTGTGCCGCACACCCTCCAACACCTAAATGACTTCTCTTGCCAGTTTTTGCTCCCTGTCCAATTCTAAAGAAAAAGCCCGTGGGACTCACGGCTAGTGTCCAGTGGGCTCGCAAGTTCACAGGCACGAAGATGATGTCCTGCTTGAAGACATCCACACTTCTGGTCCATCTTCTTACTGCGTCGTAACCCCCAGATGTTAGTTTGGGATAAAAGAAAGTACTGAACGCGTGGACCGCTGGATAGCCTTCCTTCTTGCCTCTTTCCATCAGAAGACCCATGTAGAAATTAACGACCTGTACCATAA
Organism: Vanellus vanellus; assembly: GCF_965231255.1. Taxonomy (NCBI): domain Eukaryota; kingdom Metazoa; phylum Chordata; class Aves; order Charadriiformes; family Charadriidae; genus Vanellus; species Vanellus vanellus. The sequence goes on along the minus strand of NW_028126911.1, from coordinate 298,275 downwards.
AGAGGAAACGTGAGGTGTAAACATATGACGCTGCCTTCCCCAACCAAAAATACAGCACCACCTCTTTTCTGGCCACCCTTAAGCACACAGCGGAGAGAACTCCAGCCTCAGCTGTCAGCTTTTGTTCCCAGAATTTCACATGGGGCTACATCGGCAGTTTGATCAAAACACCTGCCCCCCATGCCAATAACCCGGACGAACTCCTAGAAGCTGCGTCATACAAGAAGTAACGGAACTTCCAGAAACGCTCGACCCTTCAATACCTCAAATAAGACCTGTACAGAGATTTCTAGGCTCTGCTGCGGAGGTCGTCAAAGAACATTGACGAGACTTCTGTACACGGCGGAGGGGTATTTTTCAATAAAGGCTGAATGAGACTGTCCCTGTGCTGCAGCTGGTTTTACCTCATCATTTAGCCAGCAAAGGTTCCTGAGCGTGCGGATGTCTTCGCGAGTGACCTTTAGTTTGAAGGCACTGCTCATGATCTCATCTGGCTCACCTCTGCCAAATGCGGCACTGACCTCTCTCTCCATGGCCTGAAAGGAACAATTCAATGGGGAAGGACTTGTGAAACAGCGCATGGAGCACGCTGACCTGGGGGCAGCTTTCCACTGAAACACGGCCTGTAAATTCAGCTCAGCTGACAGAGCAACTGCCTCCGACGGTTTCCTGCCTCAGTGAGCGATAGCGCTTTTGCCTTGCTTGGTTGGTTTCAGCATCCTAACTTTGAACTTTAGAGCCCAGGCTTGCTGCCATTTCTTTTCACCAAGGACGTTGGGATCAAACCCATAAACTCAGCAAACACGCTAAAGCAGCTGAAGATGGAACACAACTCTGGCAAACCCCTTTCCCACGTGCTGCCGCGGCCCTCGCAATACCCAGGTTTAAGCCAATCCCAGGGGGCATCCTCCGTACCGAGGCAGCTAAGTCAGGAGCCTGAAAGAGTGTGAAGGTGGGGGACTTCAAAGGGAACAGCAAAGGGGGAAACTGAGGCAGCTACACTGGAGTCAGGCAATGAGGAATCCAGCTTGTGCACGCAACTGGTCCCAATTTGAACGTTCCCATCTAAGTCTGCCTAGGGAATGCAAAGAAACCACTACAAATGGTGGTATAAAACACTCTGATCTGCAATAGCATCTCCTTCTTGCTTGAATCTGGGCGAGCAAAATAAGAAAACCACCCGGTTTCCCTTGTACCCAGCATCAACTCTGCAGACTTTGTAAACTCTGCATTTGCTCGCCCTTTCCAAGTCAATCTTCAACAGGCAGGAAAAGGTGGGGGGAGCTCAATTAGACTGCAACTCCGAAGAATAAAAGCAGCCAAAATTCATACAAGCAGGGGAAACTGAACTCCCACTCCCCGGTGGACGGCACCACGGATCAGCACAAGCTGATCTTTCAGGTTCTATCACCACAGTAGGACAAGAGGCACATCCAATATAACTGGATGAGTCGGGTTAGCACTGCTCTGGAGACTGGTGTTCAACCTGGACTCATTTTTTGTCCTGGTAACAGAAGGCCCACAAACCCTCAGGGCAGCACAACTGAAGGAGCGCGGGGAGCACACGAAATCCTTCAAACCAGCTTTAGTGCTGACCCTCGCACTGCAAAGTCACAGCCGCAGACACTCGCTAACAGGTTCAATGCAAGTTCTTCAGATTTCAAAGAGCCTTAAGAACCACCGAGAATAAGAGGAGTTCCCTGCAGCTCTGTCACAACCTTCTCTTTTGTCTCACAGACTGTCGGCTACGGTACCTCTGTGAGCGGAGGAAAGCATTCCGCTGTTTTTCCCAGGCTTGGCATTTTCTTTTCTTCCACATTGAGGCTGGCTGACTTTGTGGACCGAACACATGTAGGATGTCCTTGGAATAACGCATCTTCTGAGATTTCAGCTCCACGCTGCCTCTGTTAGACAAACGGACGTTAAGCTAGCAATCAAGCACAGATTTGTTTGCTCGGGGACAGGACAGAAAATCTTGCTTATATAGGAAACTGGAAGGGTTTTTGTACACACATCCAAACAGCAAACCCCAAAGTTACTTATTATTGACGACTGCATTCCAACTGTGCACCCATGGAGTGCTGCACTTGGAGGCAAGAGAGGCAGAGAGCTCATTTGGCTTGGGCTAGCGTTAAGAACCCCAGCAAAGCCTCCACGTGTAGGTATCAAGTTGAGAGTGAGATTACGATTTCTGATTTCCATGATTAAAATTTTATTTTTGACCTCAGTCCTGACCAGAGGTGAAAGTCGGAGATGTACTTCCCATCCCAGCAAACAAGATACGACTAAAGACACCCCAGTCCAGCTTTGCAGGTCAACTAAGGCTGTGCGCTAAAGATTTTGAGGCTATACCCAACACATTAAAGGGGAAGAATCAAAATGCTATAGTGTAGTGTGCTCCTAATAGTCCAGAAACAAAATTAACGGCAGAGGAAAACACTTTGCCATAGCGCTACTCATCTAATAATGCTCCCGCTTTCCCGGGGAAAAACAACCTGGGCAAATACAGATATTGTTGAGTAAGTCATGTGAAGTGAAGAGCGCTGAAGTTTCTGATCACAAATAGCTGTATTTTCCTTGTGAAAAACACAAGCTTACCCCTGCGATGGTTTGTTTCGCTGCTCCTTCCTTTTCCTGAGAGTTTTCTTCTGGTGTGCAGTACCTGCCAGGAGAGGGAGAGAGAGAAGTGAGCTGTGTATCTGTCCTCTCCCACGGAATTCTCAAGAATTCACCCTCTGGACAAGAAAGGCTTTTTCAAGGCTTATTCTGACAACAGCCCCAGTTGCACACATCAACATGTGACAATATCGCCTCAACTTCCAGCACCGTTCTTTCTTAGCAGCAAGACTGGGATAGAATGAAGAGCTGGGAGCTTTGGAATTTTTATTTTTTTTCCATCTACTTGTACAAGACTCCTTTCCCTTCTCTTTATCATTTGCATTATTTGGAAAACAGGGAAGCAACCAGCACTTCCTCTATCGAGTGCTTTGTGATCTACTGCTGATAAACACTGCACGCTGGGTGTTCTACTGCAAGGTGTAACAGGAACATCTGCAACTAGACTTGCATCCAAACAGAGTGAGCTTCGGGAAACTAAGACCAGCACACTGAATTCCAAATGGGACAGCGACAGGATGTTTACTTGCCTTCTACAGGCCAGTCAAGAGAGTGACTATCCCCATTTGGAGAGCATTATCATTCAAACCACACAGACTCTGAAGAGCAAACAAATACACAGACATTGAAGTTGTCCAGATATATGTCCCTGCTTCAAAAACAAGAATTCGCATTGTCACCAAAAGACCCCTTCCAGAGAGGCCACTGGCCTCTCAAACCCAACTGCACGCTGCCTTTTTCCCCCTCCTAGTCAAACCCCACGCATCCTCTAAGTCCCAAAAACTGCCTCAAGTCCCACCAGGCTTTACAAGCTCTCTCATCCTTATGCTCAGGATGTGAGTTTCCAAGTGAAAGAAATGAAATGTCAGCTCCTTGATGGCTCAGCAGAACGACTCACAAACAAAAACGGATTCTGCACATCCAAGGACAACTTGGGACGGCCACCACTCGCGCCCTTACTGGCTTTCTTCCCACAGCAAACACCACACCAGCACAACCCTCTTTGTCACGCAGCACGGCTCTCGCACGGCAGCTGTGTTGGAGATGCAACTGGCTTGCGAGCAATTCCAGAGCTGCAAGCTAGCTACTCCTCTTTCACAGCACTGAGACGATCACATACCATCGGTCATCTTCGAGACTCTACCAGAGGCTGAGAGACACACGCATGCAGAGCCAAAAGAAACAAGAACCATCATTAAAAGAGACTCTACCTGATCATATCATCTCTCTGCGACCACTGTGGGCAGCAAACATCTATACATTCGACACCTGCACAGAAAAGCAGTAGGAAGAAAACAAGAAGTCGACTTTGAATCACCATCAGATATAGACAGCTCTCCATTTCTGAGTGATAAATAAAAAAACCCAAAACTTTTAATGCTGACTGTATGGTCAGGAGGTTTGAATTCTGGCAAGCACTTTGAACTTGGAACATCATCTGCCAGTGTATAAGAAATGCCCTATTCTGATTTGAAGTCTACCTACAAAGTGGAACGGATTGGAATCATGGGGATACTCACTGGTCCTTAGTGTTGGACGTGGATAGACCTCTCCTCCGTATTTTGGTTCTTCCAGGTGACTCACAGTCGTCACTGGTTCCTTAGAGGAGGCTTGAACACTTTGGGGCAGGAAACAAACAACAGAGGAGAATCACAATTTTTATATGTGGGGCATTTGTTATCAGTGTATACCAATTCACGGTGGCTTTTGGGGTTTTTCTTTGAAAAGAAAAAAATATTCTTTGCACATCCGACAAATATCTGCATCAACCTGAGGCGGCCACTTTACTCTGTGGGACAAGACAGCGTTCATTTCAACCAGCCTTGACCAATTCTGCTCAATCTATTTGTTAAAGATTATGCTGACAGTGAGAATGGCAATGTCCACAACATCCACACTGCTGGGACATTTTACTTCAGACCTGCCCTGCTCTGACCTCAGGGACTATATGCTCAGTAGCAGTTGGAGTGCATTAGACACGTTCCCCAGGAACCTTCTCTGGTTTACCTTCCTCTGAAAGGAATCTCTTTCTCATGCTCCAGATCTGCTCCAAAATATGAGCCAAACCACAATAAGCAATGACTGGCAGATGAGACGCCCAAAGCAGAGTCTTGACCCGCTCTCAAATGCTATTGCCATTGCACTTAAAATTACATGAGATACTGTTTTCTCTATCATTTTCATGGTATGGATTTTCATCTGAAGTGGCAGATTATGGCGCAGCGCGCTCCTTCATGGGCGGCCTCAGTGGTAAGAAGCTGTCTGGAGCAGCTTTGATGCTCTGTTTGCCTTTCCGGCTTGTGCTGAAAACATCAACAGCAAAATAAATCGTATCCAGAGAACATTCCAATATGCACCTCCACCACCAACTACTTTGTCAAGCACGTACACCGATGACGATGGAGACAGACAAGAGATGTTCATGACTTTCAGATGAAGACCTGCTGTCTTCAACTGGGGAAGTACAGAGAAGTAAAAGTGAAAATCACAACTGCCTTGAAGATACGCTGTTGATTGTGTCCTCAGCCTCCTCTCAAGTTCAACACTTCCTCTTACCGCAGACCTTTAATCTCTACCTAATCTCCTGCGTCAATTAAGTAGCTGGGTTTAAAGAAAAAGTTGAAAATTGGTTCTTCGGGGGGGAAGCAGCTGGAGACCTCCCTTACCATAGGCAGTAAACCTTTCGGGGAAGAAGTTCAAAGAAAACAGAAGGATTTTTACCTCAGACGTGGAATTATCTTGTGAGGATGGGATAGTGTTTCCTTAGTCAAGTAAGCATGGGTTCCACACGGAATTTGACCTACGAGAGAAGAGTGTAAGGCATCAGGAACTATGAAAGGGAACTGAAGAGGTTCATGAGTTTACAGTAATGAGCTTCACCAAAGATAAATTTTCATTGTCTCTCTCACATCATAATATCATTTGTGTTATGTCACTTGACGACATTTTCAGGTTTTCACACCAGCAACTACAGCAAGTTGTGTGCACAAGGTATTGCCAGCCAAAACCTGAAATACAAAAGGCTTCTCGGGATCTACTACCTAAAAGGAGCATTGAAAACAATTTACTTCTGGCAAGCTAACAGTGGACGGATCAGAATGGAAGGACTGCATCCAAGGCAGCTCTGGCACTGAGATGACAAGACAAACGCCCGGCCCCACTCCAGAAGCAATGCAAGGATGCAGGTAAGAAACAGAGGTCACGCTCAAGTCTTCCCAGATGCTGCCTCGTCCCGTGCCTGCAATAATCTGTACAGAACCCTAGGGGTAGGCTTGGACGGTACACAAGGTAGGGTGAAAATGAAACAAGTCGTATAACTTGATGTCAGCCTTACCAATTTGCAGCATTGCTACATCGAGCGATGAAAATCTTGGTCTTTTACTTGAAGGCTCAAAAGAAGTGGACCGAATCTTAAAAGAAAACATAAAAAGTACCAACGTGAGTGTAACCTGAATGTGAATCCTAGCAAACACACTTCCTGAAACTTAGTCAGCTCTGCTATGACTTGGGGACCATGACTTGCTGGTTCAGATTGCAGAAGAATGCCAATCTTTGCAGGACCTTTGACAGGGACACTTTAATTTTTGAATACAGGCTCTCATACGTGCAGTCAGCTCCTAAACATTCCAAAGTGTGATAGCTCAGCCCTTGAAAAATATATTTTGTACAAATAAGAGTTAACGACTCTCTCAGGAATGAAGAATTAGAGCCCGACAGTCTCTTAGCCCTCTTACCCCATGGGGCAATAAGAAAAATAGCACTACACCTTTGAACCAAACTAGGGAGTCAAGCAGTCGGTGGCTCATTTTTACAGAGCCAAAGTCCTACAGGAATCCTCTCATGGATTGATGGAGCAGAAAGAGGTCTATCCACAGGAAGTATGCAGTTTTTCTTGTCAGGTAGTGTATTTTGATGCCTTAACCGCAAGCTCGAGAAAGAGAATAACAGTTTACAAACACACTAAAACTATAAACTTGAACAAGTGTCAAGTATCTAGAAGACAACACACATTTTGCTCCTTCCGCAGCTGCCAGTGCCGGAGTAGAGGACACAGACTTGAGTAAGGCAAACCCAGCCCACATTATAGCTGCCTGCTAGAAATGGAAAAGAACCACCTACTGCTGTACAGGCTCCGAGCAGGCTCAACCTCAAGATGCATTAGGGAGAGCCGCTTGCTCTCGCACCTTGCACAGATCCTAATATTTCAAACCCCTCGCTAACCTCTTCCGCAGACTCTGTGCCTGGAGCATCTTCGCTGACGGAAGCCGCCAGGCGTTTGGTTGCCTTGGTTGGCAACTGCACCACAGCAGAAACTTCTTCAGCTTTCTCCTTCCGCTCAGAGATGGCATAATCTAAAAAACAAAGACAGGCCATAGAAGAACATGATAGAAAACCAACAAAGGTACATTGCGAATACAGCCAGGAGGGAGCACACAGCTTGGATTTAAAATACTCTTTCTGCTGACACGCACGGGCTCACCGCCAGAGACCTGGGCTATCTCCTGCTGGCAGTAAAAGGACTGTGCCCTGCCACAGTCACCGCAGATAATGTCACACATAGGGCTAAGGGCTACCGTACACCCTCAAGCCATTGGCTATAGGGATAGATAGCCACAAGGAAAGAACAGCTTGAAAAGCCACAGTTTCAGGAACAATGCCAGCGCACAAAAGCCAGACTTTTCCAAGGGACACGAAACCTCAGAAAAATCAGGCATATTCAATACTTCTGTAATGTGCAATACCTGATGTTCTCTTTTTCGGCGGACTCTCGTCACCATCATCCACAGGTATCCAAACGCTGAGGAAAGAACACACACAACAGTGTTTTGCAGCCCTAGGGAAGCTCCCAACAGGCTGACTTCCCTTCACAGGGCCCAAACTTCCAAAGTTACTTTTCCTATCCCAAAGGTCTCCCCCTCCAAGCGCCCCTGGGATCATCTCAGGCACATACACCTAACTGCACCCCTCCTCAACACCCCCCAACCTCTCCCAGCCAACGACCGCTCTCAGAGAGCTAATTATCCCGCTGGAGCACATTAGGCCTCTTTTTCTCATTCGGTTAATGCTTCCTAACTTTTTACATTTGTTCCCATCGCCAAAAACTTAAGTTCATATGTAAAGCTCTCCTCTTTCCTCGGGGAAAGCAGCACACCAGAGATTACTACGCCATCTCATTTCGTAAATCACTACACTGAGTTGCAAAGAAAAGTCTAAGGAGGACAGGAAATAAAAGGTGGGAAAGCAACTCGTGCATACACCCACTTCAATCACTTTGTCCTTTGGGAATGGAGCACAAAGGTTGGTCCGAGGTGGGTTTTTGCCTCTATTTGCCCTCCCAAATGTCATGACAGACGGCAAGGATTCTTTGAAGAATTCTTTGGTCATTCTTACACAAAGGAATTTCTTTTAAACTGTTACGCCCCCGAACCCTGCTGATATCATTGCTTCTGGACTATCTTCTCTCTGTATCAGGAGCACAAAGAAGTCCCTAACGGCACCTTTCATACAATGTCAAGAGTATTGGCTATTACTATGCTATTAAAGTCAGGCAGAAAATATCGGGGGGTAGGCATTAGAGGTAAATATCTTCCCATGAAAATGCATTCTTACTCAGCATATTTCATACTTCAGAAGGCAAAAGTAGAGAAGGCAAAATCTTTGTATCCTCCTGCTCAATTGTTCGCAGGAGCTAACTCCTTCTGAGCTGCTCTCCAGGCTCAAGGCTACGTCCTGAGAGAAGCGCAGTTTCAATACCTGACGGCACTTACGCAACTGCCTGTGAACAGAAATGCCGCTTTCTCCAGCTTTACCAGAGCACCCGGCACCTGGGAGAGCCTTGTTTTGTCCTTTTTTACTTTACCAGCCACTTGGAGGTTTAGGATCAGTTTGAGGGCGAGAAAAGAGGAATTCTCTCCTGGGAAGTTGTACTAAGCTGCTCCCCGCTCCTTCACCACTCCAAGTCTCCACCCCCTCTTTTTCCCTTTTCAAGCCCCCGCTGTGCAGACGGAAAGCCAACGAGGGGGTGGCTTTGCCCACGGATTTGGGGGGAACATCTGGAAGCCACAGTCATCTCAGCATCACAGGGGAACGACTCTGACTGCGGCCCGGGGCGAGCCCACAGCGGCAGGAGCCACAGCCGCCGCACAGGGCCGGAAGGACGGGGCTGCCGGGCTGGGAGAGGGCGGGGGGGGCACGGGGCTGCCGGGGCCCACCACGAGCCCCACCGCCCCGGAGGGGGGGCTCTGGGCGGGCAGAGGGGCCGAGGCCAGAGCCAGGGGAGCCCCAGAGCAAGACCCCGCCCTGCACCCGAGCCCACAGAGCGACTAACGCCGCTCCCGGCCGAGGCGCCGGGCGGGCTCCCGCCAAGGAGCCCCGGGGGTCCCGCAGGCCCCAGGCGGGGGGGGGGGGGGCGGAGGGGGGAGTGGGCGCCGGGGCGATGCCCGGGGGCGGCCCTGAGGCGGCGGGGCGGCTCGCTGACCTGGGGGGCGGCCTCTTGCGCAGCGGCGGGGCCGGGGGCGGCGAGGAGGGCGCCGAGGGCCCCCCGCAGCCATTAGTGGAGGGGAGGCTGAGGGGGGAGAGAGGGGCGGGGCGGTGGGTGCGCGCGCGCAGGCGCGCCGCCGTCTGTGCTCTGCCTGAGGGAGCCGTTAGCGGCCGCCCGGCCCGCTTCTGCCCCTGCCCTGCGGTGGGGCCGGGCCGGCGCCGTCCCGCCCGGCCCTGCTCTGTCTGGGGGAGGCGCTTGCCCTTCTCCGGAAGCCCCGAGCCGGGCCCCGGCTGGCAGCTGGGCGCCGGGAGGCCGGGGAGTGCCCGGAGGAGGGGAAGAGGCCTTCGGGGAGAGGCCCCCACGGAGGCCGGAGGGGCCCCCCAGAAGCCCTCCAGAGACGGAGGGGCCCCCCAGAAGCCTCCCAGAGAGCGGAGGGGCCCCTCGGAGAGCGGAGAAGCCTTTCGGCGTCCCGCAGGCCTGAGGCGAGCGACAGCGGCCGGCGGCGCGGGCTCTCGCGCGCCCCCTCCTGCCTCCTCTGCCCTCGGTGGGTGAGGGAATGCCAATCCCGGGCTTACCGAGCCCTTTCCTGCGCGCTCGCACGGCGCTTTGCGCCCCTCTGGCGGGGAGCTGCGCTCGCTGCACCCGGCTGCGCCATGGCTGCGGTGCGACTGGAAGGACGCGGACTGCGTTCGGCGTTCCACCATGGTGAGCGGCTGTGACGGAGCGGCGCCCGACCGCCGGCCGCGGGCAGCCCCGCTCGAGCCGCTGCTGCGGGGGCCGGCGAGCGTGTGGTGAGTGCTGAGCTGTGTGCTGGGGGGTTGGGCTGGCTCTTGGGGCGCTGCCTTGCTCCTAAGGGGGCTTTGAAATGCGGTGCTCGCCCCTCGTTAACGAGCTGTTTCCTGTGGGGTGGAAATGTGCGGCTGTTGCTGCAGCCCCGTCCTGGAGAGGCTTTTTTTCCAGGGCTGGGAGCGAGAGCGGCGTCCAGGCTGGGCAGGGGAGCCGGGTCTGCTCGTCCTCCAGCTGAGCAGTGGTGGTTTGCAGGTAGCATCCGGTTGCACTTGCTGGAATGCAGAGCAGGAGAGAGTTGTGTCGTGGTTTTCCCCTGCAGATGCGGGACACGGGCGGCAAGGTGGCGGAGTGGGGGTAACTGGGAGCCCCCGTCTGCCTCCCAGCCCCATGGCGCTGGATGCAGCTCAGATGCACCCACGCTCTGTGAGGGGGGGTTTGAGGGCCTGAAGGGTTGTCCCCGTGTCCCTGCCGGGCTTATGGTGGTATCTTGCTGCTGTGCGTGGGTCTGGGGGTGGCCGGGAAGGGTCTGGCATGCTGGGGCCATCACTGACCCTCATTTTCTCTCCCACCATAGAGCTCCTCGGCGTAGCTCTCAGCCAGCTCTCGGCGGAGCTCCCCCAGCCAGCGCCTTCCCACATCAGCACCCTTTAGGTGCCTGTCCCCCCTCTCCAGGAGATCTTTGCTGGGGCACCTTGGGAGAGTGGGCAACCACTACCATGGGATGGTGGGATGGGGACAGCCACCTCCTTTGTCCCCTGTCCAGCTGGTGCCCTGACCCTCTCACTCTTCCATGCCCCCGCAGCTTCCGGAGCAAGAGGTTGTGAACGTGTTCATCGGGACGCAGGCGGTGGGGGCCATCATCGGGAAGAAGGGGCAGCACATCAAGCAGCTGGTGCGGTTTGCGGGTGCCTCCATCAAGGTGAGGAAGGCGCTGCGGGGCTGGTCCTGCGCTTCGTGCCTCAGTTTCCCCTCTGCACTGCCGAGGTCAGGGAATGGGAGTGTGCGGGGAGCAGTTTTGCTCCCCAACTTATCACAGAACGGTTGAGGTTGGAAGGGACCTTGAAGATCATGGAGTCCCACCCCCCTGCCCTGTTCAGGGACACCTCCCCCCAGCCCAGGTTGCTCCAAGCCCCATCCAACCTGGCCTTGAACACCTCCAGGGCTAGGGCAGCCACAGCTTCTCTGGGCAAGCTGGGCCAGTGATTCACCACCCTCACAGTGAAAAATTTCTTCCTGTTATCTCCTCTAAATGTCCCCTCTTCCACTTTGAAGGCACTCCGCCTCGTCCTGTCACCCCATGCCCTTGTAAAAAGTCTCTCCCCAGCTCTCCTGTACCCGTTGGCATGGGCCCACCTCTCCCGCCTGTGTTTAGTAGAAGGCCAGATGCTCGGTGGGGGCTCAGGGGTGGGTGGTGGTGGGAGAAACAGTGCCCTGACCCCCAACTCTTGCTTTTCCCTTCTCCTCCCCAAGACTGCACAGTGCAAGATGAGGGAAATGGTCCAGCAGGTGAAGCAGCAGGAGCAGAAACACACTCTGGGAGCCCCGGCCTCGCAGCACAGCAAGTGATGCTCCTGTCGTGCCGCCCAGCACCGCCTGATGAATGTAACCCCACTGCCGGACAACCCCCTCCAACCTCCTCCACCACCCCCAGCAGGTCAGGGGAGCAAACCAAAGACCCGCCCAGACACACAGCCCCCCATTCCCGCGGCGCTGCGAGGATGCGCAGCTGAGGGGTACGGGGAGGGCTCTCTCCATCCCACAGCCTCCCCCTTCCTCCTCCGTCGCCTCCCGACGCTGTCCCTTTAGTTGGACTAACAGGGGCAGGTTTTGGTACCTCAACACCTCACGCTTGTGTTTCCCTTTTAGAGATTTTGTGTGCCCTGTAAAACTGAGAGTTGGAGCATTTTTTTTATTAATTTTTTTAATAAAAAAGAATGAGTTGGAAAAAACCATGTCGAGCGAGTGCGAGGCGGGAGAAGGAAAGCAATCCCAGGGGTGCTGACGTGCGGAAAGAAACTCCCCAACTCGGGGCGAGTTACAAAGCAGCGTGTTTATTGCAGCGCTGGGTGCAAGGGGGATGGCTCCCAACTCGCCCAGGGGCTGGTAAAGCAAGCGTTCCTTTCTGATGCAAAGGCGTACGTATTCATTAGTGTAGGCTGGGAATAGGCACCACTCTGGTCATGATCTGTGGGTTGTTGTGGAGGAAGGCTCCCAGTCTTCCTGCCGGTGTACTTTTCCCCTTTGGCTCAAGAGTGCTGCTGTGGCTGAGCTCTGAGCCGCCAGACCGGTTCTCAGCAGATGGTTACTTCGCGCAGACAATAAGGCCCTGAATAGCCCTTCCTGTTCTCTGGATGGCTCTGGGTGGCTCTGCTCCTCTGCTGCTTCTAAGGTCGGGCTGCCCCAGTGTCATCATTGAGGAGCCTTTTGTCTATCCAGTTCTCACTTGTGGGTGTTCCTGCCCATGTCAGTGCCAGAGCTCTTCCGTAGGCTCCTTCTGCTAGCGGACAGCCAGGGGCCGTTCCTTCAGGAGAAAGCTTGAGAAATGTTTAAAAAGAGAAAAGGGAAAGGAGGAAAAATAAAGTGGGAAAATGAAAAAGAGAAAAAGAAAAAAAGGGGGGGAAAAAGGGGGAAAAAGCAAAAAAGGTCAAAAGAAAAAAGGGGTAAAAGAGAAAAAAGGGGGAAGCGAAAACATATTAAAAAAGAAAGGTAGAAAGGAAAAAAAACCAACCAAACCAAGCAAGGAAAGTGGGAACAGCTGTGGGGCAAGAGGAGGGACAGGAGCTGGGGGGGGGAGGTGGCAGTGCCGGCGCCGACCCCGGGGGCTGCGACACCACGTTTTTGTCCTCTACTGCAAAGTGTTGTGTGAAAAACAACCAAGCAAAACCCACCCAACGACAACATCAAAAACCAAAGAGAAATCTCTGCAGCTCACAGGAGCCTGAGCTTGCTCTCGGTTGCTTTCTTTCCAGTGTCTTGGGGGTGTCACGGCCGAGCTGAGATTGGGGTGTGGTGGTGGTGGGAGTTTGTCCCATGGCTGTGATGGGGGGAGAAGGGGTGGGCGGGGAGTGGGGGATGTGGTGTGGGGTTTTCTTTGGGTGATGGTGTTTTTTTGCCAGGCGTCGCTTTACCCAGTGGCTCAGGGAGGTGTTGGCATCACAAAGCCTGCGCTAAAGCGGGGTGGGGGCCTCGCCGCAGTTGGTTAGCAGAGCCAAAGTGGTTATTAATGGTTCTTAAGGGCGCCCTAATTATGCCCGTGTAACTGGGAAGCTCAGATGCCCCCTAAGCACCCCCTCCCGGTGCTTCTCTAGCCAGGCGAGTGCTGGGCGTCCCCCCCTGCAGGAGAGGAGCGCACCTCCAGGGCGGGTGGAAGGGCATCACCCAAGAGGGAGAGGACCAAGATGGGGCTTGGGTGTCCTTGGGGTGGCCGTGTGGCGGGGTAGGGCTGCTGGGGGCTGCCACGATGAGGGACACCCCCACGCCTTTCTCCATGGCTTCCAGAGCTGTGCTCCCTCCCTCCCTCCCACCCATCCAGTGCCACCGGAGAGGTGGTGTCCCCCCTCCCGGGGCGGGCAGGGGCTGCTGCCACCCCACCTAACACCTCAACGCACCAAACCAGCTTTCAGCAGTCACAGCCACCCGGGCACTGCCAAGGGGGCAGCAGGGGCTCCCCAAAGGGGGCTTACAGAACACAGAGAGCGTCCGTACACCGCTGACCCCTCTCCAGGGGCGGAGTTTCGGGATGCTGCTTGCTCATCTCACCACTGAACGACACCTCGATTGCCCCTGCAGCACTGTGTGACCATCGCTTCGCGGCTTCTGTGCTCCGATGCTCCTCCTGGCTCCAATCCTCTTCCTGGGGGATTGTGAGGGAGCGAAAATCCACATCGCTACATCCAACTTTTTTTCAGTTAAATAAAAAAAAAAGAATAAATCACCCTCTCTCATTACCAGGTAGAGGTTCGTTCCCTTAAGGCTCTTTTTATGAAAATAAATATTTAAATTATATAAAGAAATAAATACTTCTCTTTTCACATTAGATAACTCCCTGGAGACAGCAAAAAAAAAAGCACCACCACTGTGCACCAGTGTCCACCAGGGCTTTATACTTTTGTGGCTCTCATGTGCCAGGCCATCGAATCCACACAGTCCAATAAAGTCGGTTGTCCCTCTCCTCCTCCTGGCTGGAGGCAGGGCACCTCTACTGTTGACCGTAGTACCTACGATTATCAGATTGGTTCCTACCTGGTCCGTAGGATCGCCTACCGTAGGTTGGAGCAGCCTTCCTCCTGTAAGAATCCTTTCTTCTATCGGCTTCATTTTGCAACTCAAACACCCGTGCCTGTAGGGCTGAGGTAGGTTCTCCATCCCTCTTCTTCATGTCTTCTGCATATTCACAGAGGCAAACCCACAGGATATCTCGCATCAGCTTTGATTTGTCTTGAGTCGGAGGGTGGTTTTTCTCTTGAGTAGGAGGGTGTTTCCTCTTAGCAGCTGCATCATGAGTCTGTACAGGGAAAGCATGGAGTTTTTCCTCCACCTTGGTTAGTTTATCAAACAGTTTATCGGTTTGCTCAACTAATCTCTGGGTCATTTGCTCTATTTTCTCAGTCAGTTTCTCAGTCATTTTCTCGGTGGTCACAGTCAGCTTTTCTATGGCTGCCACAGAGAAGGGACCAGAGAGACTGTCTTCATACTGTCGTACCTTCTTAACCCCTTCATTTACAGTTGGTGTGTCAGTATCGGATCCTCCCCAGACCATTGTTGACAATGTGTGGGAATATGTTGATGGTGCACTTTGTACAAACTTTTTGAGCAGAGATCGTTTGCATGGCATTTCATCAGGGTCTACTGTCGCTTGCCCATCACTATAAATCACCTCTCGCACAGGCAGTTCTTTCAGGTACAATCCCTCCATCCTTGGCCAGGTTTCCCAATCGCCTAGCTTCTCTGCCATCTCAGTCTAGGGTATCTGCCCCGCTATCCCAGCATCGGAGCAACCAGGAGACAAGTGTTTCGCCTTCATGACGACTAAAGTCCTTCCTGATACTTCTCAGATCTTTCACGGAGAAGGATTGAACAACTCCCTCTACATCTGAGTCCTCCTGTGGGGAGGCTGCCCCAGAAGGGGCCTCTCCAGCATCTGCTCTAGAAGGACTCTGGCCTTTGTCTGTTTTCAAAGGTCTCTTTCCCTTCTGTGGTCTTGAAGGACCCTCCCCTGGATCTTCTTCAGAACTCTCCCCCAAGCTATCTGACTTTGTGGTAAGGGGCAGGGGAAGGAGTTGACCTCCTCATCTTCCTCCTGGTTACCGGGGCAGCTTGTACCGATTTTGATGGAGTTGGAGTAGTTTTGGTACTGGTTGTAGTGGCTGCAGTAGGTTGTGCCGGGACAGGCGGCGGCGTGGCTTGTGGGGCTGCAGGGGGGGGCGCGGCTTGTGCCGGGACGGGCGGCGGAGGGGCCGGTGTTGTTGCGGTGGGGGGGGCGGCTGCCGGTGGTGCGGGTGCCGGTGCCGGTGCAGGCGGCGGCGGAGGCGCCTGTGCCGTGGCGGTGGGGGGGGCGGCTGCCGGTGGTGCCGGTGCCGTGGGGGAGGCGGCTGCCGGTGGTGCCGTTGCTCCGGGGGGGGCAGCTGCGGCCGGGCCGGGCGGGGCCGCGGTTCGCGCCGCTGCAGATCGCCGAGCGGCTGCGCGGGTCTGAGTGGCGGCAGCGCACGGTCCCCTCCAGCTCCCCCTGCACAGATGTTTCACATGAAACCACCTCTGCACCACATTCAGGAGCATCAACAACAAAATCACGATCTTAACAAGGTACCAGTCCTTATCCTCAGAGCCCAGAAGGTTGCCATGCCCCAGCTCTGATGGGGTCACATCAGCATAATTATCAAAGGGCGAAGTAAACATTCCCCAGGTAGAAGAACCCTTTGATCCCTTTGGTCCCTTTTCTACTGAGCATGAGGCAGATGGGATGGAATACCCTGTTGGTCAGTTTTGGGTCACCTGTCCTGTCGCTCCTCCCCGCAGGTGGGACCCCACTATGCTTTTCCGCTTCCGACCCTCCAACGGGGCAAATAACAAAGCTGGTTGGCCGTGGGGGTTATAGCAATGAGTATAAGCAAGAGCCTCTCTGCATCCCATGCCTGGGCATCAGCTGTAACCATTGCTCTTATCGCTCTGAGAGAGTGAACGCTGACGGCACAATAGGCAGTTAATTTCAGTTGGTAGAAGAGGCCCCGCTAAGAAGCCAAGTTACTGAACAAAATTGGTTCTCTTTTACCTCAAACCAGGACACAGGGAGAGTTTCCTTCCATTAAGGCTCTTTTTATTAAAATAAATATTTATATTATATAAAGAAATAAATACTTCTCTTTTCACATTAGATCACTCCCTGGAGGCAGCAAAAAACAAGCCAACCCCAAACCAGCCCAAAGGACAGGGGCTTTGGTGAGAAATCAAGAGATGGTAAACGCTTTCTTTCCGTGGTCGTGACAAATCCAGTTTTAGGAACCAAGTAGACGGTAGATATTCCAGAAACAGAGGAAAACTCTCTTTGAGGAGACGGTAGTTCAGCACGTTGTCCTTGGGAAGGTAAGTTGGGCAAACACGACTGTAACCACCACCACAGATGTTTCCCATTTGTCTGTAACGTGGTCGCGTGCGCTGCGAGGCGCGAGCGTGCGGCTCAGCCATGGAAGTTGACGATGTTCCTTCTTCACTCTGCCCTTAACGAGGTCACACCCATCTTTCTGGCTTTTGCTTAAGGTGTGTTAGCTAATTTCAAAGAGAGTTACTGTCTCCAAAATAAGGGGGGGTGGGGGGTGGTGGTGGGGAAATAAACTGTCTTAACCACTACTTCATAACTTGAAGAGGAAAACTTGTGTACCAAAACCCCAGAGTTACTGTCTCCAAAATAAGGGAGGTGGGGGGAACAAACCATCTTAACTTCTACTTCATAAGCTAAAGAGGAAAACTTGTGTACCAAAACCCCAGAGTTACTGTCTCCAAAATAAGGGAGGTGGGGGGAACAAACCATCTTAACTTCTACTTCATAACCTAAAGAGGAAAATTCGTCTAAGAAATGTAACTAAAGGTCTAAGAAAACTAACTAAAGGCCTAAGAAAAGTAACTAAGGTCGAAGAAACGTAATCAAAAGAAGAGCTCTAAGAGTCCACGTGTCACAGCAGCTGTTGGTGGATTATCTCCCACACCATCTTCTTCCGGAAGTATGGCATGTGAGTCTCAAAAGAGAAGAGAAAGAAAAGAGAAATTAAATAATGACGTCACGGTAGAAAGAGGCGGCAAACACGCATAAACGCCCAGCGGAGTCCTTAATAGGAAGTTCCCTTTAGGAACTGTCAACCGTTTGGGTACAACACCCCACGCGGTTCCTAAGAGGGTGACACGACAACCCGACAAAACCAGATTGACTTGACCGCGCGACAGCTTACAAGCACGCTAATAAAAGACCCGTCTAAAACGAAATCAAGAAAAAGAAGCGGTGTCTTGACTGGTCAAAGGGTAGAAGCCATTTCTCCAAAAGATACCGAGCCCAGATATGCCAAACCCGCTGGCAGCAGTATCTTGCCCAAGAGGAATCTCACCGGCAGCAGCTCCCAAAGGCGGGGATGGAGAACCACAGCTCTGCCCTGCCCAGGCCACTTGGAAGTTCTGATCCCAGCAACTACGCACCGAAACGGGGCACGAAACCTCAGCCCCTGCCCCGGACACAATGAAGAGCTGCTGCCTAACCTCCCTGGCTCCTGTCCCTGGGCGAGAGGGGCTTGGAGGGGTTTATGACCTTCACTCACCTGGCTAAAGTTGAATGGTTTCTCTCTGGCGATGTAATCTGCGTATTTACACATAAAGACGCCGCAGTCGCTTCCGTTCAGCTGCTGAGGGATCTCCTAAGGAATGCAAAGAAGATGGAGGATTTCCCTCTGTCTCAAAAGAAAAGCAACTTGGAAGCAGCGCACATTACCCACACCGACACTGCGCTCACCGCACACTCCTGACCCTACTTGCGTAATCCCCAATACCCACTCCCGCCCACGAGGAACAGACCCAGTTCACTGCTCACCATCCCTCCCCTCTGCCTCCCGGACTCGGACACTACGATCCAAATTTTTGGCAGGCCCAGAAGGCGCAGCAGCCCTCCCCCCTGCGAGGTGTCTCAAGGTTCGCACCGCCTCTTTCTTAAGTGACCTTTCTTAAATCCGGTCTTTAGGGACTGCTTTTTACTATCAACTCCTCGAGAAACATCAGCTCAACCCTTTCTTTGTCACGTGCCAGGATCTGGGCCCCAAAGAAGCACTGACAGTTCCCATTTCAAACCCAAGGGGTGCTCACGTACACGTGGCTCCATGCTGTGAAGAGTCCACTCTGAAACATCCAGCTCCAGGTTTCTTTTTTCCCGGCTTTCTTTTTGCAGGTATTGGCTGGTTAAAACAAAAGGAAAAAAAAAAATCCCTTTTCATCTCTGTAATTTAGGCCAACAACAAAATAAAGCGGCTGAAGGATCACAGGAAGACGGACGGCAGGACGGTAAAATGTCAGAGGATCCTCACAGCAGCTGATTTAAGGCTGATTTTGAGGAAAAATCCCAATCTGAAACTTACAAACACGGGGAGAGGCTGTGAGCTAATGGTCAAGAACGAGGCCAACGACTCCATTGCTTCGGAGAGGTCAAAAAGCCCCAAATCACATGTTATCAGAGCACAAAGAGACAAACCAAGCAAGGAACTGTAATGCCGTAATTCCACCGGGTGCCTTCATCCCACATCCTGGGCTCCGACTAACAAAGTCGGCACACGTGTGCCACGGGGCTATGGCGTATTTGGCTGTGCCTCTCACGGGAAGGTGGCAGAATCCAGGCACCCCAGACCCTGGGTGCAGGGGACGCTGTGACACCAGATAAGCAGTCGATGCCAGACAAGTCGCAGCAAGCAACTCCAAGATTCCTGCTTGGTTATCTACAAGCCACGTGAAAACTGGCAGTCGCCTTACAGGGACTAAATCTAAAACCCCTCTCCTCATTCACACCAGAAAAGCAGTGACGGAGCGGTTACTTACAGCAAAGTCTGACAAATCTTGTCCCCTTTCTGCCCAAGCGAGTCCAAGTACGTGATCGTGTTCTTCCTCAGATCTATGACCTGTTATTAAAAGGTGACCGTTAGGCAAAGCACAACCTTGTGCCGCACACCCCCCAACACCTACATGACTTCTCTTGCCAGTTTTTGCTCCCCGTCCAATTCTAAAGAAAAAGCCCGTGGGACTCACGGCTAGTGTCCAGTGTGCTCGCGAGTTCACAGGCACGAAGAGGATGTCCTGCTTAAAGACATCGACACTCTTGGTCCACCTTCTGACCTACTCGTAGCCCCCAGATGTTAGTTTTGGATAAAAGAAAGTACTAAACGCGTGGACTGCTGGATAGCCTTCCTTCTTCCCTCTTTCCATCACCAGACTCATGTAGAAATTAACGACCTGCACCATAAAGAGGAAACGTGAGGTGTCAAAATAAGACGCTGCCTTCCCCAACGAAAAATACAGCACCACCTCTGTTCTGGCCACCCTTAAGCACGCAGCGCAGAGAACTCCAGCCTCAGCTGGAGGCTTTTGTTCCCAGGATTTCACACGGGGCTACATCGGCAGTTTGATCAAAACACCTGCCACCCACGCCAATAACCCGGACGAACTCCTGGAAGCTGCGTCATACAAGAAGTAACGGAACTTCCCGAAACGCTCGACCCTTCAACACCTCAAATAAGAAGTGTACAGAGATTTCTAGGCTCTGCAGCGGAGGTCGTCAAAGAACGTTGACGCGACTTCTGTACAGGGCGGAGGGGTATTTTTCAATAAAGGCTGAGTGAGACTAGCCCTGTGCTGCAGCTGGTTTTACCTCATCGTTTAGCCAGCAAAGGTTCCTGAGCGTGTGGATGTCTTCGCGAGTGACCTTTAGTTTGAAGGCACTGCTCATGATCTCATCTGGCTCACCTTTGCCAAATGCGGCACTGACCTCTCTCTCCATGGCCTGAAAGGAACAATTAAATGGGGAAGGACTTGTGAAACAGAGCATGGAGCACGCTGACCTGGGGGCAGCTTTCCACTGAAACACGGCCTGTAAATTCAGCTCAGGTGACAGAGCAACTGCCTCCGACGGTTTCCTGCCTCAGTGAGCGATAGCGCTTTTGCCTTGCTTGGTTGGTTTCAGCATCCTAACTTTGAACTGCACAGCCCAGGCTTGCTGCCGTTTCTTTTCACCAAGGACGTGGGGATAAAACCCGTCAACTTAGCAAACACGCTCAAGCAGCTGAAAATGGAACATAACTCTGGCAACCCCCTTTCCCAGGTGCTGCTGCGGCCCTCGCAATACCCAGGTTTAAGCCAACCCCAGCGGGCATCCTCCGTACCGAGGCAGCTAAGTCAGGAGCCTGAAAGAACGTGAAGGTGGGGGACTTCAAAGGGAACGGCAAAGGGGGAAACTGAGGCAGCCGTCCCGCTAACAGAAGGCCCACAAACCCTCAGGGCAGCACAACTGAAGGAGCGCGGGGAGCACACAAAATCCTTCAAAGCAGCTTTAGTGCTGACCCTCGCACTGTGAAGCCACAACCACAGCCACTCGCTAACAGGTTCAATGCAAGTTCTTCAGATTTCAAAGCGCCTTAAGAACCACCGAGAAGAAGAGGACTTCCTTGCAGCTCTGCCACAACCTTCTCTTTTGTCTCACAGACTGTCGCCTACGGTACCTCTGTGAGCGGAGGAAAGCGTTCCGCTGTTTTTCCCAATCTTGGCACTTTCTTTTCCTCCACATCGAGGCTGGCTGACTTTTTGGACGGAACAGGTGTAGGGTGTCCTCGGAATAAGGCATCTTCTAAGATTTCTGTGCCACGCTGCCTCTGTTAGACAAACGGACGTTAAGCTAGCAATCAAGCACAGATTTGTTGAAGTTTCTGACCACAAAGAGCTCTATTTTCCTTGGGAATAACACAAGCTTACCCCTGCGATGGTTTCTTTCACTGCTCCTTCCTCTTCCGCAGAGTTTTCTTCTGGTGTGCAGTACCTGCCAGGAGAGGGAGAGAGAGAAGTGAGCTCTATATCCGTCCTGTCCCATGGAATTCTCAAGAATTCACCCTCTGGACAAGAAAGGCTTTTTCAAGGCCTATTCTGACTAGCCCCGGTTGCACACATCAACATGTGACAATATCGCCTCAACTTCCAGCACCGGTCTTTCTTAGCAGCAAGACTGGGATAGAATGAAGAGCTGGGAGCTTTGGAAGTTTGTTTTTTTTTTCCATCTACTTGTACAAGACTCCTTTTCCTTCTCTTTATCAGTTGCATTATTTGGAAAACAGGGAAGCAACCAGCACTTCCTCTGTCGAGTGCTTTGTGATCTGCTGCTGATAAACACTGCATGCTGGGTGTTCTACTGCAAGGTATAACAGGAACATCTGCAACTAGACTTGCACCCAAACAGAGTGAGCTTCGGGAAACCAAGACCTGTTTCCATAAAGACCGCAAAGCCGTCGCAACTCACAGTCCTGCCAGCTCAGACAGCCAATACCAATGAGGCCGCTGGCCTCTCAAACCCAACTGCACGCTGCCTTTTTCCCCCTCCTAGGCAAACCCCAGGCATCCTTTGGGACTTACAAAGTCCCCAAAACTGCCTCAAGTCCCACCAGGCTTTACAAGCTCTCTAATCCTTCTGCTTAGGATGCGGGTTTCCAAGTGAAAGAAGTGAAATGTCAGCTCATTGATGGCTCGGCAGAACGACTCACAAACAAAAACGGATTCTGCACATCCAAGGACAACTTGGGACGGCCACCACTCGCACCCTTACTGGCTTTCTTCCCACAGCAAACACCACACCAGCACAACCCTCTTTGTCACGCAGCACGGCTCTCGCTTGTGTTGGAGATGCAACTGGCTTGCAAGCAATTCCGGAGCCGCAAGCTAGCTACTTCTCTTTCACAGCACTGAGACGATCAAAGACCGTTGGTCATCTTCAAGACTCTACCAGCGGCTGAAAGAGATACACGCGCAGAGCCAAAAGGAACAAGAAGCATCATTAGAAGAGACTCTACCTGATCGTATCACCTCTCTGCGACCACTGCGGGCAGCAAACATCTATACATTCGACACCTGCACAGAAAAGCAGTAGTAAGAAAACAAGAAGTCGACTTTCAATCACCATCAGATGTACACAGCTCTCCATTTCTGAGTGATAAATAAAAAAAAAGGAAAAACTTTGAAGGATGACGGTATGGTCAGGAAGTTCGAATTCTGGCAAGCACTTTGAACTCGGAACGTCATCTGCGAGTGTGTAAGAAATGCCCTATTCTGATTTGACGTCTACCTACAAAGTGGAACGGATTGGAATCATGGGGATACTCACCGGTCCTGAGTGTTGCACGTGGATAGACGTCTCCTCCGTATTTTGGTTCTTCCCGGTGACTCACAGTCGCCACTGGTTCCTTGGAGGAGGCTTGAACACTTTGGGGCAGGAAACAAACAACAGAGGAGAATCACAATTTTTATATGTGGGGCATTTGTTATCAGTGCGTACCAATTCACGCTGGCTTTTGGGGTTTTTCTTTAAGAAGAACAAAATATTCTTTGCACATCCGACAAATATCTGCATTAACCTGAGGAGGCCACTTTACTCTGTGGGACAAGACAGCGTTCATTTCAACCAGCCCTGACCAATTCTGCTCAATCTATTTGTTAAAGGTTATGCTGACGCTGAGAATGGCAATGTCCACAACATCCATACTGCTGGGACATTTTACTTCAGACCTGCCCTGCTCTGACCTCAGGGACTATATGCTCAGTAGCGGTTGGAGTGCATTAGACACCTTCCCCAGGAACTTCTCTGGTTTAGCTTCCTCTGAAAGGAATCTCTTTCTCAGGCTCCAGATCTGCTCCAAAATATGAGCCAAACCACAATAAGCAACGACTGGCAGATGAGACGCCGACAGCAGAGTCTTGACCTGCTCTCAAATGCAGTGCGCTTAAACTCAGCGCACCCAAAATTACATGAGAAACTCTCTTCTGTATCATTTTCATGGTATGGATTTTCATCTGCAGTGGCGGATTCTGGCGCAGCGCACTCCTTAACTGGTGGCCTCAGTGGTAAGAAGCTGTCTGGAGCAGCTTTGATGCTCTGTTTGCCCTTCCGGCTTGTGCTCAAAACATCAACGGCAAAAGAAACGGTATCAAGAGAACATTCCAATGTGCACCTCCACCACCACCTGCTTTGTCAAGCACGTACACCGATGACGATGGAGACAGACACGAGATGTTTATGACTTTCAGATGAAGACCTGCTGTCTTCAACTGGCTAATGGGGAAGTAGAGAGAAGTAAAAGTGAAAATCACAACAACTGCCTTGAAGATACGCTGTTGATTGTGTCCTCAGCCTCCTCTCAAGTTCAACGCTTCCTCTTACCGCAGACCTTTAATCTCTAGCTAATCTCCTGTGTCAATTAAGTAGCTGGATTTAAAGAAAAAGTTTAATATTGGTTCTTCGGGAGGGGAAGCAGCTGACGACCTCCCTTACCATAGGCAGTAAACCTTTCGGGGAAGAAGTCAAAGAAAACGGAAGGATTTTTACCTCAGACGGGGAATTGTCTTGTCAGGACGAGAGAGTGGTTCCTTAGTCAAGCGAGCATGGGTCCCACATGGCATTTGACCTACGAGAGAAGAGCGTAAGGCATCGGTAAGTATAAAAGGAAACTGAAGAGGTTTATGAGTTTACAGTAACGAGCTTCACCAAAGATAAATTGTCATTTTCTCTCTCACATCATCATATGATTTGTGTTATGTCACTTTAGGACATTTTCAGGTTTTCACACCAGCAACTGCAGCAAGTTGCGCACACAAGGTATTGCCAGCCGAAACCTGAAATACAAAAGGCTCCTCAGGATCTACTACCTAAAAGGAGCATTGAAAACAATTTGCTTCTGGCAAGCTAACAGTGGACCTATCAGAACGGAAGGACTGCATCCAAGGCAGCTCTGGTACCGAGACGACCAGATCGACGCCCGGCTCCACTCCAGAAGCAATGCAAGGATGCGGGTAAGAAACAGAGGTCACGCTCAAGTATTCCCAGATGCTGCCTCGTCCCGTGCCTGCCATAATCCCTACAGAACCCTAGGGGTAGACTTGGACAGTACACAAGGTAGGGTGAAAATGAAACAAGTCGTATAACTTGATGTCAGCCTTACCAATTTGCAGCACGGCTACCTCGAGTGACGAAAATCGTGGTCTTTTAGTGGAAGGCTCTAAAGAAGTGGACCCAGGCTTAAAAGAAAACAACAAAAAAGCACCAGCGTGAGTGTAACCTGAATGTGAATCCCAGCAAACACACTTCCTGAGGCTTAGTCAGCTCTACTATGACTTGGGGACCATGACTTGCTGGTTCAGATTGCAGAAGGCGGCAAATCTTGGCAGGACCTTTGACAGGTACGCTTTAAATTTTGAATACAGGCTCTCATATGTGCAGCAATTAAAAGAATACAGTCTTGTCACTGAGTTATCACTCAGTCGGCTTCTAAACATTCCAAAGGGTGATAGTTCGGCCCTTGAGAAATATATTTTGTACAAATAAGAGTTAACGACTCTCTCAGGAACGAAGAACTAGAGCCCGACAGTCTCTTAGCCCTCTAATCCCATGGGGCAATAAGAAAAACTGCACTACACCTTTGAACCAAACTAGGCAGTCAAGGTGGCTCATTTTTACAGAGCCAAAGTCCTACAGGAACGCTCTCCTGGACTGGTGGATAATGAGCAGAAAGCGGTTTATCCAGAGCAAGTATGCAGTTTTTCTTGTCAGGTAGTGTATATTGATTCCTTAACCACAAGCTTGAGAAAGAGAATAACAGTTTGCAAACACACTAAAACTATAAACTTGAACCATTCTCAAGTATCTGGAAGACAACAAACAGTTTGCTCCTCCCGCAGCTGCCAGTGCCGGAGCAGAGGACGCAGGCTTGAGTAAGGCAAACCCAGCCCACATTAGAGCTGCCTGCTAGAAATGCAAAAGAACCACCTACTGCTGTACAGGCTCAGAGCAGGCTCAACCTCAAGATGCAGTAGGGAGAGCCGCTTGCTCTCGCACCTTGCACAGACCCTAACATTTCAAAGCCCTCGCTAACCTCTTCCGCAGACTCTGTGCCGGCAGCATCTTCGCTGACGGAAGCCGCCGGGCGTTTGGTTGCCTTGGTCGGCAACTGCAGCACTGCAGAAACTTCAACTTTCTCTTTCTGCTCAGAGATGGAATAATCTAAAAAACAAAGACAGGCCGTATAAGAACAGGATAGAAAACCAACAGAGGTACATTGCGAATACAGACAGGAGGGAGCACACAGCTTGGATTTAAGATACTCTTTCTGCTGACAGGCGCGGGCTCAGCGCCAGAGACCTGGGCTATCTCCTGCTGGCAGTAAAAGTATTGGGCCCTGCCACAGTCACCGCAGAGAACGTCCGTCATCTATAGGGCTAAGCCCTACCGGACACCCTCAAGCCATTGGCTATAGGCATAGAGAGCCACAAGGCAAGAAGCCAACAGCTTGAAAAGCCACCGTTTCAGGAACAATGCCAGAGCACAAAAGCCAGACTTTTCCAAGGGACACGAAACCTCAGAAAAATCGGGCATATTCAGTACTTGTGTAATGTGCGATACCTGATTTTTGCTTTTTCGGCGGAGTCTCGTCATCATCATCATCCACAACTATGCAAACGCTGAGGAAAGAACACACACAACAGTGTTTTGCAACCCTAGGGAAGCTCCCAGCAGGCTGACTTCCCTTCACAGGGCCCAAACTTCCCAAGTTACTTTTCCTATCCCAAAGGTCTTCCCCTCCAAGCGCCCCTGGGATCATCTCAGGCACATACACCTAACTGCAGCCCTCCTCAACACCCCCCAACCTCTCCCAGCCAACGACCGCTCGCAGAGAGCTAATGATCCCGCTGCAGCACATTAGGCCTCTTTGGCTCATTCCGTTAATGCTTCCCAACATTTTACCTTTCTTCCTATCGCCAACAAATTAAGTTCGTTTCGGAAATCCCTACACTGAGTTGCAAAGAAAAGTCTAAGGAGGACAGGACATAAAAGGTGGGAAAGCAACTCGGGCATACACCCACTTCAATCACTTTGTCCTTTGGGAATGGAGCACACAGGTTGGTCCGAGGTGGGTTTTTTCCTCTCTTTGCCCCCCCAAATGTCAGGACAGCCGGATCCTTTGAAGAACTCTTTGGTCTTTCTTACACAAAGGAATTTCTCTTGAACTGTTATGCCCCCGACCCCTGCTGATAGCATTGCTTCTGGCCGGGGAGATGGGGGGGGAGTGGGCGCCGGGGCGATGCCCGGGGGCGGCCCTGAGGCGGCGGGGCGGCTGGCTGCCCTGGGGGGCGGCCTCTTGCGCGGCGGCGGGGCCGGGGGCGGCGAGGAGGGCGCCGAGGGCCCCCCGCAGCCATTAGTGGAGGGGAGGCTGAGGGGGGAGAGAGGGGCGGGGCGGTGGGTGCGCGCGCGCAGGCGCGCCGCCGTCTGTGCTCTGCCTGAGGGAGCCGTTAGCGGCCGCCCGGCCCGCTTCTGCCCCTGCCCTGCGGTGGGGCCGGGCCGGCGCCGTCCCGCCCGGCCCTGCTCTGTCTGGGGGAGGCGCTTGCCCTTCTCCGGAAGCCCCGAGCCGGGCCCCGGCTGGCAGCTGGGCGCCGGGAGGCCGGGGAGTGCCCGGAGGAGGGGAAGAGGCCTTCGGGGAGAGGCCCCCACGGAGGCCGGAGGGGCCCCCCAGAAGCCCTCCAGAGACGGAGGGGCCCCCAGAAGCCTCCCAGAGAGCGGAGGGGCCCCTCGGAGAGCGGAGAAGCCTTTCGGCGTCCCGCAGGCCTGAGGCGAGCGACAGCGGCCGGCGGCGCGGGCTCTCGCGCGCCCCCTCCTGCCTCCTCTGCCCTCGGTGGGTGAGGGAATGCCAATCCCGGGCTCACCGAGCCCTTTCCTCCGCGCTCGCACGGCGCTTTGCGCCCCTCTGGCGCGGAGCTCCGGTAGCCGCATCCGGCTGCGCCATGGCTGCGGTGCGACTGGAAGGACGCGGACTGCGTTCGGCGTTCCACCATGGTGAGCGGCTGTGACGGAGCGGCGCCCGACCGCCGGCCGCAGGCAGCCCCGCTCGAGCCGCTGCTGCGGGGGCCGGCGAGCGTGTGGTGAGCGCTGAGCTGTGTGCGGGGGGTTGGCTGGCTCTTGGGGCGCTGCCTTGCTCCTAAGGGGGCTTTGAAATGCGGTGCTCGCCCCTCGTTAACGAGCTGTTTGCTGTGGGGTGGAAATGTGCGGCTGTTGCTGCAGCCCCGTCCTGGAGAGGCTTTTTTTCCAGGGCTGGGAGCGAGAGCGGCGTCCAGGCTGGGCAGGGGAGCCGGGTCTGCTCGTCCTCCAGCTGAGCAGTGGTGGTTTGCAGGTAGCATCCGGTTGCACTTGCTGGAATGCAGAGCAGGAGAGAGTTGTGTCGTGGTTTTCCCCTGCAGATGCGGGACACGGGCGGCAAGGTGGCAGCGTGGGGGGAGTGGGGGTAACTGGGAGCCCCCGTCTGCCTCCCAGCCCCATGGCGCTGGATGCAGCTCAGATGCACCCACGCTCTGTGAGGGGGGGTTTGAGGGCCTGAAGGGTTGTCCCCGTGTCCCTGCCGGGCTTATGGTGGTATCTTGCTGCTGTGCGTGGGTCTGGGGGTGGCCGGGAAGGGTCTGGCATGCTGGGGCCATCACTGACCCTCATTTTCTCTCCCACCATAGAGCTCCTCGGCGTAGCTCTCAGCCAGCTCTCGGCGGAGCTCCCCCAGCCAGCGCCTTCCCACATCAGCACCCTTTAGGTGCCTGTCCCCCCTCTCCAGGAGATCTTTGCTGGGGCACCTTGGGAGAGTGGGCAACCACTACCATGGGATGGTGGGATGGGGACAGCCACCTCCTTTGCCCCCTGTCCAGCTGGTGCCCTGACCCTCTCACTCTTCCATGCCCCCGCAGCTTCCGGAGCAAGAGGTTGTGAACGTGTTCATCGGGACGCAGGCGGTGGGGGCCATCATCGGGAAGAAGGGGCAGCACATCAAGCAGCTGGTGCGGTTTGCGGGTGCCTCCATCAAGGTGAGGAAGGCGCTGCGGGGCTGGTCCTGCGCTTCGTGCCTCAGTTTCCCCTCTGCACTGCCGAGGTCAGGGAATGGGAGTGTGCGGGGAGCAGTTTTGCTCCCCAACTTATCACAGAACGGTTGAGGTTGGAAGGGACCTTGAAGATCATGGAGTCCCACCCCCCTGCCCTGTTCAGGGACACCTCCCCCCAGCCCAGGTTGCTCCAAGCCCCGTCCAACCTGGCCTTGAACACCTCCAGGGCTAGGGCAGCCACAGCTTCTCTGGGCAAGCTGGGCCAGTGATTCACCACCGTCACAGTGAAAAATTTCTTCCTGTTATCTCCTCTAAATGTCCCCTCTTCCACTTTGAAGGCACTCCGCCTCGTCCTGTCACCCCATGCCCTTGTAAAAAGTCTCTCCCCAGCTCTCCTGTACCCGTTGGCATGGGCCCACCTCTCCCGCCTGTGTTTAGTAGAAGGCCAGATGCTCGGTGGGGGCTCAGGGGTGGGTGGTGGTGGGAGAAACAGTGCCCTGACCCCCAACTCTTGCTTTTCCCTTCTCCTCCCCAAGACTGCACAGTGCAAGATGAGGGAAATGGTCCAGCAGGTGAAGCAGCAGGAGCAGAAACACGCTCCGGGAGCCCCGGCCTCGCAGCACAGCAAGTGATGCTCCTGTCGTGCCGCCCAGCACCGCCTGATGAATGTAACCCCACTGCCGGACAACCCCCTCCAACCTCCTCCACCACCCCCAGCAGGTCAGGGGAGCAAACCAAAGACCCGCCCAGACACACAGCCCCCCATTCCCGCGGCGCTGCGAGGATGCGCAGCTGAGGGGTACGGGGAGGGCTCTCTCCATCCCACAGCCTCCCCCTTCCTCCTCCGTCGCCTCCCGACGCTGTCCCTTTAGTTGGACTAACAGGGGCAGGTTTTGGTACCTCAGCACCTCACGCTTGTGTTTCCCTTTTAGAGATTTTGTGTGCCTTGTAAAACTGAGAGTTGGAGCATTTTTTCATTAATTTTTTTAATAAAAAAGAATGAGTTGGAAAAAACCATGTCGAGCGAGTGCGAGGCGGGAGAAGGAAAGCAATCCCAGGGGTGCTGACGTGCGGAAAGAAACTCCCCAACTCGGGGCGAGTTACAAAGCAGCATGTTTATTGCAGCGCTGGGTGCAAGGGGGATGGCTCCCAACTCACCCAGGGGCTGGTAAAGCAAGCGTTCCTTTCTGATGCAAAGGCGTACGTATTCATTAGTGTAGGCTGGGAATAGGCACCACTCTGGTCATGATCTGTGGGTTGTTGTGGAGGAAGGCTCCCAGTCTTCCTGCCGGTGTACTTTTCCCCTTTGGCTCAAGAGTGCTGCTGTGGCTGAGCTCTGAGCCGCCAGACCGGTTCTCAGCAGATGGTTACTTCGCGCAGACAATAAGGCCCTGAATAGCCCTTCCTGTTCTCTGGGTGGCTCTGGGTGGCTCTGCTCCTCTGCTGCTTCTAAGGTCGGGCTGCCCCAGTGTCATCATTGAGGAGCCTTTTGTCTATCCAGTTCTCACTTGTGGGTGTTCCTGCCCATGTCAGTGCCAGAGCTCTTCCGTAGGCTCCTTCTGCTAGCGGAGAGCCTGGGGCCGTTCCTTCAGGAGAAAGCTTGAGAAATGTTTAAAAAGAGAAAAGGGAAAGGAGGAAAAATAAAGTGGGAAAATGAAAAAGAGAAAAAGAAAAAAAGGGGGGGAAAAAGGGGGAAAAAGCAAAAAAGGTCAAAAGAAAAAAGGGGTAAAAGAGAAAAAAGGGGGAAGCGAAAACATATTAAAAAAGAAAGGTAGAAAGGAAAAAAAACCAACCAAACCAAGCAAGGAAAGTGGGAACAGCTGCGGGGCAAGAGGAGGGACAGGAGCTGGGGGGGGGGAGGTGGCAGTGCCGGCGCCGACCCCGGGGGCTGCGACACCACGTTTTTGTCCTCTACTGCAAAGTGTTGTGTGAAAAACAACCAACCAAACCCCATCCAAGGACAACATCAAAAACCAAAGAGAAATCTCTGCAGCTCACAGGAGCCTGAGCTTGCTCTCGGTTGCTTTCTTTCCAGTGTCTTGGGGGTGTCACGGCCGAGCTGAGATTGGGGTGTGGTGGTGGTGGGAGTTTGTCCCATGGCTGTGATGGGGGGAGAAGGGGTGGGCGGGGAGTGGGGGATGTGGTGTGGGGTTTTCTTTGGGTGATGGTGTTTTTTTGCCAGGCGTCGCTTTACCCAGTGGCTCGGGGAGGTGTTGGCATCACAAAGCCTGCGCTAAAGCGGGGTGGGGGCCTCGCCGCAGTTGGTTAGCAGAGCCAAAGTGGTTATTAATGGTTCTTAAGGGCGCCCTAATTATGCCCGTGTAACTGGGAAGCTCAGATGCCCCCTAAGCACCCCCCCGGTGCTTCTCTAGCCAGGCGAGTGCTGGGTGTCCCCCCCTGCAGGAGAGGAGCGCACCTCCAGGGCGGGTGGAAGGGCATCACCCAAGAGGGAGAGGACCAAGATGGGGCTTGGGTGTCCTTGGGGTGGCCGTGTGGCGGGGTAGGGCTGCTGGGGGCTGCCACGATGAGGGACACCCCCACGCCTTTCTCCATGGCTTCCAGAGCTGTGCTCCCTCCCTCCCTCCCACCCATCCAGTGCCACCGGAGAGGTGGTGTCCCCCCTCCCGGGGCGGGCAGGGGCTGCTGCCACCCCACCTAACACCTCAACGCACCAAACCAGCTTTCAGCAGTCACAGCCACCCGGGCACTGCCACGGGGGCAGCAGGGGCTCCCCAAAGGGGGCTTACAGAACACAGAGAGCGTCCGTACACCGCTGACCCCTCTCCAGGGGCGGATTTTCGGGATGCTGCTTGCTCATCTCACCACTGAACGACACCTCGATTGCCCCTGCAGCACTGTGTGACCATCGCTTCGCGGCTTCTGTGCTCCGATGCTCCTCCTGGCTCCAATCCTCTTCCTGGGGGATTGTGAGGGAGCGAAAATCCACATCGCTACATCCAACTTTTTTTCAGTTAAATAAAAAAAAAAGAATAAATCACCCTCTCTCATTACCAGGTAGAGGTTCGTTCCCTTAAGGCTCTTTTTATGAAAATAAATATTTAAATTATATAAAGAAATAAATACTTCTCTTTTCACATTAGATAACTCCCTGGAGACAGCAAAAAAAAAGCACCACCACTGTGCACCAGTGTCCACCAGGGCTTTATACTTTTGTGGCTCTCATGTGCCAGGCCATCGAATCCACACAGTCCAATAAAGTCGGTTGTCCCTCTCCTCCTCCTGGCTGGAGGCAGGGCACCTCTACTGTTGACCGTAGTACCTACGATTATCAGATTGGTTCCTACCTGGTCCGTAGGATCGCCTACCGTAGGTTGGAGCAACCTTCTTCCTGTAAGAATCCTTTCTTCTATCGGCTTCATTTTGCAACTCAAGCACCCGTGCCTGTAGGGCTGAGGTAGGTTCTCCATCCCTCTTCTTCATGTCTTCTGCATATTCACAGAGGCAAACCCACAGGATATCTCGCATCAGCTTTGATTTGTCTTGAGTCGGAGGGTGGTTTTTCTCTTGAGTAGGAGGGCGTTTCCTCTTAGCAGCTGCAACATGAGTCTGTACAGGGAAAGCATGGAGTTTTTCCTCCACCTTGGTTAGTTTATCAAACAGTTTATCGGTTTGCTCAACTAATCTCTGGGTCATTTGCTCTATTTTCTCAGTCAGTTTCTCAGTCCTTTTCTCGGTGGTCACAGTCAGCTTTTCTATGGCTGCCACAGAGAAGGGACCAGAGAGACTGTCTTCATACTGTCGTACCTTCTTAACCCCTTCATTTACAGTTGGTGTGTCAGTATCGGATCCTCCCCAGACCATTGTTGACAATGGGTGGGAATATGTTGATGGTGCACTTTGTACAAACTTTTTGAGCAGAGATCGTTTGCATGGCATTTCATCAGGGTCTACTATCGCTTGCCCATCACTATAAATCACCTCTCGCACAGGCAGTTCTTTCAGGTACAATCCCTCCATCCTTGGACAGGTTTCCCAATCGCCTAGCTTCTCTGCCATCTCAGTCTAGGGTATCTGCCCCGCTATCCCAGCATCGGAGCAACCAGGAGACAAGTGTTTCGCCTTCATGACGACTAAAGTCCTTCCTGATACTTCTCAGATCTTTCACGGAGAAGGATTGAACAACTCCCTCTACATCTGAGTCCTCCTGTGGGGAGGCTGCCCCAGAAGGGGCCTCTCCAGCATCTGCTCTAGAAGGACTCTGGCCTTTGTCTGTTTTCAAAGGTCTCTTTCCCTTCTGTGGTCTTGAAGGACCCTCCCCTGGATCTTGTTCAGAACTCTCCCCCAAGCTATGTGACTTGAGGTGGTCTTTGTGGTAAGGGGCAGGGGAAGGAGTTGACCTCCTCTTCCTGCTCCTGGTTCCCGGGGCGGCTTGTACCGATTTTGATGGAGTTGGAGTAGTTTTGGTACTGGTTGTAGTGGCTGCAGTAGGTTGTGCCGGGAGAGGCGGCGGCGTGGCTTGTGCCGCTGCAGGGGGGGGCGCGGCTTGTGCCGGGACGGGCGGCGGAGGGGCCGGTGTTGTTGCGGTGGGGGGGGCGGCTGCCGGTGGTGCGGGTGCCGGTGCCGGTGCAGGCGGCGGCGGAGGCGCCTGTGCCGTGGCGGTGGGGGGGGCGGCTGCCGGTGGCGCCGGTGCCGTGGGGGAGGCGGTAAGGATTTTAATTTTTTTTTTTT
Organism: Vanellus vanellus; assembly: GCF_965231255.1. NCBI lineage: Eukaryota > Metazoa > Chordata > Aves > Charadriiformes > Charadriidae > Vanellus > Vanellus vanellus. The sequence goes on along the minus strand of NW_028126911.1, from coordinate 265,580 downwards.
TTTTTCAGAGGGGGTGGGGGCGGGAGGAGGATGTTTGGTTTTTAGCCAAAGCCGGCTTTTCTCGAGGTTCAAGGACAGGAACTAGTCCAGTGGTTCTCTAATGCCCAGTAGAGCAGGGATGTAGGATTGCCAGCAGGGGTGAAACCCCCAATAATAATTAAAGGAGCGTTAAAAAGCGATTTCTTAAGGGCTTTGAGAAGAGCAGTGCCTGTATGAGCCAAGAGAAGGGATCCCGTCTCCTCAAAGAGGCATTTCTCTTTCACGCGCCCTTTCCTCTTTGCTTCCCTGAGTCCCAAACTGGGGTTGGCATCTGCTGCGTCCCCCTGTCCCGGCTGTCCCTCTGTCCCTTCGCTCTCCATCACCGCCCCGACGCGGCTGAAAGATGCGGGTTGCAGGAGAGAAGGGGGGAAAGAGGGGCGGGGGGTGTCCTGGTTCCGGCAGGGATGGGGTTAATTTCCCCGAGGAGCCGGCAGGGACACAGGTATCCCATCCCCTGTGAGCCATGCCCGGGGCTGGGGGGAGCTCGCCGGGGGAGGGGGCGGGAAGTGGCGGCTGGGAGCGGGCTGCGGCGGTGCGGGGCCGGTCGGTGCGCGGAGGCGCTGTCATCGCGTCCGTCTATTCCTTTACCGCTGTTATTGGGATTGTTTGCCCTTCCCGTTGCTCTTCTCTTAAACTGCCTTTATCTCAACCCGCGAGTTTTTTGCCTTTTTCTTCCGATTTTGCCCCCGGCTGCGGGAGTGGAGCGAGCGGCCGCGTGGTTCTTTGTTGCCGGCTGAGGCCAAACCACGACGGGGGAAACACCGGATTTCCAAGAGGTTGTCAGCCCAGGGCTGGGGAAAAAAAAAAAAAAACAAAACCAACAAAAAACCTAGCAAAATTATTATTTTTTTTAAATTTCAAAAATAAAGCACACACAACCCCCAACCCCAGATGACACACACACATCCACACAGAAAAAAACACCTCAGGTTTTCATACCTCAGCACCTTGCGTTTGTGTTTCCCTTCTAGAGATTTTGTGTGCCTTGTAAAACTGATACTTGGAGCTTTTTTTTTTGTTTAATTTGTTAAAAAAAAAAAGACGAGTTGGAAAAAACGATCTCGACCGAGTGTGAAGCAGGAGAAGGAAACCACTCCCACGGGTGCCAATGCTCTTCCGTAGTCTCCTTTGGCTACCTGAGAGCCAGGGGCTGTTCCTTTGGAGAAAGCTTGAGAAATGTTAAAAAGGAGAAAAAAAAAGGGGAAAAAAGTGGTGGAAAGAAAAAGGGGGAAAAGAAAAAAAAGCAAAAGAAAAAAAGAGAAAAGAAAAAAAAAGAGAAAGAGAAAAAAGGGGGGGAAGAAAGGCGGAAAAAAAAGGGAAAAAGAACCCCAACTCAAATATAAAAAAAGGTTGTAAGAAAAAAAAAAAAAAAAAAAAAACCAAACAGAAAACAAAACCAAGCAAGGAAAGTGGTGAAAGCCGCTGGGAAGAGGAGGGACGAGGGACGGGAGCGAAGGGGGGGGGGGGGTGAGGTGGCGGTGCCAGTGTGGCCCCAGGGGCTGTGACACCATATTTTTGTCCTCTACTGCAAAGTGTTCCGTGAAAAAAAAACAACCAAACCCCACCCAACGACAACATCATCACAAGAAAAAGAGAAATCTCTGCAGCTCACACGAGCCTGAGCTTGCTCTCCGTTGCTCTCTTTCCAGTGTCTCGGGGGGGTCATGGCCGAGCTGAGATTGGGGGGTGGTGGTGGTGGGAGTTTGCCCCATGGCTGTGATGGGGGGAGAAGGGGTGGGTGGGGAGTGGGGGCTGTGCTGTGGGGTTTTTTTGGGGTGGTGGTGGTTTTTTGCCAGGCGCAGCTTTACCCAGTGGCTCGGGGAGGTGTTGGCATCAGGAAGCCTGTGCTAAAGCGGGGTGGGGGCCTCGCCGCAGTTGGTTAGCAGAGCCAAAGTGGTTACTAATGGTTATTAATGGTGCACTAATTACGCCCGTGTAACTGGGAAGCTCAGATGCCCCCAGTCACCCACCCCCATCCCCCCCCCCCGGGTGCTTCTCTAGCCAGGCGAGCGCTGGGCGTCCCCCCCGCAGGAGAGGAGCGCACCTCCGGGGTGGGTGGAAGGGCGTCACCCAACGGGGAGAAGACCAAGATGGGGCTTGGGTGTCCCTTGGGGTGGCCGGGTGGCGGGGTAGGGCTGCTGGGGGCTGCCACGATGAGGGACACCCCCACGCCTTTCTCCATGGCTCCCAGAGCTCTGCTCCCTCCCTCCCTCCCACCCATCCAGTGCCACCGGAGAGGTGGTGTCCCCCCTCCCGGGGCGGGCAGGGGCTGCTGCCACCCCACCTAACACCTCAACGCACCAAACCAGCTTTCAGCAGTCACAGCCACCCGGGCGCTGCCAAGGGGGCAGCAGGGGCTCCCCACAGGGGGCTTACAGAACACAGAGAGTGTCCGTACACCACTAACCCCTCTCCAGGGGCGGATTTTCGGGATGCTGCTTGCTCATCTCACCGCTGAACAACTCCCCGATTGCCCCTTCAGCACATTGTGACCATCGCTTCGTGGCTTTTGTGCTCCGATGCTCCTCCTGGCTCCAATCCTCTTCCTGGGGGATTGTGAGGGAGCAAAAAACCACATCGCTACATCCAACTTTTTTTCAGTTAAATAAAAAAAAGAATAAATCACCCTCTCTTATTACCAGGTAGAGTTTTGTTCCCTTAAGGCTCTTTTTATGAAAATAAATATTTAAATTATATAAAGAAATAAATACTTCTCTTTTCACATTAGATAACTCCCTGGAGACAGCAAAAAACAACCCAACACCACTGTGCACCAGTGTCCACCAGGGCTTTATACTTTTGTGGCTCTCATGTGCCAGGCCATCGAATCCACACAGTCCAATAAAGTCGGTTGTCCCTCTCCTCCTCCTGGCTGGAGGCAGGGCACCTCTACTGTTGACCGTAGTACCTACGATTATCAGATTGGTTCCTACCTGGTCCGTAGAATCGCCTACCGTAGGTCGGAGCAGCCTTCCTCCTGTAAGAATCCTTTCTTCTATCGGCTTCATTCTGCAACTCAAGCACCTGTGCCTGTAGGGCTGAGGTAGGTTCTCCATCCCTCTTCTTCATGTCTTCTGCATATTCACAGAGGCAAACCCACAGGATATCTCGCATCAGCTTTGATTTGTCTTGAGTCGGAGGGTGTTTTTTCTCTTGAGTAGGAGGGCGTTTCCTCTTAGCAGCTGCAACATGAGTCTGTACAGGGAAAGCATGGAGTTTTTCCTCCACCTTGGTTAGTTTATCAAACAGTTTATCGGTTTGCTCAACTAATCTCTGGGTCATTTGCTCTATTTTCTCAGTCAGTTTCTCAGTCATTTTCTCGGTGGTCACAGTCAGCTTTTCTATGGCTGCCAGAGAGAAGGGACCAGAGAGACTGTCTTCATACTGTCGTACCTTCTTAACCCCTTCATTTACAGTTGGTGTGTCAGTATCGGATCCTCCCCAGACCATTGTTGACAATGGGTGGGAATATGTTGATGGTGCACTTTGTACAAACTTTTTGAGCAGAGATCGTTTGCATGGCATTTCATCAGGGTCTACTGTCGCTTGCCCATCACTATAAATCACCTCTCGCACAGGCAGTTCTCTCAGGTACTTCATACCTTTTCCCATGTTGGTCCATTTACTTGGACGGCATTCGATATCGTCCTTGAAGGGATACCTGCGCTTTATGGCTGACACCAGTCGCCTCCAGAGACTGAGAGTGCTTGTCTTTCTCCCAATTTCTTTATCAATCCCTCCATCCTTGGTTTCCCAATTGCCTAGCTTCTCTGCCATCTCAGTCTAGGGTATCTGCCCCGCTATCCCAGCATCGGAGCAACCAGGAGACAAGTGTTTCGCCTTCATGACGACTAAAGTCCTTCCTGATACTTCTCAGATCTTTCACGGAGAAGGATTGAACAACTCCCTCTACATCTGAGTCCTCCTGTGGGGAGGCTGCCCCAGAAGGGGCCTCTCCAGCATCTGCTCTAGAAGGACTCTGGCCTTTGTCTGTTTTCAAAGGTCTCTTTCCCTTCTGTGGTCTTGAAGGACCCTCCCCTGGATCTTGTTCAGAACTCTCCCCCAAGCTATGTGACTTGAGGTGGTCTTTGTGGTAAGGGGCAGGGGAAGGAGTTGACCTCCTCTTCCTGCTCCTGGTTCCCGGGGCGGCTTGTACCGATTTTGATGGAGTTGGAGTAGTTTTGGTACTGGTTGTAGTGGCTGCAGTAGGTTGTGCCGGGAGAGGCGGCGGCGTGGCTTGTGCCGCTGCAGGGGGGGGCGCGGCTTGTGCCGGGACGGGCGGCGGAGGGGCCGATGGTGTTGCGATGGGGGGGGCGGCTGCCGGTGGTGCGGGTGCCGGTGCCGGTGCAGGCGGCGGCGGAGGCGCCTGTGCCGTGGCGGTGGGGGGGGCGGCTGCCGGTGGCGCCGGTGCCGTGGGGGAGGCGGCTGCCGGTGGTGCCGTTGCTCCGGGGGGGGCAGCTGCGGCCGGGCCGGGCGGGGCCGCGGTTCGCGCCGCTGCAGATCGCCGAGCGGCTGCGCGGGTCTGAGTGGCGGCAGCGCACGGTCCCCTCCAGCTCCCCCTGCACAGATGTTTCACAAGAAACCACCCCTGCACCACATTCAGGAGCATCAACAACAAAATCACGATCTTAACAAGGTACCAGTCCTTATCCTCAGAGCCCAGAAGGTTGCCATGCCCCAGCTCTGATGGGGTCACATCAGCATAATTATCAAAGGGCGAAGTAAACATTCCCCAGGTAGAAGAACCCTTTGATCCCTTTGGTCCCTTTTCTACTGAGCATGAGGCAGATGGGATGGAATACCCTGTTGGTCAGTTTTGGGTCACCTGTCCTGTCGCTCCTCCCCGCAGGTGGGACCCCACTATGCTTTTCCGCTTCCGACCCTCCAACGGGGCAAATAACAAAGCTGGTTGGCCGTGGGGGTTATAGCAATGAGTATAAGCAAGAGCCTCTCTGCATCCCATGCCTGGGCATCAGCTGTAACCATTGCTCTTATCGCTCTGAGAGAGTGAACGCTGACGGCACAATAGGCAGTTAATTTCAGTTGGTAGAAGAGGCCCAGCTAAGAAGCCAAGTTACTGAACAAAATTGGTTCTCTTTTACCTCAAACCAGGACACAGGGAGAGTTTCCTTCCATTAAGGCTCTTTTTATTAAAATAAATATTTATATTATATAAAGAAATAAATACTTCTCTTTTCACATTAGATAACTCCCTGGAGGCAGCAAAACAAGCCAACCCCAAACCAGCCCAAAGGACAGGGGCTTTGGTGAGAAATCAAGAGATGGTAAACGCTTTCTTTCTGTGGTCGTGACAAATCCAGTTTTAGGAATCAAGTAGACGGTAGATATTCCAGAAACAGAGGAAAACTCTCTTTGAGGAGACGGTAGTTCAGCACGTTGTCCTTGGGAAGGTAAGTTGGGCAAACACGACTGTAACCACCACCTCGGATGTTTCCCATTTGTCTGTAACGTGGTCGCGTGCGCTGTGAGGCGCGAGCGTGCGGCTCAGCCATGGAAGTTGACGATGTTCCTTCTTCACTCTGCCCTTAACGAGGTCACACCCACCTTTCTGGCTCTTGCTTAAGGTGCGTTAGCTAATTTCAAAGAGAGTTACTGTCTCCAAAATAAGGGGGGTGGGGGGGGTGGGGGTGGTGGTGGGGAAATAAACTGTCTTAACCACTACTTCATAACTTGAAGAGGAAAACTTGTGTACCAAAACCCCAGAGTTACTGTCTCCAAAATAAGGGAGGTGGGGGGAACAAACCATCTTAACTTCTACTTCATAACTTGAAGAGGAAAACTTGTGTACCAAAACCCCAGAGTTACTGTCTCCAAAATAAGGGAGGTGGGGGGAACAAACCATCTTAACTTCTCCTTCATAAGCTAAAGAGGAAAACTTGTGTACCAAAACCCCAGAGTTACTGTCTCCAAAATAAGGGAGGTGGGGGGAATAAACCATCTTAACTTCTACTTCATAACCTAAAGAGGAAAATTCGTCTAAGAAATGTAACTAAAGGTCTAAGAAAACTAACTAAAGGCCTAAGAAAAGTAACTAAGGTCGAAGAAACGTAATCAAAAGAAGAGCTCTAAGAGTCCACGTGTCACAGCAGCTGTTGGTGGATTATCTCCCACACCATCTTCTTCCGGAAGTATGGCATGTGAGTCTGAAAAGAGAAGAGAAAGAAAAGAGAAATTAAATAATGACGTCACGGTAGAAAGAGGCGGCAAACACGCATAAACGCCCAGCGGAGTCCTTAATAGGAAGTTCCCTTTAGGAACTGTCAACCGTTTGGGTACAACACCCCACGCGGTTCCTAAGAGGGTGACACGACAACCCGACAAAACCAGATTGACTTGACCACGCGACAGCTTACAAGCACGCTAATAAAAGACCCGTCTAAAACGAAATCAAGAAAAAGAAGCGGTGTCTTGACTGGTCAAAGGGTAGAAGCCATTTCTCCAAAAGATACGAGCCCAGATATGCCAAACCCGCTGGCGGCAGTATCTTGCCAAAGAGGAATCTCACCGGCAGCAGCTCCCAAAGGCGGGGATGGAGAACCACAGCTCTGCCCTGCCCAGGCCACTTGGAAGTTCTGATCCCAGCAACTACGCACCGAAACGGGGTACGAAACCTCAGCCCCTGCCCCGGACACAATGAAGAGCTGCTGCCTAACCTCCCTGGCTCCTGTCCCTGGGCGAGAGGGGCTTGGAGGGGTTTATGACCTTCACTCACCTGGCTAAAGTTGAACGGTTTCTCTCTGGCGATGTACTCTGCGTATTTACACATAAAGACGCCGCAGTCGCTTCCATTCAGCTGCTGAGGGATCTCCTAAGGAATGCAAAGAAGATGGAGGATTTCCCTCTGTCTCAAAAGAAAAGCAACTCGGAAGTAGCGCACATTACCCACACCGACACTGCGCTCACCGCACACTCCTGACCCTACTTGCCTAATCCCCAATACCCACTCCCGCCCACGAGGAACAGACCCAGTTCACTGCTCACCATCCCTCCCCTCTGCCTCCCGGACTCGGACACTACAATCCAAATTTTTGGCAGGCCCAGAAGGCGCAGCAGCCCTCCCCCCTGCGAGGTGTCTCAAGGTTCGCACCGCCTCTTTCTTAAGTGACCTTTCTTAAATCCGGTCTTTAGGGACTGCTTTTTACTATCAACTCCTCGAGGAACATCAGCTCAACCCTTTCTTTGTCACGTGCCAGGATCTGGGCCCCAAAGAAGCACTTACAGTTCCCATTTCAAACCCAAGGGGTGCTCACGTACACGTGGCTCCATGCTGTGAAGAGTCCACTCTGAAACATCCAGCTCCAGCTGTCTTTTTTCCCGGCTTTCTTTTTGCAGGTATTGGCTGGTTAAAACAAAAGGAAAAAAAAAAAATCCCTTTTCATCTCTGTAATTTAGGCCAACAACAAAATAAAGCGGCTGAAGGATCACAGGAAGACGGACGGCAGGACGGTAAAATGTCAGAGGATCCTCACTGCAGCTGATTTAAGGCTGATTTTGAGGAAAAATCCCAATCTGAAACTTACAAACACGGGGAGAGGCTGTGAGCTAATGGTCAAGAACTAACAAAGTCGGCACACGTGTGCCACGGGGCTATGGCGTATTTGGCTGTGCCTCTCACGGGAAGGTGGCAGAATCCAGGCACCCCAGACCCTGGGTGCAGGGGACGCTGTGACAGCAGATAAGCAGTCGATGCCAGACAAGTCGCAGCAAGCAACTCCAAGATTCCTGCTTGGTTATCTACAAGCCACGTGAAAACTGGCAGTCGCCTTACAGGGACTAAATCTAAAACCCCTCTCCTCATTCACACCAGAAAAGCAGTGACGGAGCGGTTACTTACAGCAAAGTCTGACAAATCTTGTCCCCTTTCTGCCCAAGCGAGTCCAAGTACGTGATCGTGTTCTTCCTCAGATCTATGACCTGTTATTAAAAGGTGACCGTTAGGCAAAGCACAACCTTGTGCCGCACACCCCCCAACACCTACATGACTTCTCTTGCCAGTTTTTGCTCCCCGTCCAATTCTAAAGAAAAAGCCCGTGGGACTCACGGCTAGTGTCCAGTGTGCTCGCGAGTTCACAGGCACGAAGAGGATGTCCTGCTTAAAGACATCGACACTCTTGGTCCACCTTCTGACCGACTCGTAGCCCCCAGATGTTAGTTTCGGATAAAAGAAAGTACTAAACGCGTGGACTGCTGGATAGCCTTCCTTCTTCCCTCTTTCCATCACCAGACTCATGTAGAAATTAACGACCTGCACCATAAAGAGGAAACGTGAGGTGTCAAAATAAGACGCTGCCTTCCCCAACGAAAAATACAGCACCACCTCTGTTCTGGCCACCCTTAAGCACGCAGCGCAGAGAACTCCAGCCTCAGCTGGAGGCTTTTGTTCCCAGGATTTCACACGGGGCTACATCGGCAGTTTGATCAAAACACCTGCCACCCACGCCAATAACCCGGACGAACTCCTGGAAGCTGCGTCATACAAGAAGTAACGGAACTTCCCGAAACGCTCGACCCTTCAACACCTCAAATAAGAAGTGTACAGAGATTTCTAGGCTCTGCAGCGGAGGTCGTCAAAGAACGTTGACGCGACTTCTGTACAGGGCGGAGGGGTATTTTTCAATAAAGGCTGAGTGAGACTAGCCCTGTGCTGCAGCTGGTTTTACCTCATCGTTTAGCCAGCAAAGGTTCCTGAGCGTGCGGATGTCTTCGCGAGTGACCTTTAGTTTGAAGGCACTGCTCATGATCTCATCTGGCTCACCTTTGCCAAATGCGGCACTGACCTCTCTCTCCATGGCCTGAAAGGAACAATTAAATGGGGAAGGACTTGTGAAACAGAGCATGGAGCACGCTGACCTGGGGGCAGCTTTCCACTGAAACACGGCCTGTAAATTCAGCTCAGGTGACAGAGCAACTGCCTTCGACGGTTTCCTGCCTCAGTGAGCGATAGCGCTTTTGCCTTGCTTGGTTGGTTTCAGCATCCTAACTTTGAACTTCACAGCCCAGGCTTGCTGCCGTTTCTTTTCACCAAGGACGTGGGGATCAAACCCGTAAACTCAGCAAACACGCTCAAGCAGCTGAAAATGGAACACAACTCTGGCAACCCCCTTTCCCAGGTGCTGCTGCGGCCCTCGCAATACCCAGGTTTAAGCCAACCCCAGCGGGCATCCTCCGTACCGAGGCAGCTAAGTCAGGAGCCTGAAAGAACGTGAAGGTGGGGGACTTCAAAGGGAACGGCAAAGGGGGAAACTGAGGCAGCCGTCCCGCTAACAGAAGGCCCACAAACCCTTAGGGCAGCACAACTGAAGGAGCGCGGGGAGCACACAAAATCCTTCAAAGCAGCTTTAGTGCTGACCCTCGCACTGTGAAGCCACAACCACAGCCACTCGCTAACAGGTTCAATGCAAGTTCTTCAGATTTCAAAGCGCCTTAAGAACCACCGAGAAGAAGAGGACTTCCTTGCAGCTCTGCCACAACCTTCTCTTTTGTCTCACAGACTGTCGCCTACGGTACCTCTGTGAGCGGAGGAAAGCGTTCCGCTGTTTTTCCCAATCTTGGCACTTTCTTTTCCTCCACATCGAGGCTGGCTGACTTTTTGGACGGAACAGGTGTAGGGTGTCCTCGGAATAAGGCATCTTCTAAGATTTCTCTGCCACGCTGCCTCTGTTAGACAAACGGACGTTAAGCTAGCAATCAAGCACAGATTTGTTGAAATTTCTGACCACAAAGAGCTCTATTTTCCTTGGGAATAACACAAGCTTACCCCTGCGATGGTTTCTTTCACTGCTCCTTCCTCTTCCGCAGAGTTTTCTTCTGGTGTGCAGTACCTGCCAGGAGAGGGAGAGAGAGAAGTGAGCTCTATATCCGTCCTGTCCCATGGAATTCTCAAGAATTCACCCTCTGGACAAGAAAGGCTTTTGCAAGGCCTATTCTGACTAGCCCCGGTTGCACACATCAACATGTGACAATATCGCCTCAACTTCCAGCACCGGTCTTTCTTAGCAGCAAGACTGGGATAGAATGAAGAGCTGGGAGCTTTGGAAGTTTGTTTTTTTTTTCCCATCTACTTGTACAAGACTCCTTTTCCTTCTCTTTATCAGTTGCATTATTTGGAAAACAGGGAAGCAACCAGCACTTCCTCTGTCGAGTGCTTTGTGATCTGCTGCTGATAAACACTGCACGCTGGGTGTTCTACTGCAAGGTATAACAGGAACATCTGCAACTGGACTTGCACCCAAACAGAGTGAGCTTCGGGAAACCAAGACCTGTTTCCATAAAGACCGCAAAGCCGTCGCAACTCACAGTCCTGCCAGCTCAGACAGCCAATACCAATGAGGCCGCTGGCCTCTCAAACCCAACTGCACGCTGCCTTTTTCCCCCTCCTAGGCAAACCCCAGGCATCCTTTGGGACTTACAAAGTCCCCAAAACTGCCTCAAGTCCCACCAGGCTTTACAAGCTCTCTAATCCTTCTGCTTAGGATGCGGGTTTCCAAGTGAAAGAAGTGAAATGTCAGCTCATTGATGGCTCGGCAGAACGACTCACAAACAAAAACGGATTCTGCACATCCAAGGACAACTTGGGATGGCCACCACTCGCACCCTTACTGGCTTTCTTCCCACAGCAAACACCACACCAGCACAACCCTCTTTGTCACGCAGCACGGCTCTCGCTTGTGTTGGAGATGCAACTGGCTTGCAAGCAATTCCGGAGCCGCAAGCTAGCTACTTCTCTTTCACAGCACTGAGACGATCAAAGACCGTTGGTCATCTTCGAGACTCTACCAGCGGCTGAAAGAGATACACGCGCAGAGCCAAAAGGAACAAGAAGCATCATTAGAAGAGACTCTACCTGATCGTATCACCTCTCTGCGACCGCTGCGGGCAGCAAACATCTATACATTCGACACCTGCACAGAAAAGCAGTAGTAAGAAAACAAGAAGTCGACTTTCAATCACCATCAGATGTACACAGCTCTCCATTTCTGAGTGATAAATAAAAAAAAAAGGAAAAACTTTGAAGGATGACGGTATGGTCAGGAAGTTCGAATTCTGGCAAGCACTTTGAACTCGGAACGTCATCTGCGAGTGTGTAAGAAATGCCCTATTCGGATTTGACGTCTACCTACAAAGTGGAACGGATTGGAATCATGGGGATACTCACCGGTCCTGAGTGTTGCACGTGGATAGACGTCTCCTCCGTATTTTGGTTCTTCCCGGTGACTCACAGTCGCCACTGGTTCCTTGGAGGAGGCTTGAACACTTTGGGGCAGGAAACAAACAACAGAGGAGAATCACAATTTTTATACGGGGGGCATTTGTTATCAGTGCGTACCAATTCACGCTGGCTTTTGGGGTTTTTCTTTAAGAAGAACAAAATATTCTTTGCACATCCGACAAATATCTGCATTAACCTGAGGAGGCCACTTTACTCTGTGGGACAAGACAGCGTTCATTTCAACCAGCCCTGACCAATTCTGCTCAATCTATTTGTTAAAGGTTATGCTGACGCTGAGAATGGCAATGTCCACAACATCCATACTGCTGGGACATTTTACTTCAGACCTGCCCTGCTCTGACCTCAGGGACTATATGCTCAGTAGCGGTTGGAGTGCATTAGACACCTTCCCCAGGAACTTCTCTGGTTTAGCTTCCTCTGAAAGGAATCTCTTTCTCAGGCTCCAGATCTGCTCCAAAATATGAGCCAAACCACAATAAGCAACGACTGGCAGATGAGACGCCGACAGCAGAGTCTTGACCTGCTCTCAAATGCAGTGCGCTTAAACTCAGCGCACCCAAAATTACATGAGAAACTCTCTTCTGTATCATTTTCATGGTATGGATTTTCATCTGCAGTGGCGGATTCTGGCGCAGCGCACTCCTTAACTGGTGGCCTCAGTGGTAAGAAGCTGTCTGGAGCAGCTTTGATGCTCTGTTTGCCCTTCCGGCTTGTGCTCAAAACATCAACGGCAAAAGAAACGGTATCAAGAGAACATTCCAATGTGCACCTCCACCACCACCTGCTTTGTCAAGCACGTACACCGATGACGATGGAGACAGACACGAGATGTTTATGACTTTCAGATGAAGACCTGCTGTCTTCAACTGGCTAATGGGGAAGTAGAGAGAAGTAAAAGTGAAAATCACAACAACTGCCTTCAAGATACGCTGTTGATTGTGTCCTCAGCCTCCTCTCAAGTTCAACGCTTCCTCTTACCGCAGACCTTTAATCTCTAGCTAATCTCCTGTGTCAATTAAGTAGCTGGATTTAAAGAAAAAGTTGAAAATTGGTTCTTCGGGAGGGGATGCAGCTGACGACCTCCCTTACCATAGGCAGTAAACCTTTCGGGGAAGAAGTCAAAGAAAACGGAAGGATTTTTACCTCAGACGGGGAATTGTCTTGTCAGGACGAGAGAGTGGTTCTTTCGTCAAGCGAGCATGGGTCCCACACGGCATTTGACCTACGAGAGAAGAGCGTAAGGCATCGGTAAGTATAAAAGGAAACTGAAGAGGTTTATGAGTTTACAGTAACGAGCTTCACCAAAGATAAATTGTCATTTTCTCTCTCACATCATCATATGATTTGTGTTATGTCACTTTAGGACATTTTCAGGTTTTCACACCGGCAACTGCAGCAAGTTGCGCGCACAAGGTATTGCCAGCCGAAACCTGAAATACAAAAGGCTCCTCAGGATCTACTACCTAAAAGGACCATTGAAAACAATTTGCTTCTGGCAAGCTAACAGTGGACCTATCAGAACGGAAGGACTGCATCCAAGGCAGCTCTGGTACCGAGACGACCAGATCGACGCCCGGCTCCACTCCAGAAGCAATGCAAGGATGCGGGTAAGAAACAGAGGTCACGCTCAAGTCTTCCCAGATGCTGCCTCGTCCCGTGCCTGCCATAATCCCTACAGAACCCTAGGGGTAGACTTGGACAGTACACAAGGTAGGGTGAAAATGAAACAAGTCGTATAACTTGATGTCAGCCTTACCAATTTGCAGCACGGCTACCTCGAGTGACGAAAATCGTGGTCTTTTAGTGGAAGGCTCTAAAGAAGTGGACCCAGGCTTGAAAGAAAACAACAAAAAAGCACCAGCGTGAGTGTAACTTGAATGTGAATCCCAGCAAACACACTTCCTGAGGCTTAGTCAGCTCTACTATGACTTGGGGACCATGACTTGCTGGTTCAGATTGCAGAAGGCGGCAAATCTTGGCAGGACCTTTGACAGGTACGCTTTAAATTTTGAATACAGGCTCTCATATGTGCAGCAATTAAAAGAATACAGTCTTGTCACTGAGTTATCACTCAGTCGGCTTCTAAACATTCCAAAGGGTGATAGTTCGGCCCTTGAGAAATATATTTTGTACAAATAAGAGTTAACGACTCTCTCAGGAACGAAGAACTAGAGCCCGACAGTCTCTTAGCCCTCTAATCCCATGGGGCAATAAGAAAAACTGCACTACACCTTTGAACCAAACTAGGCAGTCAAGGTGGCTCATTTTTACAGAGCCAAAGTCCTACAGGAACGCTCTCCTGGACTGGTGGATAATGAGCAGAAAGTGGTTTATCCAGAGCAAGTATGCAGTTTTTCTTGTCAGGTAGTGTATATTGATTCCTTAACCACAAGCTTGAGAAAGAGAATAACAGTTTGCAAACACACTAAAACTATAAACTTGAACCATTCTCAAGTATCTGGAAGACAACAAACAGTTTGCTCCTCCCGCAGCTGCCAGTGCCGGAGCAGAGGACGCAGGCTTGAGTAAGGCAAACCCAGCCCACATTAGAGCTGCCTGCTAGAAATGCAAAAGAACCACCTACTGCTGTACAGGCTCAGAGCAGGCTCAACCTCAAGATGCAGTAGGGAGAGCCGCTTGCTCTCGCACCTTGCACAGACCCTAACATTTCAAAGCCCTCGCTAACCTCTTCCGCAGACTCTGTGCCGGCAGCATCTTCGCTGACGGAAGCCGCCGGGCGTTTGGTTGCCTTGGTCGGCAACTGCAGCACTGCAGAAACTTTCTCTTTCTGCTCAGAGATGGAATAATCTAAAACACAAAGACAGGCCGTATAAGAACAGGCTAGAAAACCAACAGAGGTACATTGCGAATACAGACAGGAGGGAGCACACAGCTTGGATTTAAGATACTCTTTCTGCTGACAGGCGCGGGCTCAGCGCCAGAGACCTGGGCTATCTCCTGCTGGCAGTAAAAGTATTGGGCCCTGCCACAGTCACCGCAGAGAACGTCCGTCATCTATAGGGCTAAGCCCTACCGGACACCCTCAAGCCATTGGCTATAGGCATAGAGAGCCACAAGGCAAGAAGCCAACAGCTTGAAAAGCCACCGTTTCAGGAACAATGCCAGAGCACAAAAGCCAGACTTTTCCAAGGGACACGAAACCTCAGAAAAATCGGGCATATTCAGTACTTGTGTAATGTGCGATACCTGATTTTTGCTTTTTCGGCGGAGTCTCGTCATCATCATCATCCACAACTATGCAAACGCTGAGGAAAGAACACACACAACAGTGTTTTGCAACCCTAGGGAAGCTCCCAGCAGGCTGACTTCCCTTCACAGGGCCCAAACTTCCCAAGTTACTTTTCCTATCCCAAAGGTCTCCCCCTCCAAGCGCCCCTGGGATCATCTCAGGCACATACACCTAACTGCAGCCCTCCTCAACACCCCCCAACCTCTCCCAGCCAACGACCGCTCGCAGAGAGCTAATGATCCGCTGCAGCACATTAGGCCTCTTTGGCTCATTCCGTTAATGCTTCCCAACATTTTACCTTTCTTCCTATCGCCAACAAATTAAGTTCGTTTCGGAAATCCCTACACTGAGTTGCAAAGCAAAGTCTAAGGAGGACAGGACATAAAAGGTGGGAAAGCAACTCGGGCATACACCCACTTCAATCACTTTGTCCTTTGGGAATGGAGCACACAGGTTGGTCCGAGGTGGGTTTTTTCCTCTCTTTGCCCCCCCAAATGTCAGGACAGCCGGATCCTTTGAAGAACTCTTTGGTCTTTCTTACACAAAGGAATTTCTCTTGAACTGTTATGCCCCCGACCCCTGCTGATAGCATTGCTTCTGGCCGGGGAGATGGGGGGGGAGTGGGCGCCGGGGCGATGCCCGGGGGCGGCCCTGAGGCGGCGGGGCGGCTCGCTGCCCTGGGGGGCGGCCTCTTGCGCGGCGGCGGGGCCGGGGGCGGCGAGGAGGGCGCCGAGGGCCCCCCGCAGCCATTAGTGGAGGGGCGGCTGAGGGGGGAGAGAGGGGCGGGGCGGTGGGTGCGCGCGCGCAGGCGCGCCGCCGTCTGTGCTCTGCCTGAGGGAGCCGTTAGCGGCCGCCCGGCCCGCTTCTGCCCCTGCCCTGCGGTGGGGCCGGGCCGGCGCCGTCCCGCCCGGCCCGCCCGGCCCTGCTCTGTCTGGGGGAGGCGCTTGCCCTTCTCCGGAAGCCCCGAGCCGGGCCCCGGCTGGCAGCTGGGCGCCGGGAGGCCGGGGAGTGCCCGGAGGAGGGGAAGAGGCCTTCGGGGAGAGGCCCCCACGGAGGCCGGAGGGGCCCCCCAGAAGCCCTCCAGAGACGGAGGGGCCCCCCAGAAGCCTCCCAGAGAGCGGAGGGGCCCCTCGGAGAGCGGAGAAGCCTTTCGGCGTCCCGCAGGCCTGAGGCGAGCGACAGCGGCCGGCGGCGCGGGCTCTCGCGCGCCCCCTCCTGCCTCCTCTGCCCTCGGTGGGTGAGGGAATGCCAATCCCGGGCTTACCGAGCCCTTTCCTCCGCGCTCGCACGGCGCTTTGCGCCCCTCTGGCGGGGAGCTGCGCTCGCTGCACCCGGCTGCGCCATGGCTGCGGCGCGACTGGAAGGACGCGGACTGCGTTCGGCGTTCCACCATGGTGAGCGGCTGTGACGGAGCGGCTCCCGACCGCCGGCCGCGGGCAGCCCCGCTCGAGCCGCTGCTGCGGGGGCCGGCGAGCGTGTGGTGAGTGCTGAGCTGTGTGCTGGGGGGTTGGCTGGCTCTTGGGGCGCTGCCTTGCTCCTAAGGGGGCTTTGAAATGCGGTGCTCGCCCCTCGTTAACGAGCTGTTTCCTGTGGGGTGGAAATGTGCGGCTGTTGCTGCAGCCCCGTCCTGGAGAGGCTTTTTTTCCAGGGCTGGGAGCGAGAGCGGCGTCCAGGCTGGGCAGGGGAGCCGGGTCTGCTCGTCCTCCAGCTGAGCAGTGGTGGTTTGCAGGTAGCATCCGGTTGCACTTGCTGGAATGCAGAGCAGGAGAGAGTTGTGTCGTGGTTTTCCCCTGCAGATGCGGGACACGGGCGGCAAGGTGGCAGCGTGGGGGGAGTGGGGGTAACTGGGAGCCCCCGTCTGCCTCCCAGCCCCATGGCGCTGGATGCAGCTCAGATGCACCCACGCTCTGTGAGGGGGGGTTTGAGGGCCTGAAGGGTTGTCCCCGTGTCCCTGCCGGGCTTATGGTGGTATCTTGCTGCTGTGCGTGGGTCTGGGGGTGGCCGGGAAGGGTCTGGCATGCTGGGGCCATCACTGACCCTCATTTTCTCTCCCACCATAGAGCTCCTCGGCGGAGCTCTCAGCCAGCTCTCGGCGGAGCTCCCCCAGCCAGCGCCTTCCCACATCAGCACCCTTTAGGTGCCTGGCCCCCCTCTCCAGGAGATCTTTGCTGGGGCACCTTGGTAGGGTGGGCAACCACTACCATGGGATGGTGGGATGGGGACAGCCACCTCCTTTGTCCCCTGTCCAGCTGGTGCCCTGACCCTCTCACTCTTCCATGCCCCCGCAGCTTCCGGAGCAAGAGGTTGTGAACGTGTTCATCGGGACGCAGGCGGTGGGGGCCATCATCGGGAAGAAGGGGCAGCACATCAAGCAGCTGGTGCGGTTTGCGGGTGCCTCCATCAAGGTGAGGAAGGCGCTGCGGGGCTGGTCCTGCGCTTCGTGCCTCAGTTTCCCCTCTGCACTGCCGAGGTCAGGGAATGGGAGTGTGCGGGGAGCAGTTTTGCTCCCCAACTTATCACAGAACGGTTGAGGTTGGAAGGGACCTTGAAGATCATGGAGTCCCACCCCCCTGCCCTGTTCAGGGACACCTCCCCCCAGCCCAGGTTGCTCCAAGCCCCGTCCAACCTGGCCTTGAACACCTCCAGGGCTAGGGCAGCCACAGCTTCTCTGGGCAAGCTGGGCCAGTGATTCACCACCCTCACAGTGAAAAATTTCTTCCTGTTATCTCCTCTAAATGTCCCCTCTTCCACTTTGAAGGCACTCCGCCTCGTCCTGTCACCCCATGCCCTTGTAAAAAGTCTCTCCCCAGCTCTCCTGTACCCGTTGGCATGGGCCCACCTCTCCCGCCTGTGTTTAGTAGAAGGCCAGGCCTGCAGCACCCTGGTTATGAGCCCGGCTCGGGTGGGAGGGGATGCTCCTGCATGGGGGGATTGCCCTGCGTTGTGGGGGGACATGCCACCGAGGGAAGGTCTTGCTGAAGCGGTGGCTGCACTCACGCTCCTTCTCCCCCATACTTCCCCAGATTGCACCGGCAGAAGGTCCCAAGGGCAGCGAGCGCATGGTCGTCATCACAGGGCCGCCCGAGGCTCAGTTCAAGGTGCGCTGGGTGGGGGCTGTGGGTGTGGGGGACAGTAAGGGCCAAGTTGAGAGCGTCCCTGTGGTCAGCACTGTGCTGCCAGCCTGGCTTGGCCTCCCTCAGCGCCAGGGGAGCTCTTTGCTGGGTACCGTGGTTTTGATGCTGCTGGACGTGAGGACATTGTGAATGGACTCCTCGGTGCGGGCAAAGCCACCCGCATCCCACCTGGGTTCATCTTCCATAACCTTGTCTCCTGTGCACTCGAGCGGGATGGCGGCCCCCCCCCAAAAAATTGAGCCTCTCTCAAGGAGCGATGGAGGAAGCACAAGTTAAAAAAACCCAGAAACCTGAAATTAATTAGGGCTTGTCCGGGGTGAAAAGTTGGGAGCGGCGAGATGCTCGGTGGGGGCTCAGGGGTGGGTGGTGGTGAGAGAAACAGTGCCCTGACCCCCAACTCTTGCTTTTCCCTTCTCCTCCCCAAGACTGCACAGTGCAAGATGAGGGAAATGGTCCAGCAGGTGAAGCAGCAGGAGCAGAAACACGCTCCGGGAGCCCCGGCCTCGCAGCACAGCAAGTGATGCTCCTGTCGTGCCGCCCAGCACCGCCTGATGAATGTAACCCCACTGCCGGACAACCCCCTCCAACCTCCTCCACCACCCCCAGCAGGTCAGGGGAGCAAACCAAAGACCCGCCCAGACACACAGCCCCCCATTCCCGCGGCGCTGCGAGGATGCGCAGCTGAGGGGTACGGGGAGGGCTCTCTCCATCCCACAGCCTCCCCCTTCCTCCTCCGTCGCCTCCCGACGCTGTCCCTTTAGTTGGACTAACAGGGGCAGGTTTTGGTACCTCAGCACCTCACGCTTGTGTTTCCCTTTTAGAGATTTTGTGTGCCTTGTAAAACTGAGAGTTGGAGCATTTTTTCATTAATTTTTTTAATAAAAAAGAATGAGTTGGAAAAAACCATGTCGAGCGAGTGCGAGGCGGGAGAAGGAAAGCAATCCCAGGGGTGCTGACGTGCGGAAAGAAACTCCCCAACTCGGGGCGAGTTACAAAGCAGCATGTTTATTGCAGCGCTGGGTGCAAGGGGGATGGCTCCCAACTCGCCCAGGGGCTGGTAAAGCAAGCGTTCCTTTCTGATGCAAAGGCGTACGTATTCATTAGTGTAGGCTGGGAATAGGCACCACTCTGGTCATGATCTGTGGGTTGTTGTGGAGGAAGGCTCCCAGTCTTCCTGCCGGTGTACTTTTCCCCTTTGGCTCAAGAGTGCTGCTGTGGCTGAGCTCTGAGCTGCCAGACCGGTTCTCAGCAGATGGTTACTTCGCGCAGACAATAAGGCCCTGAATAGCCCTTCCTGTTCTCTGGATGGCTCTGGGTGGCTCTGCTCCTCTGCTGCTTCTAAGGTCGGGCTGCCCCAGTGTCATCATTGAGGAGCCTTTTGTCTATCCAGTTCTCACTTGTGGGTGTTCCTGCCCATGTCAGTGCCAGAGCTCTTCCGTAGGCTCCTTCTGCTAGCGGAGAGCCAGGGGCCGTTCCTTCAGGAGAAAGCTTGAGAAATGTTTAAAAAGAGAAAAGGGGGAAAAAAAAAAGGGAAAGGAGGAAAAAAAAAGTGGGAAAAGAAAAAAGAGAAAAAGAAAAAAAGGGGGAAAAAGCAAAAAAGGTCAAAAGAAAAAAGGGGTAAAAGAGAAAAAAGGGGGAAGCAAAAACATTAAAAAAGAAAGGTAGAAAGGAAAAAAAAAACAACCAAACCAAGCAAGGAAAGTGGGAACAGCTGCGGGGCAAGAGGAGGGACAGGAGCTGGGGGGGGGAGGTGGCAGTTCCGGCGCCGACCCCGGGGGCTGCGACACCACGTTTTTGTCCTCTACTGCAAAGTGTTGTGTGAAAAACAACCAAGCAAAACCCACCCAAGGACAACATCAAAAACCAAAGAGAAATCTCTGCAGCTCACAGGAGCCTGAGCTTGCTCTCGGTTGCTTTCTTTCCAGTGTCTTGGGGGCGTCACAGCCGAGCTGAGATTGGGGTGTGGTGGTGGTGGGAGTTTGTCCCATGGCTGTGATGGGGGGAGAAGGGGTGGGCGGGGAGTGGGGGATGTGGTGTGGGGTTTTCTTTGGGTGATGGTGTTTTTTTGCCAGGCGTCGCTTTACCCAGTGGCTCAGGGAGGTGTTGGCATCACAAAGCCTGTGCTAAAGCGGGGTGGGGGCCTCGCCGCAGTTGGTTAGCAGAGCCAAAGTGGTTATTAATGGTTCTTAAGGGCGCCCTAATTATGCCCGTGTAACTGGGAAGCTCAGATGCCCCCTAAGCACCCCCCCGGTGCTTCTCTAGCCAGGCGAGTGCTGGGCGTCCCCCCCTGCAGGAGAGGAGCGCACCTCCAGGGCGGGTGGAAGGGCATCACCCAAGAGGGAGAGGACCAAGATGGGGCTTGGGTGTCCTTGGGGTGGCCGTGTGGCGGGGTAGGGCTGCCACAATGAGGGACACCCCCACGCCTTTCTCCATGGCTTCCAGAGCTGTGCTCCCTCCCTCCCTCCCACCCATCCAGTGCCACCGGAGAGGTGGTGTCCCCCCTCCCAGGGCGGGCAGGGGCTGCTGCCACCCCACCTAACACCTCAACGCACCAAACCAGCTTTAAGCAGTCACAGCCACCCGGGCACTGCCAAGGGGGCAGCAGGGGCTCCCCAAAGGGGGCTTACAGAACACAGAGAGCGTCCGTACATCGCTGACCCCTCTCCAGGGGTGGATTTTCGGGATGCTGCTTGCTCATCTCACCACTGAACGACACCTCGATTGCCCCTGCAGCACTGTGTGACCATTGCTTCGCGGCTTCTGTGCTCCGATGCTCCTCCTGGCTCCAATCCTCTTCCTGGGGGATTGTGAGGGAGCGAAAATCCACATCGCTACATCCAACTTTTTTTCAGTTAAATAAAAAAAAAAGAATAAATCACCCTCTCTCATTACCAGGTAGAGGTTCGTTCCCTTAAGGCTCTTTTTATGAAAATAAATATTTAAATTCTATAAAGAAATAAATACTTCTCTTTTCACATTAGATAACTCCCTGGAGACAGCAAAAAAAAAAGCACCACCACTGTGCACCAGTGTCCACCAGGGCTTTATACTTTTGTGGCTCTCATGTGCCAGGCCATCGAATCCACACAGTCCAATACAGTCGGTTGTCCCTCTCCTCCTCCTGGCTGGAGGCAGGGCACCTCTACTGTTGACCGTAGTACCTACGATTATCAGATTGGTTCCTACCTGGTCCGTAGGATCGCCTACCGTAGGTTGGAGCAACCTTCTTCCTGTAAGAATCCTTTCTTCTATCGGCTTCATTTTGCAACTCAAGCACCCGTGCCTGTAGGGCTGAGGTAGGTTCTCCATCCCTCTTCTTCATGTCTTCTGCATATTCACAGAGGCAAACCCACAGGATATCTCGCATCAGCTTTGATTTGTCTTGAGTCGGAGGGTGCTTTTTCTCTTGAGTAGGAGGGCGTTTCCTCTTAGCAGCTGCAACATGAGTCTGTACAGGGAAAGCATGGAGTTTTTCCTCCACCTTGGTTAGTTTATCAAACAGTTTATCGGTTTGCTCAACTAATCTCTGGGTCATTTGCTCAATTTTCTCAGTCAGTTTCTCAGTCATTTTCTCGGTGGTCACAGTCAGCTTTTCTATGGCTGCCACAGAGAAGGGACCAGAGAGACTGTCTTCATACTGTCGTACCTTCTTAACCCCTTCATTTACAGTTGGTGTGTCAGTATCGGATCCTCCCCAGACCATTGTTGACAATGTGTGGGAATATGTTGATGGTGCACTTTGTACAAACTTTTTGAGCAGAGATCGTTTGCATGGCATTTCATCAGGGTCTACTGTCGCTTGCCCATCACTATAAATCACCTCTCGCACAGGCAGTTCTCTCAGGTACTTCATACCTTTTCCCATGTTGGTCCATTTACTTGGACGGCATTCGATATCGTCCTTGAAGGGATACCTGCGCTTTATGGCTGACACCAGTCGCCTCCAGAGACTGAGAGTGCTTGTCTTTCTCCCAATTTCTTTATCAATCCCTCCATCCTTGGTTTCCCAATCGCCTAGCTTCTCTGCCATCTCAGTCTAGGGTATCTGCCCCGCTATCCCAGCATCGGAGCAACCAGGAGACAAGTGTTTCGCCTTCATGACGACTAAAGTCCTTCCTGATACTTCTCAGATCTTTCACGGAGAAGGATTGAACAACTCCCTCTACAGCTGAGTCCTCCTGTGGTGAGGCTGCCCCAGAAGGGGCCTCTCCAGCATCTGCTCTAGAAGGACTCTGGCCTTTGTCTGTTTTCAAAGGTCTCTTTCCCTTCTGTGGTCTTGAAGGACCCTCCCCTGGATCTTGTTCAGAACTCTCCCCCAAGCTATGTGACTTGAGGTGGTCTTTGTGGTAAGGGGCAGGGGAAGGAGTTGACCTCCTCTTCTTGCTCCTGGTTACCGGGGCGGCTTGTACCGATTTTGATGGAGTTGGAGTAGTTTTGGTACTGGTTGTAGTGGCTGCAGTAGGTTGTGCCGGGACAGGCGGCGGCGTGGCTTGTGCCGCTGCAGGGGGGGGCGCGGCTTGTGCCGGGACGGGCGGCGGAGGGGCCGGTGTTGTTGCGGTGGGGGGGGCGGCTGCCGGTGGTGCGGGTGCCGGTGCCGGTGCAGGCGGCGGCGGAGGCGCCTGTGCCGTGGCGGTGGGGGGGCGGCTGCCGGTGGCGCCGGTGCCGTGGGGGAGGCGGCTGCCGGTGGTGCCGTTGCTCCGGGGGGGGGCAGCTGCCGGTGGCGCCGGTGCCGTGGGGGAGGCGGCTGCCGGTGGTGCCGTTGCTCCGGGGGGGGCAGCTGCGGCCGGGCCGGGCGGGGCCGCGGTTCGCGCCGCTGCAGATCGCCGAGCGGCTGCGCGGGTCTGAGTGGCGGCAGCGCACGGTCCCCTCCAGCTCCCCCTGCACAGATGTTTCACAAGAAACCACCCCTGCACCACATTCAGGAGCATCAACAACAAAATCACGATCTTAACAAGGTAGCAGTCCTTATCCTCAGAGCCCAGAAGGTTGCCATGCCCCAGCTCTGATGGGGTCACATCAGCATAATTATCAAAGGGCGAAGTAAACATTCCCCAGGTAGAAGAACCCTTTGATCCCTTTGGTCTCTTTTCTACTGAGCATGAGGCAGATGGGATGGAATACCCTGTTGGTCAGTTTTGGGTCACCTGTCCTGTCGCTCCTCCCCGCAGGTGGGACCCCACTATGCTTTTCCGCTTCCGACCCTCCAACGGGGCAAATAACAAAGCTGGTTGGCCGTGGGGGTTATAGCAATAAGTATAAGCAAGAGCCTCTCTGCATCCCATGCCTGGGCATCAGCTGTAAACATTGCTCTTATCGCTCTGAGAGAGTGAACGCTGACGGCACAATAGGCAGTTAATTTCAGTTGGTAGAAGAGGCCCAGCTAAGAAGCCAAGTTACTGAACAAAATTGGTTCTCTTTTACCTCAAACCAGGACACAGGGAGAGTTTCCTTCCATTAAGGCTCTTTTTATTAAAATAAATATTTATATTATATAAAGAAATAAATACTTCTCTTTTCACATTAGATAACTCCCTGGAGGCAGCAAAACAAGCCAACCCCAAACCAGCCCAAAGGACAGGGGCTTTGGTGAGAAATCAAGAGATGGTAAACGCTTTCTTTCTGTGGTCGTGACAAATCCAGTTTTAGGAATCAAGTAGACGGTAGATATTCCAGAAACAGAGGAAAACTCTCTTTGAGGAGACGGTAGTTCAGCACGTTGTCCTTGGGAAGGTAAGTTGGGCAAACACGACTGTAACCACCACCACGGATGTTTCCCATTTGTCTGTAACGTGGTCGCGTGCGCTGTGAGGCGCGAGCGTGCGGCTCAGCCATGGAAGTTGACGATGTTCCTTCTTCACTCTGCCCTTAACGAGGTCACACCCATCTTTCTGGCTTTTGCTTAAGGTGCGTTAGCTAATTTCAAAGAGAGTTACTGTCTCCAAAATAAGGGGGGGTGGTGGGTGGTGGTGGGGAAATAAACTGTCTTAACCACTACTTCATAACTTGAAGAGGAAAACTTGTGTACCAAAACCCCAGAGTTACTGTCTCCAAAATAAGGGAGGTGGGGGGAATAAACCATCTTAACTTCTCCTTCATAAGCTAAAGAGGAAAACTTGTGTACCAAAACCCCAGAGTTACTGTCTCCAAAATAAGGGAGGTGGGGGGAATAAACCATCTTAACTTCTACTTCATAACCTAAAGAGGAAAATTCGTCTAAGAAATGTAACTAAAGGTCTAAGAAAACTAACTAAAGGCCTAAGAAAAGTAACTAAGGTCGAAGAAACGTAATCAAAATAAGAACTCTAAGAGTCCACGTGTCACAGCAGCTGTTGGTGGATTATCTCCCACACCATCTTCTTCCGGAAGTATGGCATGTGAGTCTGAAAAGAGAAGAGAAAGAAAAGAGAAATTAAATAATGACGTCACGGTAGAAAGAGGCGGCAAACACGCATAAACGCCCAGCGGAGTCCTTAATAGGAAGTTCCCTTTAGGAACTGTCAACCGTTTGGGTACAACACCCCACGCGGTTCCTAAGAGCGTGACACGACAACCCGACAAAACCAGATTGACTTGACCGCGCGACAGCTTACAAGCACGCTAATAAAAGACCCGTCTAAAACGAAATCAATAAAAAGAAGCGGTGTCTTGACTGGTCAAAGGGTAGAAGCCATTTCTCCAAAAGATACCGAGCCCAGATATGCCAAACCCGCTGGCGGCAGTATCTTGCCCAAGAGGAATCTCACCGGCAGCAGCTCCCAAAGGCGGGGATGGAGAACCACAGCTCTGCCCTGCCCAGGCCACTTGGAAGTTCTGATCCCAGCAACTACGCACCGAAACGGGGTACGAAACCTCAGCCCCTGCCCCGGACACAATTAAGAGCTGCTGCGTAACCTCCCCGGCTCCTGTCCCTGCGCGAAAGGGGCTGGAGGGGTTTATGACCTTCACTCACCTGGGTAAAGTTGAACGGTTTCTCTCTGGCGATGTAATCTGCGTATTTACACATAAAGACGCCGCAGTCGCTTCCGTTCAGCTGCTGAGGGATCTCCTAAGGAATGCAAAGAAGATGGAGGATTTCCCTCTGTCTCAAAAGAAAAGCAACTTGGAAGCAGCGCACATTACCCACACCGACACTGCGCTCACCGCACACTCCTGACCCTACTTGCCTAATCCCCGATACCCACTCCCGCCCACGAGGAACAGACCCAGTTCACTGCTCACCATCCCTCCCCTCTGCCTCCCGGACTCGGACACTACGATCCAAATTTTTGGCAGGCCCAGAAGGCGCAGCAGCCCTCCCCCCTGCGAGGTGTCTCAAGGTTCGCACCGCCTCTTTCTTAAGTGACCTTTCTTAAATCTGGTCTTTAGGGACTGCTTTTTACTATCAACTCCTCGAGAAACATCAGCTCAACCCTTTCTTTGCCACGGGCCAGGATCTGGGCCCCAAAGAAGCACTTACAGTTCCCATTTCAAACCCAAGGGGTGCTCACGTACACGTGGCTCCATGCTGTGAAGAGTCCACTCCGAAACATTCAGCTCCAGCTGTCTTTTTTCCCAGCTTTCTTTTTGCAGGTATTGGCTGGTTAAAACAAAAGGAAAAAAAAAATCCCTTTTCATCTCTGTAATTTAGGCCAACAACAAAATAAAGCGGCTGAAGGATCACAGGAAGACGGACGGCAGGACGGTAAAATGTCAGAGGATCCTCACCGCAGCTGATTTAAGGCTGATTTTGAGGAAAAATCCCAATCTGAAACTTACAAACATGGGGAGAGGCTGTGAGCTAATGGTCAAGAACGAGGCCAACGACTCCATTGCTTCGGAGAGGTCAAAAAGCCCCAAATCACATGTTATCAGAGCACAAAGAGACAAACCAAGCAAGGAACTGTAATGCCGTAATTCCACCGGGTGCCTTGATCCCACATCCTGGGCTCCGACTAACAAAGTCGGCACACGTGTGCCACGGGGCTATGGCGTATTTGGCTGTGCCTCTCACGGGAAGGTGGCAGAATCCAGGCACCCCAGACCCTGGGTGCAGGGGACGCTGTGACAGCAGATAAGCAGTCGATGCCAGACAAGTCGCAGCAAGCAACTCCAAGATTCCTGCTTGGTTATCTACAAGCCACGTGAAAACTGGCAGTCGCCTTACAGGGACTAAATCTAAAACCCCTCTCCTCATTCACACCAGAAAAGCAGTGACGGAGCGGTTACTTACAGCAAAGTCTGACAAATCTTGTCCCCTTTCTGCCCAAGCGAGTCCAAGTACGTGATCGTGTTCTTCCTCAGATCTATGACCTGTTATTAAAAGGTGACCGTTAGGCAAAGCACAACCTTGTGCCGCACACCCCCCAACACCTACATGACTTCTCTTGCCAGTTTTTGCTCCCCGTCCAATTCTAAAGAAAAAGCCCGTGGGACTCACGGCTAGTGTCCAGTGTGCTCGCGAGTTCACAGGCACGAAGAGGATGTCCTGCTTAAAGACATCGACACTCTTGGTCCACCTTCTGACCGACTCGTAGCCCCCAGATGTTAGTTTCGGATAAAAGAAAGTACTAAACGCGTGGACTGCTGGATAGCCTTCCTTCTTCCCTCTTTCCATCACCAGACTCATGTAGAAATTAACGACCTGCACCATAAAGAGGAAACGTGAGGTGTCAAAATAAGACGCTGCCTTCCCCAACGAAAAATACAGCACCACCTCTGTTCTGGCCACCCTTAAGCACGCAGCGCAGAGAACTCCAGCCTCAGCTGGAGGCTTTTGTTCCCAGGATTTCACACGGGGCTACATCGGCAGTTTGATCAAAACACCTGCCACCCACGCCAATAACCCGGACGAACTCCTGGAAGCTGCGTCATACAAGAAGTAACGGAACTTCCCGAAACGCTCGACCCTTCAACACCTCAAATAAGAAGTGTACAGAGATTTCTAGGCTCTGCAGCGGAGGTCGTCAAAGAACGTTGACGCGACTTCTGTACAGGGCGGAGGGGTATTTTTCAATAAAGGCTGAGTGAGACTAGCCCTGTGCTGCAGCTGGTTTTACCTCATCGTTTAGCCAGCAAAGGTTCCTGAGCGTGCGGATGTCTTCGCGAGTGACCTTTAGTTTGAAGGCACTGCTCATGATCTCATCTGGCTCACCTCTGCCAAATGCGGCACTGACCTCTCTCTCCATGGCCTGAAAGGAACAATTAAATGGGGAAGGACTTGTGAAACAGAGCATGGAGCACGCTGACCTGGGGGCAGCTTTCCACTGAAACACGGCCTGTAAATTCAGCTCAGGTGACAGAGCAACTGCCTTCGACGGTTTCCTGCCTCAGTGAGCGATAGCGCTTTTGCCTTGCTTGGTTGGTTTCAGCATCCTAACTTTGAACTTCACAGCCCAGGCTTGCTGCCGTTTCTTTTCACCAAGGACGTTGGGATCAAACCCGTAAACTCAGCAAACACGCTCAAGCAGCTGAAAATGGAACACAACTCTGGCAACCCCCTTTCCCAGGTGCTGCTGCGGCCCTCGCAATACCCAGGTTTAAGCCAACCCCAGCGGGCATCCTCCGTACCGAGGCAGCTAAGTCAGGAGCCTGAAAGAACGTGAAGGTGGGGGACTTCAAAGGGAACGGCAAAGGGGGAAACTGAGGCAGCCGTCCCGCTAACAGAAGGCCCACAAACCCTTAGGGCAGCACAACTGAAGGAGCGCGGGGAGCACACAAAATCCTTCAAAGCAGCTTTAGTGCTGACCCTCGCACTGTGAAGCCACAACCACAGCCACTCGCTAACAGGTTCAATGCAAGTTCTTCAGATTTCAAAGCGCCTTAAGAACCACCGAGAAGAAGAGGACTTCCTTGCAGCTCTGCCACAACCTTCTCTTTTGTCTCACAGACTGTTGCCTACGGTACCTCTGTGAGCGGAGGAAAGCGTTCCGCTGTTTTTCCCAATCTTGGCACTTTCTTTTCCTCCACATCGAGGCTGGCTGACTTTTTGGACGGAACAGGTGTAGGGTGTCCTCGGAATAAGGCATCTTCTAAGATTTCTGTGCCACGCTGCCTCTGTTAGACAAACGGACGTTAAGCTAGCAATCAAGCACAGATTTGTTTCCTTGGGGACAGGACAGAAAATCTTGCTTATATAGAAAACTGGAAGGGTTTTTGTACACCCATGCAACCAGCAAACTCCAAAGTTACTTCTTCTTGACGACTGCATTCCAACTGTGCACCCATGGAGTGCTGCACTCGGAGGCAAGAGAGGCAGAAAGCTCCTTTGCCTTGGGCTAGCGTTAAGAACCCCAGCAAAGCCTCCACGTGTAGCTATCAAGTTGAGATTGAGACTACTATTTCTGATTACCATGACTAAAATTTTATTTTTGACCTCAACCCTGACCAGAGGTGAAAGTCAAAGAGACGTACTTCCTATCCCAGCAAACAAGATAAGACTAAAGACACCCCAGTCCAGCTTTGCAGGTCAACCAAGTCTGTGCGCTAAAGATTTTGAGGCTATACCCAACACGTGAAAGGGGAAGAATCAAAACCGTATAGTGTAGTGTGCTCCTAATAGTCCAGAAACAAAATTAACGGCAGCGGAAAACACTTGGCGATAGCGCTACTCATCAAATAACGCTCCCACTTTCCCGGGGAAAAACAACCTGGGCAAATACAGATATTGTTGAGGAAGTCATGTGAAGAGTGCTGAAGTTTCTCATCACAAAGAGCTCTATTTTCCTTGGGAATAACACAAGCTTACCCCTGCGATGGTTTCTTTCACTGCTCCTTCCTCTTCCGCAGAGTTTTCTTCTGGTGTGCAGTACCTGCCAGGAGAGGGAGAGAGAGAAGCGAGCTCTATATCCGTCCTGTCCCATGGAATTCTCAAGAATTCACCCTCTGGACAAGAAAGGCTTTTGCAAGGCTAAATACAGCACTAGTTTTTAAAGCGGGGAGAAGAATAGGGACAGAATTAGCTACAAAACAGGACTGCTGCAACTGAACCTCCCTCTGCTCCCATCTACGCTTTCTCCTCTCTCATGTAAGGGCAGGTCACTGCAGAAAGATGCGTGCATCTTACCACCGTACAAAATCTCTCCCTGTAGCTGCACCTACTGCCCCCAAAAACCTGTTTCCATAAAGACCGCAAAGCCGTCGCAACTCACAGTCCTGCCAGCTCAGACAGCCAATACCAATGAGGCCGCTGGCCTCTCAAACCCAACTGCACGCTGCCTTTTTCCCCCTCCTAGGCAAACCCCAGGCATCCTTTGGGACTTACAAAGTCCCCAAAACTGCCTCAAGTCCCACCAGGCTTTACAAGCTCTCTAATCCTTCTGCTTAGGATGCGGGTTTCCAAGTGAAAGAAGTGAAATGTCAGCTCATTGATGGCTCGGCAGAACGACTCACAAACAAAAACGGATTCTGCACATCCAAGGACAACTTGGGACGGCCACCACTCGCACCCTTACTGGCTTTCTTCCCACAGCAAACACCACACCAGCACAACCCTCTTTGTCACACAGCACGGCTCTCGCTTGTGTTGGAGATGCAACTGGCTTGCAAGCAATTCCGGAGCCGCAAGCTAGCTACTTCTCTTTCACAGCACTGAGACGATCAAAGACCGTTGGTCATCTTCGAGACTCTACCAGCGGCTGAAAGAGATACACGCGCAGAGCCAAAAGGAACAAGAAGCATCATTAGAAGAGACTCTACCTGATCGTATCACCTCTCTGCGACCGCTGCGGGCAGCAAACATCTATACATTCGACACCTGCACAGAAAAGCAGTAGTAAGAAAACAAGAAGTCGACTTTCAATCACCATCAGATGTACACAGCTCTCCATTTCTGAGTGATAAATAAAAAAAAAAGGAAAAACTTTGAAGGATGACGGTATGGTCAGGAAGTTCGAATTCTGGCAAGCACTTTGAACTCGGAACGTCATCTGCAAGTGTGTAAGAAATGCCCTATTCGGATTTGACGTCTACCTACAAAGTGGAACGGATTGGAATCATGGGGATACTCACCGGTCCTGAGTGTTGCACGTGGATAGACGTCTCCTCCGTATTTTGGTTCTTCCCGGTGACTCACAGTCGCCACTGGTTCCTTGGAGGAGGCTTGAACACTTTGGGGCAGGAAACAAACAACAGAGGAGAATCACAATTTTTATACGGGGGGCATTTGTTATCAGTGCGTACCAATTCACGCTGGCTTTTGGGGTTTTTCTTTAAGAAGAACAAAATATTCTTTGCACATCCGACAAATATCTGCATTAACCTGAGGAGGCCACTTTACTCTGTGGGACAAGACAGCATTCATTTCAACCAGCCCTGACCAATTCTGCTCAATCTATTTGTTAAAGATTATGCTGACGCTGAGAATGGCAATGTCCACAACATCCATACTGCTGGGACATTTTACTTCAGACCTGCCCTGCTCTGACCTCAGGGACTATATGCTCAGTAGCGGTTGGAGTGCATTAGACACCTTCCCCAGGAACTTCTCTGGTTTAGCTTCCTCTGAAAGGAATCTCTTTCTCAGGCTCCAGATCTGCTCCAAAATATGAGCCAAACCACAATAAGCAACGACTGGCAGATGAGACGCCGACAGCAGAGTCTTGACCTGCTCTCAAATGCAGTGCGCTTAAACTCAGCGCACCCAAAATTACATGAGAAACTCTCTTCTGTATCATTTTCATGGTATGGATTTTCATCTGCAGTGGCGGATTCTGGCGCAGCGCACTCCTTAACTGGTGGCCTCAGTGGTAAGAAGCTGTCTGGAGCAGCTTTGATGCTCTGTTTGCCCTTCCGGCTTGTGCTCAAAACATCAACGGCAAAAGAAACGGTATCAAGAGAACATTCCAATGTGCACCTCCACCACCACCTGCTTTGTCAAGCACGTACACCGATGACGATGGAGACAGACACGAGATGTTTATGACTTTCAGATGAAGACCTGCTGTCTTCAACTGGCTAATGGGGAAGTAGAGAGAAGTAAAAGTGAAAATCACAACAACTGCCTTGAAGATACGCTGTTGATTGTGTCCTCAGCCTCCTCTCAAGTTTAACGCTTCCTCTTACCGCAGACCTTTAATCTCTAGCTAATCTCCTGTGTCAATTAAGTAGCTGGATTTAAAGAAAAAGTTGAAAATTGGTTCTTCGGGAGGGGAAGCAGCTGACGACCTCCCTTACCATAGGCAGTAAACCTTTCGGGGAAGAAGTCAAAGAAAACGGAAGGATTTTTACCTCAGACGGGGAATTGTCTTGTCAGGACGAGAGAGTGGTTCCTTAGTCAAGCGAGCATGGGTCCCACACGGCATTTGACCTACGAGAGAAGAGCGTAAGGCATGGGTAAGTATAAAAGGAAACTGAAGAGGTTTATGAGTTTACAGTAACGAGCTTCACCAAAGATAAATTGTCATTTTCTCTCTCACATCATCATATGATTTGTGTTATGTCACTTTAGGACATTTTCAGGTTTTCACACCGGCAACTGCAGCAAGTTGCGCGCACAAGGTATTGCCAGCCGAAACCTGAAATACAAAAGGCTCCTCAGGATCTACTACCTAAAAGGAGCATTGAAAACAATTTGCTTCTGGCAAGCTAACAGTGGACCTATCAGAACGGAAGGACTGCATCCAAGGCAGCTCTGGTACCGAGACGACCAGATCGACGCCCGGCTCCACTCCAGAAGCAATGCAAGGATGCGGGTAAGAAACAGAGGTCACGCTCAAGTCTTCCCAGATGCTGCCTCGTCCCGTGCCTGCCATAATCCCTACAGAACCCTAGGGGTAGACTTGGACAGTACACAAGGTAGGGTGAAAATGAAACAAGTCGTATAACTTGATGTCAGCCTTACCAATTTGCAGCACGGCTACCTCGAGTGACGAAAATCGTGGTCTTTTAGTGGAAGGCTCTAAAGAAGTGGACCCAGGCTTAAAAGAAAACAACAAAAAAGCACCAGCGTGAGTGTAACCTGAATGTGAATCCCAGCAAACACACTTCCTGAGGCTTAGTCAGCTCTACTATGACTTGGGGACCATGACTTGCTGGTTCAGATTGCAGAAGGCGGCAAATCTTGGCAGGACCTTTGACAGGTACGCTTTAAATTTTGAATACAGGCTCTCATATGTGCAGCAATTAAAAGAATACAGTCTTGTCACTGAGTTATCACTCAGTCGGCTTCTAAACATTCCAAAGGGTGATAGTTCGGCCCTTGAGAAATATATTTTGTACAAATAAGAGTTAACGACTCTCTCAGGAACGAAGAACTAGAGCCCGACAGTCTCTTAGCCCTCTAATCCCATGGGGCAATAAGAAAAACTGCACTACACCTTTGAACCAAACTAGGCAGTCAAGGTGGCTCATTTTTACAGAGCCAAAGTCCTACAGGAACGCTCTCCTGGACTGGTGGATAATGAGCAGAAAGTGGTTTATCCAGAGCAAGTATGCAGTTTTTCTTGTCAGGTAGTGTATATTGATTCCTTAACCACAAGCTTGAGAAAGAGAATAACAGTTTGCAAACACACTAAAACTATAAACTTGAACCATTCTCAAGTATCTGGAAGACAACAAACAGTTTGCTCCTCCCGCAGCTGCCAGTGCCGGAGCAGAGGACGCAGGCTTGAGTAAGGCAAACCCAGCCCACATTAGAGCTGCCTGCTAGAAATGCAAAAGAACCACCTACTGCTGTACAGGCTCAGAGCAGGCTCAACCTCAAGATGCAGTAGGGAGAGCCGCTTGCTCTCGCACCTTGCACAGACCCTAACATTTCAAAGCCCTCGCTAACCTCTTCCGCAGACTCTGTGCCGGCAGCATCTTCGCTGACGGAAGCCGCCGGGCGTTTGGTTGCCTTGGTCGGCAACTGCAGCACTGCAGAAACTTTCTCTTTCTGCTCAGAGATGGAATAATCTAAAACACAAAGACAGGCCGTATAAGAACAGGCTAGAAAACCAACAGAGGTACATTGCGAATACAGACAGGAGGGAGCACACAGCTTGGATTTAAGATACTCTTTCTGCTGACAGGCGCGGGCTCAGCGCCAGAGACCTGGGCTATCTCCTGCTGGCAGTAAAAGTATTGGGCCCTGCCACAGTCACCGCAGAGAACGTCCGTCATCTATAGGGCTAAGCCCTACCGGACACCCTCAAGCCATTGGCTATAGGCATAGAGAGCCACAAGGCAAGAAGCCAACAGCTTGAAAAGCCACCGTTTCAGGAACAATGCCAGAGCACAAAAGCCAGACTTTTCCAAGGGACACGAAACCTCAGAAAAATCGGGCATATTCAGTACTTGTGTAATGTGCGATACCTGATTTTTGCTTTTTCGGCGGAGTCTCGTCATCATCATCATCCACAACTATGCAAACGCTGAGGAAAGAACACACACAACAGTGTTTTGCAGCCCTAGGGAAGCTCCCAGCAGGCTGACTTCCCTTCACAGGGCCCAAACTTCCCAAGTTACTTTTCCTATCCCAAAGGTCTCCCCCTCCAAGCGCCCCTGGGATCATCTCAGGCACATACACCTAACTGCAGCCCTCCTCAACACCCCCCAACCTCTCCCAGCCAACGACCGCTCGCAGAGAGCTAATGATCCCGCTGCAGCACATTAGGCCTCTTTGGCTCATTCCGTTAATGCTTCCCAACATTTTACCTTTCTTCCTATCGCCAACAAATTAAGTTCGTTTCGGAAATCCCTACACTGAGTTGCAAAGCAAAGTCTAAGGAGGACAGGACATAAAAGGTGGGAAAGCAACTCGGGCATACACCCACTTCAATCACTTTGTCCTTTGGGAATGGAGCACACAGGTTGGTCCGAGGTGGGTTTTTTCCTCTCTTTGCCCCCCCAAATGTCAGGACAGCCGGATCCTTTGAAGAACTCTTTGGTCTTTCTTACACAAAGGAATTTCTCTTGAACTGTTATGCCCCCGACCCCTGCTGATAGCATTGCTTCTGGCCGGGGAGATGGGGGGGGAGTGGGCGCCGGGGCGATGCCCGGGGGCGGCCCTGAGGCGGCGGGGCGGCTCGCTGCCCTGGGGGGCGGCCTCTTGCGCGGCGGCGGGGCCGGGGGCGGCGAGGAGGGCGCTGAGGGCCCCCCGCAGCCATTAGTGGAGGGGAGGCTGAGGGGGGAGAGAGGGGCGGGGCGGGGCGGGGCGGTGGGTGCGCGCGCGCAGGCGCGCCGCCGTCTGTGCTCTGCCTGAGGGAGCCGTTAGCGGCCGCCCGGCCCGCTTCTGCCCCTGCCCTGCGGTGGGGCCGGGCCGGCGCCGTCCCGCCCGGCCCTGCTCTGTCTGGGGGAGGCGCTTGCCCTTCTCCGGAAGCCCCGAGCCGGGCCCCGGCTGGCAGCTGGGCGCCGGGAGGCCGGGGAGTGCCCGGAGGAGGGGAAGAGGCCTTCGGGGAGAGGCCCCCACGGAGGCCGGAGGGGCCCCCCAGAAGCCCTCCAGAGACGGAGGGGCCCCCCAGAAGCCTCCCAGAGAGCGGAGGGGCCCCTCGGAGAGCGGAGAAGCCTTTCGGCGTCCCGCAGGCCTGAGGCGAGCGACAGCGGCCGGCGGCGCGGGCTCTCGCGCGCCCCCTCCTGCCTCCTCTGCCCTCGGTGGGTGAGGGAATGCCAATCCCGGGCTTACCAAGCCCTTTCCTGCGCGCTCGCACGGCGCTTTGCGCCCCTCTGGCGCGGAGCTCCGGTGGCCGCATCCGGCTGCGCCATGGCTGCGGCGCGACTGGAAGGACGCGGACTGCGTTCGGCGTTCCACCATGGTGAGCGGCTGTGACGGAGCGGCGCCCGACCGCCGGCCGCAGGCAGCCCCGCTCGAGCCGCTGCTGCGGGGGCCGGCGAGCGTGTGGTGAGTGCTGAGCTGTGTGCTGGGGGGTTGGCTGGCCCTTGGGGCGCTGCCTTGCTCCTAAGGGGGCTTTGAAATGCGGTGCTCGCCCCTCGTTAACGAGCTGTTTCCTGTGGGGTGGAAATGTGCGGCTGTTGCTGCAGCCCCGTGCTGGAGAGGCTTTTTTTCCAGGTCTGGGAGCGAGAGCGGCGTCCAGGCTGGGCAGGGGAGCCGGGTCTGCTCGTCCTCCAGCTGAGCAGTGGTGGTTTGCAGGTAGCATCCGGTTGCACTTGCTGGAATGCAGAGCAGGAGAGAGTTGTGTCGTGGTTTTCCCCTGCAGATGCGGGACACGGGCGGCAAGGTGGCAGCGTGGGGGGAGTGGGGGTAACTGGGAGCCCCCGTCTGCCTCCCAGCCCCATGGTGGTGTCTTGCTGCTATGCGTGGGTCTG
This sequence comes from Vanellus vanellus, assembly GCF_965231255.1. Lineage (NCBI taxonomy): Eukaryota > Metazoa > Chordata > Aves > Charadriiformes > Charadriidae > Vanellus > Vanellus vanellus. Next base: position 230,689 of record NW_028126911.1, on the reverse strand, counting down.
GGGGTGGCCGGGAAGGGTCTGGCATGCTGGGGCCATCACTGACCCTCATTTTCTCTCCCACCATAGAGCTCCTCGGCGGAGCTCTCAGCCAGCTCTCGGCGGAGCTCCCCCAGCCAGCGCCTTCCCACATCAGCACCCTTTAGGTGCCTGTCCCCCCTCTCCAGGAGATCTTTGCTGGGGCACCTTGGTAGGGTGGGCAACCACTACCATGGGATGGTGGGATGGGGACAGCCACCTCCTTTGTCCCCTGTCCAGCTGGTGCCCTGACCCTCTCACTCTTCCATGCCCCCGCGGCTTCCGGAGCAAGAGGTTGTGAACGTGTTCATCGGGACGCAGGCGGTGGGGGCCATCATCGGGAAGAAGGGGCAGCACATCAAGCAGCTGGTGCGGTTTGCGGGTGCCTCCATCAAGGTGAGGAAGGCGCTGCGGGGCTGGTCCTGCGCTTCGTGCCTCAGTTTCCCCTCTGCACTGCCGAGGTCAGGGAATGGGAGTGTGCGGGGAGCAGTTTTGCTCCCCAACTTATCACAGAACGGTTGAGGTTGGAAGGGACCTTGAAGATCATGGAGTCCCACCCCCCTGCCCTGTTCAGGGACACCTCCCCCCAGCCCAAGTTGCTCCAAGCCCCGTCCAACCTGGCCTTGAACACCTCCAGGGCTAGGGCAGCCACAGCTTCTCTGGGCAAGCTGGGCCAGTGATTCACCACCCTCACAGTGAAAAATTTCTTCCTGTTATCTCCTCTAAATGTCCCCTCTTCCACTTTGAAGGCACTCCGCCTCGTCCTGTCACCCCATGCCCTTGTAAAAAGTCTCTCCCCAGCTCTCCTGTACCCGTTGGCATGGGCCCACCTCTCCCGCCTGTGTTTAGTAGAAGGCCAGGCCTGCAGCACCCTGGTTATGAGCCCGGCTCGGGTGGGAGGGGATGCTCCTGCATGGGGGGATTGCCCTGCGTTGTGGGGGGACATGCCACCGAGGGAAGGTCTTGCTGAAGCGGTGGCTGCACTCACGCTCCTTCTCCCCCATACTTCCCCAGATTGCACCGGCAGAAGGTCCCAAGGGCAGCGAGCGCATGGTCATCATCACAGGGCCGCCCGAGGCTCAGTTCAAGGTGCGCTGGGTGGGGGCTGTGGGTGTGGGGGACCGTAAGGGCCAAGTTGAGAGCGTCCCTGTGGTCAGCACTGTGCTGCCAGCCTGGCTTGGCCTCCCTCAGCGCCAGGGGAGCTCTTTGCTGGGTACCATGATTTTGATGCTGCTGGACGTGAGGACATTGTGAATGGACTCCTCGGTGCGGGCAAAGCCACCCGCATCCCACCTGGGTTCATCTTCCATAACCTTGTCTCCTGTGCACTTGAGCGGGATGGCGCCCCCCCCCCAAAAAATTGAGCCTCTCTCAAGGAGCGATGGAGGAAGCACAAGTTAAAAAAACCCAGAAACCTGAAATTAATTAGGGCTTGTCCGGGGTGAAAAGTTGGGAGCGGCGAGATGCTGGGTGGGGGCTCAGGGGTGGGTGGTGGTGGGAGAAACAGTGCCCTGACCCCCAACTCTTGCTTTTCCCTTCTCCTCCCCAAGACTGCACAGTGCAAGATGAGGGAAATGGTCCAGCAGGTGAAGCAGCAGGAGCAGAAACACGCTCCGGGAGCCCCGGCCTCGCAGCACAGCAAGTGATGCTCCTGTCGTGCCGCCCAGCACCGCCTGATGAATGTAACCCCACTGCCGGACAACCCCCTCCAACCTCCTCCACCACCCCCAGCAGGTCAGGGGAGCAAACCAAAGACCCGCCCAGACACACAGCCCCCCATTCCCGCGGCGCTGCGAGGATGCGCAGCTGAGGGGTACGGGGAGGGCTCTCTCCATCCCACAGCCTCCCCCTTCCTCCTCCGTCGCCTCCCGACGCTGTCCCTTTAGTTGGACTAACAGGGGCAGGTTTTGGTACCTCAGCACCTCACGCTTGTGTTTCCCTTTTAGAGATTTTGTGTGCCTTGTAAAACTGAGAGTTGGAGCATTTTTTCATTAATTTTTTTAATAAAAAAGAATGAGTTGGAAAAAAACATGTCGAGCGAGTGCGAGGCGGGAGAAGGAAAGCAATCCCAGGGGTGCTGACGTGCGGAAAGAAACTCCCCAACTCTGGGCGAGTTACAAAGCAGCGTGTTTATTGCAGCGCTGGGTGCAAGGGGGATGGCTCCCAACTCGCCCAGGGGCTGGTAAAGCAAGCGTTCCTTTCTGATGCAAAGGCGTACGTATTCATTAGTGTAGGCTGGGAATAGGCACCACTCTGGTCATGATCTGTGGGTTGTTGTGGAGGAAGGCTCCCAGTCTTCCTGCCGGTGTACTTTTCCCCTTTGGCTCAAGAGTGCTGCTGTGGCTGAGCTCTGAGCCGCCAGACCGGTTCTCAGCAGATGGTTACTTCGCGCAGACAATAAGGCCCTGAATAGCCCTTCCTGTTCTCTGGGTGGCTCTGGGTGGCTCTGCTCCTCTGCTGCTTCTAAGGTCGGGCTGCCCCAGTGTCATCATTGAGGAGCCTTTTGTCTATCCAGTTCTCACTTGTGGGTGTTCCTGCCCATGTCAGTGCCAGAGCTCTTCCGTAGGCTCCTTCTGCTAGCGGAGAGCCAGGGGCCGTTCCTTCAGGAGAAAGCTTGAGAAATGTTTAAAAAGAGAAAAGGGAAAGGAGGAAAAATAAAGTGGGAAAATGAAAAAGAGAAAAAGAAAAAAAGGGGGGGAAAAAGGGGGAAAAAGCAAAAAAGGTCAAAAGAAAAAAGGGGTAAAAGAGAAAAAAGGGGGAAGCGAAAACATATTAAAAAAGAAAGGTAGAAAGGAAAAAAACCAACCAAACCAAGCAAGGAAAGTGGGAACAGCTGCGGGGCAAGAGGAGGGACAGGAGCTGGGGGGGGGAGGTGGCAGTGCCAGCGCCGACCGCGGGGGCTGTGACACCACGTTTTTGTCCTCTACTGCAAAGTGTTGTGTGAAAAACAACCAACCAAACCCCATCCAAGGACAACATCAAAAACCAAAGAGAAATCTCTGCAGCTCACAGGAGCCTGAGCTTGCTCTCGGTTGCTTTCTTTCCAGTGTCTTGGGGGTGTCACCGCCGAGCTGAGATTGGGGTGTGCTGGTGGTGGGAGTTTGTCCCATGGCTGTGATGGGGGGAGAAGGGGTGGGCGGGGAGTGGGGGATGTGGTGTGGGGTTTTCTTTGGGTGATGGTGTTTTTTTGCCAGGCGTCGCTTTACCCAGTGGCTCAGGGAGGTGTTGGCATCACAAAGCCTGCGCTAAAGCGGGGTGGGGGCCTCGCCGCAGTTGGTTAGCAGAGCCAAAGTGGTTATTAATGGTTCTTAAGGGCGCCCTAATTATGCCCGTGTAACTGGGAAGCTCAGATGCCCCCTAAGCACCCCCCCGGTGCTTCTCTAGCCAGGCGAGTGCTGGGCGTCCCCCCCTGCAGGAGAGGAGCGCACCTCCAGGGCGGGTGGAAGGGCATCACCCAAGAGGGAGAGGACCAAGATGGGGCTTGGGTGTCCTTGGGGTGGCCGTGTGGCGGGGTAGGGCTGCTGGGGGCTGCCGCGATGAGGGACACCCCCACGCCTTTCTCCATGGCTTCCAGAGCTGTGCTCCCTCCCTCCCTCCCACCCATCCAGTGCCACCGGAGAGGTGGTGTCCCCCCTCCCGGGGCGGGCAGGGGCTGCTGCCACCCCACCTAACACCTCAACACACCAAACCAGCTTTCAGCAGTCACAGCCACCCGGGCACTGCCAAGGGGGCAGCAGGGGCTCCCCAAAGGGGGCTTACAGAACACAGAGAGCGTCCGTACACCGCTGACCCCTCTCCAGGGGCGGATTTTCGGGATGCTGCTTGCTCATCTCACCACTGAACGACACCCCGATTGCCCCTGCAGCACTCTGTGACCATCGCTTCGCGGCTTCTGTGCTCCGATGCTCCTCCTGGCTCCAATCCTCTTCCTGGGGGATTGTGAGGGAGCGAAAATCCACATCACTACATCCAACTTTTTTTCAGTTAAATAAAAAAAAAAGAATAAATCACCCTCTCTCATTACCAGGTAGAGGTTCGTTCCCTTAAGGCTCTTTTTATGAAAATAAATATTTAAATTATATAAAGAAATAAATACTTCTCTTTTCACATTAGATAACTCCCTGGAGACAGCAAAAAAAAAAGCACCACCACTGTGCACCAGTGTCCACCAGGGCTTTATACTTTTGTGGCTCTCATGTGCCAGGCCATCGAATCCACACAGTCCAATAAAGTCGGTTGTCCCTCTCCTCCTCCTGGCTGGAGGCAGGGCACCTCTACTGTTGACCGTAGTACCTACGATTATCAGATTGGTTCCTACCTGGTCCGTAGGATCGCCTACCGTAGGTTGGAGCAACCTTCTTCGTGTAAGAATCCTTTCTTCTATCGGCTTCATTTTGCAACTCAAGCACCTGTGCCTGTAGGGCTGAGGTAGGTTCTCCATCCCTCTTCTTCATGTCTTCTGCATATTCACAGAGGCAAACCCACAGGATATCTCGCATCGGGTTTGATTTGTCTTGAGTCGGAGGGTGGTTTTTCTCTTGAGTAGGAGGGCGTTTCCTCTTAGCAGCTGCAACATGAGTCTGTACAGGGAAAGCATGGAGTTTTTCCTCCACCTTGGTTAGTTTATCAAACAGTTTATCGGTTTGCTCAACTAATCTCTGGGTCATTTGCTCTATTTTCTCAGTCAGTTTCTCAGTCATTTTCTCGGTGGTCACAGTCAGCTTTTCTATGGCTGCCACAGAGAAGGGACCAGAGAGACTGTCTTCATACTGTCGTACCTTCTTAACCCCTTCATTTACAGTTGGTGTGTCAGTATCGGATCCTCCCCAGACCATTGTTGACAATGGGTGGGAATATGTTGATGGTGCACTTTGTACAAACTTTTTGAGCAGAGATCGTTTGCATGGCATTTCATCAGGGTCTACTATCGCTTGCCCATCACTATAAATCACCTCTCGCACAGGCAGTTCTTTCAGATACAATCCCTCCATCCTTGGACAGGTTTCCCAATTGCCTAGCTTCTCTGCCATCTCAGTCTAGGGTATCTGCCCCGCTATCCCAGCATCGGAGCAACCAGGAGACAAGTGTTTCGCCTTCATGACGACTAAAGTCCTTCCTGATACTTCTCAGATCTTTCACAGAGAAGGATTGAACAACTCCCTCTACATCTGAGTCCTCCTGTGGTGAGGCTGCCCCAGAAGGGGCCTCTCCAGCATCTGCTCTAGAAGGACTCTGGCCTTTGTCTGTTTTCAAAGGTCTCTTTCCCTTCTGTGGTCTTGAAGGACCCTCCCCTGGATCTTGTTCAGAACTCTCCCCCAAGCTATGTGACTTGAGGTGGTCTTTGTGGTAAGGGGCAGGGGAAGGAGTTGACCTCCTCTTCCTGCTCCTGGTTCCCGGGGCGGCTTGTACCGATTTTGATGGAGTTGGAGTAGTTTTGGTACTGGTTGTAGTGGCTGCAGTAGGTTGTGCCGGGAGAGGCGGCGGCGTGGCTTGTGCCGCTGCAGGGGGGGGCGCGGCTTGTGCCGGGACGGGCGGCGGAGGGGCCGGTGTTGTTGCGGTGGGGGGGGCGGCTGCCGGTGGTGCGGGTGCCGGTGCCGGTGCAGGCGGCGGCGGAGGCGCCTGTGCCGTGGCGGTGGGGGGGGCGGCTGCCGGTGGTGTCGGTGCCGTGGGGGAGGCGGTAAGGATTTTTTTTTTTTTTTTTTTTTTTTTTTTCAGAGGGGGTGGGGGCGGGAGGAGGATGTTTGGTTTTTAGACAAAGCCGGCTTTTCTCGAGGTTCAAGGACAGGAACTAGTCCAGTGGTTCTCTAATGCCCAGTAGAGCAGGGATGTAGGATTGCCAGCAGGGGGTGAAACCCCCCATAATAATTAAAGGAGCGTTAAAAAGCGATTTCTTAAGGGCTTTGAGAAGAGCAGTGCCTGTATGAGCCAAGAGAAGGGATCCCGTCTCCTCAAAGAGGCATTTCTCTTTCACGCGCCCTTTCCTCTTTGCTTCCCTGAGTCCCAAACTGGGGTTGGCATCTGCTGCGTCCCCCTGTCCCGGCTGTCCCTCTGTCCCTTCGCTCTCCATCACCGCCCCGACGCGGCTGAAAGATGCGGGTTGCAGGAGAGAAGGGGGGAAAGAGGGGCGGGGGGTGTCCTGGTTCCGGCAGGGATGGGGTTAATTTCCCCGAGGAGCCGGCAGGGACACAGGTATCCCATCCCCTGTGAGCCATGCCCGGGGCTGGGGGGAGCTCGCCGGGGGAGGGGGCGGGAAGTCGCGGCTGGGAGCGGGCTGCGGCGGTGCGGGGCCGGTCGGTGCGCGGAGGCGCTGTCATCGCGTCCGTCTATTCCTTTACCGCTGTTATTGGGATTGTTTGCCCTTCCCGTTGCTCTTCTCTTAAACTGCCTTTATCTCAACCCGCGAGGTTTTTGCCTTTTTCTTCCGATTTTGCCCCCGGCTGCGGGAGTGGAGCGAGCGGCCGCGTGGTTCTTTGTTGCCGGCTGAGGCCAAACCACGACGGGGGAAACACCGGATTTCCAAGAGGTTGTCAGCCCAGGGCTGGGGAAAAAAAAAAAAAAAAAAAAAACCAACAAAAAACCTAGCAAAATTATTATTTTTTTTAAATTTCAAAAATAAAGCACACACAACCCCCAACCCCAGATGACACACACACATCCACACAGAAAAAAACACCTCAGGTTTTCATACCTCAGCACCTTGCGTTTGTGTTTCCCTTCTAGAGATTTTGTGTGCCTTGTAAAACTGATACTTGGAGCTTTTTTTGTTGTTTAATTTGTTAAAAAAAAAAAGACGAGTTGGAAAAAACGATCTCGACCGAGTGTGAAGCAGGAGAAGGAAACCACTCCCACGGGTGCCAATGCTCTTCCGTAGTCTCCTTTGGCTAGCTGAGAGCCAGGGGCTGTTCCTTTGGAGAAAGCTTGAGAAATGTTAAAAAGGAGAAAAAAAAAGGGGAAAAAAGTGGTGGAAAGAAAAAGGGGGAAAAGAAAAAAAAGCAAAAGAAAAAAGGAGAAAAGAAAAAAAAAAAAGAGAAAGAGAAAAAAGGGGGGGAAGAAAGGCGGAAAAAAAAGGGAAAAAGAACCCCAACTCAAATATAAAAAAAGGTTGTAAGAAAAAAAAAAAAACAAACAAACAAACACAAAACAAAACCAAGCAAGGAAAGTGGTGAAAGCCGCTGGGAAGAGGAGGGACGAGGGACGGGAGCGAAGGGGGGGGGGGGTGAGGTGGCGGTGCCAGTGTGGCCCCAGGGGCTGTGACACCATATTTTTGTCCTCTACTGCAAAGTGTTCCGTGAAAAAAAAACAACCAAACCCCACCCAACGACAACATCATCACAAGAAAAAGAGAAATCTCTGCAGCTCACACGAGCCTGAGCTTGCTCTCCGTTGCTCTCTTTCCAGTGTCTCGGGGGGGTCATGGCCGAGCTGAGATTGGGGGGTGGTGGTGGTGGGAGTTTGCCCCATGGCTGTGATGGGGGGAGAAGGGGTGGGTGGGGAGTGGGGGCTGTGCTGTGGGGTTTTTTTGGGGTGGTGGTGGTTTTTTGCCAGGCGCAGCTTTACCCAGTGGCTCGGGGAGGTGTTGGCATCAGGAAGCCTGTGCTAAAGCGGGGTGGGGGCCTCGCCGCAGTTGGTTAGCAGAGCCAAAGTGGTTACTAATGGTTATTAATGGTGCACTAATTACGCCCGTGTAACTGGGAAGCTCAGATGCCCCCAGTCACCCACCCCCATCCCCCCCCCCCGGGTGCTTCTCTAGCCAGGCGAGCGCTGGGCGTCCCCCCCGCAGGAGAGGAGCGCACCTCCGGGGTGGGTGGAAGGGCGTCACCCAACGGGGAGAAGACCAAGATGGGGCTTGGGTGTCCCTTGGGGTGGCCGGGTGGCGGGGTAGGGCTGCTGGGGGCTGCCACGATGAGGGACACCCCCACGCCTTTCTCCATGGCTCCCAGAGCTCTGCTCCCTCCCTCCCTCCCACCCATCCAGTGCCACCGGAGAGGTGGTGTCCCCCCTCCCGGGGTGGGCAGGGGCTGTGCCACCCCATCTAACACCTCAACGCACCAAACCAGCTTTCAGCAGTCACAGCCACCCGGGCGCTGCCAAGGGGGCAGCAGGGGCTCCCCAAAGGGGGTTTACAGAACACAGAGAGTGTCCGTACACCACTAACCCCTCTCCAGGGGCGGATTTTCGGGATGCTGCTTGCTCATCTCACCGCTGAACAACTCCCCGATTGCCCCTTCAGCACATTGTGACCATCGCTTCGTGGCTTTTGTGCTCCGATGCTCCTCCTGGCTCCAATCCTCTTCCTGGGGGATTGTGAGGGAGCGAAAAACCACATCGCTACATCCAACTTTTTTTCAGTTAAATAAAAAAAAGAATAAATCACCCTCTCTTATTACCAGGTAGAGTTTTGTTCCCTTAAGGCTCTTTTTATGAAAATAAATATTTAAATTCTATAAAGAAATAAATACTTCTCTTTTCACATTAGATAACTCCCTGGAGACAGCAAAAAACAACCCAACACCACTGTGCACCAGTGTCCACCAGGGCTTTATACTTTTGTGGCTCTCATGTGCCAGGCCATCGAATCCACACAGTCCAATAAAGTCGGTTGTCCCTCTCCTCCTCCTGGCTGGAGGCAGGGCACCTCTACTGTTGACCGTAGTACCTACGATTATCAGATTGGTTCCTACCTGGTCCGTAGGATCGCCTACCGTAGGTCGGAGCAGCCTTCCTCCTGTAAGAATCCTTTCTTCTATCGGCTTCATTTTGCAACTCAAGCACCTGTGCCTGTAGGGCTGAGGTAGGTTCTCCATCCCTCTTCTTCATGTCTTCTGCATATTCACAGAGGCAAACCCACAGGATATCTCGCATCGGCTTTGATTTGTCTTGAGTCGGAGGGTGGTTTTTCTCTTGAGTAGGAGGGCGTTTCCTCTTAGCAGCTGCAACATGAGTCTGTACAGGGAAAGCATGGAGTTTTTCCTCCACCTTGGTTAGTTTATCAAACAGTTTATCGGTTTGCTCAACTAATCTCTGGGTCATTTGCTCTATTTTCTCAGTCAGTTTCTCAGTCATTTTCTCGGTGGTCACAGTCAGCTTTTCTATGGCTGCCACAGAGAAGGGACCAGAGAGACTGTCTTCATACTGTCGTACCTTCTTAACCCCTTCATTTACAGTTGGTGTGTCAGTATCGGATCCTCCCCAGACCATTGTTGACAATGGGTGGGAATATGTTGATGGTGCACTTTGTACAAACTTTTTGAGCAGAGATCGTTTGCATGGCATTTCATCAGGGTCTACTATCGCTTGCCCATCACTATAAATCACCTCTCGCACAGGCAGTTCTTTCAGGTACAATCCCTCCATCCTTGGCCAGGTTTCCCAATCGCCTAGCTTCTCTGCCATCTCAGTCTAGGGTATCTGCCCCGCTATCCCAGCATCGGAGCAACCAGGAGACAAGTGTTTCGCCTTCATGACGACTAAAGTCCTTCCTGATACTTCTCAGATCTTTCACGGAGAAGGATTGAACAACTCCCTCTACATCTGAGTCCTCCTGTGGGGAGGCTGCCCCAGAAGGGGCCTCTCCAGCATCTGCTCTAGAAGGACTCTGGCCTTTGTCTGTTTTCAAAGGTCTCTTTCCCTTCTGTGGTCTTGAAGGACCCTCCCCTGGATCTTGTTCAGAACTCTCCCCCAAGCTATGTGACTTGAGGTGGTCTTTGTGGTAAGGGGCAGGGGAAGGAGTTGACCTCCTCTTCCTGCTCCTGGTTCCCGGGGCGGCTTGTACCGATTTTGATGGAGTTGGAGTAGTTTTGGTACTGGTTGTAGTGGCTGCAGTAGGTTGTGCCGGGAGAGGCGGCGGCGTGGCTTGTGCCGCTGCAGGGGGGGGCGCGGCTTGTGCCGGGACGGGCGGCGGAGGGGCCGGTGTTGTTGCGGTGGGGGGGGCGGCTGCCGGTGGTGCGGGTGCCGGTGCCGGTGCAGGCGGCGGCGGAGGCGCCTGTGCCGTGGCGGTGCGGAAGACGGCTGCCGGTGGCGCCGTTGCTCCGGGGGGGGCAGCTGCCGGTGGCGCCGGTGCCGTGGGGGAGGCGGCTGCCGGTGGTGCCGTTGCTCCGGGGGGGGCAGCTGCGGCCGGGCCGGGCGGGGCCGCGGTTCGCGCCGCTGCAGATCGCCGAGCGGCTGCGCGGGTCTGAGTGGCGGCAGCGCACGGTCCCCTCCAGCTCCCCCTGCACAGATGTTTCACAAGAAACCACCCCTGCACCACATTCAGGAGCATCCACAACAAAACCACGATCTTAACAAGGTACCAGTCCTTATCCTCAGAGCCCAGAAGGTTGCCATGCCCCAGCTCTGATGGGGTCACATCAGCATAATTATCAAAGGGCGAAGTAAACATTCCCCAGGTAGAAGAACCCTTTGATCCCTTTGGTCTCTTTTCTACTGAGCATGAGGCAGATGGGATGGAATACCCTGTTGGTCAGTTTTGGGTCACCTGTCCTGTCGCTCCTCCCCGCAGGTGGGACCCCACTATGCTTTTCCGCTTCCGACCCTCCAACGGGGCAAATAACAAAGCTGGTTGGCCGTGGGGGTTATAGCAATGAGTATAAGCAAGAGCCTCTCTGCATCCCATGCCTGGGCATCAGCTGTAAACATTGCTCTTATCGCTCTGAGAGAGTGAACGCTGACGGCACAATAGGCAGTTAATTTCAGTTGGTAGAAGAGGCCCAGCTAAGAAGCCAAGTTACTGAACAAAATTGGTTCTCTTTTACCTCAAACCAGGACACAGGGAGAGTTTCCTTCCATTAAGGCTCTTTTTATTAAAATAAATATTTATATTATATAAAGAAATAAATACTTCTCTTTTCACATTAGATAACTCCCTGGAGGCAGCAAAACAAGCCAACCCCAAACCAGCCCAAAGGACAGGGGCTTTGGTGAGAAATCAAGAGATGGTAAACGCTTTCTTTCTGTGGTCGTGACAAATCCAGTTTTAGGAATCAAGTAGACGGTAGATATTCCAGAAACAGAGGAAAACTCTCTTTGAGGAGACGGTAGTTCAGCACGTTGTCCTTGGGAAGGTAAGTTGGGCAAACACGACTGTAACCACCACCACGGATGTTTCCCATTTGTCTGTAACGTGGTCGCGTGCGCTGTGAGGCGCGAGCGTGCGGCTCAGCCATGGAAGTTGACGATGTTCCTTCTTCACTCTGCCCTTAACGAGGTCACACCCACCTTTCTGGCTCTTGCTTAAGGTGCGTTAGCTAATTTCAAAGAGAGTTACTGTCTCCAAAATAAGGGGGGGGGGGTGGTGGTGGTGGAGGTGGGGAAATAAACTGTCTTAACCACTACTTCATAATTTGAAGAGGAAAACTTGTGTACCAAAACCCCAGAGTTACTGTCTCCAAAATAAGTGAGGTGGGGGGAATAAACCATCTTAACTTCTTCATAAGCTAAAGAGGAAAACTTGTGTACCAAAACCCCAGAGTTACTGTCTCCAAAATAAGGGAGGTGGGGGGAACAAACCATCTTAACTTCTCCTTCATAAGCTAAAGAGGAAAACTTGTGTACCAAAACCCCAGAGTTACTGTCTCCAAAATAAGGGAGGTGGGGGGAACAAACCATCTTAACTTCTCCTTCATAAGCTAAAGAGGAAAACTTGTGTACCAAAACCCCAGAGTTACTGTCTCCAAAATAAGGGAGGTGGGGGGAATAAACCATCTTAACTTCTACTTCATAACCTAAAGAGGAAAATTCGTCTAAGAAATGTAACTAAAGGTCTAAGAAAACTAACTAAAGGCCTAAGAAAAGTAACTAAGGTCGAAGAAACGTAATCAAAAGAAGAGCTCTAAGAGTCCACGTGTCACAGCAGCTGTTGGTGGATTATCTCCCACACCATCTTCTTCCGGAAGTATGGCATGTGAGTCTGAAAAGAGAAGAGAAAGAAAAGAGAAATTAAATAATGACGTCACGGTAGAAAGAGGTGGCAAACACGCATAAACGCCCAGCGGAGTCCTTAATAGGAAGTTCCCTTTAGGAACTGTCAACCGTTTGGGTACAACACCCCACGCGGTTCCTAAGAGGGTGACACGACAACCCGACAAAACCAGATTGACTTGACTGCGCGACAGCTTACAAGCACGCTAATAAAAGACCCGTCTAAAACGAAATCAAGAAAAAGAAGCGGTGTCTTGACTGGTCAAAGGGTAGAAGCCATTTCTCCAAAAGATACCGAGCCCAGATATGCCAAACCCGCTGGCAGCAGTATCTTGCCCAAGAGGAATCTCACCGGCAGCAGCTCCCAAAGGCGGGGATGGAGAACCACAGCTCTGCCCTGCCCAGGCCACTTGGAAGTTCTGATCCCAGCAACTACGCACCGAAACGGGGTACGAAACCTCAGCCCCTGCCCCGGACACAATGAAGAGCTGCTGCCTAACCTCCCTGGCTCCTGTCCCTGGGCGAGAGGGGCTTGGAGGGGTTTATGACCTTCACTCACCTGGCTAAAGTTGAACGGTTTCTCTCTAGCGATGTAATCTGCGTATTTACACATAAAGACGCCGCAGTCGCTTCCATTCAGCTGCTGAGGGATCTCCTAAGGAATGCAAAGAAGATGGAGGATTTCCCTCTGTCTCAAAAGAAAAGCAACTTGGAAGCAGCGCACATTACCCACACCGACACTGCGCTCACCGCACACTCCTGACCCTACTTGCCTAATCCCCGATACCCACTCCCGCCCACGAGGAACAGACCCAGTTCACTGCTCACCATCCCTCCCCTCTGCCTCCCGGACTCGGACACTACGATCCAAATTTTTGGCAGGCCCAGAAGGCGCAGCAGCCCTCCCCCCTGCGAGGTGTCTCAAGGTTCGCACCGCCTCTTTCTTAAGTGACCTTTCTTAAATCCGGTCTTTAGGGACTGCTTTTTACTATCAACTCCTCGAGGAACATCAGCTCAGCCCTTTCTTTGTCACGTGCCAGGATCTGGGCCCCAAAGAAGCACTTACAGTTCCCATTTCAAACCCAAGGGGTGCTCACGTACACGTGGCTCCATGCTGTGAAGAGTCCACTCTGAAACATCCAGCTCCAGCTGTCTTTTTTCCCAGCTTTCTTTTTGCAGGTATTGGCTGGTTAAAACAAAAGGACAAAAAAAAATCCCTTTTCATCTCTGTAATTTAGGCCAACAACAAAATAAAGCGGCTGAAGGATCACAGGAAGACGGACGGCAGGACGGTAAAATGTCAGAGGATCCTCACCGCAGCTGATTTAAGGCTGATTTTGAGGAAAAATCCCAATCTGAAACTTACAAACACAGGGAGAGGCTGTGAGCTAATGGTCAAGAACGAGGCCAACGACTCCATTGCTTCGGAGAGGTCAAAAAGCCCCAAATCACATGTTATCAGAGCACAAAGAGACAAACCAAGCAAGGAACTGTAATGCCGTAATTCCACCGGGTGCCTTGATCCCACATCCTGGGCTCCGACTAACAAAGTCGGCACACGTGTGCCACGGGGCTATGGCGTATTTGGCTGTGCCTCTCACGGGAAGGTGGCAGAATCCAGGCACCCCAGACCCTGGGTGCAGGGGACACTGTGACAGCAGATAAGCAGTCGATGCCAGACAAGTCGCAGCAAGCAACTCCAAGATTCCTGCTTGGTTATCTACAAGCCACGTGAAAACTGGCAGTCGCCTTACAGGGACTAAATCTAAAACCCCTCTCCTCATTCACACCAGAAAAGCAGTGACGGAGCGGTTACTTACAGCAAAGTCTGACAAATCTTGTCCCCTTTCTGCCCAAGCGAGTCCAAGTACGTGATCGTGTTCTTCCTCAGATCTATGACCTGTTATTAAAAGGTGACCGTTAGGCAAAGCACAACCTTGTGCCGCACACCCCCCAACACCTACATGACTTCTCTTGCCAGTTTTTGCTCCCCGTCCAATTCTAAAGAAAAAGCCCGTGGGACTCACGGCTAGTGTCCAGTGTGCTCGCGAGTTCACAGGCACGAAGAGGATGTCCTGCTTAAAGACATCGACACTCTTGGTCCACCTTCTGACCGACTCGTAGCCCCCAGATGTTAGTTTTGGATAAAAGAAAGTACTAAACGCGTGGACTGCTGGATAGCCTTCCTTCTTCCCTCTTTCCATCACCAGACTCATGTAGAAATTAACGACCTGCACCATAAAGAGGAAACGTGAGGTGTCAAAATAAGACGCTGCCTTCCCCAACGAAAAATACAGCACCACCTCTTTTCTGGCCACCCTTAAGCACGCAGCGCAGAGAACTCCAGCCTCAGCTGGAGGCTTTTGTTCCCAGGATTTCACACGGGGCTACATCGGCAGTTTGATCAAAACACCTGCCACCCACGCCAATAACCCGGACGAACTCCTGGAAGCTGCGTCATACAAGAAGTAACGGAACTTCCAGAAACGCTCGACCCTTCAACACCTCAAATAAGAAGTGTACAGAGATTTCTAGGCTCTGCAGCGGAGGTCGTCAAAGAACGTTGACGCGACTTCTGTACAGGGCGGAGGGGTATTTTTCAATAAAGGCTGAGTGAGACTAGCCCTGTGCTGCAGCTGGTTTTACCTCATCGTTTAGCCAGCAAAGGTTCCTGAGCGTGTGGATGTCTTCGCGAGTGACCTTTAGTTTGAAGGCACTGCTCATGATCTCATCTGGCTCACCTTTGCCAAATGCGGCACTGACCTCTCTCTCCATGGCCTGAAAGGAACAATTCAATGGGGAAGGACTTGTGAAACAGAGCATGGAGCACGCTGACCTGGGGGCAGCTTTCCACTGAAACACGGCCTGTAAATTCAGCTCAGGTGACAGAGCAACTGCCTTCGACGGTTTCCTGCCTCAGTGAGCGATAGCGCTTTTGCCTTGCTTGGTTGGTTTCAGCATCCTAACTTTGAACTTCACAGCCCAGGCTTGCTGCCGTTTCTTTTCACCAAGGACGTGGGGATAAAACCCGTCAACTTAGCAAACACGCTCAAGCAGCTGAAAATGGAACACAACTCTGGCAACCCCCTTTCCCAGGTGCTGCTGCGGCCCTCGCAATACCCAGGTTTAAGCCAACCCCAGCGGGCATCCTCCGTACCGAGGCAGCTAAGTCAGGAGCCTGAAAGAACGTGAAGGTGGGGGACTTCAAAGGGAACGGCAAAGGGGGAAACTGAGGCAGCCGTCCCGCTAACAGAAGGCCCACAAACCCTTAGGGCAGCACAACTGAAGGAGCGCGGGGAGCACACAAAATCCTTCAAAGCAGCTTTAGTGCTGACCCTCGCACTGTGAAGCCACAACCACAGCCACTCGCTAACAGGTTCAATGCAAGTTCTTCAGATTTCAAAGCGCCTTAAGAACCACCGAGAAGAAGAGGACTTCCTTGCAGCTCTGCCACAACCTTCTCTTTTGTCTCACAGACTGTCGCCTACGGTACCTCTGTGAGCGGAGGAAAGCGTTCCGCTGTTTTTCCCAATCTTGGCACTTTCTTTTCCTCCACATCGAGGCTGGCTGACTTTTTGGACGGAACAGGTGTAGGGTGTCCTCGGAATAAGGCATCTTCTAAGATTTCTGTGCCACGCTGCCTCTGTTAGACAAACGGACGTTAAGCTAGCAATCAAGCACAGATTTGTTGAAGTTTCTGACCACAAAGAGCTCTATTTTCCTTGGGAATAACACAAGCTTACCCCTGCGATGGTTTCTTTCACTGCTCCTTCCTCTTCCGCAGAGTTTTCTTCTGGTGTGCAGTACCTGCCAGGAGAGGGAGAGAGAGAAGTGAGCTCTATATCCGTCCTGTCCCATGGAATTCTCAAGAATTCACCCTCTGGACAAGAAAGGCTTTTGCAAGGCCTATTCTGACTAGCCCCGGTTGCACACATCAACATGTGACAATATCGCCTCAACTTCCAGCACCGGTCTTTCTTAGCAGCAAGACTGGGATAGAATGAAGAGCTGGGAGCTTTGGAAGTTTGTTTTTTTTTTCCCATCTACTTGTACAAGACTCCTTTTCCTTCTCTTTATCAGTTGCATTATTTGGAAAACAGGGAAGCAACCAGCACTTCCTCTGTCGAGTGCTTTGTGATCTGCTGCTGATAAACACTGCACGCTGGGTGTTCTACTGCAAGGTATAACAGGAACATCTGCAACTAGACTTGCACCCAAACAGAGTGAGCTTCGGGAAACCAAGACCTGTTTCCATAAAGACCGCAAAGCCGTCGCAACTCACAGTCCTGCCAGCTCAGACAGCCAATACCAATGAGGCCGCTGGCCTCTCAAACCCAACTGCACGCTGCCTTTTTCCCCCTCCTAGGCAAACCCCAGGCATCCTTTGGGACTTACAAAGTCCCCAAAACTGCCTCAAGTCCCACCAGGCTTTACAAGCTCTCTAATCCTTCTGCTTAGGATGCGGGTTTCCAAGTGAAAGAAGTGAAATGTCAGCTCCTTGATGGCTCGGCAGAACGACTCACAAACAAAAACGGATTCTGCACATCCAAGGACAACTTGGGACGGCCACCACTCGCACCCTTACTGGCTTTCTTCCCACAGCAAACACCACACCAGCACAACCCTCTTTGTCACGCAGCACGGCTCTCGCTTGTGTTGGAGATGCAACTGGCTTGCAAGCAATTCCGGAGCCGCAAGCTAGCTACTTCTCTTTCACAGCACTGAGACGATCAAAGACCGTTGGTCATCTTCGAGACTCTACCAGCGGCTGAAAGAGATACACGCGCAGAGCCAAAAGGAACAAGCAGCATCATTAGAAGAGACTCTACCTGATCGTATCACCTCTCTGCGACCGCTGCGGGCAGCAAACATCTATACATTCGACACCTGCACAGAAAAGCAGTAGTAAGAAAACAAGAAGTCGACTTTCAATCACCATCAGATGTACACAGCTCTCCATTTCTGAGTGATAAATAAAAAAAAAGGAAAAACTTTGAAGGATGACGGTATGGTCAGGAAGTTCGAATTCTGGCAAGCACTTTGAACTCGGAACGTCATCTGCGAGTGTGTAAGAAATGCCCTATTCGGATTTGACGTCTACCTACAAAGTGGAACGGATTGGAATCATGGGGATACTCACCGGTCCTGAGTGTTGCACGTGGATAGACGTCTCCTCCGTATTTTGGTTCTTCCCGGTGACTCACAGTCGCCACTGGTTCCTTGGAGGAGGCTTGAACACTTTGGGGCAGGAAACAAACAACAGAGGAGAATCACAATTTTTATACGGGGGGCATTTGTTATCAGTGCGTACCAATTCACGCTGGCTTTTGGGGTTTTTCTTTAAGAAGAACAAAATATTCTTTGCACATCCGACAAATATCTGCATTAACCTGAGGAGGCCACTTTACTCTGTGGGACAAGACAGCGTTCATTTCAACCAGCCCTGACCAATTCTGCTCAATCTATTTGTTAAAGGTTATGCTGACGCTGAGAATGGCAATGTCCACAACATCCATACTGCTGGGACATTTTACTTCAGACCTGCCCTGCTCTGACCTCAGGGACTATATGCTCAGTAGCGGTTGGAGTGCATTAGACACCTTCCCCAGGAACTTCTCTGGTTTAGCTTCCTCTGAAAGGAATCTCTTTCTCAGGCTCCAGATCTGCTCCAAAATATGAGCCAAACCACAATAAGCAACGACTGGCAGATGAGACGCCGACAGCAGAGTCTTGACCTGCTCTCAAATGCAGTGCGCTTAAACTCAGCGCACCCAAAATTACATGAGAAACTCTCTTCTGTATCATTTTCATGGTATGGATTTTCATCTGCAGTGGCGGATTCTGGCGCAGCGCACTCCTTAACTGGTGGCCTCAGTGGTAAGAAGCTGTCTGGAGCAGCTTTGATGCTCTGTTTGCCCTTCCGGCTTGTGCTCAAAACATCAACGGCAAAAGAAACGGTATCAAGAGAACATTCCAATGTGCACCTCCACCACCACCTGCTTTGTCAAGCACGTACACCGATGACGATGGAGACAGACACGAGATGTTTATGACTTTCAGATGAAGACCTGCTGTCTTCAACTGGCTAATGGGGAAGTAGAGAGAAGTAAAAGTGAAAATCACAACAACTGCCTTGAAGATACGCTGTTGATTGTGTCCTCAGCCTCCTCTCAAGTTCAACGCTTCCTCTTACCGCAGACCTTTAATCTCTAGCTAATCTCCTGTGTCAATTAAGTAGCTGGATTTAAAGAAAAAGTTTAATATTGGTTCTTCGGGAGGGGAAGCAGCTGACGACCTCCCTTACCATAGGCAGTAAACCTTTCGGGGAAGAAGTCAAAGAAAACGGAAGGATTTTTACCTCAGACGGGGAATTGTCTTGTCAGGACGAGAGAGTGGTTCCTTAGTCAAGCGAGCATGGGTCCCACACGGCATTTGACCTACGAGAGAAGAGCGTAAGGCATGGGTAAGTATAAAAGGAAACTGAAGAGGTTTATGAGTTTACAGTAACGAGCTTCACCAAAGATAAATTGTCATTTTCTCTCTCACATCATCATATGATTTGTGTTATGTCACTTTAGGACATTTTCAGGTTTTCACACCGGCAACTGCAGCAAGTTGCGCGCACAAGGTATTGCCAGCCGAAACCTGAAATACAAAAGGCTCCTCAGGATCTACTACCTAAAAGGACCATTGAAAACAATTTGCTTCTGGCAAGCTAACAGTGGACCTATCAGAACGGAAGGACTGCATCCAAGGCAGCTCTTGTACCGAGACGACCAGATCGACGCCCGGCTCCACTCCAGAAGCAATGCGAGGATGCGGGTAAGAAACAGAGGTCACGCTCAAGTATTCCCAGATGCTGCCTCGTCCCGTGCCTGCCATAATCCCTACAGAACCCTAGGGGTAGACTTGGACAGTACACAAGGTAGGGTGAAAATGAAACAAGTCGTATAACTTGATGTCAGCCTTACCAATTTGCAGCACGGCTACCTCGAGTGACGAAAATCGTGGTCTTTTAGTGGAAGGCTCTAAAGAAGTGGACCCAGGCTTAAAAGAAAACAACAAAAAAGCACCAGCGTGAGTGTAACCTGAATGTGAATCCCAGCAAACACACTTCCTGAGGCTTAGTCAGCTCTACTATGACTTGGGGACCATGACTTGCTGGTTCAGATTGCAGAAGGCGACAAATCTTGGCAGGACCTTTGACAGGTACGCTTTAAATTTTGAATACAGGCTCTCATATGTGCAGCAATTAAAAGAATACAGTCTTGTCACTGAGTTATCACTCAGTCGGCTTCTAAACATTCCAAAGGGTGATAGTTCGGCCCTTGAGAAATATATTGTGTACAAATAAGAGTTAACGACTCTCTCAGGAACGAAGAACTAGAGCCCGACAGTCTCTTAGCCCTCTAATCCCATGGGGCAATAAGAAAAACTGCACTACACCTTTGAACCAAACTAGGCAGTCAAGGTGGCTCATTTTTACAGAGCCAAAGTCCTACAGGAACGCTCTCCTGGACTGGTGGATAATGAGCAGAAAGTGGTTTATCCAGAGCAAGTATGCAGTTTTTCTTGTCAGGTAGTGTATATTGATTCCTTAACCACAAGCTTGAGAAAGAGAATAACAGTTTGCAAACACACTAAAACTATAAACTTGAACCATTCTCAAGTATCTGGAAGACAACAAACAGTTTGCTCCTCCCGCAGCTGCCAGTGCCGGAGCAGAGGACGCAGGCTTGAGTAAGGCAAACCCAGCCCACATTAGAGCTGCCTGCTAGAAATGCAAAAGAACCACCTACTGCTGTACAGGCTCAGAGCAGGCTCAACCTCAAGATGCAGTAGGGAGAGCCGCTTGCTCTCGCACCTTGCACAGACCCTAACATTTCAAAGCCCTCGCTAACCTCTTCCGCAGACTCTGTGCCGGCAGCATCTTCGCTGACGGAAGCCGCCGGGCGTTTGGTTGCCTTGGTCGGCAACTGCAGCACTGCAGAAACTTCAACTTTCTCTTTCTGCTCAGAGATGGAAGAATCTAAAAAACAAAGACAGGCCGTATAAGAACAGGATAGAAAACCAACAGAGGTACATTGCGAATACAGACAGGAGGGAGCACACAGCTTGGATTTAAGATACTCTTTCTGCTGACAGGCGCGGGCTCAGCGCCAGAGACCTGGGCTATCTCCTGCTGGCAGTAAAAGTATTGGGCCCTGCCACAGTCACCGCAGAGAACGTCCGTCATCTATAGGGCTAAGCCCTACCGGACACCCTCAAGCCATTGGCTATAGGCATAGAGAGCCACAAGGCAAGAAGCCAACGGCTTGAAAAGCCACCGTTTCAGGAACAATGCCAGAGCACAAAAGCCAGACTTTTCCAAGGGACACGAAACCTCAGAAAAATCGGGCATATTCAGTACTTGTGTAATGTGCGATACCTGATTTTTGCTTTTTCGGCGGAGTCTCGTCATCATCATCATCCACAACTATGCAAACGCTGAGGAAAGAACACACACAACAGTGTTTTGCAGCCCTAGGGAAGCTCCCAGCAGGCTGACTTCCCTTCACAGGGCCCAAACTTCCCAAGTTACTTTTCCTATCCCAAAGGTCTCCCCCTCCAAGCGCCCCCGGGATCATCTCAGGCACATACACCTAACTGCAGCCCTCCTCAACACCCCCCAACCTCTCCCAGCCAACGACCGCTCGCAGAGAGCTAATGATCCCGCTGCAGCACATTAGGCCTCTTTGGCTCATTCCGTTAATGCTTCCCAACATTTTACCTTTCTTCCTATCGCCAACAAATTAAGTTCGTTTCGGAAATCCCTACACTGAGTTGCAAAGCAAAGTCTAAGGAGGACAGGACATAAAAGGTGGGAAAGCAACTCGGGCATACACCCACTTCAATCACTTTGTCCTTTGGGAATGGAGCACACAGGTTGGTCCCAGGTGGGTTTTTTCCTCTCTTTGCCCCCCCAAATGTCAGGACAGCCGGATCCTTTGAAGAACTCTTTGGTCTTTCTTACACAAAGGAATTTCTCTTGAACTGTTATGCCCCCGACCCCTGCTGATAGCATTGCTTCTGGCCGGGGAGATGGGGGGGGAGTGGGCGCCGGGGCGATGCCCGGGGGCGGCCCTGAGGCGGCGGGGCGGCTCGCTGCCCTGGGGGGCGGCCTCTTGCGCGGCGGCGGGGCCGGGGGCGGCGAGGAGGGCGCCGAGGGCCCCCCGCAGCCATTACTGGAGGGGAGGCTGAGGGGGGAGAGAGGGGCGGGGCGGTGGGTGCGCGCGCGCAGGCGCGCCGCCGTCTGTGCTCTGCCTGAGGGAGCCGTTAGCGGCCGCCCGGCCCGCTTCTGCCCCTGCCCTGCGGTGGGGCCGGGCCGGCGCCGTCCCGCCTGGCCCTGCTCTGTCTGGGGGAGGCGCTTGCCCTTCTCCGGAAGCCCCGAGCCGGGCTCCGGCTGGCAGCTGGGCGCCGGGAGGCCGGGGAGTGCCCGGAGGAGGGGAAGAGGCCTTCGGGGAGAGGCCCCCACGGAGGCCGGAGGGGCCCCCCAGAAGCCCTCCAGAGACGGAGGGGCCCCCCAGAAGCCTCCCAGAGAGCGGAGGGGCCCCTCGGAGAGCGGAGAAGCCTTTCGGCGTCCCGCAGGCCTGAGGCGAGCGACAGCGGCCGGCGGCGCGGGCTCTCGCGCGCCCCCTCCTGCCTCCTCTGCCCTCGGTGGGTGAGGGAATGCCAGTCCCGGGCTTACCGAGCCCTTTCCTCCGCGCTCGCACGGCGCTTTGCGCCCCTCTGGCGGGGAGCTGCGCTCGCTGCACCCGGCTGCGCCATGGCTGCGGTGCGACTGGAAGGACGCGGACTGCGTTCGGCGTTCCACCATGGTGAGCGGCTGTGACGGAGCGGCGCCCGACCGCCGGCCGCAGGCAGCCCCGCTCGAGCCGCTGCTGCGGGGGCCGGCGAGCGTGTGGTGAGCGCTGAGCTGTGTGCGGGGGGTTGGGCTGGCTCTTGGGGCGCTGCCTTGCTCCTAAGGGGGCTTTGAAATGCGGTGCTCGCCCCTCGTTAACGAGCTGTTTCCTGTGGGGTGGAAATGTGCGGCTGTTGCTGCAGCCCCGTCCTGGAGAGGCTTTTTTTCCAGGGCTGGGAGCGAGAGCGGCGTCCAGGCTGGGCAGGGGAGCCGGGTCTGCTCGTCCTCCAGCTGAGCAGTGGTGGTTTGCAGGTAGCATCCGGTTGCACTTGCTGGAATGCAGAGCAGGAGAGAGTTGTGTCGTGGTTTTCCCCTGCAGATGCGGGACACGGGCGGCAAGGTGGCAGCGTGGGGGGAGTGGGGGTAACTGGGAGCCCCCGTCTGCCTCCCAGCCCCATGGCGCTGGATGCAGCTCCGATGCACCCACGCTCTGTGAGGGGGGGTTTGAGGGCCTGAAGGGTTGTCCCCGTGTCCCTGCCGGGCTTATGGTGGTATCTTGCTGCTGTGCGTGGGTCTGGGGGTGGCCGGGAAGGGTCTGGCATGCTGGGGCCATCACTGACCCTCATTTTCTCTCCCACCATAGAGCTCCTCGGCATAGCTCTCAGCCAGCTCTCGGCGGAGCTCCCCCAGCCAGCGCCTTCCCACATCAGCACCCTTTAGGTGCCTGGCCCCCCTCTCCAGGAGATCTTTGCTGGGGCACCTTGGGAGAGTGGGCAACCACTACCATGGGATGGTGGGATGGGGACAGCCACCTCCTTTGTCCCCTGTCCAGCTGGTGCCCTGACCCTCTCACTCTTCCATGCCCCCGCAGCTTCCGGAGCAAGAGGTTGTGAACGTGTTCATCGGGACGCAGGCGGTGGGGGCCATCATCGGGAAGAAGGGGCAGCACATCAAGCAGCTGGTGCGGTTTGCGGGTGCCTCCATCAAGGTGAGGAAGGCGCTGCGGGGCTGGTCCTGCGCTTCGTGCCTCAGTTTCCCCTCTGCACTGCCGAGGTCAGGGAATGGGAGTGTGCGGGGAGCAGTTTTGCTCCCCAACTTATCACAGAACGGTTGAGGTTGGAAGGGACCTTGAAGATCATGGAGTCCCACCCCCCTGCCCTGTTCAGGGACACCTCCCCCCAGCCCAAGTTGCTCCAAGCCCCGTCCAACCTGGCCTTGAACACCTCCAGGGCTAGGGCAGCCACAGCTTCTCTGGGCAAGCTGGGCCAGTGATTCACCACCCTCACAGTGAAAAATTTCTTCCTGTTATCTCCTCTAAATGTCCCCTCTTCCACTTTGAAGGCACTCCGCCTCGTCCTGTCACCCCATGCCCTTGTAAAAAGTCTCTCCCCAGCTCTCCTGTACCCGTTGGCATGGGCCCACCTCTCCCGCCTGTGTTTAGTAGAAGGCCAGATGCTCGGTGGGGGCTCAGGGGTGGGTGGTGGTGGGAGAAACAGTGCCCTGACCCCCAACTCTTGCTTTTCCCTTCTCCTCCCCAAGACTGCACAGTGCAAGATGAGGGAAATGGTCCAGCAGGTGAAGCAGCAGGAGCAGAAACACGCTCCGGGAGCCCCGGCCTCGCAGCACAGCAAGTGATGCTCCTGTCGTGCCGCCCAGCACCGCCTGATGAATGTAACCCCACTGCCGGACAACCCCCTCCAACCTCCTCCACCACCCCCAGCAGGTCAGGGGAGCAAACCAAAGACCCGCCCAGACACACAGCCCCCCATTCCCGCGGCGCTGCGAGGATGCGCAGCTGAGGGGTACGGGGAGGGCTCTCTCCATCCCACAGCCTCCCCCTTCCTCCTCCGTCGCCTCCCGACGCTGTCCCTTTAGTTGGACTAACAGGGGCAGGTTTTGGTACCTCAGCACCTCACGCTTGTGTTTCCCTTTTAGAGATTTTGTGTGCCTTGTAAAACTGAGAGTTGGAGCATTTTTTCATTAATTTTTTTAATAAAAAAGAATGAGTTGGAAAAAACCATGTCGAGCGAGTGCGAGGCGGGAGAAGGAAAGCAATCCCAGGGGTGCTGACGTGCGGAAAGAAACTCCCCAACTCAGGGCGAGTTACAAAGCAGCATGTTTATTGCAGCGCTGGGTGCAAGGGGGATGGCTCCCAACTCGCCCAGGGGCTGGTAAAGCAAGCGTTCCTTTCTGATGCAAAGGCGTACGTATTCATTAGTGTAGGCTGGGAATAGGCACCACTCTGGTCATGATCTGTGGGTTGTTGTGGAGGAAGGCTCCCAGTCTTCCTGCCGGTGTACTTTTCCCCTTTGGCTCAAGAGTGCTGCTGTGGCTGAGCTCTGAGCCGCCAGACCGGTTCTCAGCAGATGGTTACTTCGCGCAGACAATAAGGCCCTGAATAGCCCTTCCTGTTCTCTGGATGGCTCTGGGTGGCTCTGCTCCTCTGCTGCTTCTAAGGTCGGGCTGCCCCAGTGTCATCATTGAGGAGCCTTTTGTCTATCCAGTTCTCACTTGTGGGTGTTCCTGCCCATGTCAGTGCCAGAGCTCTTCCGTAGGCTCCTTCTGCTAGCGGAGAGCCAGGGGCCGTTCCTTCAGGAGAAAGCTTGAGAAATGTTTAAAAAGAGAAAAGGGAAAGGAGGAAAAATAAAGTGGGAAAATGAAAAAGAGAAAAAGAAAAAAAGGGGGGGAAAAAGGGGGAAAAAGCAAAAAAGGTCAAAAGAAAAAAGGGGTAAAAGAGAAAAAAGGGGGAAGCGAAAACATATTAAAAAAGAAAGGTAGAAAGGAAAAAAACCAACCAAACCAAGCAAGGAAAGTGGGAACAGCTGCGGGGCAAGAGGAGGGACAGGAGCTGGGGGGGGGAGGTGGCAGTGCCAGCGCCGACCGCGGGGGCTGTGACACCACGTTTTTGTCCTCTACTGCAAAGTGTTGTGTGAAAAACAACCAACCAAACCCCATCCAAGGACAACATCAAAAACCAAAGAGAAATCTCTGCAGCTCACAGGAGCCTGAGCTTGCTCTCGGTTGCTTTCTTTCCAGTGTCTTGGGGGTGTCACGGCCGAGCTGAGATTGGGGTGTGGTGGTGGTGGGAGTTTGTCCCATGGCTGTGATGGGGGGAGAAGGGGTGGGCGGGGAGTGGGGGATGTGGTGTGGGGTTTTCTTTGGGTGATGGTGTTTTTTTGCCAGGCGTCGCTTTACCCAGTGGCTCAGGGAGGTGTTGGCATCACAAAGCCTGCGCTAAAGCGGGGTGGGGGCCTTGCCGCAGTTGGTTAGCAGAGCCAAAGTGGTTATTAATGGTTCTTAAGGGCGCCCTAATTATGCCCGTGTAACTGGGAAGCTCAGATGCCCCCTAAGCACCCCCCCGGTGCTTCTCTAGCCAGGCGAGTGCTGGGCGTCCCCCCCTGCAGGAGAGGAGCGCACCTCCAGGGCGGGTGGAAGGGCATCACCCAAGAGGGAGAGGACCAAGATGGGGCTTGGGTGTCCTTGGGGTGGCCGTGTGGCGGGGTAGGGCTGCTGGGGGCTGCCACGATGAGGGACACCCCCACGCCTTTCTCCATGGCTTCCAGAGCTGTGCTCCCTCCCTCCCTCCCACCCATCCAGTGCCACCGGAGAGGTGGTGTCCCCCCTCCCGGGGCGGGCAGGGGCTGCTGCCACCCCACCTAACACCTCAACGCACCAAACCAGCTTTCAGCAGTCACAGCCACCCGGGTACTGCCAAGGGGGCAGCAGGGGCTCCCCAAAGGGGGCTTACAGAACACAGAGAGCGTCCGTACACCGCTGACCCCTCTCCAGGGGCGGATTTTCGGGATGCTGCTTGCTCATCTCACCACTGAACGACACCTCGATTGCCCCTGCAGCACTGTGTGACCATCGCTTCGCGGCTTCTGTGCTCCGATGCTCCTCCTGGCTCCAATCCTCTTCCTGGGGGATTGTGAGGGAGCGAAAATCCACATCGCTACATCCAACTTTTTTTCAGTTAAATAAAAAAAAAAGAATAAATCACCCTCTTTCATTACCAGGTAGAGGTTCGTTCCCTTAAGGCTCTTTTTATGAAAATAAATATTTAAATTCTATAAAGAAATAAATACTTCTCTTTTCACATTAGATAACTCCCTGGAGACAGCAAAAAAAAAAGCACCACCACTGTGCACCAGTGTCCACCAGGGCTTTATACTTTTGTGGCTCTCATGTGCCAGGCCATCGAATCCACACAGTCCAATAAAGTCGGTTGTCCCTCTCCTCCTCCTGGCTGGAGGCAGGGCACCTCTACTGTTGACCGTAGTACCTACGATTATCAGATTGGTTCCTACCTGGTCCGTAGGATCGCCTACCGTAGGTCGGAGCAACCTTCTTCCTGTAAGAATCCTTTCTTCTATCGGCTTCATTTTGCAACTCAAGCACCTGTGCCTGTAGGGCTGAGGTAGGTTCTCCATCCCTCTTCTTCATGTCTTCTGCATATTCACAGAGGCAAACCCACAGGATATCTCGCATCAGCTTTGATTTGTCTTGAGTCGGAGGGTGGTTTTTCTCTTGAGTAGGAGGGCGTTTCCTCTTAGCAGCTGCAACATGAGTCTGTACAGGGAAAGCATGGAGTTTTTCCTCCACCTTGGTTAGTTTATCAAACAGTTTATCGGTTTGCTCAACTAATCTCTGGGTCATTTGCTCTATTTTCTCAGTCAGTTTCTCAGTCATTTTCTCGGTGGTCACAGTCAGCTTTTCTATGGCTGCCACAGAGAAGGGACCAGAGAGACTGTCTTCATACTGTCGTACCTTCTTAACCCCTTCATTTACAGTTGGTGTGTCAGTATCGGATCCTCCCCAGACCATTGTTGACAATGGGTGGGAATATGTTGATGGTGCACTTTGTACAAACTTTTTGAGCAGAGATCGTTTGCATGGCATTTCATCAGGGTCTACTATCGCTTGCCCATCACTATAAATCACCTCTCGCACAGGCAGTTCTTTCAGGTACAATCCCTCCATCCTTGGCCAGGTTTCCCAATCGCCTAGCTTCTCTGCCATCTCAGTCTAGGGTATCTGCCCCGCTATCCCAGCATCGGAGCAACCAGGAGACAAGTGTTTCGCCTTCATGACGACTAAAGTCCTTCCTGATACTTCTCAGATCTTTCACGGAGAAGGATTGAACAACTCCCTCTACATCTGAGTCCTCCTGTGGGGAGGCTGCCCCAGAAGGGGCCTCTCCAGCATCTGCTCTAGAAGGACTCTGGCCTTTGTCTGTTTTCAAAGGTCTCTTTCCCTTCTGTGGTCTTGAAGGACCCTCCCCTGGATCTTGTTCAGAACTCTCCCCCAAGCTATGTGACTTGAGGTGGTCTTTGTGGTAAGGGGCAGGGGAAGGAGTTGACCTCCTCTTCCTGCTCCTGGTTCCCGGGGCGGCTTGTACCGATTTTGATGGAGTTGGAGTAGTTTTGGTACTGGTTGTAGTGGCTGCAGTAGGTTGTGCCGGGAGAGGCGGCGGCGTGGCTTGTGCCGCTGCAGGGGGGGGCGCGGCTTGTGCCGGGACGGGCGGCGGAGGGGCCGGTGTTGTTGCGGTGGGGGGGGCGGCTGCCGGTGGTGCGGGTGCCGGTGCCGGTGCAGGCGGCGGCGGAGGCGCCTGTGCCGTGGCGGTGGGGGGGGCGGCTGCCGGTGGCGCCGTTGCTCCGGGGGGGGCAGCTGCCGGTGGCGCCGGTGCCGTGGGGGAGGCGGCTGCCGGTGGTGCCGTTGCTCCGGGGGGGACAGCTGCGGCCGGGCCGGGCGGGGCCGCGGTTCGCGCCGCTGCAGATCGCCGAGCGGCTGCGCGGGTCTGAGTGGCGGCAGCGCACGGTCCCCTCCAGCTCCCCCTGCACAGATGTTTCACAAGAAACCACCCCTGCACCACATTCAGGAGCATCAACAACAAAATCACGATCTTAACAAGGTACCAGTCCTTATCCTCAGAGCCCAGAAGGTTGCCATGCCCCAGCTCTGATGGGGTCACATCAGCATAATTATCAAAGGGCGAAGTAAACATTCCCCAGGTAGAAGAACCCTTTGATCCCTTTGGTCTCTTTTCTACTGAGCATGAGGCAGATGGGATGGAATACCCTGTTGGTCAGTTTTGGGTCACCTGTCCTGTCGCTCCTCCCCGCAGGTGGGACCCCACTATGCTTTTCCGCTTCCGACCCTCCAACGGGGCAAATCACAAAGCTGGTTGGCCGTGGGGGTTATAGCAATAAGTATAAGCAAGAGCCTCTCTGCATCCCATGCCTGGGCATCAGCTGTAACCATTGCTCTTATCGCTCTGAGAGAGTGAACGCTGACGGCACAATAGGCAGTTAATTTCAGTTGGTAGAAGAGGCCCAGCTAAGAAGCCAAGTTACTGAACAAAATTGGTTCTCTTTTACCTCAAACCAGGACACAGGGAGAGTTTCCTTCCATTAAGGCTCTTTTTATTAAAATAAATATTTATATTATATAAAGAAATAAATACTTCTCTTTTCACATTAGATAACTCCCTGGAGGCAGCAAAACAAGCCAACCCCAAACCAGCCCAAAGGACAGGGGCTTTGGTGAGAAATCAAGAGATGGTAAACGCTTTCTTTCTGTGGTCGTGACAAATCCAGTTTTAGGAATCAAGTAGACGGTAGATATTCCAGAAACAGAGGAAAACTCTCTTTGAGGAGACGGTAGTTCAGCACGTTGTCCTTGGGAAGGTAAGTTGGGCAAACACGACTGTAACCACCACCACGGATGTTTCCCATTTGTCTGTAACGTGGTCGCGTGCGCTGTGAGGCGCGAGCGTGCGGCTCAGCCATGGAAGTTGACGATGTTCCTTCTTCACTCTGCCCTTAACGAGGTCACACCCACCTTTCTGGCTCTTGCTTAAGGTGCGTTAGCTAATTTCAAAGAGAGTTACTGTCTCCAAAATAAGGGGGGGGGGGTGGGGTGGTGGTGGAGGTGGGGAAATAAACTGTCTTAACCACTACTTCATAACTTGAAGAGGAAAACTTGTGTACCAAAGCCCCAGAGTTACTGTCTCCAAAATAAGGGAGGTGGGGGGAACAAACCATCTTAACTTCTACTTCATAAGCTAAAGAGGAAAACTTGTGTACCAAAACCCCAGAGTTACTGTCTCCAAAATAAGGGAGGTGGGGGGAATAAACCATCTTAACTTCTACTTCATAACCTAAAGAGGAAAATTCGTCTAAGAAATGTAACTAAAGGTCTAAGAAAACTAACTAAAGGCCTAAGAAAAGTAACTAAGGTCGAAGAAACGTAATCAAAAGAAGAGCTCTAAGAGTCCACGTGTCACAGCAGCTGTTGGTGGATTATCTCCCACACCATCTTCTTCCGGAAGTATGGCATGTGAGTCTGAAAAGAGAAGAGAAAGAAAAGAGAAATTAAATAATGACGTCACGGTAGAAAGAGGCGGCAAACACGCACAAACGCCCAGCGGAGTCCTTAATAGGAAGTTCCCTTTAGGAACTGTCAACCGTTTGGGTACAACACCCCACGCGGTTCCTAAGAGGGTGACACGACAACCCGACAAAACCAGATTGACTTGACCGCGCGACAGCTTACAAGCACGCTAATAAAAGACCCGTCTAAAACGAAATCAAGAAAAAGAAGCGGTGTCTTGACTGGTCAAAGGGTAGAAGCCATTTCTCCAAAAGATACCGAGCCCAGATATGCCAAACCCGCTGGCAGCAGTATCTTGCCCAAGAGGAATCTCACCGGCAGCAGCTCCCAAAGGCGGGGATGGAGAACCACAGCTCTGCCCTGCCCAGGCCACTTGGAAGTTCTGATCCCAGCAACTACGCACCGAAACGGGGTACGAAACCTCAGCCCCTGCCCCGGACACAATGAAGAGCTGCTGCCTAACCTCCCTGGCTCCTGTCCCTGGGCGAGAGGGGCTTGGAGGGGTTTATGACCTTCACTCACCTGGCTAAAGTTGAACGGTTTCTCTCTGGCGATGTAATCTGCGTATTTACACATAAAGACGCCGCAGTCGCTTCCATTCAGCTGCTGAGGGATCTCCTAAGGAATGCAAAGAACATGGAGGATTTCCCTCTGTCTCAAAAGAAAAGCAACTTGGAAGCAGCGCACATTACCCACACCGACACTGCGCTCACCGCACACTCCTGACCCTACTTGCCTAATCCCCGATACCCACTCCCGCCCACGAGGAACAGACCCAGTTCACTGCTCACCATCCCTCCCCTCTGCCTCCCGGACTCGGACACTACGATCCAAATTTTTGGCAGGCCCAGAAGGCGCAGCAGCCCTCCCCCCTGCGAGGTGTCTCAAGGTTCGCACCGCCTCTTTCTTAAGTGACCTTTCTTAAATCCGGTCTTTAGGGACTGCTTTTTACTATCAACTCCTCGAGGAACATCAGCTCAGCCCTTTCTTTGTCACGTGCCAGGATCTGGGCCCCAAAGAAGCACTTACAGTTCCCATTTCAAACCCAAGGGGTGCTCACGTACACGTGGCTCCATGCTGTGAAGAGTCCACTCTGAAACATCCAGCTCCAGCTGTCTTTTTTCCCAGCTTTCTTTTTGCAGGTATTGGCTGGTTAAAACAAAAGGACAAAAAAAAATCCCTTTTCATCTCTGTAATTTAGGCCAACAACAAAATAAAGCGGCTGAAGGATCACAGGAAGACGGACGGCAGGACGGTAAAATGTCAGAGGATCCTCACCGCAGCTGATTTAAGGCTGATTTTGAGGAAAAATCCCAATCTGAAACTTACAAACACGGGGAGAGGCTGTGAGCTAATGGTCAAGAACGAGGCCAACGACTCCATTGCTTCGGAGAGGTCAAAAAGCCCCAAATCACATGTTATCAGAGCACAAAGAGACAAACCAAGCAAGGAACTGTAATGCCGTAATTCCACCGGGTGCCTTGATCCCACATCCTGGGCTCCGACTAACAAAGTCGGCACACGTGTGCCACGGGGCTATGGCGTATTTGGCTGTGCCTCTCACGGGAAGGTGGCAGAATCCAGGCACCCCAGACCCTGGGTGCAGGGGACGCTGTGACAGCAGATAAGCAGTCGATGCCAGACAAGTCGCAGCAAGCAACTCCAAGATTCCTGCTTGGTTATCTACAAGCCACGTGAAAACTGGCAGTCGCCTTACAGGGACTAAATCTAAAACCCCTCTCCTCATTCACACCAGAAAAGCAGTGACGGAGCGGTTACTTACAGCAAAGTCTGACAAATCTTGTCCCCTTTCTGCCCAAGCGAGTCCAAGTACGTGATCGTGTTCTTCCTCAGATCTATGACCTGTTATTAAAAGGTGACCGTTAGGCAAAGCACAACCTTGTGCCGCACACCCCCCAACACCTACATGACTTCTCTTGCCAGTTTTTGCTCCCCGTCCAATTCTAAAGGAAAAGCCCGTGGGACTCACGGCTAGTGTCCAGTGTGCTCGCGAGTTCACAGGCACGAAGAGGATGTCCTGCTTAAAGACATCGACACTCTTGGTCCACCTTCTGACCGACTCGTAGCCCCCAGATGTTAGTTTTGGATAAAAGAAAGTACTAAACGCGTGGACTGCTGGATAGCCTTCCTTCTTCCCTCTTTCCATCACCAGACTCATGTAGAAATTAAC
Source organism: Vanellus vanellus (assembly GCF_965231255.1). NCBI lineage: Eukaryota > Metazoa > Chordata > Aves > Charadriiformes > Charadriidae > Vanellus > Vanellus vanellus. The sequence goes on along the minus strand of NW_028126911.1, from coordinate 199,295 downwards.
GACCTGCACCATAAAGAGGAAACGTGAGGTGTCAAAATAAGACGCTGCCTTCCCCAACGAAAAATACAGCACCACCTCTGTTCTGGCCACCCTTAAGCACGCAGCGCAGAGAACTCCAGCCTCAGCTGGAGGCTTTTGTTCCCAGGATTTCACACGGGGCTACATCGGCAGTTTGATCAAAACACCTGCCACCCACGCCAATAACCCGGACGAACTCCTGGAAGCTGCGTCATACAAGAAGTAACGGAACTTCCCGAAACGCTCGACCCTTCAACACCTCAAATAAGAAGTGTACAGAGATTTCTAGGCTCTGCAGCGGAGGTCGTCAAAGAACGTTGACGCGACTTCTGTACAGGGCGGAGGGGTATTTTTCAATAAAGGCTGAGTGAGACTAGCCCTGTGCTGCAGCTGGTTTTACCTCATCGTTTAGCCAGCAAAGGTTCCTGAGCGTGTGGATGTCTTCGCGAGTGACCTTTAGTTTGAAGGCACTGCTCATGATCTCATCTGGCTCACCTTTGCCAAATGCGGCACTGACCTCTCTCTCCATGGCCTGAAAGGAACAATTCAATGGGGAAGGACTTGTGAAACAGAGCATGGAGCACGCTGACCTGGGGGCAGCTTTCCACTGAAACACGGCCTGTAAATTCAGCTCAGGTGACAGAGCAACTGCCTTCGACGGTTTCCTGCCTCAGTGAGCGATAGCGCTTTTGCCTTGCTTGGTTGGTTTCAGCATCCTAACTTTGAACTTCACAGCCCAGGCTTGCTGCCGTTTCTTTTCACCAAGGACGTGGGGATAAAACCCGTCAACTTAGCAAACACGCTCAAGCAGCTGAAAATGGAACACAACTCTGGCAACCCCCTTTCCCAGGTGCTGCTGCGGCCCTCGCAATACCCAGGTTTAAGCCAACCCCAGCGGGCATCCTCCGTACCGAGGCAGCTAAGTCAGGAGCCTGAAAGAACGTGAAGGTGGGGGACTTCAAAGGGAACGGCAAAGGGGGAAACTGAGGCAGCCGTCCCGCTAACAGAAGGCCCACAAACCCTTAGGGCAGCACAACTGAAGGAGCGCGGGGAGCACACAAAATCCTTCAAAGCAGCTTTAGTGCTGACCCTCGCACTGTGAAGCCACAACCACAGCCACTCGCTAACAGGTTCAATGCAAGTTCTTCAGATTTCAAAGCGCCTTAAGAACCACCGAGAAGAAGAGGACTTCCTTGCAGCTCTGCCACAACCTTCTCTTTTGTCTCACAGACTGTCGCCTACGGTACCTCTGTGAGCGGAGGAAAGCGTTCCGCTGTTTTTCCCAATCTTGGCACTTTCTTTTCCTCCACATCGAGGCTGGCTGACTTTTTGGACGGAACAGGTGTAGGGTGTCCTCGGAATAAGGCATCTTCTAAGATTTCTGTGCCACGCTGCCTCTGTTAGACAAACGGACGTTAAGCTAGCAATCAAGCACAGATTTGTTGAAGTTTCTGACCACAAAGAGCTCTATTTTCCTTGGGAATAACACAAGCTTACCCCTGCGATGGTTTCTTTCACTGCTCCTTCCTCTTCCGCAGAGTTTTCTTCTGGTGTGCAGTACCTGCCAGGAGAGGGAGAGAGAGAAGCGAGCTCTATATCCGTCCTGTCCCATGGAATTCTCAAGAATTCACCCTCTGGACAAGAAAGGCTTTTGCAAGGCTAAATACAGCACTAGTTTTTAAAGCGGGGAGAAGAATAGGGACAGAATTAGCTACAAAACAGGACTGCTGCAACTGAACCTCCCTCTGCTCCCATCTACGCTTTCTCCTCTCTCATGTAAGGGCAGGTCACTGCAGAAAGATGCGTGCATCTTACCGCCGTACAAAATCTCTCCCTGTAGCTGCACCTACTGCCCCCAAAAACCTGTTTCCATAAAGACCGCAAAGCCGTCGCAACTCACAGTCCTGCCAGCTCAGACAGCCAATAACAATGAGGCCGCTGGCCTCTCAAACCCAACTGCACGCTGCCTTTTTCCCCCTCCTAGGCAAACCCCAGGCATCCTTTGGGACTTACAAAGTCCCCAAAACTGCCTCAAGTCCCACCAGGCTTTACAAGCTCTCTAATCCTTCTGCTTAGGATGCGGGTTTCCAAGTGAAAGAAGTGAAATGTCAGCTCATTGATGGCTCGGCAGAACGACTCACAAACAAAAACGGATTCTGCACATCCAAGGACAACTTGGGACGGCCACCACTCGCACCCTTACTGGCTTTCTTCCCACAGCAAACACCACACCAGCACAACCCTCTTTGTCACACAGCACGGCTCTCGCTTGTGTTGGAGATGCAACTGGCTTGCAAGCAATTCCGGAGCCGCAAGCTAGCTACTTCTCTTTCACAGCACTGAGACGATCAAAGACCGTTGGTCATCTTCGAGACTCTACCAGCGGCTGAAAGAGATACACGCGCAGAGCCAAAAGGAACAAGAAGCATCATTAGAAGAGACTCTACCTGATCGTATCACCTCTCTGCGACCGCTGCGGGCAGCAAACATCTATACATTCGACACCTGCACAGAAAAGCAGTAGTAAGAAAACAAGAAGTCGACTTTCAATCACCATCAGATGTACACAGCTCTCCATTTCTGAGTGATAAATAAAAAAAAAAGGAAAAACTTTGAAGGATGACGGTATGGTCAGGAAGTTCGAATTCTGGCAAGCACTTTGAACTCGGAACGTCATCTGCAAGTGTGTAAGAAATGCCCTATTCGGATTTGACGTCTACCTACAAAGTGGAACGGATTGGAATCATGGGGATACTCACCGGTCCTGAGTGTTGCACGTGGATAGACGTCTCCTCCGTATTTTGGTTCTTCCCGGTGACTCACAGTCGCCACTGGTTCCTTGGAGGAGGCTTGAACACTTTGGGGCAGGAAACAAACAACAGAGGAGAATCACAATTTTTATACGGGGGGCATTTGTTATCAGTGCGTACCAATTCACGCTGGCTTTTGGGGTTTTTCTTTAAGAAGAACAAAATATTCTTTGCACATCCGACAAATATCTGCATTAACCTGAGGAGGCCACTTTACTCTGTGGGACAAGACAGCGTTCATTTCAACCAGCCCTGACCAATTCTGCTCAATCTATTTGTTAAAGGTTATGCTGACGCTGAGAATGGCAATGTCCACAACATCCATACTGCTGGGACATTTTACTTCAGACCTGCCCTGCTCTGACCTCAGGGACTATATGCTCAGTAGCGGTTGGAGTGCATTAGACACCTTCCCCAGGAACTTCTCTGGTTTAGCTTCCTCTGAAAGGAATCTCTTTCTCAGGCTCCAGATCTGCTCCAAAATATGAGCCAAACCACAATAAGCAACGACTGGCAGATGAGACGCCGACAGCAGAGTCTTGACCTGCTCTCAAATGCAGTGCGCTTAAACTCAGCGCACCCAAAATTACATGAGAAACTCTCTTCTGTATCATTTTCATGGTATGGATTTTCATCTGCAGTGGCGGATTCTGGCGCAGCGCACTCCTTAACTGGTGGCCTCAGTGGTAAGAAGCTGTCTGGAGCAGCTTTGATGCTCTGTTTGCCCTTCCGGCTTGTGCTCAAAACATCAACGGCAAAAGAAACGGTATCAAGAGAACATTCCAATGTGCACCTCCACCACCACCTGCTTTGTCAAGCACGTACACCGATGACGATGGAGACAGACACGAGATGTTTATGACTTTCAGATGAAGACCTGCTGTCTTCAACTGGCTAATGGGGAAGTAGAGAGAAGTAAAAGTGAAAATCACAACAACTGCCTTGAAGATACGCTGTTGATTGTGTCCTCAGCCTCCTCTCAAGTTTAACGCTTCCTCTTACCGCAGACCTTTAATCTCTAGCTAATCTCCTGTGTCAATTAAGTAGCTGGATTTAAAGAAAAAGTTTAATATTGGTTCTTCGGGGGGGAAGCAGCTGACGACCTCCCTTACCATAGGCAGTAAACCTTTCGGGGAAGAAGTCAAAGAAAACGGAAGGATTTTTACCTCAGACGGGGAATTGTCTTGTCAGGACGAGAGAGTGGTTCCTTAGTCAAGCGAGCATGGGTCCCACACGGCATTTGACCTACGAGAGAAGAGCGTAAGGCATGGGTAAGTATAAAAGGAAACTGAAGAGGTTTATGAGTTTACAGTAACGAGCTTCACCAAAGATAAATTGTCATTTTCTCTCTCACATCATCATATGATTTGTGTTATGTCACTTTAGGACATTTTCAGGTTTTCACACCGGCAACTGCAGCAAGTTGCGCGCACAAGGTATTGCCAGCCGAAACCTGAAATACAAAAGGCTCCTCAGGATCTACTACCTAAAAGGAGCATTGAAAACAATTTGCTTCTGGCAAGCTAACAGTGGACCTATCAGAACGGAAGGACTGCATCCAAGGCAGCTCTGGTACCGAGACGACCAGATCGACGCCCGGCTCCACTCCAGAAGCAATGCAAGGATGCGGGTAAGAAACAGAGGTCACGCTCAAGTCTTCCCAGATGCTGCCTCGTCCCGTGCCTGCCATAATCCCTACAGAACCCTAGGGGTAGACTTGGACAGTACACAAGGTAGGGTGAAAATGAAACAAGTCGTATAACTTGATGTCAGCCTTACCAATTTGCAGCACGGCTACCTCGAGTGACGAAAATCGTGGTCTTTTAGTGGAAGGCTCTAAAGAAGTGGACCCAGGCTTAAAAGAAAACAACAAAAAAGCACCAGCGTGAGTGTAACCTGAATGTGAATCCCAGCAAACACACTTCCTGAGGCTTAGTCAGCTCTACTATGACTTGGGGACCATGACTTGCTGGTTCAGATTGCAGAAGGCGACAAATCTTGGCAGGACCTTTGACAGGTACGCTTTAAATTTTGAATACAGGCTCTCATATGTGCAGCAATTAAAAGAATACAGTCTTGTCACTGAGTTATCACTCAGTCGGCTTCTAAACATTCCAAAGGGTGATAGTTCGGCCCTTGAGAAATATATTTTGTACAAATAAGAGTTAACGACTCTCTCAGGAACGAAGAACTAGAGCCCGACAGTCTCTTAGCCCTCTAATCCCATGGGGCAATAAGAAAAACTGCACTACACCTTTGAACCAAACTAGGCAGTCAAGGTGGCTCATTTTTACAGAGCCAAAGTCCTACAGGAACGCTCTCCTGGACTGGTGGATAATGAGCAGAAAGTGGTTTATCCAGAGCAAGTATGCAGTTTTTCTTGTCAGGTAGTGTATATTGATTCCTTAACCACAAGCTTGAGAAAGAGAATAACAGTTTGCAAACACACTAAAACTATAAACTTGAACCATTCTCAAGTATCTGGAAGACAACAAACAGTTTGCTCCTCCCGCAGCTGCCAGTGCCGGAGCAGAGGACGCAGGCTTGAGTAAGGCAAACCCAGCCCACATTAGAGCTGCCTGCTAGAAATGCAAAAGAACCACCTACTGCTGTACAGGCTCAGAGCAGGCTCAACCTCAAGATGCAGTAGGGAGAGCCGCTTGCTCTCGCACCTTGCACAGACCCTAACATTTCAAAGCCCTCGCTAACCTCTTCCGCAGACTCTGTGCCGGCAGCATCTTCGCTGACGGAGGCCGCCGGGCGTTTGGTTGCCTTGGTCGGCAACTGCAGCACTGCAGAAACTTCAACTTTCTCTTTCTGCTCAGAGATGGAATAATCTAAAAAACAAAGACAGGCCGTATAAGAACAGGCTAGAAAACCAACAGAGGTACATTGCGAATACAGACAGGAGGGAGCACACAGCTTGGATTTAAGATACTCTTTCTGCTGACAGGCGCGGGCTCAGCGCCAGAGACCTGGGCTATCTCCTGCTGGCAGTAAAAGTATTGGGCCCTGCCACAGTCACCGCAGAGAACGTCCGTCATCTATAGGGCTAAGCCCTACCGGACACCCTCAAGCCATTGGCTATAGGCATAGAGAGCCACAAGGCAAGAAGCCAACAGCTTGAAAAGCCACCGTTTCAGGAACAATGCCAGAGCACAAAAGCCAGACTTTTCCAAGGGACACGAAACCTCAGAAAAATCGGGCATATTCAGTACTTGTGTAATGTGCGATACCTGATTTTTGCTTTTTCGGCGGAGTCTCGTCATCATCATCATCCACAACTATGCAAACGCTGAGGAAAGAACACACACAACAGTGTTTTGCAACCCTAGGGAAGCTCCCAGCAGGCTAACTTCCCTTCACAGGGCCCAAACTTCCCAAGTTACTTTTCCTATCCCAAAGGTCTCCCCCTCCAAGCGCCCCTGGGATCATCTCAGGCACATACACCTAACTGCAGCCCTCCTCAACACCCCCCAACCTCTCCCAGCCAACGACCGCTCGCAGAGAGCTAATGATCCCGCTGCAGCACATTAGGCCTCTTTGGCTCATTCCGTTAATGCTTCCCAACATTTTACCTTTCTTCCTATCGCCAACAAATTAAGTTCGTTTCGGAAATCCCTACACTGAGTTGCAAAGAAAAGTCTAAGGAGGACAGGACATAAAAGGTGGGAAAGCAACTCGGGCATACACCCACTTCAATCACTTTGTCCTTTGGGAATGGAGCACACAGGTTGGTCCGAGGTGGGTTTTTTCCTCTCTTTGCCCCCCCAAATGTCAGGACAGCCGGATCCTTTGAAGAACTCTTTGGTCTTTCTTACACAAAGGAATTTCTCTTGAACTGTTATGCCCCCGACCCCTGCTGATAGCATTGCTTCTGGCCGGGGAGATGGGGGGGGAGTGGGCGCCGGGGCGATGCCCGGGGGCGGCCCTGAGGCGGCGGGGCGGCTCGCTGCCCTGGGGGGCGGCCTCTTGCGCGGCGGCGGGGCCGGGGGCGGCGAGGAGGGCGCTGAGGGCCCCCCGCAGCCATTAGTGGAGGGGAGGCTGAGGGGGGAGAGAGGGGCGGGGCGGGGCGGGGCGGTGGGTGCGCGCGCGCAGGCGCGCCGCCGTCTGTGCTCTGCCTGAGGGAGCCGTTAGCGGCCGCCCGGCCCGCTTCTGCCCCTGCCCTGCGGTGGGGCCGGGCCGGCGCCGTCCCGCCCGGCCCGCCTCGCCCTGCTCTGTCTGGGGGAGGCGCTTGCCCTTCTCCGGCAGCCCCGAGCCGGGCCCCGGCTGGCAGCTGGGCGCCGGGAGGCCGGGGAGTGCCCGGAGGAGGGGAAGAGGCCTTCGGGGAGAGGCCCCCACGGAGGCCGGAGGGGCCCCCCAGAAGCCCTCCAGAGGCGGAGGGGCCCCCCAGAAGCCTCCCAGAGAGCGGAGGGGCCCCTCGGAGAGCGGAGAAGCCTTTCGGCGTCCCGCAGGCCTGAGGCGAGCGACAGCGGCCGGCGGCGCGGGCTCTCGCGTGCCCCCTCCTGCCTCCTCTGCCCTCGGTGGGTGAGGGAATGCCAATTCCGGGCTTACCAAGCCCTTTCCTGCGCGCTCGCACGGCGCTTTGCGCCCCTCTGGCGGGGAGCTGCGCTCGCTGCACCCGGCTGCGCCATGGCTGCGGCGCGACTGGAAGGACGCGGACTGCGTTCGGCGTTCCACCATGGTGAGCGGCTGTGACGGAGCGGCGCCCGACCGCCGGCCGCAGGCAGCCCCGCTCGAGCCGCTGCTGCGGGGGCCGGCGAGCGTGTGGTGAGTGCTGAGCTGTGTGCTGGGGGGTTGGGCTGGCTCTTGGGGCGCTGCCTTGCTCCTAAGGGGGCTTTGAAATGCGGTGCTCGCCCCTCGTTAACGAGCTGTTTCCTGTGGGGTGGAAATGTGCGGCTGTTGCTGCAGCCCCGTCCTGGAGAGGCTTTTTTTCCAGGGCTGGGAGCGAGAGCGGCGTCCAGGCTGGGCAGGGGAGCCGGGTCTGCTCGTCCTCCAGCTGAGCAGTGGTGGTTTGCAGGTAGCATCCGGTTGCACTTGCTGGAATGCAGAGCAGGAGAGAGTTGTGTCGTGGTTTTCCCCTGCAGATGCGGGACACGGGCGGCAAGGTGGCAGCGTGGGGGGAGTGGGGGTAACTGGGAGCCCCCGTCTGCCTCCCAGCCCCATGGTGGTGTCTTGCTGCTGTGCGTGGGTCTGGGGGTGGCCGGGAAGGGTCTGGCATGCTGGGGCCATCGCTGACCCTCATTTTCTCTCCCACCATAGAGCTCCTCGGCGGAGCTCTCAGCCAGCTCTCGGCGGAGCTCCCCCAGCCAGCGCCTTCCCACATCAGCACCCTTTAGGTGCCTGTCCCCCCTCTCCAGGAGATCTTTGCTGGGGCACCTTGGGAGAGTGGGCAACCACTACCATGGGATGGTGGGATGGGGACAGCCACCTCCTTTGTCCCCTGTCCAGCTGGTGCCCTGACCCTCTCACTCTTCCATGCCCCCGCAGCTTCCGGAGCAAGAGGTTGTGAACGTGTTCATCGGGACGCAGGCGGTGGGGGCCATCATCGGGAAGAAGGGGCAGCACATCAAGCAGCTGGTGCGGTTTGCGGGTGCCTCCATCAAGGTGAGGAAGGCGCTGCGGGGCTGGTCCTGCGCTTCGTGCCTCAGTTTCCCCTCTGCACTGCCGAGGTCAGGGAATGGGAGTGTGCGGGGAGCAGTTTTGCTCTGCAACTTATCACAGAACGGTTGAGGTTGGAAGGGACCTTGAAGATCATGGAGTCCCACCCCCCTGCCCTGTTCAGGGACACCTCCCCCCAGCCCAAGTTGCTCCAAGCCCCGTCCAACCTGGCCTTGAACACCTCCAGGGCTAGGGCAGCCACAGCTTCTCTGGGCAAGCTGGGCCAGTGATTCACCACCCTCACAGTGAAAAATTTCTTCCTGTTATCTCCTCTAAATGTCCCCTCTTCCACTTTGAAGGCACTCCGCCTCGTCCTGTCACCCCATGCCCTTGTAAAAAGTCTCTCCCCAGCTCTCCTGTACCCGTTGGCATGGGCCCACCTCTCCCGCCTGTGTTTAGTAGAAGGCCAGGCCTGCAGCACCCTGGTTATGAGCCCGGCTCGGGTGGGAGGGGATGCTCCTGCATGGGGGGATTGCCCTGCGTTGTGGGGGGACATGCCACCGAGGGAAGGTCTTGCTGAAGCGGTGGCTGCACTCACGCTCCTTCTCCCCCATACTTCCCCAGATTGCACCGGCAGAAGGTCCCAAGGGCAGCGAGCGCATGGTCATCGTCACAGGGCCGCCCGAGGCTCAGTTCAAGGTGCGCTGGGTGGGGGCTGTGGGTGTGGGGGACAGTAAGGGCCAAGTTGAGAGCGTCCCTGTGGTCAGCACTGTGCTGCCAGCCTGGCTTGGCCTCCCTCAGCGCCAGGGGAGCTCTTTGCTGGGTACCATGATTTTGATGCTGCTGGATGTGGGGACATTGTGAATGGACTCCTCGGTGCAGGCAAAGCCACCCGCATCCCACCTGGGTTCATCTTCCATAACCTTGTCTCCTGTGCACTCGAGCGGGATGGCGGCCCCCCCCCCCCCAAAAAATTGAGCCTCTCTCAAGGAGCGATGGAGGAAGCACAAGTTAAAAAAACCCAGAAACCTGAAATTAATTAGGGCTTGTCCAGGGTGAAAAGTTGGGAGCGGCGAGATGCTCGGTGGGGGCTCAGGGGTGGGTGGTGGTGGGAGAAACAGTGCCCTGACCCCCAACTCTTGCTTTTGCCTTCTCCTCCCCAAGACTGCACAGTGCAAGATGAGGGAAATGGTCCAGCAGGTGAAGCAGCAGGAGCAGAAACACGCTCCGGGAGCCCCGGCCTCGCAGCACAGCAAGTGATGCTCCTGTCGTGCCGCCCAGCACCGCCTGATGAATGTAACCCCACTGCCGGACAACCCCCTCCAACCTCCTCCACCACCCCCAGCAGGTCAGGGGAGCAAACCAAAGACCCGCCCAGACACACAGCCCCCCATTCCCGCGGCGCTGCGAGGATGCGCAGCTGAGGGGTACGGGGAGGGCTCTCTCCATCCCACAGCCTCCCCCTTCCTCCTCCCTCGCCTCCCGACGCTGTCCCTTTAGTTGGACTAACAGGGGCAGGTTTTGGTACCTCAGCACCTCACGCTTGTGTTTCCCTTTTAGAGATTTTGTGTGCCTTGTAAAACTGAGAGTTGGAGCATTTTTTTATTAATTTTTTTAATAAAAAAGACTGAGTTGGAAAAAACCATGTCGAGCGAGTGCGAGGCGGGAGAAGGAAAGCAATCCCAGGGGTGCTGACGTGCGGAAAGAAACTCCCCAACTCGGGGCGAGTTACAAAGCAGCATGTTTATTGCAGCGCTGGGTGCAAGGGGGATGGCTCCCAACTCGCCCAGGGGCTGGTAAAGCAAGCGTTCCTTTCTGATGCAAAGGCGTACGTATTCATTAGTGTAGGCTGGGAATAGGCACCACTCTGGTCATGATCTGTGGGTTGTTGTGGAGGAAGGCTCCCAGTCTTCCTGCCGGTGTACTTTTCCCCTTTGGCTCAAGAGTGCTGCTGTGGCTGAGCTCTGAGCCGCCAGACCGGTTCTCAGCAGATGGTTACTTCGCGCAGACAATAAGGCCCTGAATAGCCCTTCCTGTTCTCTGGATGGCTCTGCTCCTCTGCTGCTTCTAAGGTCGGGCTGCCCCAGTGTCATCATTGAGGAGCCTTTTGTCTATCCAGTTCTCACTTGTGGGTGTTCCTGCCCATGTCAGTGCCAGAGCTCTTCCGTAGGCTCCTTCTGCTAGCGGAGAGCCAGGGGCCGTTCCTTCAGGAGAAAGCTTGAGAAATGTTTAAAAAGAGAAAAGGGGGAAAAAAAAAGGGGAAAGGAGGAAAAAAAAAGTGGGAAAAGAAAAAAGAGAAAAAGAAAAAAAGTAGGAAAAAGCAAAAAAGGTCAAAAGAAAAAAGGGGTAAAAGAGAAAAAAGGGGGAAGCGAAAACATATTAAAAAAGAAAGGTAGAAAGGAAAAAAAACCAACCAAACCAAGCAAGGAAAGTGGGAACAGCTGCGGGGCAAGAGGAGGGACAGGAGCTGGGGGGGGGAGGTGGCAGTGCCGGCGCTGACCCCGGGGGCTGCGACACCACGTTTTTGTCCTCTACTGCAAAGTGTTGTGTGAAAAACAACCAAGCAAAACCCACCCAACGACAACATCAAAAACCAAAGAGAAATCTCTGCAGCTCACAGGAGCCTGAGCTTGCTCTCGGTTGCTTTCTTTCCAGTGTCTTGGGGACGTCACAGCCGAGCTGAGATTGGGGTGTGGTGGTGGTGGGAGTTTGTCCCATGGCTGTGATGGGGGGAGAAGGGGTGGGCGGGGAGTGGGGGATGTGGTGTGGGGTTTTCTTTGGGTGATGGTGTTTTTTTGCCAGGCGTCGCTTTACCCAGTGGCTCAGGGAGGTGTTGGCATCACAAAGCCTGCGCTAAAGCGGGGTGGGGGCCTCGCCGCAGTTGGTTAGCAGAGCCAAAGTGGTTATTAATGGTTCTTAAGGGCGCCCTAATTATGCCCGTGTAACTGGGAAGCTCAGATGCCCCCTAAGCACCCCCCCGGTGCTTCTCTAGCCAGGCGAGTGCTGGGCGTCCCCCCCTGCAGGAGAGGAGCGCACCTCCAGGGCGGGTGGAAGGGCATCACCCAAGAGGGAGAGGACCAAGATGGGGCTTGGGTGTCCTTGGGGTGGCCGTGTGGCGGGGTAGGGCTGCTGGGGGCTGCCACGATGAGGGACACCCCCACGCCTTTCTCCATGGCTTCCAGAGCTGTGCTCCCTCCCTCCCTCCCACCCATCCAGTGCCACCGGAGAGGTGGTGTCCCCCCTCCCGGGGCGGGCAGGGGCTGCTGCCACCCCACCTAACACCTCAACGCACCAAACCAGCTTTCAGCAGTCACAGCCACCCGGGCACTGCCAAGGGGGCAGCAGGGGCTCCCCACAGGGGGTTTACAGAACACAGAGAGCGTCCGTACACCGCTGACCCCTCTCCAGGGGCGGATTTTCGGGATGCTGCTTGCTCATCTCACCACTGAACGACACCCCGATTGCCCCTGCAGCACTGTGTGACCATCGCTTCGCCGCTTCTGTGCTCCGATGCTCCTCCTGGCTCCAATCCTCTTCCTGGGGGATTGTGAGGGAGCGAAAATCCACATCGCTACATCCAACTTTTTTTCAGTTAAATAAAAAAAAAAGAATAAATCACCCTCTCTCATTACCAGGTAGAGGTTCGTTCCCTTAAGGCTCTTTTTATGAAAATAAATATTTAAATTCTATAAAGAAATAAATACTTCTCTTTTCACATTAGATAACTCCCTGGAGACAGCAAAAAACAACCCAACACCACTGTGCACCAGTGTCCACCAGGGCTTTATACTTTTGTGGCTCTCATGTGCCAGGCCATCGAATCCACACAGTCCAATAAAGTCGGTTGTCCCTCTCCTCCTCCTGGCTGGAGGCAGGGCACCTCTACTGTTGACCGTAGTACCTACGATTATCAGATTGGTTCCTACCTGGTCCGTAGGATCGCCTACCGTAGGTTGGAGCAACCTTCTTCCTGTAAGAATCCTTTCTTCTATCGGCTTCATTTTGCAACTCAAGCACCTGTGCCTGTAGGGCTGAGGTAGGTTCTCCATCCCACTTCTTCATGTCTTCTGCATATTCACAGAGGCAAACCCACAGGATATCTCGCATCAGCTTTGATTTGTCTTGAGTCGGAGGGTGGTTTTTCTCTTGAGTAGGAGGGCGTTTCCTCTTAGCAGCTGCAACATGAGTCTGTACAGGGAAAGCATGGAGTTTTTCCTCCACCTTGGTTAGTTTATCAAACAGTTTATCGGTTTGCTCAACTAATCTCTGGGTCATTTGCTCTAGTTTCTCAGTCAGTTTCTCAGTCATTTTCTCGGTGGTCACAGTCAGCTTTTCTATGGCTGCCACAGAGAAGGGACCAGAGAGACTGTCTTCATACTGTCGTACCTTCTTAACCCCTTCATTTACAGTTGGTGTGTCAGTATCGGATCCTCCCCAGACCATTGTTGACAATGTGTGGGAATATGTTGATGGTGCACTTTGTACAAACTTTTTGAGCAGAGATCGTTTGCATGGCATTTCATCAGGGTCTACTGTCGCTTGCCCATCACTATAAATCACCTCTCGCACAGGCAGTTCTCTCAGGTACTTCATACCTTTTCCCATGTTGGTCCATTTACTTGGACGGCATTCGATATCGTCCTTGAAGGGATACCTGTGCTTTATGGCTGACACCAGTCGCCTCCAGAGACTGAGAGTGCTTGTCTTTCTCCCAATTTCTTTATCAATCCCTCCATCCTTGGCCAGGTTTCCCAATCGCCTAGCTTCTCTGCCATCTCAATCTACGGTATCTGCCCCGCTATCCCAGCATCGGAGCAACCAGGAGACAAGTGTTTCGCCTTCATGACGACTAAAGTCCTTCCTGATACTTCTCAGATCTTTCACGGAGAAGGATTGAACAACTCCCTCTACATCTGAGTCCTCCTGTGGTGAGGCTGCCCCAGAAGGGGCCTCTCCAGCATCTGCTCTAGAAGGACTCTGGCCTTTGTTTTCAAAGGTCTCTTTCCCTTCTGTGGTCTTGAAGGACCCTCCCCTGGATCTTGTTCAGAACTCTCCCCCAAGCTATGTGACTTGAGGTGGTCTTTGTGGTAAGGGGCAGGGGAAGGAGTTGACCTCCTCTTCCTGCTCCTGGTTACCGGGGCGGCTTGTACCGATTTTGATGGAGTTGGAGTAGTTTTGGTACTGGTTGTAGTGGCTGCAGTAGGTTGTGCCGGGAGAGGCGGCGGCGTGGCTTGTGCCGCTGCAGGGGGGGGCGCGGCTTGTGCCGGGACGGGCGGCGGAGGGGCCGGTGTTGTTGCGGTGGGGGGGGCGGCTGCCGGTGGTGCGGGTGCCGGTGCCGGTGCAGGCGGCGGCGGAGGCGCCTGTGCCGTGGCGGTGGGGGCGGCGGCTGCCGGTGGTGCGGGTGCCGGTGCCGGTGCAGGCGGCGGCGGAGGCGCCTGTGCCGTGGCGGTGGGGGGGGCGGCTGCCGGTGGCGCCGGTGCCGTGGAGGAGGCGGCTGCCGGTGGTGCCGTTGCTCCGGGGGGGGGCAGCTGCCGGTGGCCCCGGTGCCGTGGGGGAGGCGGCTGCCGGTGGTGCCGTTGCTCCGGGGGGGGCAGCTGCGGCCGGGCCGGGCGGGGCCGCGGTTCGCGCCGCTGCAGATCGCCGAGCGGCTGCGCGGGTCTGAGTGGCGGCAGCGCACGGTCCCCTCCAGCTCCCCCTGCACAGATGTTTCACAAGAAACCACCCCTGCACCACATTCAGGAGCATCAACAACAAAATCACGATCTTAACAAGGTACCAGTCCTTATCCTCAGAGCCCAGAAGGTTGCCATGCCCCAGCTCTGATGGGGTCACATCAGCATAATTATCAAAGGGCGAAGTAAACATTCCCCAGGTAGAAGAACCCTTTGTTCCCTTTTCTACTGAGCATGAGGCAGATGGGATGGAATACCCTGTTGGTCAGTTTTGGGTCACCTGTCCTGTCGCTCCTCCCCGCAGGTGGGACCCCACTATGCTTTTCCGCTTCCGACCCTCCAACGGGGCAAATAACAAAGCTGGTTGGCCGTGGGGGTTATAGCAATAAGTATAAGCAAGAGCCTCTCTGCATCCCATGCCTGGGCATCAGCTGTAAACATTGCTCTTATCGCTCTGAGAGAGTGAACGCTGATGGCACAATAGGCAGTTAATTTCAGTTGGTAGAAGAGGCCCAGCTAAGAAGCCAAGTTACTGAACAAAATTGGTTCTCTTTTACCTCAAACCAGGACACAGGGAGAGTTTCCTTCCAATAAGGCTCTTTTTATTAAAATAAATATTTATATTATATAAAGAAATAAATACTTCTCTTTTCACATTAGATCACTCCCTGGAGGCAGCAAAAAAAGCCAACCCCAAACCAGCCCAAAGGACAGGGGCTTTGGTGAGAAATCAAGAGATGGTAAACGCTTTCTTTCCGTGGTCGTGACAAATCCAGTTTTAGGAATCAAGGAGATGGTAGATATTCCAGAAACAGAGGAAAACTCTCTTTGAGACGGTAGTTCAGCACGTTGTCCTTGGGAAGGTAAGGTGGGCAAACACAACTGTAACCACCACCACAGATGTTTCCCATTTGTCTGTAACGTGGTCGCGTGCGCTGCGAGGCGCGAGTGTGCGGCTCAGCCATGGAAGTTGACGATGTTCCTTCTTCACTCTGCCCTTAACGAGGTCACACCCACCTTTCTGGCTTTTGCTTAAGGTGCGTTAGCTAATTTCAAAGAGAGTTACTGTCTCCAAAATAAGGGGGGGTGGGGGGTGGTGGTGGGGAAATAAACTGTCTTAACCACTACTTCATAACTTGAAGAGGAAAACTTGTGTACCAAAACCCCAGAGTTACTGTCTCCAAAATAAGGGAGGTGGGGGGAATAAACCATCTTAACTTCTCCTTCATAAGCTAAAGAGGAAAACTTGTGTACCAAAACCCCAGAGTTACTGTCTCCAAAATAAGGGAGGTGGGGGGAACAAACCATCTTAACTTCTACTTCATAAGCTAAAGAGGAAAACTTGTGTACCAAAACCCCAGAGTTACTGTCTCCAAAATAAGGGAGGTGGGGGGAATAAACCATCTTAACTTCTACTTCATAACCTAAAGAGGAAAATTCGTCTAAGAAATGTAACTAAAGGTCTAAGAAAACTAACTAAAGGCCTAAGAAAAGTAACTAAGGTCGAAGAAACGTAATCAAAATAAGAACTCTAAGAGTCCACGTGTCACAGCAGCTGTTGGTGGATTATCTCCCACACCATCTTCTTCCGGAAGTATGGCATGTGAGTCTGAAAAGAGAAGAGAAAGAAAAGAGAAATTAAATAATGACGTCACGGTAGAAAGAGGCGGCAAACACGCATAAACGCCCAGCGGAGTCCTTAATAGGAAGTTCCCTTTAGGAACTGTCAACCGTTTGGGTACAACACCCCACGCGGTTCCTAAGAGGGTGACACGACAACCCGACAAAACCAGATTGACTTGACCGCGCGACAGCTTACAAGCACGCTAATAAAAGACCCGTCTAAAACGAAATCAATAAAAAGAAGCGGTGTCTTGACTGGTCAAAGGGTAGAAGCCATTTCTCCAAAAGATACCGAGCCCAGATATGCCAAACCCGCTGGCGGCAGTATCTTGCCAAAGAGGAATCTCACCGGCAGCAGCTCCCAAAGGCGGGGATGGAGAACCACAGCTCTGCCCTGCCCAGGCCACTTGGAAGTTCTGATCCCAGCAACTACGCACCGAAACGGGGTACGAAACCTCAGCCCCTGCCCCGGACACAATGAAGAGCTGCTGCCTAACCTCCCTGGCTCCTGTCCCTGGGCGAGAGGGGCTTGGAGGGGTTTATGACCTTCACTCACCTGGCTAAAGTTGAATGGTTTCTCTCTGGCGATGTAATCTGCGTATTTACACATAAAGACGCCGCAGTCGCTTCCATTCAGCTGCTGAGGGATCTCCTAAGGAATGCAAAGAAGATGGAGGATTTCCCTCTGTCTCAAAAGAAAAGCAACTTGGAAGCAGCGCACATTACCCACACCGACACTGCGCTCACCGCACACTCCTGACCCTACTTGCCTAATCCCCGATACCCACTCCCGCCCACGAGGAACAGACCCAGTTCACTGCTCACCATCCCTCCCCTCTGCCTCCCGGACTCGGACACTACAATCCAAATTTTTGGCAGGCCCAGAAGGCGCAGCAGCCCTCCCCCCTGCGAGGTGTCTCAAGGTTCGCACCGCCTCTTTCTTAAGTGACCTTTCTTAAATCCGGTCTTTAGGGACTGCTTTTTACTATCAACTCCTCGAGAAACATCAGCTCAACCCTTTCTTTGCCACGGGCCAGGATCTGGGCCCCAAAGAAGCACTTACAGTTCCCATTTCAAACCCAAGGGGTGCTCACGTACACGTGGCTCCATGCTGTGAAGAGTCCACTCTGAAACATCCAGCTCCAGCTGTCTTTTTTCCCAGCTTTCTTTTTGCAGGTATTGGCTGGTTAAAACAAAAGGAAAAAAAAAAATCCCTTTTCATCTCTGTAATTTAGGCCAACAACAAAATAAAGCGGCTGAAGGATCACAGGAAGACGGACGGCAGGATGGTAAAATGTCAGAGGATCCTCACCGCAGCTGATTTAAGGCTGATTTTGAGGAAAAATCCCAATCTGAAACTTACAAACACGGGGAGAGGCTGTGAGCTAATGGTCAAGAACGAGGCCAACGACTCCATTGCTTCGGAGAGGCCAAAAAGCCCCAAATCACATGTTATCAGAGCACAAAGAGACAAACCAAGCAAGGAACTGTAATGCCGTAATTCCACCGGGTGCCTTGATCCCACATCCTGGGCTCCGACTAACAAAGTCGGCACACGTGTGCCACGGGGCTATGGCGTATTTGGCTGTGCCTCTCACGGGAAGGTGGCAGAATCCAGGCACCCCAGACCCTGGGTGCAGGGGACGCTGTGACAGCAGATAAGCAGTCGATGCCAGACAAGTCGCAGCAAGCAACTCCAAGATTCCTGCTTGGTTATCTACAAGCCACGTGAAAACTGGCAGTCGCCTTACAGGGACTAAATCTAAAATCCCTCTCCTCATTCACACCATAAAAGCAGTGACGGAGCGGTTACTTACAGCAAAGTCTGACAAATCTTGTCCCCTTTCTGGCCCAGCGAGTCCAAGTACGTGATGGTCTTCTTCCTGACATCTATGACCTGTTATTAAAAGGTGACCATTAGACAAAGCACAACCTTCTGCCGCACACCCTCCAACACCTAAATGACTTCTCTTGCCAGTTTTTGCTCCCCGTCCAATTCTAAAGAAAAAGCCCGTGGGACTCACGGCTAGTGTCCAGTGTGCTTGCAAGTTCACAGGCACAAAGATGATGTCCTGCTTGAAGACATCCACACTTCTGGTCCATCTTCTTACTGCTTCGTAGCCCCCAGATGTTAGTTTGGCATAAAAGAAAGTACTGAACGCGTGGACCGCTGGATAGCCTTCCTTCTTGCCTCTTTCCATCAGCAGACCCATGTAGAAATTAACGACCTGTACCATAAAGAGGAAACGTGAGGTGTGAAAATAAGACGCTGCCTTCCCCAACCAAAAATACAGCACCACCTCTTTTCTGGCCACCCTCAAGCACGCAGCGCAGAGAACTCCAGCCTCAGCTGGAGGCTTTTGTTCCCAGAATTTCACACGGGGCTATATCGGCAGTTTGATCAAAACACCTGCCCCCCACACCAAAAACCCGGACGAACTCCGGGAAGCTGCGTCATACAAGAAGTAACGGAACTTCCAGAAACGCTCGACCCTTCAATACCTCAAATAAGACTTCTACAGAGGTTTTTAGGCTCTGCCACGGAGGTCGTCAAAGAACGTTGACGGGACTTCTGTACACGGCAGAGGGGTATTTTTCAATAAAGGCTGAGTGAGACTAGCCCTGTGCTGCAGCTGGTTTTACCTCATCGTTTAGCCAGCAAAGGTTCCTGAGCGTGCGGATGTCTTCGCGAGTGACCTTTAGTTTGAAGGCACTGCTCATGATCTCATCTGGCTCACCTCTGCCAAATGCGGCACTGACCTCTCTCTCCATGGCCTGAAAGGAACAATTCAATGGGGAAGGACTTGTGAAACAGAGCATGGAGCACGCTGACCTGGGGGCAGCTTTCCACTGAAACACGGCCTGTAAATTCAGCTCAGGTGACAGAGCAACTGCCTCTGACGGTTTCCTGCCTGAGTGAGCGATAGCGCTTTTGCCTTGCTTGGTTGGTTTCAGCATCCCAACTTTGAACTTTAGAGCCCAGGCTTGCTGCCATTTCTTTTCACCAAGGACGTTGGGATCAAACCCGTAAACTCAGCAAACACGCTAAAGCAGCTGAAAATGGAACACAACTCTGGCAAACCCCTTTCCCACGTGCTGCCGCAGCCCTCGCAATACCCAGGTTTAAGCCAACCCCAGCGGGGAATGCAAAGAAACCACTACGGATGGTGGTATAAAATACTCTGATCTGCAATAGCATCTCCTTCTTGCTTGAATCTGGGTGAGCAAAATAAGAAATCCACCCGGTTTCCCTTGTACCCAGCATCAACGCTGCAGACTTTGTAAACTCTGCATTTGCTCGCCCTTTCCGAGTCCATCCTCAACAGGCAGGAAAAGGTGGGGGGAGCTCAATTAGACTGCAACTCCAAAGAATAAAAGCAGCCAAAATTCATACAAGCAGGGGAAACTGAACTCCCACTCCCCGGTGGACGGCACCACGGACCAGCACAAGCTGATCTTTCAGGTTCTATCACCACAGTAGGACAAGAGGCACATCCAATAGAACTGGATGAGTCGGGTTAGCACTGCTCTGGAGACTGGTGTTCAACCTGGACTCATTTTTTGTCCTGCTAACAGAAGGCCCACAAACCCTCAGGGCAGCACAACTGAAGGAGCGCTGGAGCACACGAAATCCTTCAAACCAGCTTTAGTGCTGACCCTCGCACTGCAAAGTCACAGCCGCAAACACTCGCTAACAGGTTCAATGCAAGTTCTTCAGATTTCAAAAAGCCTCAAGAACCACTGAGAATAAGAGGAGTTCCCTGCAGCTCTGTCACAACCTTCTCTTTTGTCTAACAGACTGTCGGCTGTGGTACCTCTGTGAGCGGAGGAAAGCGTTCCGCTGTTTTTCCCAAGCCTGGCACTTTCTTTCCTTCCACGGTGAGGCTGGCTGACTTTTTGGACCGAACAGGTATAGGATGTCCTTGGAATAACGCATCTTCTGAGATTTCAGTCCCACGCTGCCTCTGTTAGACAAACGGACGTTAAGCTAGCAATCAAGCACAGATTTGTTTCCTTGGGGACAGGACAGAAAACTGGAAGGGTTTTTGTACACCCATGCAACCAGCAAACTCCAAAGTTACTTCTTCTTGACGACTGCATTCCAACTGTGCACCCATGGAGTGCTGCACTCGGAGGCAAGAGAGGCAGAGAGCTCGTTTGGCTTGGGCTAGCGTTAAGAACCCCAGCAAAGCCACCACGTGTAGGTATCAAGTTGAGAGTGAGATTACGATTTCTGATTTCCATGATTAAAATTGTATTTTTGACCTCAATCCTGACCAGAGGTGAAAATCAAAGAGATGTACTTCCCATCCCAGCAAACAAGATACGACTAAAGACACCCCAGTCCAGCTTTGCAGGTCAACTAAGGCTGTGCGCTAAAGATTTTGAGGCTATACCCAACACATCAAAGGGGAAGAATCAAAATGCTATAGTGTAGTGTGCTCCTAATAGTCCAGAAACAAAATTAACGGCAGCAGAAAACACTTGGCCATAGCGCTACTCATCAAATAATGCTCCCGCTTTCCTGGGGAAAAACAACCTGGGCAAATACAGATATTGTTGAGTGAGTCATGTGAAGTGGAGAGTGCGCTGAAGTTTCTGATCACAAATAGCTGTATTTTCCTTGTGAAAAACACAAGCTTACCCCTGCGATGGTTTGTTTCGCTGCTCCTTCCTTTTCCTGAGAGTTTTCTTCTGGTGTGCAGTACCTGCCAGGAGAGGGAGAGAGAGAAGTGAGCTGTGTATCTGTCCTCTCCCACGGAATTCTCAAGAATTCACCCTCTGGACAAGAAAGGCTTTTTCAAGGCTTATTCTGACAACAGCCCCAGTTGCACACATCAACATGTGACAATATCGCCTCAACTTCCAGCACCGTTCTTTCTTAGCAGCAAGACTGGGATAGAATGAAGAGCTGGGAGCTTTGGAATTTTTATTTTTTTTCCATCTACTTGTACAAGACTCCTTTCCCTTCTCTTTATCATTTGCATTATTTGGAAAACAGGGAAGCAACCAGCACTTCCTCTATCGAGTGCTTTGTGATCTACTGCTGATAAACACTGCACGCTGGATGTTCTACTGCAAGGTGTAACAGGAACATCTGCAACTAGACTTGCATCCAAACAGAGTGAGCTTCGGGAAACTAAGGCCAGCACACTGAATTCCAAATGGGACAGCGACAGGATGTTTACTTGCCTTCTACAGGCCAGTCAAGAGAGTGACTATCCCCATTTGGAGAGGATTGTCATTCAAACCACACAGACTCTGAAGAGCAAACAAATACACAGACATTAAAGTTGTCCAGATATATGTCCCTGCTTCAAAAACAAGAATTCACATTGTCACCAAAAGACCCCTTTTTTTCAGGATGGAGACCTACACCAGACTCTCACGGTATTCTACGCTCGTTGTGCTTTAACGGCTTTCAGTCCAGCATGGTAAGAGGAGATATCACAAGCTTTGTCAAATCGTTTCAGTTAGTAACTAAATCCCCCTCAAAAAAGGCAAGAAAATGTTCCTTTTACTTGAAGGCATCATTCTCTATCAGTATTTTCTTTCCTTCTCTCCCCTCCAGCTTAGGGGAACCACTATTTTAATTTAAGCACACAACAGTGCCGCACAGCTAAATATAGCACTAGTTTTTAAAGCGGGGAGAAGAACGGGGACAGAATTAGCTAAAAAACAGGACTGCCGCAACTGAGTCTCTCTGCTCCCATCTACGCTTTCTCCTCTCTCATGTAAGGGCAGGTCACTGCAGAAAGATGCGTGCATCTTACCGCCGTACAAAATCTCTCCCTCTAGCTGCACCTACTGCCCCCAAAACCCGTTTCTCTCAACACCACAAAGCCCTCAGAACTCAGACTCCTGCCAGCTCAGACAGCCCACACCAATGAGGCCGCTGGCCTCTCAAACCCAAACGCACGCTGCCTTTTTCCCCCTCCTAGTCAAACCCCACGCATCCTCTAAGTCCCCAAAACTGCCTCAAGTCCCACCAGGCTTTACAAGCTCTCTCATCCTTCTGCTCAGGATGCGGGTTTCCAAGTGAAAGAAATGAAACGTCAGCTCCTTGATGGCTCGGCAGAACGACTCACAAACAAAAACGGATTCTGCAAATCCAAGGACAACTTGGGACGGCCACCACTCGCACCCTTACTGGCTTTCTTCCCACAGCAAATACCACACCAGCACAACCCTCTTTGTCACGCAGCACGGCTCTCGCATGGCAGCTGTGTTGGAGATGCAACTGGCTTGCGAGCAATTCCGGAGCCACAAGCTAGCTACTCCTCTTTCACAGCACTGAGACGATCACATACCATTGGTCATCTCCGAGACTCTACCAGGGGGTGAAAGACATACGCACACAGAGCCAAAAGAAACAAGAACCATCATTAAAAGAGACTTTACCTGATCGTATCACCTCTCTGCGACCACTGTGGGCAGCAAACATCTATACATTCGACACCTGCACAGAAAAGCAGTAGGAAGAAAACAAGAAGTCGACTTTGAATCACCATCAGATTTACATAGCTCTCCATTTCTGAGTGATAAATAAAAAACCCCAAAACTTTGAATGCTGACTGTATGGTCAGGAAGTTCGAATTCTGGCAAGCGCTTTGAACTTGGAACATCATCTGTGAGTGTATAAGAAATGCCCTATTCCCATTTGAAGTCTACCTACAAAGTGGAACAGATTGGAATCACGGGGATACTCACCGGTCCTTAGTGTTGGACGTGGATAGACCTCTCCTCTGTATTTTGGTTCTTCCACACGACTCATAGTCGTCACTGGTTCCTTGGAGGAGGCTTGAACACTTTGGGGCAGGAAACAAACAACAGAGGAGAATCACAATTTTTATATGTGGGGCATTTGTTATCAGTGCATACCAATTCATGGTGGCTTTTGGGGTTTTTCTTTGAAAAGAAAAAAATATTCTTTGCACATCCAACAAATATCTGCATCAACCTGAGGAGGCCACTTTACTCTGTGGGACGAGACAGCGTTCATTTCAACCAGCCTTGACCAATTCTGCTCAATCTATTTGTTAAAGATTATGCTGACAGTGAGAATGGCAATGTCCACAGCATCCACACTGCTGGGACATTTTACGTCAGACCTGCCCTGCTCTGACCTCAGGGACTATATGCTCAGTAGCAGTTGGAGTGCATTAGACACATTCCCTAGGAACCTCCTCTGGTTTACCTTCCTCTGAAAGGAATCTCTTTCTCATGCTCCAGATCTGCTCCAAAATATGAGCCACACCACAATAAGCAACGACTGGGAGATTAGACGCCAAAAGCAGACTCTTGACCCGCTCTCAAATGTTATTGCCATTGCACTTAAAATTACATGAGAAACTGTTTTCTGTATCATTTTCATGATATGGATTTTCATCTGAAGTGGCGGATTCTGGTGCAGCGCGCTCCTTAATGGGTGGCCTCAGGGGTAAGAAGCTGTCTGGAGCAGGTTTGATGCTCTGTTTGCCGTTCCGGCTTGTGCTGAAAACATCAACGCAAAAGAAATCGTATCCAGAGAACATTCCAATATGCACCTCCACCACCAACTACTATGTCAAGCACGTACACCGATGACGATGGAGACAGACACGAGATGTTCATGACTTTCAGATGAAGACCTGCTGTCTTCAACTGGCTAATGGGGAAATACAGAGAAGTAAAAGTGAAAATCACAACAACTGCCTTGAAGATACGCTGTTGATTGTGTCCTCAGCCTCCTCTCAAGTTCAACACTTCCTCTTACCGCAGACCTTTAATCTCTAGCTAATCTCCTGTGTCAATTAAGTAGCTGGGTTTAAAGAAAAAGTTGAAAATTGGTTCTTCGGGGAGGAAGCAGCTGGACACCTCCCTTACCATAGACAGTAAACCTTTTGGGGAAGAAGTCAAAGAAAACAGAAGGATTTTTACCTCGGACATGGAATTGTCTTGTGAGGACGGGATAGTGTTTCCTTAGTCAAGTGAGCATGGGTTCCACACGGCATTTGACCTATGAGAGAAGAGCGTAAGGCATCAGAAACTATAAAAGGGAACTGAAGAGTTTTATGGGTTTACAGTAAGGAGCTTCACCAAAGATAAATTGTCATTTTCTCTCTCACATCATCAGGTTTCCACACCGGCAACTACAGCAAGTTGTGCGCACAAGGTATTGCCAGCTGAAACCTGAAATACAAAAGGCTTCTCGGGATCTACTACCTAAAAGGAGCATTGAAAACAATTTACTTCTGGCAAGCTAACAGTGGACCTATCAGAAGGGAAGGACTGCATCCAAGGCAGCTCTGGTACTGAGATGACAAGATAAACGCTCAGCTCCACTCCAGAAGCAATGCAAGGGTGCAGGTAAGAAACAGAGGTCACGCTCAAGTCTTCCCAGATGCTGCCTCGTCCTGTGCCTGCAATAATCCATACAGAACCCTAGGGGTAGGCTTGGACGGTACACAAGGTAGGGTGAAAATGAAACAAGTCATATAACTTCATGTCAGCCTTACCAATTTGCAGCATTGATATATCAAGCGACGAAAATCTTGGTCTTTTAGATGAAGTCTCAAAAGAAGTGGACCGAGGCTTAAAAGAAAACAAAAAAAAGTACCAATGTGAGTATAACCTGAATGTGAATCCAAGCAAACAAACTTCCTGAGACTTAGTCAGCTCTACTGTGAATTGGGGACCATGACTTGCTGGGTCAGATTGCAGAAGAATGCCAATCTTTGCAGGATCTCTGACAGGTATGCTTTAATTTTTGAATACAGGCTCTCATACATGCAGCAATTAAAAAAATACAAGCTTGTCACTCAGTAATCACTCAGTCAGCTCCTAAACATTGCAAAGTGTGATAATTCAGCCCTTGAAAAATATATTTGGTACAAATATGAGTTAACAACTCTCTCGGGAATGAAGAATTAGAGCCCGACAGTCTCTTAGCCCTCTTACACCATGGGGCAATAAGAAAAATAGCACTACACCTTTGAACCAAACTAGGGAGTCAAGCAGTCAGAGGCTCATTTTTACAGAGCCAAAGTCCTACAGGAATCCTCTCATGGACTGGTGGATAATGAGCAGAAAGAGGTCTATCCACAGGAAGTATGCAGTTTTTCTTGTAAGGTAGTGTATTTTGATGCCTTAACTGCAAGCTCGAGAAAGAGAATAACAGTTTACAAACACACTAAAACTATAAACTTGAACAAGTGTCAAGTATCTGGAAGACAACACACATTTTGCTCCTTCCGCAGCTGCCAGTGCCGGAGCAGAGGACGCAGGCTTGAGTAAGGCAAACCCAGCCCACATTACAGCTGCCTGCTAGAAATGGAAAAGAACCACCTACAGCTGTACAGGCTCAGAGCAGGCTCAACCTCAAGATGCATTAGGGAGAGCCGCTTGCTCTTGCACCTTGCACAGATCATAATATATCAAACCTGTCGCTAACCTCTTCCACAGACTCTGGGAATGGAGCATCTTCGCTGACAGAAGCCGCCGGGCGTTTGGTTGCCTTGGTTGGCAACTGCACCACAACAGAAACTTCTTCAGCTTTCTCCTTCCGCTCAGAGATGGCATAATCTAAAAAACAAAGACAGGCCATATAAGAACATGATGAAAACCAACAGAGGTACATTGGGAATACAGCCAGGAGGGAGCACAGCTTTGATTTAAAATACTCTTTCTGCTGACACACGCGGGCTCACCGCCAGAGACCTGGGCTATCTCCTGCTGGCAGTAAAAGTATTGGGCCCTGCCACAGTCACCGCAGATAACATCGTACATAGGGCTAAGCCCTACCGTACACCCTCAAGCCATTGGCTATAGGGATAGACAGCCACAAGGAAAGAACAGCTTGAAAAGCCACCGTTTCAGGAACAATGCCAGAGCACAAAAGCCAGACTTTTCCAAGGGACACGAAACCTCAGGAAAATCAGGCATATTCAATACTTCTGTAATGTGCAATACCTGATGTTTTCTTTTTCGGCGGACTCTCATCACCATCGTCCACAGGTATCCAAACACTGAGGAGAGAACACACACAACAGTGTTTTGCAGCCCTAGGGAAGCTCCCAAGAGGCTGACTTCCCTTCACAGGGCCCAAACTTCCAAAGTTACCTTTCCTATCCCGAAGGTCCCCCCCTCCAAGCGCCCCTGGGATCGTCTCAGGCACACACACACCTAACTGCACCCCTCCTCAACACCCCCCAACCTCTCCCAGCCAAGGGCCGCTCTCAGAGAGCTAATTATCCCGCTGGAGCATATTAGGCCTCTTTTTCTCATTCGGTTAATGCTTCCTAACTTTTTACATTTGTTCCCATCGCCAAAAACTTAAGTTCATATGTAAAGTTCTCCTCTTTCCTCGGGGAAAGCAGCACACCAGAGATTACTACGCCATCTCATTTCGTAAATCACTACACTGAGTTGCAAAGAAAAGTCTAAGGAGGACAGGAAATAAAAGGTGGGAAAGCAACTCGGGCATACACCCACTTCAATCACTTTTTCCTTTGGGAATGGAGCACAAAGGTTGGTCCGAGGTGGGTTTTTGCCTCTATTTGCCCCCCCAAATGTCATGACAGACGGCAAGGATTCTTTGAAGAATTCTTTGGTCATTCTTACACAAAGGAATTTCTTTTAAACTGTTACGCCCCCGAACCCTGCTGATATCATTGCTTCTGGACTATCTTCTCTCTGTATCAGGAGCACAAAGAAGTCCCTAACGGCACCTTTCATACAACATCAAGAGTATTGGCTATTACTATGCTATTAAAGTCAGGCAGAAAATATCGGGGGGTAGGCATTAGAGGCAAATACCCTCCCATAAAGATGCATTCTTACTCAGCATATTTCATACTTCAGAAGGCAAAAGTAAAGAAGGCAAAATCTTTGTATCCTCCTGCTCAATTGTTCGCAGGAGCTAACTCCTTCTGAGCTGCTCTCCAGGCTCAAGGCTACGTCCTGAGAGAAGCGCAGTTTCAATACCTGACGGCACTTACGGCAACTGCCTGTGAACAGAAATGCCGCTTTCTCCAGCTTTACCAGAGCACCCGGCACCTGGGAGAGCCTTGTTTTGTCCTTTTTTACTTTACCAGCCACTTGGAGGTTTAGGATCAGTTTGAGGGCGAGAAAAGAGGAATTCTCTCCTGGGAAGTTGTACTAAGCTGCTCCCCGCTCCTTCACCACTCCAAGTCTCCACCCCCTCTTTTTCCCTTTTCAAGCCCCCGCTGTGCAGACGGAAAGCCAACGAGGGGGTGGCTTTGCCCACGGATTTGGGGGGAACATCTGGAAGCCACAGTCATCTCAGCATCACAGGGGAACGACTCTGACTGCGGCCCGGGGCGAGCCCACAGCGGCAGGAGCCACAGCCGCCGCACAGGGCCGGAAGGACGGGGCTGCCGGGCTGGGAGAGGGCGGGGGGGGCACGGGGCTGCCGGGGCCCACCATGAGCCCCACCGCCCCGGAGGGGGGGCTCTGGGCGGGCAGAGGGGCCGAGCCCAGCCCAGGGGAGGGCAGCCAGAGCCAGGGGAGCCCCAGAGCAAGACCCCGCCCTGCACCCGAGCCCACAGAGCGACTAACGCCGCTCCCGGCCGAGGCGCCGGGCGGGCTCCCGCCAAGGAGCCCCGGGGGTCCCGCAGGCCCCAGGCGGAGGGGGGAGTGGGCGCCAGAGCGATGCCCGGGGGCGGCCCTGAGGCGGCGGGGCGGCTCGCTGCCCTGGGGGACGGCCTCTTGCGCGGCGGCGGGGCCGGGGGCGGCGAGGAGGGCGACGAGGGCCCCCCACAGCCATCGGTACAGGGGCGGCTGAGGGGGGAGAGAGGGGCGGGGCGGTGGGTGCGCGCAGGCGCGCCGCGTCTGTGCTCTGCCTGAGGGGGCCGTTAAGGGCCGCCCGGCCCGCTTCTGCCCTGCCCTGCGGTGGGGCCGGGCCGGCGCCGTCCCGCCTCGCCGTCCTGTGTCTGGGGGAGGCGCTGGCCCTTCTCCGAAAGCCCCGAGCCGGGCCCCGGCTGGCAGCTGGGCGCCGGGAGGCGGGGGGTGCCCGGAGGAGGGGAAGAGGCCTGTCTGCCCTCGGGGAGAGGCCCCCCCAAAGGCCGGAGGGGGCCCCCCAGAAGCCCTCCAGAGGCGGAGGGGCCCCCCAGAAGCCTCCCAGAGGCGGAGGGGCCCCTCGGAGAGCGGAGAAGCCTTTCGGCGTCCCGCAGGACTGAGGCGAGCGACAGCGGCCGGCGGCGCGGGCTCTCGCGTGCCCCCTCCTGCCTCCTCTGCCCTCGGTGGGTGAGGGAATGCCAATCCCGGGCTTACCAAGCCCTTTCCTGCGCGCTCGCACGGCGCTTTGCGCCCCTCTGGCGGGGAGCTGCGCTCGCTGCACCCGGCTGCGCCATGGCTGCGGTGCGACTGGAAGGACGCGGACTGCGTTCGGCGTTCCACCATGGTGAGCGGCTGTGACGGAGCGGCGCCCGACCGCCGGCCGCGGGCAGCCCCGCTCGAGCCGCTGCTGCGGGGGCCGGCGAGCGTGTGGTGAGCGCTGAGCTGTGGGGGGGGGGGGTTGGCTGGCTCTTGGGGCGTTGCCTCGCCCTGCCCTTGCTCCTAAGGGGGCTTTTCAATGCGGTGCTCGCCCGTCGTTAACGGGGGGTGGACATGTGCGGGTGTTGCTGCAGCCCCGTGGTGGAGAGGCTTTTCCAGAGGGGTTTTTAAGTGTAAGAGGAGCGAATGTCCTGAGCAGGACCTGGGGTCGGTGGCTGTAGCTTCAGCTGTGGAGCTGTAGAGTCATGGGAAGGATGGAGGAGAAGGAATGAGGCTCCTGGTGAAGGGAGGGAAGTGAGGAGGTGCAGTGTCCAGCCCGGCGTCGAGGAGTGTCTGGGCAGGAGGGGACACGTTGGTGTAGGAGCCGTGGAGCAGCCCGTGGCCCGAAGCAGAGGGTGGACACGGGGAGCATGGGCTCAATGCGAGGAGGAGCACGAAACCTCCGTGCGGCGGGTTTAAATGGAGGGCTGTGAGCGAGAGCGGCGTCCAGCCTGGGCAGGAGAGCTGGGTCTGCTCCTCCTCCCCCTGAGCAATGGTGGTTTGCAGGTAGCATCTGGTTGCACTTGCTGGAATGCAGAGCAGGAGAGAGTTGTGTCCTGGTTTTCCCCTACAAAGGCAGGACACAGATGAAAACATGGCAGTGGGGAGGGTGTGGGGGTAACTGGGAGCCCCTGTCTGCCTCCCAGCCCCATCGCGCTGGGTCGGGGCTGCAGCTCACCCCAATGCACTCTCGGGTGTACCCACGCTCTGTGAGGGGGGGTTTCAGGGCCTGAAGGGTTGTCCCCGTGTCCCTGCTGGGCTCACGGTGGTGGCACACTGCTCTGCGTGGGGCTGGGAGTGGCCGGGAAGGGTCTGGCACGCTGGGGCTGTCACTGAGCATTGTTTTCTCTGCCACCATAGAGCTCCTCGGTGTACCTCTTGGGTGTGTATGGAGCCCCCCCCGGCTGGTGCCTTCCCCAGTCAGCACCCAGTAAGTGCCTGGCACCCCTTTCCAGGAGATCTTCGCTTGGGCACCTTGGGAGGGTGAGCAACCACCATCATCATGGGATGGTAGCATGGGGACAGCCAGCTCCCTTGTCCCTTGTCTGGCTGGTCCCCTGACCCTCTCGCTCTTCTGTGCCCCTTCAGCTGCTGGAGCAAGAGGTTGTGAACCTGTTCATCAGGACACAGGCGGTGGGGGCCATCATCGGGAATGATGTGTCGAGATGCTCGGTGGTGGCTTGGGGGTGGGTGGTGGGGGGAGAAGTGGTGCCCTGACCTCCACCTCTTGCTTTTCCCTTCTCCTCCCCAAGACTGCACAGCGCAAGATGAGGGAAATGCTCCAGCAGGTGAAGCAGCAGGAGCAGAAACACGCTCCAGGAGCCCCGGCCTCGCAGCACAGCAAGGGAGGCTCCCGCCATGCCGCCCAGCACCGCCGATGACTGTAACCCCGCTGCCAGACATCCCCCCCCCCCCCTCCCCCACCCCCAGCAGGTCAGGGGAGCAAACCAAAGACCCCCCCCAAACACACAGCCCCCCATTCCCCACGGCGCTGCGAGGATGCACAGCCGAGGGGTACGGGGAGGGCTCTTTCCATCCCACAGCCTCCCCCTTCCTCCTCCCTCGCCTCCCGACACTATCCATGTAGTTGGACTAACATAGGCAGAGAGAAAGAAGAGTTTTATTATTTTTTATTTTTTTTTTATTTTTTTATTTCCTAAAAGCCACCGGTTTTTCATCCCAGGCATGGCCAGAGGAACTTGCCCAGCGTTGGGGACGGGGGGAGGTTGGGCAGTGGCGCACAGCGCAGCAGCTCATCAGTTTTTAAAATTAATATAACATTAATGAAACTAACGTCAATTTTTAATTTTTGTAAGGATTTTATTTATTTCATTTCAGAGGGGGTGGGGGCGGGAGGAGGATGTTTGTTTTTTAGCACAAGCCGGCTTTTCTAGAGGTTAAAGGAAAGGCCGTGTTCGGCTGTAAACGCTTTAGGGAAAGATCCCAGTTGCAAGGAGAGAAGGGGGGAAAGAGGGGCGGGGGGGGAAAGCCAGATTTCCAAGCGGTTGTCAGCCCAGGGCTGGGGGAAAAAAAAAATTCACTAGCAAATTTTATTTTTTTTTTTAATTTCAAAAATAAAACACACACAACCCCCAACCGCAGATGACACACACACATCCACACACAAAAACTACCTCAGATTCTCATACCTCAGCACATTGCGCTTGTGTTTCCCTTTTAGAGATTTTGTGTGCCTTGTAAAACTGATAGCTGGAGCATTATTTTTGTTTATTTTCTTAATTAAAAAAAAAAAAAACAAACAGTTGGAAAACACGCTCTCTACTGAGTGCGAGGCGGGAGAAGGAAAGCAATCCCACAGGTGCCAGAGCTCTTCCATAGTCTCCTTCTGCTGGCTGAGAGTCAGGGGTGATTCCTTTGGAGAAAGCTTGAGAGATGTTTAAAAAGAGAAAAAGAAAAAAAAAAAAAAAAAGAAAAACAGGTGGGGAGAAGAAAAAAAGGGGGAAAGAAAAAAAAAGGAAAAAGAAACAAAACCACCAAATATAAAAAAAAGAAAGGTAGAAAGGAAAAAACAAACAAACAACCAAACCAAGCAAGGAAAGTGGTGAAAGCCATCGGGCAAGAGGAGGGACGAGAGCCGGGGGTGAGGTGGCGGTGCCAGCGCCGGCCCCGGGGGCTGTGACACCACACTGCAAAGTGTTCTGTAAAAAAACCAACCAAACCCCACCCAATGACAACAACATCAAAAACCAAAGAGAAATCTCTCCAGCTCACACGAGCCTGAGCTCGCTCTCCGTTGCTCTCTTTCCAGTGTCTCAGGGGGGTCACGGCTGAGCTGAGATTGGGGGGTGGTGGGAGTTTGCCCCATGGCTGTGATGGGGGGAGAAGGGGTGGGTGGGGAGTGGGGGATGTGGTGTGGGTTGTTTTTGGGGTGGTGGTGGTTTTTTTGCCAGGTGTCGCTTTACCCAGTGGCTCGGGGAGTGTGACGAAACAGGAAAAAGGGCTTCACTGAGAGGTTCAAATTAACAATTTCTTTGGACTTCGCCCACGGGTCCAATACGTCACTATTGCAAGTTCTGTGTGTGCAATGGCGATTACACTATTGCGGTTTAGAAGCAATTAGCGGGATCCACTATTGCGAGCTACAAATGCCCCCGACAAGTAGCAACACAAACCACAAGGGCGCTAGATATTAATGCCTTAGAAGAGTGCACCAGTCACAAACTCAATCGCATGCCCTATACCGTACGGATGTTTCTTAGTCACTTACCCTCTCTCTCAGGTGAGGTCGCTCCATCCCAGGGAAGTTACCCTGTACAGCGTCCTGGATGGGGGGGACGGATCTCCTAGGGGCCAGCTGTATCCTTGGAGGATTCCCCATTTGTCTCCCCAGATCCTGCGGTTTATATTTCCTGACTCGGTGAGGGTGCAGGATTATGCCCGAGTGGATTACACTGTCTGGGATATTGGTGCCATAGCGAAGTCTCTGTTGCCAATTTGTAATGTCTGGCGCTCAACGTCACGGGAAGAGTGGTGGGATGGGACTCGGGGCATTTTGTTTGTTAAGGGCCATTTGGTTTTGATTGTTCTGTGCCATCTGGAGATAAGCCCGGGCTGAGCTGTTTTGCAGCTACCCCCAAGTTCTCTCTGCACAGCCAAGGCACGGCGGAGATGGAGCTGAGTGGGATGGCAGCTCCCTGCCTCTCACCTCTTGTGCTCTGAAACCGGCTTGGCTGGCTGCTCCCACACAGTGTGTTACTGGCTTGCCCCGCAGATAAAGAACCCAGATTTGGGACGCCACTGGGGTGTCCGTAAGGGGTGCTGGGGGTGACTCCTGCAGGCCAGAGGGAGTCTGGGGCAGCCCTTCAAAGGTCTGGGGGTCCCCTCTGGTGCCTCTGGGGAGGGTTTTGTGGCTGGAGAGGGCCGAGCTGGTTTCAAGAGGTGCTTCCTCCCTTTCTCCAGCCCACCCAGCTCGCCCGACACCACCACCCCCTCAGGTTGGTGGGTGCCAGCAGTGCCAGCCTGTCCCACTGGGTCGGGCACTGAGGGGGGCACAGCCCCAGCCACGGGATGGGAGGATGAACCACAGCACCAGGGATAGAGACCAACATTTTATTTCTTTAACATTTCCCATGGGGGGCACCCCAGGGTTGCACGGCTGCACCGCAGCTGGTGCAAGGAGGGACTCCAACGTCCCCCCCACAGCTCACCTGGCTCCGCGCGTGATGCTTTTGATGGGGCTCAGCGCGGTCTCTTCTGTGCTACAGACCAAGCGGCTCCAGGTAGGCGACTGCTGCACCGCACTGTGCCGCAGCGTGGGGTAGGGTGGGGGGCTGCGGCGCGGGGCTGGGAGCTGCTCCCGTCTCACCCAGCTCCTGGGGTCCTGCAGAGGGACTGGAAGAAGCCAAAGCAAGGGACGACGGACGAGAGAGCCCGCCCGCAGGAGCAGAGCGGTGAGTGGCCCCGGCACCGAGCACCATGCAAACAGCCCACACCCTCCGGCAGCCCTGAGCCGGAGCTGTGCCGGGGGCTGCCGGCTGCTCACTCCGTCCCCTCCCTCAGCAGCTTCTCGGCTAGCGGATGAAGGATGGGACCTCAAGTCAACACAGGAGAAGCAGGGAGTGTGTGGGAGACCCCCAGATCCTACCCCAGACCCTCAGCCCGTGCCCTGCCCTGCCTGCGCTGGGCAGCCCTGCCCGCCTGCTGCGGAGGGGGTGCTGCCCGTGGGCTCCAGCGGAGGAGATGGTGTGCAGCGGGTCTCTTCTCTCTCCTCCTCTGCAGGGCAACCGAGGAGGCAGCACCGGGCCCCGCAGGACCCACTGGGCTCCCTGCCAACCATATACCATCGAAGCAGTGATGCCTCTCTCTACCCCCTGCCCCCCACAAGCCCCCACGTCCTCCTGCCCTCCTCTGCCGTCTATAGGTCCTATCAGTGGGGAACAGCTCCTTCTATACCAAGGAATCCCCCGGGCTACTGGGCCCCCCGAGGGCCACCGCAAGAGCCCCTGCAGCCTGTGCTCGCTGGCCAACTCAAGGACTGCAGCAGCCTGTTGAGGAGCAGCTCCTCTTCCCAGAGATCCCTCTACCACTTCCTGGAGCCCTGGCCCAGTGCAGCAACAGAGCCAGTGGTGCTCACACACTCAGGACACCCCCGCTCTCCCATGGCTGCTGGTGGGGCAGTGGGGAAACTGGGGCTGGTCCTCAGTCAGGAGCCTCCACAGGAGCTGCCAGCAGGGACCGAGAAAGAGTGGGTTCCCACGCAGGGAATGGAACTGAGCGTGGAAGCATACGCTGTGGAGCTCTGAGCTGCTGCGTGGTGCCAGGTCTATCCAACGTCAGGCAGTACATTCCCAGGAGACATCACTGCTAACAACTCTTCCGAGGAAGGGGGGCCATTTCTGCAGTCGTAGCCTGCCTGGAGAAACAGCCCCACGGAGCTAATAGTCTGCTGAGCAGCAAGGGAGCAGAGTCGCTGACTCTCAACCAAGGACTGAAGTACAGCAACCCACTCTATTGCCTTCCCCCTTCGCCCGCTGCCTCCCACAGTTTAGAAGAAACCAACCAGGGAACTCCAAGTGAGGGGACCCCTCCCCCACTCCCCCAAATCTGCCCAACATCCCCAAACCTCCCTCAAGACACGGGACTCCTCCCACACACCTCCACTCCCCACACCGCAACCCTCCCCCTCCCCCAACGCTCCAAAAAGCAGCAGTCCTTAGGGCAGACTCCTTAAGCTGACTCCACAGCTACGGCTCCCCGTCGGCTCTGGGGGAGACAAGGGGGCCCCGGGGGTCTCCGTGGGCTTTAAGGGGGTCCCAGGGCTGCCCACGGGCTCCCAGCAATGCCCGTGCCCACCACCCACCCCCGCTTCAGGGGGCCCAGCGCTGACACCCCCCGACCCATCTCGGGGGTACCTGGGGGGACTCGGCCGTGGGCTGGAGGCGGGCGAAGGGGGCACGGCCGGGCTGACCTGCCGGGGGCGGGGGGGGGCTGAGAGCGGAGCCCAGAGCGGAGCCAAGCGCCCGGCCAGGCCGGCCCCGGGCACCCTGCGCTGCGGCCGGGGCTGCCGCCACCTGCGGGGAGCGAGCGGGGGGTGAGGGGGCGGCAGCGGGGGACGGGGGGGGGCCTGAATCGGCCCTGTTCTCCCCGGGGACCCCCCACTCGGCTCTGCCCCCCCCAAACAGGCCCAGGCCGCCCCCCGCGCCCCCCAGCCCGGTCCCGCCACCCCACAAACCCCCCGGAACTGGCCCTGGAGACCTCCCCCCCGCTCCCCCGTCTCCCCCGGTACCGACCGCCGCAGCTCCCGACCGCCGCCGCACACCGGAAACGTTCTCCTTCGCGTCCGCCCACCCGCGCATGCGCCGAGGGCCAGAGCCGGGCCACGCCCCCCAGCGGGGGGTGGGGCCGCGCCGAGGAGAACGGGGTCCCCTTAGCCCCGCGCCGCCGCTTCCCTCCGCCCCGGGCGCTGCGAGGCCGAAGAAACCAGCCCAGCCCTCCCCCAAATGAGGGTGTCCCTGGCACCCTCCTCCCGGCTGGGATGCGTCACCGCGGGGGCGCCCAGGGGCACCAAAACGGCCCAAAATGGGGGAGTTCATGGGGTCTTTGGACCCCCTGAACGGGCGTTTTCTGTGGGGCGACCCCCCCCAGCACTGGGGGAGAAGGAGCCCACCCCTTTGCCTCCTGCCACGGGATCAGGCCCTGCCGCCACAAAAAAGGGGGTGTCAGCACCATTTTAGAGACGGAATCCATCCAAAGGTGCTCCAGGAACATTTGGGATGGATGTTGGGTACGGGCATCGATATGGAGCTGGTGCGGAGAGAAAAAACCCAAATCGGGCTGGCAGAGACCCACGGGCAGCTCTGAAGGACTCGGGGGGGAGTTAATTACAGTTCCCCAAGTTATTGTAGAGATCGATAAACCAATAAAATACTCTAAATTCCTTTTAATACACTGTGACTGCATCACCCGGACAAAGAACACATGCACGGGATGCCAAAAATGATATTGCCAAAAGCAGAGATAGAGACTGTCACCGATCGGATTTGCATCCTCCAACAATTAATGGCTTTCTCCCCAAAAATGCTTTAGCTTCTGCGCGCCTTCATCAAATCAATAGCTCTGAATTGTGGCTGAAAAACCTAAAGAAATGGGCAATGAAACCAGGAAGGGAGGAGCGGGTTTGCCGGTGAGACGGGCACTGCTCCTTCTATTTGTCTGATCCCGTGTGTGAAGCCAGAAAAAAGCAGACGGAGGCAGCGCTGCAGGGACTTGGCACTGATTTAAAACACTATGAACAATATCTTTACAGATATTCACTCACCAGGAAAAAAATTGTACTTAAGAAGGGTTCAAAACTGCTTTAGGGAGGCTGAAAAACTGCTTTGGAAGGGTTAACCAACTGCTTTAAGTAGTGTTCAAAACTCCTTTCAGGAGGGTTCCAAACTGCTTTTGGAAGGGCCACGAACTGCTTTTTGCAGCAGGGAAGCTGGGAGAAACCCCGCATTTCCCACCTGGAAAACCAACAAAAAGAAAGAAAGAATCCACAGCCTCACTGAGGCCACAAAGGAAGAAAACTTGTCAGCTGGGCGCCCGGCGGCGGCACTGCAGTTTTGGGGGTGGGTTGTGTGTGCCAGAGCGCCTTTTAGCACCTCCTCGGGCACATTTCTTTTCCCTCGGGGCTGAGATGTAACAGGGCCTTCTCATCTGGCCAGCTTTCCATTGCGCTCATTAATAGGGGTTGCCATTAGAATACCCTGGGAACCTTTTGATGGTTGTGCTTGCGTTGTTAAGTTTTGCGGGTTTGACCTTTGTCATTGTCTGGATCTGCGGTAGAGGGAAATGTCCGGCAGAGACCCCACCAGCTCCTACCGGCCACAGCCGCCGCCGGCCTCTATGGCGGGCAGTGATCCCATCCAGACTCTGCCGGCTGAGATCCTGCCAGCTCCTACAACAGTCCCCACCAACCCCCCCTGCTGTACACTGTACCGGCTCAGCTCCCGCCAGCCCCCCTGACGGACATCCCGCCTGCACGGCCCCCGCCAGCCCCCGCGACATACATCATCCCTGCGCAGCCCCTGTTGGCCCAGTGACAGACACTGACCCCATCCAGACCCCACCGCCTCCCACGACAGCACCCGCAGCTGCAACAAGGACCAGACCTACTCTGACCGTGGTGATGGCTGACGCAGCTGAGCTACAGACACAGTCGGTGCCGGTATCAGTCACCTCTGTGCATAAGAGGAAACGTGCAGTAGGGCCAGACAGCAATGGGCAACCAGGGACATCATACAACGAAGGAACAGAGGAAACTACTCCATCATTAGCCCCAAGTGAGCTGCGAGACATACATAAGGATTACGGCCGTCAGGAAGATGAGCGAGCGATTCCTTGGCTACTCCGATGCTGGGACACTGGAGCCGAGAGTTTGGACTGAGATGGTAGAGAAGCCAAGCGGTTGGGACCATTGGCTAAACATTCGGGTATTGACAGGGCTCTTGGAGGACCACCACAATCCCTCACCCTCTGGAGGCGACTGTGATGAAACGGGAAAAAAGGACTTCACGGAGAGGTTCAAATTAACAATTTCTTTGGACTTCACTCACAGGTCCAATACGTCACTATTGCAAGTTCTGTGTGTGCGATGGCGATTACACTATTGCGGTTTAGAAGCAATTAGCGGGATCCACTATTGCGAGCTACAAATGCCCCCGACAAGTAGCAACACAAACCACAAGGGCGCTAGATATTAATGCCTTAGAAGAGTGCACTGTGGGAAACCTCGGCTGGTCCGAGGGATCAGAATGTGAGTTTAACGTTGACCTTGAGCAGATATCCGTGTACCCTTGAAGAGACTGGGGAGTCCTGAGAAGAGCTGAGTAAAAAGATAAGGGTTGGCAAACATCCTGGCTCTGACC
Source organism: Vanellus vanellus (assembly GCF_965231255.1). Classification (NCBI taxonomy): domain Eukaryota; kingdom Metazoa; phylum Chordata; class Aves; order Charadriiformes; family Charadriidae; genus Vanellus; species Vanellus vanellus. The sequence continues at coordinate 162,164 of NW_028126911.1, read as the reverse complement.
AGAGCATGAACAGCGTGTGATGTGAGAGCGTATCGGGCAAAAGTAGAATGCTGAATATATGCATAGATAAGCACCTGGGTAAGAGAATATAAAAAAACACTGCTTGTTAAGTAAAGAAATTGGATTGTTGCAACTTGATGTCCAGTGTCGTGTCCGTCCCAACAACAACAACTGGTGACCCCGACGTGATTTTAAGGAAGAAGACGACTGGAAATAGTCGTGGGGATGGAGCCCAGTGAAGCTGAGGACAGCGGGCAGAGCTGTTAATGGATCCGGATCATATTTAAGAAGACACCTGTAGTAGGTGAGCCACCGGGGACATGGGAGGGAAGTTAACTAAGGAGGAGCAGACTAGACTCTCCACATGGATGCTGTTGTTGAAACGGCAAGGTGTAATCCTCCCTGAAGTGACTTTGCGAAAAATGCTACTGTGGGGAAAAGAACGGGGAGTAGAAGTAACATCGGTTACAGCATTTAGTATAACGCAATGGACAAAGCTGGGGCAGACTTTATTTGAGGAAGCTACGCGCGGCTCAAAAAAGGCTGCTGTGTTGTTAACTACGTGGTGACTTTTATTAGAGACATTAAAGAACTTTAGGGAGCAGAGAGATTTAGCAGGAGGGAGTGAACAGCCGTCCGCAGCCCCTGCGCTGTTTGCCTCTAAACCTCGTGTTGATGATTTAAAGGGGCAGGAGATTGCTGCTCGGGAAAATAAAGGACTGCTCCTGATGAACACAAAAGATAAACAATATAAATATGTATTACCTCGCGACCAAGCTGCAAGTGAAGGTGCTAACCGATCGGGATTTGTATTGCCTAGAGACCAAGCAGTGAAGAGGTCCAAAAGACCCCTCCGGAGGAGGTGCTCATCCCTTGTGAACCTCCTAATCCACCCTTCCCTTATCCACCTTTGCCCCCTGAATCGGACGATGAGGAGGAAAGCAATTTGATCGACTGGGGCAATTCTCCTCCAGTTTCTGTCCCTTCTGCCCCACCTCCCCCTTGGCCTTCTCCAACTGATGTAAAATCGCAAATAGAACAAGGGGGTCCTCTCTGTTGTTCAAAGTATCCCCGAACTTGGGACTTACCACCTGTTCAAGTGACAGTTAAACCCCGAAACCCTGTCCGATTTTGGAGGGAGGTGAAGCAAAAAGCAATGGAATTGGGTGAATGGGACTTGTCAGAGAAAATACCTGTTTCACTTTCTCATGCCGAGTCTCCTAGTAGTGAAATTGCCGAGCCTGCTGCTTTTCCTGTAGTATACAATGACCCTGCATCAGGCAGCCCCAGGAACATATGCCCTATTCCTGGAAAGTGATTCAGGATTTGCAGAAAGCTGTTGCTCAGTACGGCCCGAACTCTCCTGCAGTAATGCAACTCATAAGATTGCTGTCCTTAGAAGCGATGACTCCTTATGATATTCAACACCTCGCTCAGATTATTTTTCAGCCGGTGCAGTTAACAGTTTTTAGAAGCATTTGGCAACAAAGAGCTGAGGCACAAGCTGTGGCTAACTTACAGTTTCCGCAAGGTGACCCTCGCTATGGTAATGGCGCTGAAGTATTAACAGGGACGGGTCAATTTAATAATCCACAGCACCAGGCGCAATGCCCCACCCTTGTGTTAGAACAAGTGAAGCGAGTAGGAATTGGATCATTAATCCCTACTGCCGAGTTGGCAGAGCCAAAACAGAAATATACCACTATTAAGCAAGGTACTCGTGAAGCATTTCTTCCATTTGTTGAGAAACTGCAGGCAGCCATTGAGTGACAGGTGTTTGGCACTCACCTCCGTGAGATGCTACTGAAACAGCTAGCCCGAGGTAACGCGGACTGCCAAAAAATAATTGAAGCTTTGCCAGGTGATCCCACCTTAGAGGCCATGATAACCGCATGTGCTAAAGTTGGGTCTATGGAACATAAAATGACTGCACTTGCAACAGCAATGGCAGCAGTGCGTGTGCAAAGCCTAAAATGTTATGGGTGTGGTCAGTCGGGCCACGTAAAAGCAGAGTGCCCTAAAAAGAAGCCACAGAGAACTGGCCCTCAAAAGCAGAGTACAGGAGGTGCTGCAAGCATGATGTGTCATCGATGTGGAAGAATGGGACATATTGCTAAGCAATGTCACTCAAAATGTCACTTTAATGGGCAACCTATACCATCGGGAAACGGCAAGAAGAGCACGAAAGGGTGTGCGCAGACACAAATACCCCGCCTCAACAATCCGTTCCTGGGAGTAGTGCAAGAGCAACCCTCTGTGACAGGCTATCAGGAGAGACAAGAGGGGCAGCCGGGATGGATGTATCCACTGCCGACGCAGTGACAATAAGTACAAAAGAGGTACACAAGGTGCCCCTAGACGCTTGGGGACCAATTGGCAAAGGTTTAAGTGCCTTACTGATAGGAAGATCTAGTACCACCTTACAAGGCCTCATGGTACATGTTGGAGTGATTGATGCTGATTACACAGGACAAATATGTGCCATGGTATCAACAGCTACACCACCTGTGACTACTGAGAAGGGAACTCGACTTGCTCAGTTAATCCCATTTCAAAATTGTGTTCCACGAACAAACAACGTTACACGTGGTAATGGTGGTTTTGGCTCTACAGAAAGCCACAAGTCTATTGGGTGCAAAGAGTATCTAATCAACGCCCACAAATGCATTGTGTTCTTGAACTTAATGATGCCACCCCCAAGAAGATCCGACTGACTGGATTATTAGACACTGGAGCAGATGTGACGATCATCTCTTTACGGGAGTGGCCTGTTGCTTGGCCACTAACCTCCAATGCCTTGGGAGTGGCAGGACTCAGAGGAGTTGCCAACAGTTATATGTCCACTAACCCTATTGTGATTGTAAACTCAGAAGGGCAAAGGGCTACAGTGCGGCCATATGTGACCTCAACTCCTTTAAACCTATGGGGAAGGGACTGCTTAGGCCAATGGGGAGTTTGCATAACTACGGATTTTTAGTCGGGGCCACTGTATTGCAGGGTGTTTCTCGACCCACTTTAGCTCTAAAATGGCTAACAGAAAAACCGGTGTGGGTTGATCAGTGGCCCCTTGGCCAAGAGAAATTAACGGCCATGCAGTCTCTGGTAAGGGAACAACTTGTTGCAGGACACATAGAGGCCTCACACAGCCCTTGGAATACCCCAGTATTTGTTATCAAAAAGAAATCGGGGAAATGGAGATTGTTGCATGATTTGAGAAAGATTAATGATGTCATGGCAACAATGGGAGCACTACAGCCGGGATTACCTTCGCCTACTATGATACCTATGGGGTGGGAAATTGTTGTAATAGATTTAAATTTATTTTTTTTTTTACCATCCCTCTGGCAGAACAAGACAAAGAAAAATTTGCATTTACTGTTCCGTCTGTGAATAACATGGAGCCTACCAAAAGGTATCAGTGGAAAGTGTTGCCATAAGGTATGAAAAACTCACCTACATTTTGTCAATGGTCTGTAGCAAAAGCATTGACCATTTACCTTCACACCCACTGATTAAATTGGGCACACAAATAACCTTTGGACAAAAAAAAAAAAAATCTCAGTCGTAGAAATCCAGTGGAGGGCCCCACGGTGTTCACAGATGGGTCAGGAAAAACTGGAAAAGCTGCCATTGTCTGGAGACAAGGAACACAATGGCAACATAAGATCGAACATCAAGAAGGTTCGCCCCAAGTCGTAGAACTACGAGCGATGACCATGGTGTTTCAGAGTTTCCCCGGCCCAGTCAACATTGTGACAGATTCAGCTTATGTGGCCGCTCTGGTACATAAAGCTGTTTTAGGTAATGTAACTAATGAATTACTGTTTGGTGTATTGAAACTGTTATGGATAACAATGCAGAGGCGACAGCAGGAATATTATGTGATGCACATTAAAAGTCATACCCAGTTACCAGGATTTATTGTAGAAGGCAATGCACAAGCTGATGCTTTAGTGTCTGCAGTGGCCCTAGGACCTGTGCCCAATGTTAAACATTGGGCATCGCATAGTTTTTATCATCAGGGATATCGTGCTTTGAAACGTCAGTTTAATCTTAGTAATACTGAGGCCCGCAATATTATTGCGGCCTGCCCCGATTGTCAAGATGAACATGTACCTGTATATTATGGCACCAATCCACGAGGATTACGCGCTTTACAGCTTTGGCAAACTGATGTCACACATATTACTGAATTTGGCCGTTTGAAGTATATACATGTATCAATGGATACCTTTTCTTCTGCCCTCGTAGCCACTGCTCACACTGGAGAATCAGCTCGAGATGCCTTACGCCACTGGCAGCGTGCATTTTCTGTTTTAGGTGTCCCACAACAGATCAAAACTGATAACGGTCCTGCTTATGTATGGCAAAAGGTAGCTTGTTTTTTACAACTCAGGGGTGTGACACATGTCACAGGCATCCCCCACTCACCCACAGCTCAGAGTACCGTTAAGCATGCACACAGGACTCTAAAACACCTTTTACAAAAACAAAAAGGGGGAATGATAGGGGAAACCCCTGAAGCACGATTAACTAAAGCTGTATATGTATTAAACTTTTTGCAGCTTGCTGATGATACTCCTGCTGCGATGCCACCCCTTCTTCGGCACTTTGGTTCCCTTGTGACCCAGGAACGGGTGGGTCCTGGAGCAAAAGTGCTGCTGTGAGACCTAATAACCGCGGCATCCTTTTTAGCCCCCGGAGTGGCATCAGCTAGAGCGTGCTACGCTTAACAAGCTTGGGTGTTCGCTGGGTAAGCAATCTAATGCTACATCTTCAGCTTTAAGTAGTTTACTAGTAGATGTAGACTCAGACATGCCACACTGCAGAATTGAGCTGCAGTAGATTTTCTGTTGCTGGCTCAAGGTCATGGTTGTCAAGATTTTGATGGAATGTGCTGCATGAACTTATCAGACCATTCTCAATCCATTCATGCACGCATACAAGAGTTAATGGAACGAACGAAAAAGTTAAAGGAAGAGGATGGGTTCTTCTCTTTTGATCACCTTTTGCAAAACTGGGGACTCTCAGGATGGCTGGTTTCAAAGGTCAAAGCAGGATTAATAATATTGATGATAGTTGTAGTTGTGCTAATGATGGTGCCATGTCTCATCTCCCTACTGCAAAGGGCCCTGCAGCGGGCGATGGGGGCGGCATTTGTAGCACAAATACAAAAAGGGGGAATTGTGGGAAACCTCGGCTGGTCCGAGGGATCAGAATGCGGGTTTAACATTGACCTTGAGCAGATATCCGTGTACCCTTGAAGAGACTGGGGAGTCCTGAGAAGAGCTAAGTAAAAAGATAAGGGTTGGCAAACATCCTGGCTCTGACCAGAGCATGAACAGCGTGTGATGTGAGAGCGTATCGGGCAAAAGTAGAATGCTGAATATATGCATAGATAAGCACCTGGGTAAGAGAATATAAAAAAGCACTGCTTGTTAAATGAAGAAATTGGATTGCTGCAACTTGATGTTCAGTGTCATGTCCGTCCAACAACGACACCTGGGTATTGCGAGGGCCGCAGCAGCACATGGGAAAGGAGTTTGCCAGACCTGTGTTCCATTTTCAGCTGCTTGAGCGTGTTTGCTGAGTTTATGGGTTTTATCCCAACATCCTTGGTGAAAAGAAATGGCAGCAAGCCTGGGCTCTAAAGTTCAAAGTTGGGATGCTGAAACCAACCAAGCAAGGCAAAAGCGCTATCGCTCACCGAGCCAAGAAACCGTCGAAGGCAGTTGCTCTGTCACCTGAGCTGAATTTACAGGCCGTGTTTCAGTGGAAAGCTGCCCCCAGGTCAGCGTGCTCCATGCTCTGTTTCACAAGTCCTTCCCCATTGAATTGTTCCTTTCAGGCCATGGAGAGAGAGGTCAGTGCCGCATTTGGCAAAGGTGAGCCAGATGAGATCATGAGCAGTGCCTTCAAACTAAAGGTCACTCGCGAAGACATCCACACGCTCAGGAACCTTTGCTGGCTAAACGATGAGGTAAAACCAGCTGCAGCACAGGGCTAGTCTCACTCAGCCTTTATTGAAAAATACCCCTCCGCCCTGTACAGAAGTCGCGTCAACGTTCTTTGACGACCTCCGCTGCAGAGCCTAGAAATCTCTGTACACTTCTTATTTGAGGTGTTGAAGGGTCGAGCGTTTCGGGAAGTTCCGTTACTTCTTGTATGACGCAGCTTCCAGGAGTTCGTCTGGGTTATTGGCGTGGGTGGCAGGTGTTTTGATCAAACTGCCGATGTAGCCCCGTGTGAAATCCTGGGAACAAAAGCCTCCAGCTGAGGCTGGAGTTCTCTGCGCTGCGTGCTTAAGGGTGGCCAGAACAGAGGTGGTGCTGTATTTTTCGTTGGGGAAGGCAGCGTCTTATTTTGACACCTCACGTTTCCTCTTTATGGTGCAGGTCGTTAATTTCTACATGAGTCTGGTGATGGAAAGAGGGAAGAAGGAAGGCTATCCAGCAGTCCACGCGTTTAGTACTTTCTTTTATCCGAAACTAACATCTGGGGGCTACGAGTCGGTCAGAAGGTGGACCAAGAGTGTCGATGTCTTTAAGCAGGACATCCTCTTCGTGCCTGTGAACTCGCGAGCACACTGGACACTAGCCGTGAGTCCCACGGGCTTTTTCTTTAGAATTGGACGGGGAGCAAAAACTGGCAAGAGAAGTCATGTAGGTGTTGGGGGGTGTGCGGCACAAGGTTGTGCTTTGCCTAACGGTCACCTTTTAATAACAGGTCATAGATCTGAGGAAGAACACGATCACGTACTTGGACTCGCTTGGGCAGAAAGGGGACAAGATTTGTCAGACTTTGCTGTAAGTAACCGCTCCGTCACTGCTTTTCTGGTGTGAATGAGGAGAGGGGTTTTAGATTTAGTCCCTGTAAGGCGACTGCCAGTTTTCACGTGGCTTGTAGATAACCAAGCAGGAATCTTGGAGTTGCTTGCTGCGACTTGTCTGGCATCGACTGCTTATCTGCTGTCACAGCGTCCCCTGCACCCAGGGTCTGGGGTGCCTGGATTCTGCCACCTTCCCGTGAGAGGCACAGCCAAATACGCCATAGCCCCGTGGCACACGTGTGCCGACTTTGTTAGTTCTTGACCATTAGCTCACAGCCTCTCCCCGTGTTTGTAAGTTTCAGATTGGGATTTTTCCTCCCAAATCAGCCTTAAATCAGCTGCTGTGAGAATCCTCTGACATTTTACCGTCCTGCCGTCCGTCTTCCTGTGATCCTTCAGCCGCTTTATTTTGTTGTTGGCCTAAATTACAGAGATGAAAAGGGATTTCTGTTTTTCCCTTTTGTTTTAACCAGCCAATACCTGCAAAAAGAAAGCCGGGAAAAAAGAAACCTGGAGCTGAATGTTTCGGAGTGGACTCTTCACAGCATGGAGCCACGTGTACGTGAGCACCACTTGGGTTTGAAATGGGAACTGTCAGTGCTTCTTTGGGGCCCAGATCCTGGCCCGTGACAAAGCAAAGGGTTGAGCTGATGTTTTTCGAGGAGTTAATAGTAAAAATCGGTCCCTAAAGACTGGATTTAAGAAAGGTCACTTGAGAAAGATGCCGTGTGAACCTCAAGACGCCTCGCAGGGAGGAGGGCTGCTGCCCCTTCTGGGCCTGCCAAGAATTTGGATTGTAGTGTCCGAGTCCGGGAGGCAGAGGGGAGGGATGGTGCGCAGTGAACTGGGTCTGTTCCTCGTGGGCGGGAGTGAGTATTCGGGATTACGCAAGTAGGGTCAGGAGTGTGCGGTGAGCGCAGTGTCGGTGTGGGTAATGTGCGCTGCTTCCAAGTTGCTTTTCTTTTGAGACAGAGGGAAATCCTCCATCTTCTTTGCATTCCTTAGGAGATCCCTCAGCAGCTGAACGGAAGCGACTGTGGCGTCTTTATGTGCAAATACGCAGATGACATCTCCAGAGAGAAACCGTTCAACTTTACCCAGGTGAGTGAAGGTCATAAACCCCTCCAGCCCCTTTCGCGCAGGGACAGGAGCCGGGGAGGTTACGCAGCAGCTCTTCATTGTGTCCGGGGCAGGGGCTGAGGTTTCGTGCCCCGTTTCGGTGCGTAGTTGCTGGGGTCAGAACTTCCAAGTGGCCTGGGCAGGGCAGAGCTGTTGTTCTCCATCCCCGTCTTTGGGAGCTGCTGCTGGTGAGATTCCTCTTGGGCAAGATACTGCCCAAGGAATTCGAAAAAAGCTGCTTCTTACCAGAGCTTCATGCAGGCGGTGCAAGGCGTGCTCCAGGTTGGCTCTTCCCCCTGGCACCATGCTGGAGCAGGCGAAGTTGAGCAGATTTGTCACTAGAAATGCAACAAAAACCAACAGAAAGTCAGTTTCCATCAAGAAAGAGGAAAAGGTACGATACAAGGCAGCGGGCAAACAGAGCAGACAGACTGGAGACCCAGAAAAGGCACCGAAAAAAAAGGCAGGTTATCCGGTATCACGCTCTCTCCCTTCAGAGCAGCTTTGGGACCAGTAGCTCCGGAGACAGATCTGGCAGTTGAGGTGGGACAGCTACAAACACCCCTGACCGTCTCTCCCGGAGGACGCGACTGAGAGCACCACCAGTTGTTATCTGTTCACTGTCCCATCAGATCTGAGCACCCTCGGGTGCTACCAGCCATGAAGGCAGTCAAGGAAAGGAGGGAGATGGTCCCAAAGGACAAAAAGCTGCTGTGAAAACACAGAGTTTTCGACCCTTAGTATCTCGGGGGGGGGACCTGGGAAGAAAAGCGTTAAGAGAAACCTCTGTCCTGTGTTTCCAGCTGCGTTGCGATGTCTCCCCAGGGCTTCCACACCAGCGACGCTCCCTCCTCCTCCTCTTCCAAACGGGATCTGTCCTGGAGGTCTGGGATCTCCGCCTGAAATTCACTGCCGATGTTGACGTGTCTGAAATCGTTAAGGCAGAGGAGGTGAGGAAGCAGAGCTGGGAACAGCACGCTAGCACGCACCCGCTTCGAAGGAGGGGATGTGTCAGGTACGGCAGTTATTTCCCAGCACAGCATCACCAACTGCCCTCTAACAACTCCCACAGCCCCTTCTCGCCACCAACAGCATTACCGTTCCACCACGTGAGCCTTTTTGCGCCCCATCGGGCAAGAAAATTGCCGCTTCCTTCCTCAAAACCCTGAGCAAACTGGCGAGGTTCACTCTGAGACCAACAGCCAGCAGCAGAAGAGCTGCGACGGTGGGCCAAGACCACCGTTGGAATGTTGTGTAGAACGCGGGAGGCCGGCAACCGGCGTCATGAGGTCAGCCTGAGTGGCAAGCCCAGCCTGGGCTAGCACTGGCCATTTCTGGGCAGCACAGGGGTATACTCCAACCAAAAATAACCCTCCATTACCCTCCGCAGTGCTGTGGGGCAGTGGGAGAAGTGGCCGAGCCATGGGGAGAAGGTCAATGGCAACAGAGAGGGCTGGCAGAGCCCCGGCGCCAAACCAACCACGCACCCGCTCCTCAGCCCCCTTTCCCCAGGGTTTGCGGTTATTCTGACTGCTGGGCCGGAGCTCACAGCCCAATGCGGATTTTAGAGTTAACCTTCATCGGCCTAAACACAACGTCCCCGGCCATTCTGCCCAAAAGATACATGAAAAAACCCGCTCACGGTAAAAATCATTGAGACCATCCTTTAGCCTTCCTCGCCACCCTCGTCATTGCACACCACTCCCCATTCTCCCAGAATTTCCCTCCTTTCGGGGAAACTGCTCACTGGACACAGAAGGTGTGGAGATGGACCCTCCGGATCTCCTGGCACAGCTGCCCCTCACCTGGGTCACAGTCGGCCCCGCAGGGATGGAGCCATTCGGGGCTTTTTCCAAGCCAAAGCCAGGAGCAGAGCAAAACCCCGGTGGGCTGTTTCAATCCCCGCTGCCATAACAGCAATCCCAAAGGAGAAAGGCACATCCTTTTTCACTTTTCCAGACTTTCTTTGCAAGGCAGGAGTCTTTTAACAATATAGTTTAATCACTGTCAACGTTAGATCTGCACTCGCATTTCCTGCGTAGAGCTCACTGCCTGTCTAGCTGGGAAATCTCTGCCGCTCAATTAGCGGCAAAAGATGGGAACTGGAGAAAAAAACCCAGCCGGACATCAATCCCCGGCATTATCAGGATACAGCCTGAAATAAGAGATGCGGTTAAGATCCCTTCTCCTTCCAGTGGCTACGTGAATTGCACCCATTGACAAATACGTACAAATATTTGTTTGAAAGTTACAGACATCGCTTTTTAATTGCGACACCAAAAAGGAATAACCTGCATTAAAAGTTCCAGGAGCATTTTGTTCCCACACCGTGCTGGAATTTCTGAAAAATCCTGTTTCCTGCACAGAAAAACTCATCATTTGTGGATAAGAAATGGCAAACTCAGCGTTTAGGGAAGGTGAGCTCTGACAGCAAAGGCAGTCAAAGCTTCCCAGCACAGCATCCTTACTGCCTCCCTGTTCCTATAGCCCGGGAGATCCTCAGAGCCTTCCCACAGGAAGTGCAGGAAGACAGTAAGGCCTCCGAGTCCCAAACTCAAATAACAGATGGCTAAAAAGGAAGGAGGAGCACGTAGACATACTTGAATCCTGCTGAAAATAGTCAGCCATGGCCAACAGGAGCCGAGGAGGCAGTGGCCGTGGCCACCTGGCTCGGGGGAGCCGTGCAGCTCAGCACCTGTTTCGAGGCTTTTCAGAAAAAGTAATAAAAGCTTGACAGCAGCAGGGAGTGCGGGAGTCATGGCAGCAGTTGCATCGATAAGCAATCTGTGCAACAGTTCCTAAAACAGGGGCCGCCCACAATCAGAAGTTGACTCTTTGGTACAAACTCCCTCCACACCAGTCATGACACAGGGGAAAAAAAAACACCAAGCTATTGTAGGGCTCAGTATTACCCATTTCTCTGCAGCTGGACAGAAATACACACTTCTGTGGCTTTTCCCACACTGGAAAATTCAAAGCATTAGTACTAATAAAAAGACTTCTTTTTCTAACGCCTCTGTTGGAGGCCTCCGGCCCGTGGTCTGCAACGAGCAAATATCCACACAAAAACAAGCCCCAAAAGTCCCATGAAGCAGCTCTACCTCTTACAGTTTATTGCTGGGGTCCCCACCAACACCTAAACCCACGTGCCACCCCACCCCCCCCAGTACATCCTTTGCCATTTTGAACTTTGCTGCAAAACATTTTACCATTTTTCCACCCCTCTTTCTTGGGAAAAGACAGAGGGAACGAGACAACTCCAAACCGCTCTCTTTTATTTGATCTGCAGCAATCTGACAACCCCAGCACTTCCCGCTGGATTAGGCTTTGGGAAACAATTCAAGGGTCCCCAGCCACGAGTAAGGAACAAGCCGTTACTAACTGGCGAATCAGTAGAAACACCAGCCCCAATCATTAGGAGAACGTCTCATTTTTCAGTCATGGATTTTCATGGGTTTTGTTTTCCGTCCACCCAAATAGGGTGCGCTTTTATAGCCATCAGCAATTAAGTTCTCCGTCCCCTCCAGAAAAGCCTTTTCCTACACAAAATCTAAAAAAAAAAGGAAAAGTTAAATAAGATTTGCTGTTACTCACCCACCAAAGCCTAACCACTACAACTGGCCCTTTCACAACCATGCCTGATCACAGATGCGGCAGGAGAAGAGAGGAAGAGAGGATGGTGGGGGGTGTGGGAGCGAGTGTGTGAGGGGAATAGGTGTTGTGTGAGGGGTGAATGGCTTTTCGGGAGAGGGAGGTTTGTAGGGCTGTGAGGTGTCTGTGAGAGAGGAGGCCCCGGAGGGAGGTGAGTGGAAAGGGCTGTGTGTGGAAAGAAAAGCTTTAAGGACAGGCTGGGCTGGGGAAAGGTGGTGGGCCCCGAGGGAGGGCTTGGGGAGCGGGGCTAGAAGCGTGGGTTTGGGGCAAAACTCTGGGAAAGAAACTGCAGGACAGGGCCAATCTGAGGATACAGTTTTAGCGAAGCTTCAAGCAAAGGGTGACCAAAGGTGCCTCTTGTCCTTTTGTGGGCTGGTTTTGTCTAAGTTATTCATGCGAGTGGATTTTTGCCACACGGGATGGGAACGTTCGCTTCCCAGGATAGCTGATGCCCCTGGATAACCACTGCCCGCGAAGCACTGCGAAACCCCGTGTTCAAAAATGAGAACAAAGGCCGTGTTTTGCCTCTCGGAAGGATCTCTAAGCACCGTCTCCACGTTGTTTTCAGTACCTTTCTGGTTGTTTTCTTTCCCCCCATCCCCGTGATGTCCGTCGGGGGGGCTGGCGGAGCTCTGCAGGCGGATGTCCGGCTCATTTTGGGGAGGGCTGTGCTGGCATCGGGGGGTCCAGGTTCATTTTGGGGATAGCTGGGCTGGTTTCAGCCTCGCAGTGCCCGGTGCAGAGGGAAGCCGGCCCCTGGTTCTCCTCGGTGCGGTCACTCCCTTCTCGCCCGCTTTTGCCGAGGAGACGCTGGGGGGCGTGGCCCGGTTTGCCCCTCGGCGCATGCGCGGTTGGGCGGACGCGAAGGGGAGCACTTCCGGTGTACGGAGGGGGGTGGGAGTTGTGGACGTCGGTACCGGGGGAGACGGGGGGACCGGGACCGGGGCCGAGGAGGGCGGGAGCGAGAGCGGGAGCGGGAGCGTGGGCGTGGGCGTGGGCGTGGGCGTGGCGTGGCTTGGCGGCAGGAGCGGTGGTGCGGAGGTGTCCAAGGCCAGTTTGGGGGCTTTGTAGGGTGGCGGGACCGGGCTCGGGGGGCGTCCTGGGCCTGTTTGGGGGGGGCAGAGCCGAGTGGGGGGTCCCCGGGGAGAACAGGGCCGATTCAGGCCCCCCCCCGTCCCCCGCTGCCGCCCCCTCACCCCCCACTCGCTCCCCGCAGGTGGCGGCAGCCCCGGCCGCAGCGCAGGGTGCCCGGGGCCGGCCTGGCCGGGCGCTTGGCTCCGCTCTGGGCTCCGCTCTCAGCCCCCCCCGGCAGGTCAGCCCGGCCGTGCCCCCTTCGCCCGCCTCCAGCCCACGGCCGAGCCCCCCCAGGTACCCCCGAGATGGGTCGGGGGGTGTCAGCGCTGGGCCCCCTGAAGCGGGGGTGGGTGGTGGGCACGGGCATTGCTGGGAGCCCGTGGTCAGCCCTGGGACCCCCTTAAAGCCCACGGAGAGCCCCGGGGCCCCCTTGTCTCCCCCAGAGCCGACGGGGAGCCGTAGCTGTGGAGTCAGCTTAAGGAGTCTGCCCTAAGGACTGCTGCTTTTTGGAGCGTTGGGGGAGTGTTGGCTGTGTGTGGGAGGAGTCCTGTGTCTTGAGGGAGGTTTGGGGATGTTGGGCAGATTTGGGGGAGTGGGGGAGGGGTCCCCTCCTTTGGAGCTCCCTGGTTGGTTTCTTCTAAACTTTGTGAGGCAGCGGGCGAAGGGGGAAGGCAATAGAGTGAGTTGCTGTATTTCAGTCCTTGGTTGAGAGTCAGCGACTCTGCTCCCTTGCTGCTCAGCAGACTATTAGCTCCGTGGGGCTGTTTCTCCAGGCAGGCTACGACTACAGAAAAGGCCCCAATTCCTCGGAAGAGTTGTCAGTGGTGACGTCTCCTGGGAACGTACTGCCTGACGTTGGATAGACCTGGCACCATGCAGCAGCTCAGAGCCCCACAGCGTATGCTGCTGCTCTCAGTTGGCTCCATCAAATCCTCCGACCTGAGAATGCCAAAGGTACGGAGTTGAAACGGGCCGTTCCTCACCCGCTGAGTCAGATGAACCTTTTTGCGCCCAAGTCGGCTGGGGACTGCTCCTGCCTCACCGCCTTCAGGCGGAGCATGGCTGTGAGCAGGGGAGCTCAACACACAGTGCTTGCTGATTGCAGCCTGCTCCCTGTTGCGTTAAAGGGGCAAAGTAGTTTTGGCAGAAAATAACCCCCCTTGCGTTCTCACACTCCTCACCGAGGTGGGAGGCGAGGTGCGGCTAGGTTTAAATTCTGAGTGATGCCCAATCACCACTATCAGCCCAGGCGCATTTAATATATTAAAGGTGTGAGGCGTTAGACCAGTGGGTGGCTGAGTAGGTACACCTTTAGAAGTTTTTTGGGGTACAGGTTTTGGGTTCTTTCAATTCTGTTTGCCAGTTCATAATTTTAGAACTTGGGCTTCTAAATAGGCATACACGATAAAAATAATATTACTGCCCGGATTGATGTCAAGATTCCTTGGAGGCACTTGAGGTCAGTGTAGGCCAATCCGTCGGTCCAGGTACAGTTCATTTAAGGTTCCTGTAAGACATAAAAGAAAAGAAAATCTGCTCGGTCTTATCTGACCGACGGGGTTAGAAAGAGGGCGAGATCCACTGGGTACTAATCCTGTGCATCTTTTCTGAACAATCTCTGGCTTCCTGTGCATGGGGATTTTGGGGAGTAATTAGTACTGTTGGTACTATCACCATTTGAGGCATTTTCGCCAGCACAGGTTGTCCAGGGTGAAATCTTCCTAGGTATTTTTCTGGTTCATTGGGAACTTTTGGAGAGATGATATTAGCAGATGCACAGAAAGCTTTCATTTTAGGGCAGCCATCTCCACTCCATCTGTTATTTAATTGGTAGATGGCATGATCCGATCTCAAATGCCAACCAGGTTCGTGAGTTTTTGCAAAACGCTTAACCAATTCGTGGGTGCGTTCAACAATGCCGTTAGCCTGAGGATCGTGGGGAGTGTGAAGTACCCACCGAATCCCTTCTCCTTTGGCCCAGTCTTGTACCGCTGTAGCAGCAAAGTGTGAACCGTTATTGCTTTGGATTTCTTCTGGGAGGGGATGTGTGCTGAACCATCCTCTTAGGCCTTTTGCTGTGTTTTCCCCAGTAGCTGATGTAAAGTCAGTGGCCACAGTGAGACCAGATAGAATTTCTACTCCCACCAATATACATTTTTTCCCACCTGATGGTCGCAACGGGCCAATAGAATCGATCTGCCAGGAGCGCCACGATGTTTTCTTGTCTTGAATGTGTAAGGGAGGCGCTTTACTTGGATGATCTTTACTGAGTCGCAGACAACATTGCGAACAGACGGTTACTACTTGTTCACATGGCTTAACCAACACCGGCTACCCTCGGGCGAGACCTTCTTGATATAGGTCAGCCCAGCCGGTGTGACCACGCTTAACGTGTAACCGTTCGAGTAAGCGTTCCCGTTCCTGACCATCATCCACAATACCGATTTGCTGCAGCCACAGGAGGTTGTCTACCTGTTGGTTAAACCAAGCGGTGATCGAGTTGGAACTATCGTGGCCTTTTACCCAACCAATGCGCAACGCTCTCTGTTCTCCTGTTTCTAACAGTGGCTTCCAACTGTCGGTTTCCCAAACTGGGACTCTGTTTACCTGCCGATCATTGGCTGACCTTCACCTGTTTCAGTCGCTTTTTTCCCTGCTGCCGCTTCCAGTGCTACAGCTTTGTATTTCCACTGATTGTTCTCCCTGTGGGATGGTGCATCTGTAAACCACACTCCTGTCAGATCACTGTCTTCTTTCAGAGGAGGGCCTTCTTCAATGGGTGATGGTTTGTTTGGTGGAGGTTGGAATAATGGGACACCATCTGTATCTTTCTGCAGCTTGGGTACTTTAACACTACCTGCAGAGATTGGCATGATTTCATTAGTGCCTTCTAAATAAGCATACTGCTTTGGAGCTGTGGGTTTCTGGGCAGTGCCGGCTGGTGGGGCTGTTCCTGTACGGACTACATCCAGGAGACAGAAAGGTCCCCGGATGATCACACTCAGTTCTCTTATCTGCTCGGCTCGTTTCAGCACTCTTGCTGGGGACAGTAAACCCTTTTCAAGGTCTGAATATCTGTTCTCAGTGTCATTAAAGGAGTGAGAGCTAAATTCTAGTGGTCTTTCTGGTCCCGCTGGTCCCTTCTGCCAAACTGCAGTGAGAACCATGTTCACTGAACCCCCATTCTACATGGACAGGGTCAGTTGGATGTATAGGACCAAGTTGTTGGAATAACCTCAGCTCTTTTATTAGCAATTCCAAGGCATTGGTATGTTGGTCAGTGCATTGCCAGGATTTTTCCTTCCTGAGCAAATTATCAAGGGGCGAGCAATGATGGAAAAGCCAGGGGGGTGTTTACGCCAACAGCTTAAAGTTAAACTGTAACTCCTTTACGCTGGGTGAATTCTGCCCCGGTTCTGTTTTTTGTAGGGACCGAAGCAGCTCCTTTAATCCACCAGAGCCCCAGGAATTGCACTTACTGTGCCGGTCCTTGACACTTGGTGGGGAACGGCCCCAGTTTCAGATCTGACCTTGGGGGATGAAACCAGGCTTGGGTCTAGTGGGAGGTGTCCCTGCCCATGGTGGGGGGGTGGAACTCAATGATCTTCAAGGTCACTTCCAGCCCAAACCGTTCTGTGAGTCTATGATGGTGTCTGTCCAGCTGATGAGCTCCCACCCGAGTTTCATGCAGCGGAAAGCAGCAGCCGGCGCTTGGGTACACAAAGGCTTCTTTTATGTTTTTCTTTATGTTTTTCCTCTTCCTTGTTTCTTAACGTTTTTCAGCTCAAACCAAAGGTGTTGGAAAGGGCGGCCCCGTGGGCAGAGAAATCATTCCTCCCTGCGAGATGGGCTGTGTCTCCACAGGGCCATCTCACCTGAAAGGAGGAAACCCACAGGTCACTCCTTTGGTCCAAAGAGTGGAAAAAAATAGAAAAGAGAAACAGCAACAACAACACACACACACACACACAAAACCCCAACCACCAAACCAGCCCCTCGCTGAAGGCGTAAGGTGGGAAATACTGCAACAACTGTATTTTTTGCAACAGCCCCACTTAAAAAACACTGTAATGATTCATAACGACCCACCCAACTAAAACCAGGAGTAGCGGTGACCGACCCGTCAGGTTTTAGCATCCTGCTAACCAGCTTAAAGGCACCGGTGAGGAGAAGAGTTTAGCCACAACCAGCTCGAAGGAGGAAAAGAGGATCTTGCTTTTAGGGGAACGGCTGTCTTCGCAGAAGGTAAGTGCCCCCGCAGCTCGACCGCCCCTTCAAACCTCGATTTCTCCAGCTCAGTTTTCTCTGTAACTGCTCCCACAGCACTGCGGATCCTGCAGCTTTCCCTAAATCGTAATAAAACCTTCCCTAAATCCGGCAGCACGTTTCTGACGTCTCCAACGCCTCCGAGCATCGCATGGGGATCCCGCACGCCACCGGTCCCCTGGGATTTCCAGGCTCTGACCCCTGGCTTGGCTCAGGTGCCCTCTTTTTTCACTCAATTCCTCAAGTTTTAGGTAAAAGGGCACTGGGGATGCGCCTGCCTGACCCCACAGACCTGTGCCAGAGGGGGGTTTGAAAGAAATGAATAAAAAAAATACTATATGAAAGATAACTAGAATCTCTTTGGATTTTATGTAATGCTAATTAACTATTGCAAATGGGCAAAAATATACCCCCAAGAATGTAGGGAGGAAGAAATGCTCAATTTCTGTTGTGCGCCAGCCCCTCCATCCCCCCAGTCCCCTTTCTCAGCTCCCTGAGCACCCCACGGTCTGGCAGAGGGGACACGTGTGACACTGCTGTCCCCTCCCTCCTGCAACACAGAGCTCATTGCAATTACTTGCACAGAGAAACAACCAAAAATATAAAAAAAAGAAAAACATTTAAAAACCCAAATTAAACAACAAAATTTAAACCCATAATTTAAGAACCCAAATTAAAAAAAAAACAAACACAAAATTTAAAACCCAAAACATAGTTAAGTCATTAAATTTTTCAAACCCCAAACCCACTAATTTCAGCCCTTTTCCCAGTCAGCTGGTTCCCCACCCCCAGCCCCAGGCAAATGGGCTTTCCCCTAAAAATCAGTGCTGCCCACTTCCCCATCCCCTCCAGCCCCCCCCAAAAAAAGCTCCACAGCCCCCTCCGCCTCCTCCCTGCCCTTCCAAAGACACGGCAGCGGCGCAGTGAGACAAACGAGAGGTTTATTCCATTTTTTTTCCCATTACGTTCAATGGGCAACAAGAGAAAAAGGGCCGACAGTCCCGGCTCCGGCGGGGGGAACCCCTCAGTCCACAGTGACGCTCCACCGACAGGACCCATGTGACGGCGACAGGGATTTGTGTCATTTGTGTTCCACAGAATGAACCCAAAATAAATTAAAAAATCCCAATGAAACAAAAAAACTAAAACCAAACACAAAACCACACAAAGATTCAAAGTGATAACTAACACAGATTCGCTTGGGGGATTCCCCCACCCCCCACCCCCAGTTTTATTTACAACACGGAGTGTTTCCAAACTAGGTCATCTCTTACAATAAAATAAATTTATTTCAGCATCTCCACAACAAAAATAATTGCTGTATTTCTACATGTAGCGCACTGGGGGGGGGGGGGGATTAAAATAATTTTTAAAAACCCACCCTTTTTTATTACCTTTTTACATTACCCCCCCCCTCCCCCCAGCTTAAGGATCTCTATTATGCACATCATTTTAGGAAACTTCTTTCGAGGGGCCCCCGGGGGGTGTGAGGAGCTGTTTGAAGGCACCGAAGTGCACAGCAGCCCCCGTCCCGCCTCGCTGGGAAGGGGCTTTGCTGCCAACTAAAGCATTGCGGGTCACTGCAGGGATATCTCTTTTGATTCCTAAAGCGACTCCAGCAGCAGCTTTGAGAGGGATTTTTCCTCCCGACTCCTCCCCGTAAAATTCTCCTCTGCACAGGGAAATATTAAATCCTCCCAAAATACGGAGCCGGCCGTGGGATTACGGGGCACGAAGGGGGGGACAGGCGCAGCACTGTGTCCCACAGTCAGCCCGGGGGGTTACAGCTGCCTTTTAGGTGGCTCAGAGTCACATTGTTAACCAAGACTTCAGCTTTCATTTAATTAAAAATAAATACATAAATATATAAATAAATAAAAAAGCTCACCCTGTGAGCAGCAAAACCCCCCGAGCTTCGAATGCAGAAGAGGGCCGCGCCGGGGAAATCTGCTTTGCTTTTTAAGTAAGGACTTTTGGAGGCAGCCGCCAAGGTTTTGTGGCCCCCGGGGAGGGGGGAGATGCAGAGCCGGACTCAGCCCGCTCTGCCCCAAAACCGGCCGCGTTTTCCCTCCAGGGTGATTTTCTTCCTTTCTGTCTCTGCCGGAGTGATGCCCGGCACGTGCTGAAAACAATCCCAGGCTCTGGCCCCGGTCCCGGCCAGGAGGGAGTGAAGCTCAGCCCCACTCCCTCCTTTTACAGGGAGGAAAACAAAATGGAAAAAAAAAACCCAAATTGTCCTATATTAGAAGTGTATAATTCCGTTTTAAGGGCAGGGCAGCAATAGGGCTGGTACCACAGCCCCCCAGCCCCACAGCCACTATGGGTCACCAGCGTAATGATTAAATTGAAGTTTCTTTTGGGAAGGGGGGAGAGACGGGGACTCTCCTGCACCGGGACCTTTCCCCTCCGGGGAGGCAGAGCCGGAGCAGCGAGCACGGTCCTGCCCGGAGGGCAGCGTGGAGGGGACGCGCACGGGCATCCTGGAGGAACAGCAGCAAGGAAACCCGGCGCTGCACCTTTCCCTTCCTCCGAGCCTTTTTCTTTTCCTCTTTTTAAGGGCTCAACCAGTTTCTTCCCCCTCCGACCGTCACCATGGGGCACTGGCACCAGCCGCTTTGCAAAACCCCATCCCGTAAAAGCCGCCTGATTTTGGCCCTGTTTGGGGATGCGCCGCTTCCATCCTTACAGAGCAAACTGATAGATGATTTGTTTTTCTCCCCCCTCCCCATTTAGCAAGAAGCACCAATGTGCCGTTGTCGTTTTGGGTCGGTTTGCTGCAGAAAAAGGCTCCCGCAGGGGACGGGATAAGCCAATGGCAGGAGGGTCCCTGCACCCATCCCACCGCTGCTGGTGGAGGGCGGCAAGGGGACCTTTTCTTCGGGGTTGTCCTCTCCTCCCGGGCTCTGTGGCCCCACGCCGCAGCCCAACGACCCCCCCGAGATGGGAAGAGAGCACGAGAACCATCTCTGCTCAACAGCTTCTTCCTGCAAAGGGGCAGGAAAAAGGAGGAGGAAAAGGCACCTTCCCACTTGCCTCCGGACTCATCCCACCCTGCGAGAGAGACGCAGTTTTGCGAGGAGAGGGGAGGAGGAAAAAACACCACAGAGAGAGAGCCAGGGAGGGAAAAGGAAGGAAAGCGGAGGGACAGCGGAGGGGCAGCCCGGGGACACAGAGCCCCAGGTCTCGCCTGGCCGCTCCCGCCACCACCCGGCGGATTGGAGGGGTTTGATCTGAAGCGCTGCCTTATATTAATTTAACAGCCGGGGGAGGAGAAGGCGCCATTTCTGCCTTTTGCAGCTTCCAGGCTGACGGCAGAGCCGAAACAAGAAAAATAATTATCATAAAACAAACAAACAAACAAACAAAAATTCAAAAAAAACCCCAATGTAAAACTGGAGCGCAGGGAGCAAATGCTTTTCCTTCGCCTCGGCCCAACCGCTCGGGTGCTCCGCGCTGCCCCGCCACGGAGGGCATCCCTCTCCTGCCAGGGAGAGACAGAAGGGCGAACTGAAGGCAGGACCCCAAACCAGACCCGAGAACCTGGTCGCGATGAAGAAGAAAGTGGAGAAAGCGTCACATACAACAGAAACATTCAGAGTTTATTTTGGGGGAACAAAAAAAAAAGAGAAACAGAAGAGGAGGAGTGAGATATTAAAAAAATAGCACTGAACGATGAAGCGGCAGCAGTCCCTCTACCGCTACAAAACGGCAACAACCCACACACGAACACACGGAGGCGGAACACCACCGAACTCCCACTGACTGTCATGTGCACCTCAGTTTGCTGCTCTGGAGAGAGGGAATGCCTGAAGCACACCAAGGACAGCTGAAACCATCGCCGTGGCTTAAAGGGGAATCCGCCAACTGGAAAACAAAATAAAAGCGGTTTCTGCCCATGTCTGCGTGGGCACATCCCCGAGTCACGTTCTCACGCCTCTCCTTCAAAGTCAAGATTCCTACACATGAAAACTGGAGTTGGGGGGAGGGAGGAGAGAGAAAAGGAGGGAGAGCGTCATCAGTGGGGCTGTTGCCCCGCTCGTGGGACCGCACCGGCAGAGAGGAGCTGGTTCGTGTGCCGCAGCCCTCACCGCTTGCTTGGCATTGCCGGCAAAAAAAAAGCAGCCGTAGGCACGTGCCACCGCTCGCAAAGGAGCACGGCCACGTTCCCACGCGATCCTTTACCTCTTTCCTCCCCAGATTCAGACTGTTTCCATGCTCATAGTGAGAGCCTTCCACACGGTTGTTTTTGATATCTCATCCGAGACATTAATCTCCAAAGGATCAGTCCTGCAATAAATATTTGAGACAGCAATCTGTGACTGTGGGAACTGACGCCACCCAGCGCATCAGCACCAGCAAGAGGAACGGGGGGGAGGAGAACCAAAGCTGCGCATAAGCACAGCGGGTTGGGCGGGAGGAGGAGGTTTGGAAGGCGAGCCGGAGAGCCGCAGAGCTACAGCTCTGTGCAAAGGCTCTGCACAGAATCCCAGACTGGTCAGGGCTGGAAGGGCCCTCTGGAGCTCCCCCAGTCCCACCCCCACCAGAGCAGGGGCACCTACAGCAGTGGCACAGGACACCTCCAGGCGGGTTTGGAATGGCTCCTGAGTGGGAGACTCCCCCACCTCTCTGGGCAGCTGTGCCAGCGCTCTGCCACCCGCCCTGCCCATAAATTTGCTCTTCCCGCCAAGCTGAGTGCATGGCGCTGGGATGCTCAGCAAAGATAAACGCAGTGAAAATTCTGCCAACCCCCTTCAGGCTGATCTTGCCGGGGGTCCTGCTGCTTGGTGGGGCTTTACCTGTCGCTGCTTGGCTTTGGGATATCCGCGCTGCTGCTCTTGCCCAGCTGCAGCCGAACGGAGTTTGCAGCAGCAGCTTCCATCATCTCCTGGGACTCCTGACATAAAAAGGGACAAATCAAAGTTCTCTGTCTATGATCGAAGTGGAGATAAACTAAACACCCAGCAAAACTCACGTGCTGCCCTCTCCTTCTGACCTTCTGTTAGCGCAGCCGGGGAAAGACCTTTCACTCCAAACATTTTGGGTTAAAACCACCCTTATGAGCAAATCTTTCCATCATAATTATAATGTTTATTATAAATGGCACCTTTAAAAATTATACCGCTATTCAAGTGTTAAGCTCACTGCTAATTTAATGCGGGATCCAGGCTGTTAGGATCTATTTCTATTGAGTTCAGATCTTCCCCCAACATTTCAAGAGAAGCTGTGATGGAAAGAGGCAATCTCAGAGCCCGAGGGAGACATCCAGCCCCGAGCACCCAGCAAGCATCACCTCTTCTTCTTTGGCTTCATTTTTGGCATCAGCCAACTTCTTCGTGCTTTCTGGCATAAGGTCATCCAAAAAGCTGAGCTCCCGCTTTGAGAAGCAGAAGTCCATCACTTTCCGGACAAACACGAGAGCCAAAACCTTCACAAAATGAGAGGGAAGAGGGGGTGAGGTGTAAGATGATGCTACGTCTCACTCCGACGCTGCAAACGTCCCGCTGCTGAGCGGCACCGGCTCTTACCATCATGGGAAAGATGATGGCAGCACGGGACACCTTGATGGCCCAGAGCAGGACGAGGCAGATGAGCTGGATCATGGTGAAGAAATGCACCTTCCGCAAGGGAACGTGCCGCAGGTAGATGAAATCCGGCTGGTGTTTTGCCGGCATCCAAAAGAGCTTCAAGCGGTCGAAGAACTGCAAAATAAAAGCGGAAAAGTTACTCCTTGGGGCTGCGGAAAGTTTCCGGCCCTGTTGGGACGTGGAAGGAGTTTTCAGGATCTCACGTGCAGTGAGAAATCCTGGATCCCACTTTGTTCCTCCCGGGAGCAGCACCCGTTTTCCCTTTGCTCCATCTATAAACCAGTGTGTCCATGAGAGCTGCCCACCAAATTGCAATTATTCCACATCCTTCTATTATAGAAACACAGAAGGGTTTAGGTTGGAAGGGACCTTGAAGATCATCCAGTCCCACCCCCTGCCCTGGGCAGGGACACCTCCCACCAGCCCAGGTTGCTCCAAGCCCCATCCAACCTGGCCTTGAACACCTCCAGGGATGGGGCAGCCACAGATTCTCAGGGCAACCCGCGCTGGTGCCTCACCACCCTCACAGGGAAAAATTTCTCCCTGATATCTCATCTCAATCTGCCCTCTGTCAGTGTCAAACCATCCCCCCTCGTCCCATCGCTCCCCTCCCTCATCCAGAGTCCCTCCCCAACTCTCCTGGAGCCCCTTTAGGCACTGGAAGGGGCTCTGAGGGCTCCCCGGAGCCTTCTCTTCTCCGGGCTGAACACCCCCACCTCTCCCAGCCTGTCCTCCCAGCAGAGGGGCTCCAGCCCTCCCAGCAGCTCCGGGGCCTCCTCTGCCCCCGCTCCACCAGGTCCATGGGTCTCCTGTGCTGTGGCCTCCGAGCTGGAGGCAGCACTGCAGGAGGTCTCCCCAGAGCAGAGCACAGCAGAGGGCACAATCCCCCCCTCGCCCTGCCGGCCGCACTGCTGATGCAGCCCAGGATGTGGTCGGCCTTCCGGGCTGCGATCGCGCATTGCCGGCTCACGGTGAGCTTCTCATCAGTCCGCACCCCCAGGTCCTTCTCCTCATACCATCTCACCCCCCCTCCCTGTTCTTCTATAAAAATATATTTTTAATATATTCTATTCTTCTGTTTGTTATTTGGCATTTCTCAGCCCACTGAATCCCCCAGCGAGGATTCCCACTGGTAGTAGAAATCGCCTTCGCTTTGCACTGAATTCCCCCATTTTCACCACACCAAACACTGCCCTGTCCCAAACCATGACGCAGAGCGTGCTGAACTTGCCTGGTCCTCCCGCCCTACGTACCTCCTGTGCCCCCACCAATCTTTTCATTATACAAAATACTTTCACTGCCTGCTTTTGGGGAGGTTTTCTCCCACACCACTGCTTTTTTCCTGCGTCTCTGGAGATGACACAGCAGGGAGCTGCACGCTGTAAGAGTCCGTACCTGAATCCCTCTGAGCGACGACACGCCCATGTAGAGAAAGACACCGTAAAGCACAGGCATGGGTATAAACTGGGAAATTAAAAAAAAAAAAAAAGAATGCAATAATTTATTTTTTTAATTGCTTTTTCAGTATTACTGCTCTCTTCTAGAGGCACTGCCTAAAATTGCCTAAAGCTTTCCAGTTTCCACAGGGTTGGAGATGTGTCACCTCTTAACCCGTAGAGGTTTTGTGCGTGCGAGTGAGTTAATGCTCTGCTTTAGGCTGAGCTTCTGAGTTACGTTTCATTAGAATAATCCTGTTTTCCTGAAAGGTTGGAGGAAAATAGGCCATTTCACCCATGCTACTGTACGCCACGTTCTGTGATGGCAGAAGAACATTTCTACACATTCTTGCGGCAACACGCAAAAGCAAAGTGCCTCCTTTTAGCCTAGAGCTGAGGTGACTTTGTGGGAGTGTCCTGGTTTGAGAGACACAGGACTAATTTCTCTTCTAATGCTTGGGAAAACTGCACTTTTTTAGAAGACTCCAGTGTCTGAATTTGTGAAAATATTTACTTTACAGCCAGCTGTGGTGTGTGGGTCTCAAGGTCTCAGTGTTTTCGAGCTAGCCAGGTGCAGGGATGAGGAGGAGCGAGACCCGGGCACTTGACCCAAGCTGGCCAACAGGATTATTTCATACCATCAACGTCACACTCATTATAAATTAGAAAGTTTGCTGCGAAGTTCTCTCTCTCCCTTGATGGCTGCCATCCTGAGAACTTCGTGCCCTGGTGCCGGAGCCCTGAGGCCTTCCCTTCCTCCTGAAGCCGTAGCACTCGCAGTGTCCCACATTAGCTGTCCACTGCTGGGAGTGCACAGCTTCCTACTGATAGAATTGGCTGAGTATAATCTTTGCATATTCTGTGTTGGTGTCGGGATCAATATCAGTTCTTTAGTGCTGTTAATGTTAATTATCTAATCTTATTCTATTAAATCTGTTTATAGTTCATCTCTCGGGTTTTCTTGTTTTTCCCAATTTCCCTTTCCCAGGTGGGGAGGGGTCATCGGGTGATAGAATGATTGTCTAAATGACAACAAATTGTTATGGGTCTCTCAAACCGTAACAGGGAGGAACACACAAGGAAGCCCACGGGGATGATTTTGGTGTGTTTAGCTACTGGGAAAGGCTGTTGGGAGGCATTTGGGGGAGCCAATTGCATCCCATAAGGTGCTGCCTGCTTGAAAGACAGCAGTGTACTGGTCTGAATCCGCTTCATCATAACCCATAAACACAGGTGGGCCTGAGAGACACCTGGGAATTAAAGCAGTTGTCCTGCTCGCTTGCCTCGAGGACACCAAACTGGGGTGTGAAGGGCTGGAAAGGGTAACTGAGGCTGGTTCCCACTGTGGGCCAAGCCTCAAGGTTTGGGATCGCCTCCTCCTCTGCTCCACACCTACTCAGGCCTGGAGGGAGAGGATGGTTTTTGTATAACCTCCAGAAAGCTCACGCTTGTTGGGCATTTTGCATTTTCCTCTTACCTTTAACACCAAAGTGAAGAAGACAGAGCAGCCCATGAGCACAAAGATCATCAAGCCGGTGACTCTCTGCTCTCGTATCCCCAGAAACTTGGGTTGTTCTCCTGGAGCTGAGCAGCCAGACTCCACTTTGAGGCTATTGACGTGGGTGATGGACAGGACAGTCGCAGCCACAAACCAGGGCAGCCCCATCACGGAGCACACCCCGAGCATCACGGCCACCATGAAAAGGTCCAGGTGGTACCCGCATCCTTTCTGTGGGCAGCAAAACAAGGAACAGAGCATCTCACAGCACAAGAGTGAGGACAACGTTGCGACTCAGACTCAAACCCTACTTGGGCGCAAGTCACCCTCTTGAAAATTTAAGAGAAGAATTGGCAAAAATAAGGATGGATCCGGTCTTTGCGCAAGCACCTTGCATGAATATCTGGCAGGAGTTCAGACCAAGTGGATTTGGGAGGTTTGTGCAATAGCTACTTCTCAAAAAAAAAAAACCAAACAAAAAAGACTATTTTCATTCATAAAGAAAGTTCTACCACTGGCAAGCAAGGCGTGACCCCGAGTTATCCCTGGCAGTGTGTCAAAACAGTTCGTTCCTCCAGCTCCTGCTGGCGTTTTGAAACAAAAACACGCTTCTATAGTGCTCGAAAATTAATTTGTTCCTCCAAAAGGTTGCTCATCTGAACTGCCCTCGTTTGCTCCCTGTGACATCACTAATCCAGCAGAGCATCCTGCCACACAGCCTGACATTGTCCCAAACCAACGCCTTCACAAAGCACTTGGCATAGGAGCTTCTCCCCACACCTGCAGCCCAGAGTGGGGTGGGGATGGGGTCAGCTCTTGCAGCCCCTTACCTTCAGCTTGTGCTCCTTCCTGTTGACAATGACAGCCGTGATCTGCTGGTCCATGAATATCAAGATGGTGCAGAGCAGAGCTGGGATGGGCGCGGCCAACACCGTCCACCAAGGGTTGGGCCCTATGGGGTTGACCAACCACCCGCGGTCGTCTCTGGTAGGCTGCAACAAAGCCAAAACACACATCAGGATCAACTCCCAGCCCAGCCACTTCACTGGCTTTGATTTTCCTCTCCATCGCTGTGCCGCCTCATCTCCTGGCCCTGCCTTCATGTCACCCTCTCCTACGGGGTTCAGCAGTGCCAGCGTCCTCATCGCAAGCACCTATACATACTTCTGTAGGTATCAAGTTTTGGGGCTGGCGTCTTCTTTCCAGAAGGAAACAATGCACTCGGAGGTGGAAGAGGAGATGGTAACACCACCAGCATCTCCAGACTCAGCCCTGTCCTGTCCCAGCATCACCTTGTGGCATCCCCAAGGGCTGAAAGCGGCTCCACACCAAAACACCCCATTACCTTGAACATGTGGGGGACGTGGAGCTTCGGCGACGGGATCCCAACCAGGAAGTCAATGAGCACCATGACGACGATGGTGAGGAAGACACCAAAGTCACTTACTGCGGACCGTACCTGGGGCAAGAAAGGAGAGCTGAAAGGGACAGCACAAACGGGGCCATACCGTGAGATGGAAAAGTTAAAGACATCAACAGCATTAAGGCTGGTTAACAAATTCCCACCACTCTGAGAAGATGCAGCCAAATCCCTCGGTTAGATGCTGTTGCTGTGTTTGTACCTGCGAGATCTGGTGTCAGGCAATAAAAAAAGTTTAATTAGGTGGAAAAGGGTGGTTTAAATTCAAACTTTAAAAAAAAGCCAATAAATATTAAAAAATAAGGAAACAGACATCTGCCACTACAGCTGCACTCACAGCGACAATGGGAATAAGGCACTGAGGCATCATTTACTCCTCAAAAGGAAGAAACAGTGTCTTTTGTGTCTTTTTCTATGGCAGTTCCTCATTTGAATCAACTTTCCCCTTGGGCACACCAGGTGAAAAAAAACACAAACGAAAAAACAACAAACAACCAACTTAGGAAGACCTGATTTCCCACTGCCTGGGCAAAAAACCGCTCCGGGGCAGGTCGCGAGGCAGGTGGGAAATGCTACGATCGTTTTGCACTCCTGGAAATGAGTGAGGGACATCCAAGTTTGGCCTTCAAGGTCCAATATTTCCCAGTTTGACCAAGCGGTGGCAAACACTGCTTAGTGCTCCGGGAAAGCCATTTTGGGAAATGAGTGTGGAGACTGCTGCTGGCCACCATCTTCTACCTACTCTGGTCGGGAAGTAACGGCTGGTCTTAAACTTCTTCAATAAGCCCGACAGGACAAAGGTGGAGAAGAAGAGGATGCAGCACCAGAAGAGGACATCGGGCGTGTAGGGGCCATCGTGTCCACAGGCAGGTCCACGAAACTCTCCATGCAAATACCGACATTCCTGGGGAAACAGAGCATCAGGACACAAAGGTAGTGCACATGCGGCAAGGAAACCTCGGATAACTAGGGAGTTTGGAGGATCTTGCTCCAAGATCTGTGACCTCGGGACTGCTGCTGCCAGCGGAGATTTATATTTAACGATCAACAGCAGCTGAATAAGTGACACATGGAACTACACAGACAGCGGAGAGAGGAGATGTGATGGGACGGACACTGTACCACAGACCCATGGCACATCCTCTGCTTGAACAGCAGGTAACCGTGGCTGAAGAAGACACCAGAGGGGAAGGAAACACTGGGAACTCTTGGGGAGAGCGAAAGAGGGAACGGGGAAGGAGGGCTAAGACAACAGCGACAGGAAAGGAGAAGAGACAAATTGTCCCTTCCCAGGGGCGGGCTCACAGGACACGGCCAAGGGGGGTGAAGATGTCCATAAGAGCGTCCCACCCTGTGCCTGAGCTCTGATTCCAGCAACAATGGCCCAAGGGGCTGCTCAGACATGCAAGTTTATGCACGTACCTTCAGACAGCGCTGAGTAAGAAAGCAAGGCCTGGAGTTACTAGGAACCAATTAAGGAAGCTAATTACGGCCTTCAAGCATGAACTGAAGTCCTCCAACTTCTCCAATAACCAAAGCACCCACTGAACCTTGCTCCCAGACAGAACCGCTGTCCTGAGGATAACAGTTATTGCCCACCATGTCGGGGATGAGGTGGACTCTCCTTCCCAGGCCCAAGGGGGTTAAACCCACACCTTAGACTGAAGTAACAACTTTTCAGAGCAGCACTGGCACAGTTGGAAGCCCATCATCACCTGAAGGGCTCTGAGCTTTGCACCAGGCCAGTGCCCCTGGACCCCGCGGCCGCGACACGAGGAAGCAGTGACTCGGGGCACTTACAGTCACCGTGAGGTTCTCCCAGGTGATGCCAGACACATTGATCTTGTTGCTCTCCCAGAACTGCAGGGTTTCGTTGCTGGGATGGGTCGGTGCCTCACACTTACAGCTGGGAGGAGAGAAGCCAAGACGGGGGTGAGGGGAAGGCGATGGAGGTGCAGCCCTGAGCTCCTGCCAAGGGGCAGCGGCGTTTTAGGAGGAAGAAACCCACTAGGAGATGGTGAGGAAGTCCAGCTTGCTGTGCGTGTGCACAGGGTAGGTCACTCGCAGGTGACTCAGCTTCTCCAGAGCCTCGTAGATGAAGATGATGCAGATGAGGGAGGCGAAGGCTTCTTCGGTGAAGCGGGTGATGTAGCACACCAAAGAGCTAGCATCGGTGGCCACCAGCACTATGCAGAAGAAGGCGGTCCACAGCCCGATGCATGCCCGGAGAGAGAGATAGGAGAGCGCATAGTCCCTGGGAAAGCAAAAGAAAACGCAGGGTGGAGAGGGCAGCAAGAGGCTCCGAGCCGTGCCTTCCTTCGGGGAAAGTCGGCAGCAATTCAGGAGCGTGTCAAGGCTGCGGATGGTAAACGCAGTTTCCACGTCCTACGACAGACAGCCTCGGGGCTGCGGCGCAGGGTGTGGGCCCGCAGGAGGAGAGGCCAATTATTTAATTATCATTCTTTAACAATTACCTTGTGTTAATGCCTCGGAGGCTAATTGAGGTCAGGTCCCTGTTGTGGAAGGTGGTGTTCTCCCACATCACCCCGATGCCCTAACAGCGAAACCGGCTGGGTTTGCACCCAGTTACCTGCTGCCAGCAAGTTGGGGCTTCATAATAAATTTAATTGCAATAAGGGGGTTAATCTCCCATCACAGTTGCCACAACAAAAAGACTGTCATGGAAAATATCCATTTTGCCTGAGAAGCTCCTGCTTTTTCAAAAATCATCAAAACATTTGACCAGACAACTGTTTGGATATGTGGGTAAAATATATTTCCACTTCCAGCAAAAAACATGCAGAAAAGTGCCCGAGTTTGTACTGAGAGGAAAGCAAATCTTCCCTCATTCCCAAACCAGAGTCATTTGTCTCATCTTCCCTGTGCAGCCCATCTCGGGCATCCATATCCTTGTGGTTTCTCCTCCTCCTGCTCTTTCACTTTAACTCTAAAAACCCCGAACCGCCCATCCATCCTTCAGAGACCGAGGGCTCCTGCACCGTCACATACTAAAGCAACAGCGCGTGATGTCTGTGACACAGAAGACAACTTAAATCTACCAACTACCACTAAGAAAAACATCTTTTCTCCATCCCTGCCTTCTTCTGAAGGCGCTCGCAGCACCTGGCCGCAGCAGCCAGCCTTACTTGCAGAATTTGTAGAGGATCTTCTCGAACACGAGGACGTGGCCGGTGCTGCCGAGGATGGTGAGAGGTTGGCCAGCAAAGAGGAAATACACCACGCCGGTCATGGATGCGCCCAGCAGCGACTCCATGGCACTCTGTCCAGGGAAGGGAGGCAGCAGCGTGTAATTAAATCATTAGAGGGAAAACCACAAGTGCAAATTCACTGCAGCAAGGACTTTTGCATGAGTGTTGTCCTCCCTCGTGCCACCCAACAGAGAGAGGTGCTCACTATGTGGCTGTTGGTCGCCTCCCCCAGCAGACCCCCAAAGGTGATTGATGACGGGGGACATGCAGGCACAGTAGAGGAAGAGGAAGGACGCCAGACACTGCAGGCTCAGACCATCCCGAAAGTCACTCCAGAACCAGGGGGCTTTTCGCTTCACATCCCGGATCAAACCTCCAAAGAGCCTGGAGGAAGGAAAAAAAATTAAACCATTTTCGTGGAAGACCACGTTAAGTTTTCTTGGCTGAGGAAGGACAATCGCAAGCACAGAGTAACTTCCATTGCTAAAAAGAAGTCTCCTTCTCCCATTTTAGCCCCAGTAGAAACTGAGGCATACAAAAAAACCACAGAATCACAGAATAGTCAGGGTTGGAAGGGACCTCTGGAGATCATCTAGTCCAACCCCCTGCCAGAGCAGGGTCACCTACAACAGGTTGCACAGGACAGCGTCCAGGCGGGTTTTGAACATCTCCAGAGTGGGAGACTCCACAACCTCTCTGGGCAGCCTGTTCCAGTGCTCCACTACCCTCAAAGTGAAGAAGTTCCTCCTCATGTTAAGATGGAACTTCCTATGTTCAAGCTTGTGCCCATTACCCCTCGTCCTATCAATGGGCACCACTGAAAAAAGACTCCTCCCATCCCTCTGGCATCCTCCCTTTAAGTATTTGAAAGCATTAATAAGATCCCCCCTCAGTCTTCTTTTCTCTACACTAAAGAGACCCAAGTTCCTCAGCCTTTTCTCATATGAAAGATGTTCTAATCCCCTAATCATCTTCGTAGCCCTTTGCTGGACCCTCTCCAGCAGATCCCTGTCTTTCTTGAACTGGGGAGCCCAGAACTGGACGCAGTACTCCAGATGCGGCCTCACCAGGGCAGAGTAGAGGGGGAGGATGACCTCCCTCCACCTGCTGGCCACACTCTTTTTGATGCACCCCAGGATGCCATTGGCCCTCTTGGCCACCAGGGCACATTGCTGGCTCATGGTCATCCTGTTGTCCACCAGGACTCCCAGGTCCCTTTCCACAGAGCTGCTTTCCAGGAGGTCAGCCCCCAACCTGTACTGATGCGTGGGGTTATTCCTCCCCAGATACAGTACCCTACATTCACCCTTGTTGAATTTCATTAGGTTCCTCCCTGCCCAACTCTCCAGCCTGTCCAGGTCACGCTGTAAAGCAGCACAGCCTTCTGGCCTGTCAGCCACTCCTCCCAGTTTAGTGTCATCAGCAAACTTGCCGATGGTACACTCTATCCCTTCATCCAGATCATCGATGAATATATTGAACAGGACTGGACCCAGTACTGACCCCTGAGGGACACCACTTGTTACTGACCTCCAACTAGACTGCACCACTAACCACAACCCTCTGAGCTCTATCTGTCAGCCAGTTCTCAATCCACCCCACTGTCCATCCTCCAACAAAAGAAACCCTCCAACAAAAAGAAAAAGAGACCAAACCTGAGAGCCCGTCCCCTCTTATTGCAACAGTCCCTCACTTTGAGAAGCAGCAGAGCTCTACCTGGAGGTACTTACACATCTGCTTCCACCCCAAAGCAAGAAAACCTGTGTGCAACCACGCTGCGGCTGAGCCCAGCTGCCCAAATCTCCCACCCACCCAGCCCAAGGGACCAAGCTGGTAACCTGGAGCCCCTTCACTGACCCACTTCACCCCAAAACTCTGCTAGAAGGGAGGTGCGCACTCAGATTTTAGGGGCAAACAGAAAAACACCCCACCAAACTATTGCAGTTCACACCTTCCTGTCCGCTCCAGTTCAGGACCGCTGTGTTTCTCCGGCTTGCTGTGAGAAGCGCTGTCATCGAGAGCTTCTGGCACCTTCCTTTTTTCTTGGTAAAATGGAAATAAGATAAAGATAGGTCTTTTAAGCCACTGGCTTGTTTTGCTTTTTGGGCTGGGTATGTGACCTGTAAATTTGGGCCCCTGAGCAGCACCCCCAGCCGTGCTGCCCTCCTGCCCGTCCCCCTCGTGCCTCCTTCTGCCGCAGCACCCACCTGCTAAGGGACGTTTTTCGGGGGCTCAATTCGGATGGAGGGATCCCACTCTCCTGGCGGCAAAACCATGACCTGATCCAGAAACTCATCGATGCCAGCCACCAGGTCAGCCCGGTTCTTGGCTTTATAGGCAACGTCGTGGAAGACCTGCCGTAGGAGACAACCAGGTGAGAGGATGACCCATCTCGGATGTCCTAACCAGTGCAATAAGCTCTTGGCTAAATGCAAGGTCATTTTCCGCAAATCGCCTGTTGGAAATGGCAGGAAATATTCCCCCCAAAGGAAAAATCTGTGCATCACAGTATTTGTAACCATCTCCACCAGGCTCCCGTCCCCCATGGCACCCCACAGCCTTCTGCTTCAAGAGGAGAAGTTTCACTGGCCCTGGCAATGCCACCACTGGGGGCAGCACGCTGGGGACCCTGGGGAGAAGGATGAGGTGCAGGCTGCAGCCCAGGTGGGATTTTAGCCTCCTGCAGGCAGCTAAGAGGGACAACAAACCCTCTTCCTCACTACTACAGAGACAGGGAGAGGTGAAGAAAGCCCCCAAAATGACCCGGAGATATCTCTGATCTCGTCACACCTCATCCGTCATGATAGTAGCCATGGACCTGCAGTTCAGCCTTTGCAGCAAAAGGAAGAATTCTCTTTTGCTAAAAGCCATCATCAAAGTGCTTATTCATCACTCCACTCAGATAATTATTTCCCATCCTAGATAATGACATTTTTTGCCCGATCTGGCGTTTCTCCTTCTCCATGGCTCTGTGCAAGCCTGGCCAGACCCGGGGGAGAGGGGCTAGCCCAATATTTAGGGCTGAACCGGTGCCAATCGATGGCCGCTTTGCATGTGAGCGTGACAGGCCGAATGCAGGTGTGGTAACGGGATTTATCTTCTGCCCCCAGACACCCCATCCCAGCGGGTGTAGTTCATCCTCGGCACCGAGGAGGATGAGCAGCACATTCCCCACCACTTGTTCACCGAGCTGGATGAGATCTTCCTGAAGGAGGGTGAAGATGCCGAGTGGAAGGAAACGGCAAGGTAAATCCCTGCTGCCAGCTGCGGTGGCAGCCGCGGGCTCTGCCTTCCGCTCTCTGGGACGCAAAGCTTTTGCAGCTGCAGGTGCCGATGCGCGGAGCCTTCTCCTCTTGCCGCCCCGTAGCTGCACCAAAGGGGTTGCAGAGCTGAGGCTGTTTTCTTGCAACGGGGCCGATCGTGCCCGATGTCCGCAGGTGGCTGAAGTTTGAGGAGGACGTGGAAGACGGCAGCGAGCGCTGGAGCAAGCCCTACGTGGCCATCGATTGGCACCAGTTCAGCCCTAAATATTGGGCTGGCCCCTCTCCCCCGGGTCTGGCCAGGCTTGCACAGAGCCACGGAGAAGGAGAACCATCTGTTCCACCTCTGCATAAGGATGGGCCACTTTCCTTCCCCACGTTTCCATTTTTAAAGGCAGGATCCCTCTAAGGAAGACCAGCCTCAATCCATTATGCCTTCAACTGTCTCCCAAATAATGCCACTTTCCCTCAGAAGAACAGCAAACCACACCAATCAGCCACACGGACCTGCTTGCAGAGGACCCCGGCACCCACGCAGCCCCGAGGAGGCTCACGAATGCTGCGGCGGGACTTACAGTGGTAGCCCTGCTCCATCGGGGCACAGTCCTCCTGTTCCTTCTTCCGATGCTTCTGGCGGTGGGGTCGGTGGTGCCGGTGGCTTTGCCTCACCAGCGGCATCCGCATGCCCACGGACAGGGTGTGGTGGCCTGCAAAAAAAGCAGCGTTCTCATCACTCTCGATATTGCGGAGATGGTTGACGCCGCTGCCATGATTAAACCAGCACAGCCATCCCAGGAGGAAACACCAACTTCTCTTCATTTTAGTTTCACTGCATTCCTGAATGTCAGAGACCCGTCCCTTTTTCCAAGCCTGTTTTACTCTAACTTTGCAACAACAGAGCAACAACAAGCGATGGCTCCGGGTCACCTAAAAGTGCCCTGAAAGTATCAACCCTCGTCTCAAATTCCAGCTTCGGCTCGACAACACTCAGACCTGCTCATTAAGCAGCCACAGAAGGTAATTATTTTTAAAATCTTTGTCGGCACAAGGCGACAAGAGGAGATCCAATTAGTCCCGTGATAATGAAGTCTGGAACAAAAAAAAAGAAAATCACAGCCCTGTGTCTGCAGCCATCAAATTATTCTCCTGACCTCTCCAAGCCAAGAGCAGCCTCTGAGAAAACAAGCTGGGAACTGCCCAGCTCCGTGGCCAACACTCACACCACAGATGCCACGGGGGCTTTTTCCCCTCTGTCTAAAAGCCACAACATT
Organism: Vanellus vanellus; assembly: GCF_965231255.1. Lineage (NCBI taxonomy): Eukaryota > Metazoa > Chordata > Aves > Charadriiformes > Charadriidae > Vanellus > Vanellus vanellus. Next base: position 127,546 of record NW_028126911.1, on the reverse strand, counting down.
AAAAAAAATGTGAAAATAACTGTGCTTGTTTATTTAGAAGCACGCCACGTTTCGCTGCAGGTGATGCGTACACTGAGCACAGGACGCGGCAGGGACTTTGCGCAACGGGAAAACGCATGGGGCTGGTGCCACCTCTCCCGACTCACCTTCCAGCTCCTCCTTCTCATAGTGAATATTGGCAACGGTGCTCGTTCTTCCCTGGTCCATCACCGCCTCCTCGTCGTGTCTCTGTTTAGCGAGAAGAAGGTACAAGTTGGGGCCAGGTGAGGAGAGCTCCCTTACGTCCTCCCAGTCATCACCCATCCCCGCGGCCACGCGAGCCAACGAGCATCACACCTCTGCATGTCTCCTCCTTCAGGCACAGCCCTAAAAACACGGACTTGGAGGAGGTTTTTTTTCCCCTACCCAAATAAAACCACCTGTAATGTCACCTGTATTGTATACACCGTGAGTCTGGAAGGATTTACTAAAAGGGGAGACAGTTGAGTGTTTCAAACCAAAACCAAGCCTCCTGCTTCATTCTTGTGGTTCCTTTCGAAAAATTAAAATAGGGATTTCCAAACTGGGGGTGGGCTGGGGAGACCCAACCCCACACTTTTGAGCACAGCCAGTTTCATTCTCCAAACGTGATACCTGCAGGACTCACTAGATGGCACTTGGCCACAGGACATGGCCACCACCAACCTCCAAAGGCCCTCAGAACCTACAAGGGTGAAGCTTCGTCTTCAGCCCAACCAGGCTCAGGCTTCTCTTGCTGCAAGCCCGCTTTCCACACAAAACTGCATTTTTCTCCTCAAAAAAAAAAAGCCAAGGGCTGACAGCTAATGCCCTCCTTGGCTGAAATACCACTGCCAGCGCTGCACAAAGAGCATCTGTGCCTTAAAAGCTGAAGGAGAACTACAGGAGTTCTCTTCTCCCCTTGCCCCCGGGGCTGGGGAAGCATCACTGGGATCACCGCGCTCAAAGAAATAAAAAACCAACCACGTCTCACACTCGAGTTGCAACTGCAGCTTTGAAAGGGCCTCCAGGAAACCCTTCTCTTTAGAGAAGAGCAAAATACCGGAAATCTGCTTTTTATCCCCCAAATTCCTGCTTCGACCGAATGGCATCACCTGCCGCCGCGCAGCAGCGACGCTCGGGGAAGCTCACACCTCCCACTCGCCAGCCAATTTAACGAGCAAAAGGAACAAACGTTCCCATCTGGGAATGAGCTTTTTCTGGCCCCTGAGTACTTTGTCCTTTGCCGCCGCTGCCAGGTGCCTGGAAAACATCAAAGCATCGAAACTGGGCTGGGAAAGGGGATGGCGAGCTCACTTTTGAGTTTCGGAGCAGAGAGTGTTGTTCCATCTCAAGAAAACTTCTCCAAATTATTATTTTGCTGCAGCGTTTTTTTTGTCCCAGCAGGAGAGAGAGGGATTTTTGACTGTCCTGCCTCAGTTTACCTGTCTCAGTGCAACTCCTCCAGTTAGAAAGAAAAATCTTTCCCTGGGGAAGCGTTGGTGTAATTGAGGATGAGGAAAAGTACAAAGCAGAGGTTCACGTCCGGCTTTGAGTCCTCCCGGTGCCGGGGGAGGCCAAAAGCATCGCACGAGCACGCAAACTTCCCACCTCGGCCCCCTCGTCCCGTCACACGCAAGCTAGACTGGCCACCAGCAGCAGGAGGGAGGATTAATGTAATTAATCTCACGCAAAGTGTAATTAATAACACTGATCCCAGTGTTATAAGGGGATGAGGGGCCAAACTGGGGGAGCTGCTCTGGTGGCGGAGCAGGAGACCCCCCTCCTTGCCCCTCTCCATCTCCATCCTACCCAGACGAAGCCACCGGTCCTGTGGCTCCCTCCTTTGCTATCGTGGGGGTCAGCACCGTCCCCTGCGGGGACCCCTCTGGCTCCTGAGCCAGGATTTGGGCTGTGACGGGGACTGGACCCGGGAGAGGACACATCTCCAGAGCCCCAAAGTGGGGCTGTGAGGGGGGGACACATGCAGGTCACAGCTGAGCATCACCAGGACGTGACCGTCATCCCTTGCTGGTGGAGACGCAAATTCCTCTCAGTCTTTGCCGTGAGCTGTAATTTCAGGGCAGATTAATTAATTCCCCACCTCTCGTTTGCCCCCGAGAGCAGCTCCTGCAGCCGGGTCCCATGGGTGCAGCGGGGGGGCGGACAGGCCCTCCCCCAGGCTAAGGAAATGCAGAAAGATGGGGGGACCACCCAGCCACCTCCTGCCTGCACCCCAACACCAGGCGCATCCGCACAAGCGCCCGGTGGGACAATAGCTGAGGTGACCGGGTGGCATGGGGCTCTGTGGGGACAGTGGCCTTTGTCCCCCTGCTCTGAAGGGCCACAGCATCACCAGGGGGTCACATCGAGATGCGGAGGAGGGGACAAGGAGGGGGGGTCTGGTGGGGAGACCCACAACAGGCATCGCCCAGGTGCCTCCCTCCCACACCCACCTTGGGTACCCCTCACCTCCCCCTTTGAGCCCCCACCCCTCCGCCTTGCAGATGCCTTACACCCCCCTTCAGCGGCCTGCTGCCCCCCCTCCTTGCACACCCCCAGCACCCCATTTTAGACACCTACCACCCTCCTTACCCCCTCCAACCTTGCAGATGCCCTTCACTCCCCTTTCCATGGCCCTCACAGCCCCCCCCCTCCCCCCCGTGCAGATGCTTTGCCTCCCCCATTTGCCCCCACCCCCTGCTCCCCCTGTGTTTCCTCCCTGCCATGGGAAATGCCGCAGTGAGCAGCCATGGAGCATCCTCCAGCCACACCGGCGGCACGGCCCGCCCGGGGGTACCGGGCATCCCCCTCCCTGCCCCGGTGCCGCTGCCTCCCACCTGACAGCTGAGGACCCCATCGGCCCATTGCTGCCGGCGGGCATGGCGGGACTGGGGGGAGATAATTGCTTGATAACGATACTCTTAAGACATCCAAACAAAACACCAACAAAAATCACTACGATCACAAAAATGAATAGGTTTCGCAATAGGCTTTGCAGCCGTCAGCTCAGGGCAAACTCAAAGCCATGCAAGATTTTGTTCAACCATCCGACTTCTATTGCCTCTCGTAGATTTCTGCCATCCAAGTAGAAGGCAAATTAATTTTTCTTATTTTCTCTTTTGACTGATTCCCTGTCCAATCAACACACCAAGGAGTAGATCGCATGTAATGCCATTCTCCGTGTTCTGCCGTCTTCCAAACTGAAGGGAACTGCATTCGAGAAAGTGCTCGAAAGCCCAGCAGTTATCACCTCTGTTTTGGACCTGCACTTAAAGGAGATGCAGTTTCTCAGCCCCAGCCTGAGAAGCGAGCTGCACCAGCCAGTGAGAACCACGCTGTTGTGGGTTTGCAACCACCAGTCCCCATCTGCCACCCAGTCTGGGGTGCCAAACTCGGATTCCAAAGCCACAGGCGCAGATGCCGGCAGCCAGCTGCCTGCTCGCAAGGACCCATGCAACAGCGCCCCATCTCAGAGCATCTATGACATCCTTTTGGGGTAGGACCCGAGGAGAGCATACCCGAGATCCACCAGCAACTGGAAAACTACATCCTGGAGCCCCTCTGCAAGCGCAGCACCAGCTGCTGCGCTGGTGGAAGAAGAACAAGCATCGCTTCCCGGCCATGGGGCGGCTGAGCCGGCAGTACCTCGCCATCCCCACCACCGCCTTCCTGCCACACCAGGCCTTCGCTGCCGGGGAAAGCACCCTGGAGCATCGGTGCGCTGTCCTGGCGCTGGAGAATCTGGTCCAAATTCTGTTCTTGCATCCACATTCTGATTTTTTAGAATGCACAATTTTTGGGATGGCGACTGAGAAATTAGGTCTTGTGGTTCCCATTGAAACACCCATTAATTCATACAACCAAAACCCAGCCAAATGAAAAGGCGATGTTAAACCTCAGCCCCGAGGGAAAAGAAATGTGCCCGACCAGGTGCTAAAAGGCGCTCTGGCAAACCACCCCCCCTCTCCAAACTGCAGTTTGCTCTAGGAAACTGACAAGTTTTCTTCCTCTGCAGCCTCAGCGAGGCTGTAGATTTTTCCACCCTGCAGGGAAAGAAACAATCCTCAAAAGCAGATGTTATTCTGCCTGCAAGGAAAGCTTTAAAATATTTTTCTTTTTTTAAAGGCAGAATGCCTAAATGGAACATCCGAGCTGGTTTCTCCATGAAAATTACACTTTGCACTTGCACAGCAAAGCAACGCTCATTAACCAATCTCATAAAGCTTCGCAGGCATTAAGAAACACTCCACGTAACACACCTGTGTGCACCCTGTAAGCACACGTGCAAAGAGGAATCCCCGTTTACGCACCCCGGCTATATCAAACCGCACTATTTCCCTCACAAGCCGTGATGGAAACGGGCCACGCTCCCATTCCTCGGCTCCAGAGCTCCAGCGATGCCGGGATCATGCCGACCCTCAGCCGCTGCGGGCATCAGCTCTGCTAACACCCCGCTGGTGGGTCAGCGACAGGAATCTGGGAGCAGGAAGGGGATTGTACCACACAGGCTCCCCAAAATCCCCCGCACTTAAGAGGAATGAGAATCTCAGGCTCCCCTAAGCCACCACGTTTCTCACCGTGACCGCCGCACTAACACCCAGAGCAGTTTTTAAGCAGCACGCACCAGGTTTAACCTCTGTGCCTGAGAAAGTCCCTGTCCTGAGGGCTGCCGGTCCCCTCGGCCCAATGCAGGAGGCAGCAGCAAACCCCTCCAGACAGGGCAAGAGGTGCTTGGAAGAGTGACATCCAGCTAATAACCAAAAAGCACTTAAACCAACCCCAAACTTTGGAGACATTTAGTCTTGGGCCAGCAGCAGCATGTTGCTCAGTAAAGCACGCTTCCACGACTCCCCTCAATTAACCGTCACCTCCAGAGCCCGATCTCTGAAGGTGAGAAGTTCCTTTAGGTTGACTCTTGACGTCCCTTTCCCTCCTACAGGCAACGAGACCCCAAGTATTTCCACTTGAGAGTGCAGTTCCCCTTCCACGGGCACCCAGCTCGCTCTGCAGTTTTGGATTATCACTCAGCAGGGAGTGCGGGAGTCGCGGCAGCAGTTGCATCGATAAGCAATCTGTGCAACAGTTCCTAAAACAGGGGCTGCCCACAATCAGAAGTTGACTCTTTGGTACAAACTCCCTCCACACCAGTCATCACACAGGGGGAAAAAAACCAACCAAGCTATTGTAGGGCTCAGTATTACCCATTTCTCCGCAGCTGGGCAGAAATACACACTTTTGCGGCTTTTCCCACACTGGAAAATTCAAAGCATTAGTACTAAGAAAAAGACTTCTTTTTCTAATGCCTCTGTTGGAGGGCTCCGGCACGTGGTCTGCAACGAGCGAATATCCACACAAAAACAAGCCCCAAAAGTCCCACAAAGCTGCTTTACCTCTTACGGTTTATTGCTGGGGTCCCCACCAACACCTAAACCCACGTCCCACCCCCCACACGGTACATCCTTTGCCATTTTGAACTTTGCTGAAAAACATTTTACCATTTTCCACCCCTCTTTCTTGGGAAAAGAAAGAGGGAACGAGACAACTCCAAACCGCTCTCTTTTATTTGATTTGCAGTGATCTGACAACACCAGCCCTTCCCGCTGCCTTAGGCTTTGGGAAACAATTCAAGGGTCCTCAGCCACCAGTAAGGAACGAGCTGTTATTCATGGGCCAATCAGTAGAAACAGCAGCCCCGATCATTAGGAGAAAGTCTCATTTTTCAGTCATGGATTTTCACGGGTTTTGTTTTCAGGCCACCAAACAGGGCGCGCTTTTAGAGCCATCAGCAATTAAGTTCTCCGTCCCCTCCAGAAAAGCCTTTTCCTAAAGGCGCTCTCCTTCCAAGGGCAGACCCACAAAAAGAAGCCCACACTGCTTAATCCATTTCACAGAGAATTTCAAATGCAAACAACAATTAAACAGGACGTCTTTTCCCCGCTTCAGGGAAAGCCAGTAATATACACCTTGGCAACAGATTTAGCAAATCTATCATTGTAATGCCTTTGCATTTCCCATTTCCACCTGGAGAGCAGGCTGAAAGGACTCTCATAAAAAAAAAACCAAATCAACCACAAAACATATTCCTGTCTAGGGGGTAATTTTATGAAACGATTTGAACACCTTAACGATTTGAACATCTTTTTACAGGTACAAGGCAACAAGAAACATTCTCGAGGTGAAAAAAAAGAAAACCCCACCTAGTCACCTCTACCCCAAAGATCTTTTCACCACATGGATTCCACCACCAATACACAGCTGCTAAATATCCCCGGCTGCTGCCGATCCGTAAGAAACCCTTCAAAATACAAGAGAACGCCGAGCCCGGCGCGCTGACGGTGCTGCCAGGGCTGTGAGTCAGAGCTGGACAGAGTTGCAGCCCCTGAGGTTGAAATCAGACCCACGTTTAGGCACAACCCGGGGTTTTAAGCCTCGCTACAAACCAGCCCACTGCTTTTGAAAAAAAAAAAAACAAACAGGGAGATTCACCTCAAAAAAAAACACGTTCTCGACGCCAAAGGGGCACTGGTCCATGCCCGCCGTCGCCCTTCGGGCCAGTTCCATGGGGCTTCGCTTGACCTGGAGCAGAACTCGCGGGCGTGAGGACAACAAGCCCCCTACACAAAATCTAAAAAAAAGGAAAATTTAAATAAGATTCGCTGTTACTCACCCACCAAAGCCTAACCACTACAACTGGCCCTTTCACAACCAGGCCTGATCGCAGAAGAAAACTGAAATATCCCAATTCCCGCTTCAAACACAAGGCGTGGAGCTGCCCAGACTCCACGTGTGGGCTGGGCAGACGGGGGGCTCTTCTTCTCAAATCCCGCAGGAAGAGAAAGGGCAGGAGTGTTTTCCCAGCCCTGGAAGAGGCTGTGGGGAGAAGGTGGGAGGGAGGAAAAGGCTGCCCAGGAGTGGACTCGGGGGAAGGAGAGGGCTCCATCCATAGGGGAAACGCCATTCCTGGCCACACAGGAGGCTGCGGGACCACCCTGGGGATGGATTTGGGGGCTCTCCCTGAGGGAAACCCCATTCCCGGCCACGCAAGAGGCTGTGGGGACACCCCGGGAATAGGTTTGGAGACTCTCCCTGAAGGAAACCCCATTCCCGGACACACAGGAGGCTGTGGGGCCGCCCGGGGGACAGATTTGGGGGCTCTCCCTGAGGGAAACACTGCTCCCAGCCATGCAGGAGGCTGTAGGGCAACGACAGAGATGGATTTGGGGCCTCTCCCTGAGGGAAACCCCATTCCCAGCCATGCAAGAGGCTGTGGGGACACCCCGGGAACGGGTTTGGACACTCTCCCCGAGGGAACCGCTGCTTCCAGCCTCACAGGAGGCTGTGGGGCCGCCCGGGGGAAAATTTGGGGGCTCTCCCTGAGGAGAGCCTGTGGGGAGGAGGGAGGCGGGGGCCGCCCCAGGGCCGGGGCCACTCCTGGATGGGGAGGGGGGGATCTCCAGCCGCCCACGCGGGGCTGCCCGAAGCCTGAGGAGATGAAAAGAAGAGGAGAAAAGCGGAAAATTCCCTCCCCGCCATCGCCTCTCACAGCCCCGGCCCTCCCCGCCGCGCCTCATGGCGGCTGTGTGCGGTGTCACCTGAGCGGGGGGCGGGGGCTGAGGCAGGAAAAGGCGAGAGGGGGAGGGAAGGGCCATTTTGAATGGGAGGAGAGGGGAAGGGGGGGCGAGAGATGGGGGGGGGGGGGGGGGGAGCGAGTGTGTGAGGGGAATAGGTGTTGTGTGAGGGGGGAGTGAGGGGGGAATGGGTTTTCGGGAGAGGGAGGTTTGCAGGGCTGTGAGGTGCCTGTGAGAGAGGAGGCCCCGGAGGGAGGTGAGTGGAAAGGGCTGTGTGTGGAAAGAAAAGCTTTAAGGACAGGCCGGGCTGGGGAAAGGTGGTGGGCCCCGAGGGAGGGCTTGGGGACCGGGGCTAGAAGCGTGGGTTTGGGGGCAAAACTCTGGGAAAGAACTGCAGGAAAGGGCCAATCTGAGTATACAGTTTTCGCGAAGCTTCAAGGAAAAGGTGACCAAACGCGCCTCTTGTCCTTTTGAGAGCTGGTTTTGTCTAAGTTATTCATGTGAGTGGATTTTTTCCACATGGGATGGGAACTTTCGCTTCCCGGGATAGCTGATGCCCCTGGATAACCACTGCCCGCGAAGCACTGCGAAACCCCGTGTTCAAAAATGAGAACAAAGGCCGTGTTTTGCCTCTCGGAAGGATCTCTAAGCACCGCCTCCACGTTATTTTCAGTACCTTTCTGGTTGTTTTCTTCCCCCCCATCCCCGTGATGTCCGTCGGAGGGGCTGGCGGAGCTCTGCAGGCGGATGTCCGGCTCTTTTTGGGGAGGGCTGGGATGGTTTCGGACTCGCATTACCCGACGCGGAGAGAAGCTGTGGTGCGGGGCTCGTTCTCCTCGGCGCGGCCCCGCCCCCTCGCTCGCGTTTGCCGCGGCGACGCAGGGGGGCGTGGCCCGGGTTTTCGCCTCGGCACATGCGCGGGTGGGCGGACGTGAGGGGGAGCACTTCCGGTGTACGGCGGCGGGCGGGAGCTGCGACGGTCGGTACCGGGGGAGACGGGGGGACGGGAGCCGAGGAGGGCGGGAGCGGGCGGGCGGGGTGGCGGCGCCGGTGGCGCGGAGGTGTGCAGGGCCAGTTCGGGGGGTTTGTGGGGTGGCGGGACCGGGCTGGGGGGCTCGGGGGGCGGTCTGGGCCTGTTTGGGGGGGCAGAGCCGAGTGGGGGGTCCCCGGGGGAAACAGGGCCGATTCAGGCCCCCCCCGTCCCCGTCCCCCGCTGCCGCCCCCTCACCCCCCGCTCGATCCCCGCAGGTGGCGGCAGCCCCGGCCGCAGCGCAGGGTGCCCGGGGCCGGCCTGGCCGGGCGCTTGGCTCCGCTCTGGGCTCCGCTCTCAGCCCCCCCCCGCCCCCGGCAGGTCAGCCCGGCCGTGCCCCCTTCGCCCGCCTCCAGCCCACGGCCGAGCCCCCCCAGGTACCCCCGAGATGGGTGGGGGTTGTCAGCGCTGGGCCCCCTGAAGCGGGGGTGGGTGGTGGGCACGGGCATTGCTGGGAGCCCGTGGGCAGCCCTGGGACCCCCTTAAAGCCCACGGACACCCCCGGGGCCCCCTTGTCTCCCCCAGAGCCGACGGGGAGCCGTAGCTGTGGAGTCAGCTTAAGGAGTCTGCCCTAAGGACTGCTGCTTTTTGGAGCGTTGGGGGAGGGGGAGGGTTGTCGGTGTGGGGAGTGGAGGTGTGTGTGAGGAGTCCCGTGTCTTGAGGGAGGTTTGGGGATGTTGAGCAGATTTGGGGGAGTGGGGGAGGGGTCCCCTCACTTGGAACTCCCTGGTTCTTCTAAACTGTGGGAGGCAGCGGGCGTAGGGGGAAGGCAGTAGAGTGGGTTGCTGTGTTTCAGTCCTTGGTTGAGAGTCAGCCACTCTGCTCCCTTGCTGCTCAGCAGACTATTAGCTCCGTGGGGCTGTTTCTCCAGGCAGGCTACGACAACAGAAACGGCCCCACTTCCTCGGAAGAGTTGTTAGCGGTGACGTCTCCTGGGAATGTACTGCCTGACGTTGGATAGACCTGGCACCACGCAGCAGCTCAGAGCCCCACAGCGTACGCTGCCGCTCTCAGTTGGCTCCATCAAATCTTCCGACCTGAGAATACCAAAGGTACGGAGTTGAAACGGGCCCTTCCTCACCCGCTGAGTCAGATGAACCTTTTTGCGCCCAAGTTGGCTGGGAACTGCTCCTGCCTCACCGCCTTCAGGCGGAGCATGGCTGTGAGCAGGGGAGCTCAACACACAGTGCTTGCTGATTGCACCTGCTCCCTCGGGGGAGCACCCGCAGGGGTGGGATGGGAGGAGGAAGGACAGCACGAGGGCTAGAGACAAACATTTTATTTCTTTAAAGTTTCACATAGGGGGTACCCCAGAGGGGTTCCCGGCCCCACACCCCACAGCTGCTCAGTATTCGGGGCACTGTTGGTCTTCTGGGCCTGGCGCTGTCACCACTTGCAGGGCTGGCAGAAGCAGACACGGCTAGTGGCATCTCCACCAGCCCTTCAAGTAGCCCCACAGCCAGGCGCAGCCCTGCCGCAGGCACCTTCCTGCCCTGCACAGCCCTGGGTCTGCCTGGCCACACTCCCTGCCCGTGGTCTTGCAGGACTCCTCCGTCTTTGCCTTCAAGGCCTGGAAAGTGCGGGTGATCTCCAGCACCCGCTCCACCTTGTCCATGTCCATGGCTGGGGGCCTTCCGGGGGACAGGTGCTTGTCCATGGGTCTCTGTGTCCTGTCCATCCCCTACCTGGGAACCCACTCTTTCTTGGTCCCTGCTGGCAGCTCCTGGCTGAGGACCAGCCCATTTCCCCACTGCCCCACCAGCAGCCATGGGAGAGCGGGGTTGTCCTGAGTGTGTGAGCACCACTGGCTCTGTTGCTGCACTGGGCCAGGGCTCCAGGAAGTGGTAGAGGGAGCTCTGGGAAGAGGAGCTGCTCCTCAACAGGCTGCTGCAGTCCTCCCAGTTGGCCAGCGAGCACAGGCTGCAGGGACTCTTGTGGTGGCCCTCGGGGGGCCCAGGAGCCCGGGGGGTGCCTGGACCAGAAGGAGCTGTCCCCACTGATAGGACCTATAGGCGGCAGAGGAGGGCAGGGGGACCTGGGGGCTTGGGGGGGGGGGGGCAGGGGGTAGAGAGAGGCATCACTGCTCGGATGGTATATGGTTGGCAGGGAGCCCAGTGGGTCCTGTGGGGCCCGGTGCTGCCTCCTCGGTTGCCCTGCAGAGGAGGAGAGAGAAGAGACCCGCTGCACCCCGTCTCCTCCGTCGGGGCCCACGGGCAGCACCCCCTCCTCAGCAGGCGGGCAGGGCTGCCCAGCGCAGGCAGGGCAGGGCACGGGCTGAGGGTCTGGGGCAGGATCTGGGGGTCTCCCCCACACTCCCTGCTTCTCCTGCATCGACTTGAGCCCCCATCCTTCATCCGCTAGCCGAGAAGCTGCTGAGGGAGGGGACGGAGTGAGCAGGCAGCAGCCCCCGGCACAGCCCCGGCTCAGGGCTGCCGTGGGGTGTGGGCTGTTTGCATGGTGCTCCGCGCCAGGGCCACTCACCACTCTGCTCCTCTGGGCGGGCTCTCGCGTCCGTTGTCCCTTGCTTTGGCTTCTTCCAGTCCCTCTGCAGGACCCCGGGAGCTGGGTGAGACGGGAGCAGCTCCCAGCCCCGCGCCGCAGCCCCCCACCCCTCCCCACGCTGCGGCACAGTGCGGTGCAGCAGTCGCCTACCTGGAGCCGCTTGGTCCGTAGCACAGAAGAGACCGCGCTGAGCCCCATCAAAAGCATCACGTGCGGAGCCAGGTGAGCTGTGGGGGGGACGTTGGAGTCCCTCCTGGCACCAGCTGCGGTGCAGCCGCGCAACCCTGGGGTGCCCCCCATGGGAAATGTTAAAGAAATAAAATGTTGGTCTCTATCCCTGGTGCTGTGGTTCCTCCTCCCATCCCGCGGCTGGGGCTGTGCCCCCCTCAGTGCCCGACCCAGTGGGACAGGCTGGCACTGCTGGCACCCACCAACCTGGGGGGGTGGTGGTGTCGGGGGAGCTGGGTGGGCTGGAGAAAGGGAGGAAAGCACCTCTTGCAACCAGCTCGGCCCTCTCCAGACACAAAACCCTCCCCAGAGGCACCAGAGGGGACCCCCAGATCCTTGAAGGGCTGCCCCAGACTCCCTCTGGCCTGCAAGAGTCCCCCCCAGGACCCCTTACGGACACCCCAGTGGCGTCCCAAATCTGGGTTCTTTACCTGCTGGGCAAGCCAGTAACACACTGTGTGGGAGCAGCCAGCCAAGCCGGTTTCGGAGCACAAGAGGTGAGAGGCAGGGAGCTGCCATCCCACTCAGCTCCATCCCCGCCGTGCCTTGGCTGTGCAGAGAGAACTTGGGGGGAGCTGCAAAACAGCTCAGCCCGGGCTTATCTCAAGATGGCACAGAACAACCAAAACCAAATGGCCCTTAACAATCAAAATGCCCCGAGTCCCATCCCACCACTCTTCCCGTGACGTTGAGCGCTGGACATCACAAACTGGCAACAGAGACTTCGCTATGGCACCACCAGAGGGAAATATCCCAGACAGTGTAATCCACTCGGGCATAATCCTGCACCCTCACCGAGTCAGGAAATATAAACCGCGGGGTCTGGGGAGACAAATGGGGAATCCTCCAAGGATACAGCTGGCCCCTTGGAGATCTGTCCCCGCCATCCAGGACGCTGGAGGGGAGCATTTACAGCCGAGCACGGCGTTTCCTTTAACCTCTAGAAAAGCCGGCTTTTGCTAAAAAACAAATGTTCCCCTCCTGCCCCGGCCCCCTCTGAAAAGAAATAAATAAAGAAAGAATTAAAATCCTTGCAAAACTTAAAAATCGCCGTTAGTTTCGTTAGCGTTACATTAATTCTAAAAACTGACGAGCCGCTGCGCTGTGCGCCGCAGCCCAACCTCCCCCCCTCAATGCTGGGCGAGCTCCTCTGGCCATGCCTGGGATGAAAAACCGGTGGCTTTTAGGAAATAAAAAATTAAAAAAAAAAGAAGAATAATAAAACCTCTCTTTCTCTCTCTCTCTGCCTGTGTTAGTCCAACGAAAGGGATAGCGTCGGGAGGCGAGGGAGGAGGAAGGGGGAGGCTGTGGGATGGAGAGAGCCCTCCCCGTACCCCTCGGCTGTGCATCCTCGCAGCGCCACGGGGAATGGGGGTTGGGAGGTCTGTGTGGGGGTCTTTGGTTTGCACAGGGTGGCCGTGGTGGGGGCTCAGCCCCATCCTTACAGTGCTGGGGCGCACGGGGCTACCAGGCACAGGGTCCCTCCCCCAGTGAGGTGCTTTGGTGCGTTGAGGTGTTAGATGGGGTGGCACCAGCCCCTGCCCACCCCGGGAGGGGGGACACCACCTCTCCGGTGGCACTGGATGGGTGGGAGGGAGGGAGCAGAGCTGTGGGAGCCATGGAGAAAGGCGTGGGGGTGTCCCTCATCGTGGCAGCCCCCAGCAGCCCTACCCTGCCACCCGGCCACCCCAAGGGACACCCAAGCCCCATCTTGGTCCTCTCCCCGTTGGGTGACGCCCTTCCACCCACCCCGGAGGTGCGCTCCTCTCCTGCGGGGGGGGGACGCCCAGCGCTCGCCTGGCTAGAGAAGCACCGGGGGGGGGTGGTTAGGGGGCATCTGAGCTTCCCAGTTACACGGGCGTAATTAGTGCACCATTAATAACCATTAGTAACCACTTTGGCTCTGCTAACCAACTGCGGCGAGGCCCCCACCCCGCTTTAGCACAGGCTTCCTGATGCCAACACCTCCCCGAGCCACTGGGTAAAGCGACGCCTGGCAAAAAACCACCACCCCAAAAAAACCCCACAGCACATCCCCCACTCCCCACCCAGCCCTTCTCCCCCCATCACAGCCATGGGGCAAACTCCCACCACCACTCCCCCCAATCTCAGCTCGGCCGTGACCCCCCCGAGACACTGGAAAGAGAGCAACGGAGAGCGAGCTCAGGCTCGTGTGAGCTGGAGAGATTTCTCTTTGGGTTTTGATGTTGTCGGTGGGTGGGATTTGGTTGGTTGTTTTTCACAGAACACTTTGCAGCAGAGGACAAAAACGTGGTGTCGCAGCCCCCGGGGCCGGCGCTGGCACCGCCACCTCCCCCCACCTCCCCTCCCCTCCCCCGGCTCCTGTCCCTCCTCCTGCCCGGCGGCTGTTCCCACTTTCCTTCCTTGGTTTGTTTGTTTTTTTTTCTTTTCTACCTTTGTTTTTTAATATGTGGGTTTTTTTTCCGTTTTCCCTTTTTCTTTTTTCTCCCTTTTGTTTTTTGCTTCCCCCTCCTTTTTCTTCTTTTTCCCCTTTTTGCTTTTTCCCCCTTTTTTCTGTTTCCCCTTCCCCCCCCCCCCGTTTTTTTTCTCTCCCCCCGCCTTTTCCCCTGTTTTTCTTTTTCATTTTTCCCCCTTTTTTTCTATTTCCCCTTTTTTCTTTTCCCACTTTTTTTTTTCTCCTTTCACACCCCCCCCCCCCCCTTTTTTTTTTCCTCTTTTTAAACAAGCTCTCTCCCGAAGGAGCGGCCCCTGGCTCTCCGCTGGCAGAAGGAGCCTACGGAAGAGCTCTGGCACTGACACGGGCAGGAACACCCACTCACACATCGCAACACAGCAGTTAGTTTGGCAACACCCCCACCCCCTGTCACAAGTGAGACCTGCACAGACAAAAGGCTCCTGAGTGAGGGCACTGGGGCAGCCCCACCTTAGAAGCAGCAGAGGAGCAGAGCCGTCCGGAGCCATCAAGAGCACAGAAGGGCTATTCAGGGCCTCATTGTCTGCGCCGAGTGACCGTCTGCTGAGAACCGCTCTGGCGGCTCAGAGCTCAGCCCCAGCAGCAGTCTGGAGCCAACGGGGAAAAGTACACTGGGAGGAAGACTGGCAGCCTTCCTCCACAACGCCCCGGAGAGAATGACCAGAGTGCTGCCTATTCCCATCGTTTTGTCCAACTCGTTTTTTTTTTATTAGAAAATTAATAAAAAAACCCTCCAACTCTCAGGTTTCCAAGGCACACAAAATCTCTAAAAGGGAGACACAAGCGTGAGGTGCTGAGGTACCCAAACCTGCCCACGTTAGTCCAACTAAAGGGAGAGCGTCGGGAGGCGAGGGAGGAGGAAGGGGGAGGCTGTGGGATGGAGAGAGCCCTCCCCGTACCCCTCGGCTGTGCATCCTCGCAGCGCCGCGGGGAATGGGGGGCTGTGTGTTTGGGGGGGTCTTTGGTTTGCTCCCCTGACCTGCTGGGGGGGGGGGGATGTCCGGCGGCGGGGTTACAGTCATCGGGCGGTGCTGGGCGGCACGGCGGGAGCCTCCCTTGCTGTGCTGCGAGGCCGGGGCTCCCGGAGCGTGTTTCTGCTCCTGCTGCTTCACCTGCTGGAGCATTTCCCTCATTTGGTGCTGTGCAGTTATGGAAGATGCACCCAGGTGGGATGCGGGTGGCTTTGCCTGCACAGAGGAGTCCATTCACACCCTGGGCGGTGCTCTGCACGGCCTCCAGAACACACATTTTTAGCTCAATCGAGCCAATCTTCAATTTCAGCACTTGCACAGCCGGGGGGAAGCTACCGAAACACCTTCAGTGCCTCTTGGGGGCACAGGGACCACCCAAAAGAAGAGTGGCAGGGTGCTCGGGTGGTGCTGGGCTCAGCAAGCCCCACGCCTTTCCTCGGTGGATGAAAGCGGCCGGGGAATATCGGGTAACGCCACGGCCAAACCGTACCTGACTGGCAAAGAAATGCCCAATGATTTTAACGATGACCTCCTCGTTCTCGTCTGGGGTTTGGTCTCGTGGCACAGTGACTGCCGCGCTGGTTAAGTTTTGCAGTTCGTTTACCTGGAGCGAACCACAAGAGGGTGACGCCCTTCCACCCACCCCGGAGGTGCGCTCCTCTCCTGCGGGGGGGACGCCCAGCGCTCGCCTGGCTAGAGAAGCACCAGGGGGGTGGGGTGGTTAGGGGGCATCTGAGCTTCCGCATTACAGGGGCGTAATTAGTGTGCCATTAATAACCATTGTTATAAGTTGATCCCACAAATTGATGCAAGACAGAGTCAATTAAAAATTTGGAATATTTATTTAGCAAGCGGCAGCAAGCAAAACAGCGCTGGGCGGCCCGGGAGTCTCACTCCGCCGACGGCTCGCACCCGTTTCCCGAAAGTCCTTGGTTTTATACTCTTCTTTTTCCGGTAGAGAGGTACTCTGCATCTGCACGACACGACTTGTTGCTAGGGGGTCGTTTTCTGCTTTCCTTTTCCTCCTGGTTGTCGCAGGGATGAAAGATTCATGTCTTCCTCACATCATGTACTCTTCGTCTTCATGAGCCCCCCTCCCCTCCTTCAAGTCTTTTCACATCCTACTTTGTTTGCATAACCTGACCTTTGCAGTTTTAGCCTTGCCCGCTCACAGGATGCTGGCTATCTTGCAACAGCAGGTTCAGCAATTGCCTTTTTGTAAAACAATGTGACAATGCGAGTTTCTAGGTTTGGTGAACAAACAGCGCTGAGCTTATCACAATTCCCCCCTTTTACTTTTTACTATTTTGTTCATCAAACCGCTTAAGCGCTTGTGCTTGAGCTTTTATTGTGCTTGAGATAACCTACTGTCCAGACGGTCCTTGAGCGACTGGTTGGATCAGCAAATGATCTTCTGTTACTTATTACAATCCTTCCCCTCTTTTTCTTTTATTTACAAGAAATTTGCTGATCAAACCTGGACAGTACTTCACAAGCTGCATTTAACTCAGAGTTTTCATCTGGTATAATCTTCATTTCTAGTTTTGATTGCTTTATTACCATTAGTTGCACTGGTTTTAACTTGTTCTTAACAAAAGCTACAAATTTATTAACAATAACAAGGCCCGAAGGTTAGAATTAACCACAGTATTATGAGGGGCCCCGCCAGGGTGGAAATTAAGGTAGTTAACTGTGGTGCCAATTGAAGGGTTGGTGCTCATTTCTTGAGGCCGTGGTAGTGAAAGGATACCAGCTTTCATTGCCCCACTGTTTGATACCTCTCTGCCTGTCCTCGTCCACTCTCGTGCAGAGAGCAACGGGATATCAACATCTTCTCGGCAGCAGCAGGTAGTCTTCAGGGGAATTTTCTGGCTTTTCTTTTACCACGCCTTTCTCACTTTAGTAACTCTGCTGTTAATTTATCAATAATTCTTAAATATATTTCCACCTGTTTTGTTGCTGGACCTGTTTCCAGAGGAATCTTACAGCACACTGTCTTAAGGCTCAATACCAGTTCATTTCATATACCTCCCAGGGTTCAGATATTGATAGTTCTCATCCCCAAAATAATTTACAGATTTTTGCTTGACTTTCTGATTCTTGATATGTCAGATTTTTGCGACAATTCATACAGCAAGATTGCATGTTAAACGAGACACATGACCACTTCTTACCAAACTTTGCACACTTGCAAACAACCCAACATAGGTATCCAGAAGTATGGTGCTTTATACATGGTTAAACTATCCGTTACTTCTCTTCTGGAAAAGTGTATTTACCAGTCTCGTTCCTTAATCTTACTCAAAGGTCTCTCGGTTCCGACGTCATAGTCCACCTTTCTGGGAAGATAGGTCCTTTTATTCTGCTAGTGTGGGTCTATCCTTTCTCCGCTGTCCATACTGCTGTATCTGTGTTAAGTAAAACAACAAAAAGGTCCCTCCCAGCGGGGCGTTAAAGATGTTTCTTTTCTGGTTTTGGTCAACACCTGATCTCCAGGTTGGATTTGGTGTATGGAAATGTTCAAGGGAGGTCTCTTCTTTTAGTGAGTTCTAAAATATACTCCGTTAAGATTTCATCTTCGACTTTCAGGTGTTTTACTAATATTCTGAAATTGTAAGGCATCCCATACAACAATTTAAAGGGGGATATACCAGTATCTGTTCTTGGCTGAGTTCTAATATGTAGTAAGGCTAATGGCAAACATTTAACCCAATTCATTCTCGTCTCTACCTTTAGTTTGGTTAGATGTTTCTTTATCTCCTCATTCATTCTTTCTACTTTCCCAGAACTTTGAGGATACCAGGGAGGGTGGTATTCCCATTTTGTTCCAAATAATTTAGTTGCTTCTTGATTATTTTGGAGGTAAAATGTGGGCCTCTCTTCCAAGAGGACTTTAATAACTGTTTTCGCCGTAGTTCTTACCACCGAGAAGGCTTCTACAAAGATCATCAACCAAGACTAATAGATACTGATATCTCTCAACCTTCGGTAATTCAGTAAAATCTACTTGGGTTTTTTTTTTGTTTTTTTTTTTTTCAAATGGTCTTTTAGCCAATTCACGCCCTTCTTGTACTTTTTCTTTAAGTTGTCTCTTATTCAGTTTGTGACAGGTTAAACATCTTTCTAAGATCCTTTTTGCTAAACCGTATATCCCGACACAGGCATAGTTAGTTTCAAATTGATCTACAAGGGCTTGAATTCCTCAATGGGTTCTGCTGTGTAATTTGTTAAGTATGCCCCGGGCTAATTCTTTTGGTAGGATTTCCAAAGGTATGTACCACCTCAAAGGCATACTTGGAATCCATATAAATAGTCCCAATTTTATTTTCTAAAAGTTTTTGGTGCTTTCAACATAGCATATGATTCACAGGCTTTTGCAGACCCAGCCGTATTCAATGGCCCCGATTCTCTTATTCGAAAAGTGTACTTATCCATGATGGCATATCCCAATTTTTGTTTCCCTTCCACTACTCATGAGGAGCCGTCCACAAAGAATTTTTCTCTTTCATCTAATTCTTCTTCTTCTAAATCTTCTCTTATTTTGGTCTGTAGATTTATTAGCTGGAGACAGTAGTCTTTCTTTGGGCTCTCCGTATAAAAATTGGGCCGGATTTTGAATGGAAGTCATTTCCATTTCTAATCTAGGGGAGTTAATCAGAATTCCCTCATACTTCAACAACCGACAGTCAGTAAGCCATTTATCAGCTCGTTGTTGCAACACTCCCCGGATGTTATGGGGGGTATATACTTTCAGTTCACCTCCTAAGGTGACTTTTCCAACCTCCTTTATTAATAATGCGGTTGTCACTACCACTTGCAGGCAAGTGGTCCACCTCTGGCTTACAGGATCTAAGATTTTAGAATAATATCTTACAGGTTTTCTCTGCCCTGCCCATCCTTGGGTCAAATCCACATATGTTGTTCTATTATCCACATTGATGAAAATTTGAAAGGGTTTACGGATATCAGGTAAGCTGAGGACAGGTGCTTCTATCAATTTTCTTTTTATCTCTTTCCAACGCCTCTTGTCCTCAGAGGTCTACTTTACTAGTTCATTTTTAGTTAATTTCATTCATATAAATATTTTACTTTATTACTATAATCTTTTATCCATTGTCGACAGTACTCTAACAATTCTAATTGTCTTATTTGCCTTTTATTAGTAGGTATTGTTAGAGGCAAGATTCCTTTTACTCTTTCGGGATTTAATTTCTAATGCCCCTTTGTAAGCCAGTGCTCTAGATATTTTACTACTTCTTCTGTAAACTGTAATTTAGATCTTGAAACTTTTAGTCTTTGGAGACTTAGAAAATTTAGCAACTTAATGCTTTCAGTTCTAACATTTTCTTGAGTTTTTCCAGCAATTAGTAAGTTATCTACATATTGTATCAGAATCAACTCTTGATTTAATTCATAGGATTCTAATAATTGCTCTAAAGCTTGTCCAAACATATTTGGGGATTCTGTAAACCCCTGGGGCAAGACGGTCCACCGTAATTGCTGTTTTCTATGTGTTTTGGGATTTTCCCATTTGAAGGCGAAATAATCCCTGCAATCTTCCTCTAAGGAGGAGGCCCAAAAGGCATCTTTTAAATTTATGACACTATACCACTTGTAATCTGGGCTTAATTGATTAAGTATAGTGTTGGACCAGACGATAGGACCCATCTGGCTGCTTTACGGGCAGGATGGGAGTATTGTGAGGAGACTTACAGGGTTTTAAAAGTCTTTGGGTCAAAAATCTCTAGATTGTTGGTTGCAACTCTTCTCTCCCTTCTCTGGAGATGGGATATTGTTTTATCTTAATTGGTTGGTCTGGGTCTCTTATGGAGACTGTGATCGGTTTAATTTTTTTTTTTTTTTTTTTTTTTTTTTTCACCGATCCTGGGCTATAGCAGGTTTCTGGATTAATTCTGGCTTCATGTTCCGCAGTTAATAAGCATAATTTTACTTTTAGTTTCTCCTGATCTACTCTCAAATTAATTCCTTATTTTACTATCAGGTCTCGTCTCAAAAAGTTATATTCAGCTTCTGGAACTAATAAAAATGTTCTCACTCCATATTTATTTGGAGTTTCTATTGTTACACTTTTTATCAGGGGCACTTTAAAAGTTTTCCTCTTTGCACCAATTACTCGGAGTTTTTCCTTTGATTCAACACATCCAGATGGTAACCTTTGGACGGTTGATCTTTTGGCGCCCAAGTTCACAAGGAACTCGGACACTTCGTGTTGGGGACTCAATTTTAACTTCATTTAGGGCTCGGTGACTTTACGAGTCCCCAGTAAATAGAAACTTTGACCCCTCTAATCTTCATTAAAATCTTTTTGTCTTATATTCCTTTTCAACAATGTTTTTATAAATGTCGGGGGGGTTATCTTTCCTTTGATATTCACTAAGAGTTTTATTTATATTCTGTCTTTGAGGAACAGATTCTTTAATTTCTTGATCAACTCTGGTGCGCAGATCCACCATATGAGTTTTATGTTCAGTGTCTTGATTAGTCCAGTTTGGCCGCTGTAGTAGCCATTTAATGTCTGCGCCTGGACTATGTCGATGTTCCCTCTCCTCTATTATAAAAATTCTTTTTCGCTTAGGGCGAACACACAAACTCTGCACCTCACTCACTCAAACACTCACTCAGTCATATCAAAGAGCCTATTACACTTCTCACTCACACCAAAAGATTTTCTAATTAAAACAATAGCTAGTTACGTGTAACTTAAATCTTAAACTATTTGCCGTTTACCACTAATCTGCACCAAGATAGTCAGACTGTTACCACTAATCTGCACCAAGATAGTCAGATTGTTACCACTAATCTGCACCAAGATAGTCAGACTGATCACAAATCTAAATTGGCCAATATAAACATTTTCTTATTTGTTTCTTTCTCTCCATATTTCCATACAATAGTGAATCAATTTCACTTTGTCCTTACCCCGCCTAGAAGGGGTAATCATCCTAATATTTGATCATTAAACTTAACGGACTGTCTGGTGGTATTTGGGGAAGTCTCACATGAGGTCCCAATCCACCCATGGGATCAGAGGGCTTGCTCTTCCTCTGTCCCATCTTCCGGAGTGCCTTCATTCACACACACACACGCTCCCCCTATTCGTGGCCCAGTCCCTCGCGGGAGATGGGAACCGCACTACTAAGGGGTCCGCACTCGCTTCATCCGGTGGACTACTAAGTCCGGTGGACGTCTCACATTATCACACTCCGGGATACCCAACCCCAACCGAACGGATAACCGGCCTATACTCACGCGTTCCTGCGTCTTCGTTCGGGGCTTCGTGCACAAAGATTACAGGGTTTGCCGGCTTTCTTTTGCTTGTTGCCGAATTTAGGGTTCGTCGGTAGAGGATGTGATGCGATAGCACCCAGCCAGGGCCGCTGAATTTCAGCGGGGCGCCTCCCCGTATGGGGCTTCTCACCAGATTGCCTCTATCCGAGTCACGGCACCAAAATTGTTATAAGTTGATCCCACAAATTGATGCAAGACAGAGTCAATTAAAAATTTGGAATATTTATTTAGCAAGTGGCAGCAAGCAAAACAGCGCTGGGCGGCCCGGGAGTCTCACTCCGCCGACGGCTCGCGCCCGGTTCCCGAAAGTCCCTGGTTTTATACTCTTCTTTTTCCGGTAGAGAGGTACTCTGCATCTGCACGACACGACTTGTTGCTAGGGGGTCGTTTACTGCTTTCCTTTTCCTCTTGGTTGTCGCAGGGATGAAAGATTCATGTCTTCCTCACATCATGTACTCTTCGTCTTCATGAGCCCCCCTCCCCTCCTCCAAGTCTTTTTCACATCCTACTTTGTTTGCATAACCTGACCTTTGCAGTTTTAGCCTTGCCCGCTCACAGGATGCTGGCTATCTTGCAACAGCAGGTTCAGCAATTGCCTTTTTGTAAAACAATGTGACAATGCGAGTTTCTAGGTTTGGTGAACAAACAGCGCTGAGCTTATCACATCACAGCCCCTGGGGCCACACTGGCACTGCCACCTCCCCCCCCTCCCCCCCCCAGCTCCTGTCCCTCCTCTTCCCAGCGGCTTTCACCACTTTCCTTGCTTGGTTTTGTTTTGTGTTTTTTTTTTTTTTTTCCTTACAACCTTTTTTTATATTTGGGTTGGGGTTTTTTTTCCCTTTTTTTCCCGCCTTTCTTCCCCCCCTTTTTTCTCTTTATCCTTTTTTTTTTTCTTCTCTCCTCTTTTCTTTTGCTTTTTTTTTCTTTTCCCCCTTTCTTTTTCTTTCCACCACTTTTTTTTTCACCTTTTTTTTTTTCTCCTTTTTAACATTTCTCAAGCTTTCTCCAAAGGAACAGCCCCTGGCTCTCAGCTAGCCAAAGGAGACTACGGAAGAGCATTGGCACCCGTGGGAGTGGTTTCCTTCTCCTGCTTCACACTCCGTCGAGATCTTTTTTTCCAACTCGTCTTTTTTTTTTTTTTTTAACAAATTAAACAACAAAAAAAGCTCCAAGTATCAGTTTTACAAGGCACACAAAATCTCTAGAAGGGAAACACAAACGCAAGGTGCTGAGGTATGAAAACCTGAGGTGGTTTTTTCTGTGTGGATGTGTGTGTGTCATCTGGGGTTGGGGGTTGTGTGTGCTTTATTTTTTAAATTAAAAAAAAATAATAATTTTGCTAGGTTTTTTGTTGTTTGTTTGTTGTTTTTTTTTTTCCCCAGCCCTGGGCTGACAACCTCTTGGAAATCCGGTGTTTCCCCCGTCGTGGTTTGGCCTCAGCCGGCAACAAAGAACCACGCGGCCGCTCGCTCCACTCCCGCAGCCGGGGGCAAAATCGGAAGAAAAAGGCAAAAAACTCGCGGGTTGAGATAAAGGCAGTTTAAGAGAAGAGCAACGGGAAGGGCAAACAATCCCAATAACAGCGGTAAAGGAATAGACGGACGCGATGACAGCGCCTCCGCGCACCGACCGGCCCCGCACCGCCGCAGCCCGCTCCCAGCCGCGACTTCCCGCCCCCTCCCCCGGCGAGCTCCCCCCAGCCCCGGGCATGGCTCACAGGGGATGGGATACCTGTGTCCCTGCCGGCTCCTCGGGGAAATTAACCCCATCCCTGCCGGAACCAGGACACCCCCCGCCCCTCTTTCCCCCCTTCTCTCCTGCAACCCGCATCTTTCAGCCGCGTCGGGGCGGTGATGGAGAGCGAAGGGACAGAGGGACAGCCGGGACAGGGGGACGCAGCAGATGCCAACCCCAGTTTGGGACTCAGGGAAGCAAAGAGGAAAGGGCGCGTGAAAGAGAAATGCCTCTTTGAGGAGACGGGATCCCTTCTCTTGGCTCATACAGGCACTGCTCTTCTCAAAGCCCTTAAGAAATCGCTTTTTAACGCTCCTTTAATTATTATTGGGGGTTTCACCCCCTGCTGGCAATCCTACATCCCTGCTCTACCGGGCATTAGAGAACCACTGGACTAGTTCCTGTCCTTGAACCTCGAGAAAAGCCGGCTTTGGCTAAAAACCAAACATCCTCCTCCCGCCCCCACCCCCTCTGAAAAAAAAAAAAAAAAATTAAAATCCTTACAAAACTGAAAAATCCTCCGGCTCCTCCGGCTGTGCCTGAGGTGAAAAACAGGTGGCTTTTAGTAAATTTAAAATAATAATAAAAAAAATACTAAAAACTCTCTCTCTCTCGGCCTCTGTTAGTCCAACTAAAGGGACAGCGTCGGGAGGCGAGGGAGGAGGAAGGGGGAGGCTGTGGGATGGAGAGAGCCCTCCCCGTACCCCTCGGCTGTGCATCCTCGCAGCGCCGCGGGGAATGGGGGGCTGTGTGTTTGGGCGGGTCTTTGGTTTGCTCCCCTGACCTGCTGGGGGTGGGGGAGGAGGGTTTGGGGAGGGGAGGGGTGGGATATCCGGCAGTGGGGTTACATTCATCAGGCGGTGCTGGGCGGCACGGCGGGAGCCTCCCTTGCTGTGCTGCGAGGCCGGGGCTCCCGGAGCGTGTTTCTGCTCCTGCTGCTTCACCTGCTGGAGCATTTCCCTCATCTTGCGCTGTGCAGTCCTGGGGAGGAGAGGGGAAAAGCAAGAGGTGGGGGTCAGGGCACCGCTTCTCCCCCCACCACCCACCCCTGAGCAACCACCGAGCATCTCGCCACTCCCAACTTTTCACTCCAGAGAGTTGTTTTTAAATTGTGCTTCCTCCATCACTCCTGGAGAGCACCTGAATTTTTCTGGGGGGCTGCGATCCTGCTCGAGTAGACAGGAGACAAGGTTATGGAAGATGCACCCAGGTTGGATGCGCATGGCTTTGCCTGCACAGAGGAGTCCATTCACACCCTGGGTGCTGCTCTGCACGGCATTCAAAACACCCATTTTTAGCTCAATCGAGCCAATCTTCAATTTCAGTTCTCGCACAGCCAGGGGGAGCTACCGAAACACCTTCAGTGCCTCTTGGGGACACAGGGACCTCCCAAAAGAAGAGTGGCAGGACGCTCGGGTGCTGCTGGGCTCAGCAAGCCCCACGCCTTTCCTCCGTGGATGAAAGCGGCCGGGGAGGATTGGTAAAGCCGCGGCCAAACTGTACCTGACTGGCAAAGAAATGCCCAATGACTTTAACGATGACCTCCTCGTTCTTGTCCGGGGTTTGGTCTCGTGGCACAAGGACTTCCGCGCTGGTTAAGTTTTACAGTTCGTTCACCTGGAGCGAACCACAAGAGCCTTCTGTTGTGGCAGAGCCAAAATCCTCCACTGCCGGTGTCACGACGGCACCAGGCACCCTGTGTGTCTCCCCTTTCCTTGGGACCAACAAGAACCACCACCAGGACATGGGGGCTGAGGGTCAAGACATCGCTGAGGCCACTGAGCACCCGGGATTTGTCCCCCTGGGGTGGGCAGGGGTGACGGCTGATGCCCAACTTTGCATCCCCGGGGCACCACCCCCCACCGTTTTGCCACCTTTGCCTGTCACGTGGCCGGCGGCGAAGGAAGGCACCTTGATGTGGGCTTCAGCTTCACTTCTTCTTTCAGGTTAAAGAAGTTATCCTCTTTCAGCTTCCCAAATATTCACCCCTGGGCCTGGGGAGGAGACGGACAGGAAGGAAAACCATCAGGCAGCGCCCGCTGTGCCCCTCCATCCCCAAAGCTGATGATGTCCCCACGTCCAGCAGCATCAAAACCACGGTACCCAGCAAAGAGCTCCCCTGGTGCTGAGGGAGGCCAAGCCAGGCTGCCAGCACAGTGGTGACCACAGGGATACTCTCGACTTGGCCCTTACTGTCCCCCCCACCCACAGCCCCCACCCAGCGCACCTTGAGCTGAGCCTCGGGCGGCCCCATGATGACGACCATCCGCTCACTGCCCTCGGGACCTTCTGACGGGGCGATCTGGGGAGGGATGGGGGAGAGGGAGCATGAGCGCAGCCCCCACTTCGGCAAGACCTTCCCTTGGTGGGATGTCCCCCCTCAGCGCAGGGCAATCCCCCATACAGGAGCATCCCCTCCCACCCAAACCGGGTTGATAATCGGGGTGCTGCAGGCCTGGCCTTCTACTAACGACAGGCCGGAGAGGTGGGCACATGCCAACCTCATGAAGTTCAACCAGGCCCAGTGCAAGGTCCTGCACCTGGGTCGGGGCAATCCAAGCACAAATCCAGGCTGGGCGGAGAATGGATAGAGAACAGCCCTGAGGAGAAGGACCTGGGGGTGCTGACTGATGAGAAGCTCAACATGAGATGGCAATGCGTGATCACAGCCCAGAAAACCACACATATCCCAGCCTGCATCAGAAGTGTGGCCAGCAGGGCGAAGGATGGGGTTCTGTCACTCTGCTTTGCTCTGGTGATACACCACCTGATACACCACCAACCCTAATCATACATACCCCCCCCCACACTGTAAGAACTATATTATCTCAAAAGTCTGGCCGGTGGTTAACAGATTCCAGAACTTTGAAGTACGAAAACATTTTAATAGAAAAGAATGATTTGACCCTCGTAGTAGACAGAAACCTGAATCCTTCACAATTCCTGTAGGGACAGGCAAGTGGGGAGCCGCACCATGATTGATTAGGTTTTATAAATTACCAAACCAGGGTAAGAGAAGACCTAATAAACACACCAATGCCCTATGTAAAAAAAAAAAAACAACAAACCAAAATAAAACAAAAAACCCAAACCCAAAAAACTATCCAACAACTTTTTATAGACGGTTCCTCCTGATGTATAGATGGAAAGAGAGTAAGTAGTTATGTCATTGAAGCAACAAAAGGCGGGAGGGGGAGGGGGAGGGAAGGGCCATTTTGAATGGGAGGAGAGGGAAAGTGGGGGGCGAGAGAGGAAGAGAGGATGGTGGGGGGTGTGGGAGTGACTGTGTGAGGGGGGAGTGAGGGGAATGGGTGTTTGTGAGGGGGGAATGGGTTTTCGTGAGTGGGAGAGGCGAAGGAGAGGAGGTTTGCAGGGCTGTGAGGTGCCTGTGAGAGAGGAGGCCCCGGAGGGAGGTGAGTGGAAAGGGCTGTGTGTGGAAAGAAAAGCTTTAAGGACAGGCCGGGCTGGGGAAAGGTGGTGGGCCCCGAGGGAGGGCTTGGGGACCGGGGCTAGAAGCGTGGGTTTGGGGCAAAACTCTGGGAAAGAAACTGCAGGACAGGGCCAATCTGAGTATACAGTTTTAGCGAAGCTTCAAGCAAAGGGTGACCAAAGGTGCCTCTTGTCCTTTTGTGGGCTGGTTCTGTCTGAGTTATTCATGCGAGTGGACTTTTGCCACACGGGATGGGAACGTTCGCTTCCCGGGATAGCTGATGCCCCTGGATAACCACTGCCCGCGAAGCGCTGCGAAGCCCCGTGTTCAAAAATGAGGATAAAGCCCGTGTTTTGCCTCTCAGAAGGATCTCTAAGCACTGTCTCCACGTTATTTTCAGTACCTTTCTGGTTGTTTTCTTTCCCCCCATCCCCGTGATGTCCGTCGGGGGGGCTGCGGAGCTCTGCAGACGGCTGTCCGGCTCATTTTGGGGAAGGCTGGGCTGGCTTCGGGGGGTCCCGGCGCATTTGGGGAAGCGCTGGGCTGGTTTCGGCCTCGCACTGCCTGAGGCGGAGAGAAGCGGTGGTGCGGTGATGAGGGCGGGGGCGGTGCTGGGGGGCGTGGCCCGGGTTTGCCCTTCGGCGCATGCGCGGGTGGGCGGACGCGAAGGGGAGCACTTCCGGTGTGCGTCGGCGGTCGGGAGCTGCGATGGTCGGTACCGGGCGAGACGGTACCCGGTCGGACCGGGGCCGAGGGGGGCGGGAGCGGGAGCGGGAGCGTGCGCGGGCGGGGCGGCGGCGGCAGCGGCAGCGGCGGCGGCAGCGGCGGCGGCGGCGGCGGCGGCGGCGGCGGCGGCGGCGGCGGCGGCGGCAGCAGCGGCAGCAGCGGCAGCGGCAGGAGCGGAGGTGTCCAGGGCCAGTTCGGGGGATTTGTGGGGTGGCGGGACCGGGCTGGGGGGCTCGGGGGGTGGGCTGGGCCTGTTTGGGGGGGGCAGAGCTGACTGGGGGGTCCCCGGAGGGAACAGGGCCGATTCAGGCCCCCCGTCCCCCGCTGCCCCCCCCTCACCCCCCGCTCGCTCCCCGCAGGTGGCGGCAGCCCCGGCCGCAGCGCAGGGTGCCCGGGGCCAGCCTGGCCGGGCGCTTGGCTCCGCTCTGGGCTCCGCTCTCAGCCCCCCCCGGCAGGTCAGCCCGGCCGTGCCCCCTTCGCCCGCCTCCAGCCCACGGCCGAGCCCCCCCAGGTACCCCCGAGATGGGTCGGGGGGTGTCATCGCTGGGCCCCCTGAAGCGGGGGTGGGTGGTGGGCACGGGCATTGCTGGGAGCCCGTGGGCAGCCCTGGGACCCCCTTAAAGCCCACGGAGAGCCCCGGGGCCCCCTTGTCTCCCCCAGAGCCGACGGGGAGCCGTAGCTGTGGAGTCAGCTTAAGGAGTCTGCCCTAAGGACTGCTGCTTTTTGGAGCTTTGGGGGGGAGGCAGGGTTGTCGGTGTGGGGAGTGGAGATGTGTGGGAGGAGTCCCGTGTCTTTGGGGAGCTTTGGGGGTGTTGGGCAGATTTGGGGGAGTGGGGGAGGGGTCCCCTCACTTGGAGCTCCCTGGTGACTGTGGGAGGCAGCGGGCGAAGGGGGAAGGCAATAGAGTGGGTTGCTGTATTTCAGTCCTTGGTTGAGAGTCAGCGACTCTGCTCCCTTGCTGCTCAGCAGACTATTGGCTCCGTGGGGCTCTTTCTCCAGGCAGGCTACGACTACAGAAACGGCCCCACTTCCTCGGAAGAGTTGTTAGCGGTGACATCTCCTGGGAACATACTGCCTGACGTTGGATAGACCTGGCACCACGCAGCAGCTCAGAGCTCCACAGCGTATGCTGCCGCTCTCAGTTCCGTTCCCTGCCTGGGAACCCACTCTTTCTCGGTCCCTGCTGGCAGCTCCTGTGGAGGCTCCTGGCTGAGGACCAGCCCCAGTTTCCCCACTGCCCCACCAGCAGCCATGGGAGAGCGGGGGTGTCCTGAGTGTGTGAGCACCACTGGCTCTGTTGCTGCACTGGGCCAGGGCTCCAGGAAGTGGTAGAGGGATCTCTGGGAAGAGGAGCTGCTCCTCAACAGGCTGCTGCAGTCCTCCGAGTTGGCCAGCGAGCACAGGCTGCAGGGTCTCTTGGGGTGGCCCTCGGGGGGCCCAGGAGCCCGGGGGGTGCCTGGACCAGAAGGAGCTGTCCCCACTGATAGGACCTATAGGCGGCAGAGGAGGGCAGGGGGACCTGGGGGCTTGGGGGGGGGCAGGGGGTAGAGAGAGACATCACTGCTTCGATGGTATATGGTTGGCAGGGAGCCCAGTGGGTGCTGCCTCCTCGGTTGGCCTGCAGAGGAGGAGAGAGAAGAGAGCCCGCTATACCCTGTCTCCTCTATCGGGGCCCGTGGGCAGCACCCCCTCCTCAGCAGGCAGGCAGGGCTGCCCAGCACAGGCAGGGCAGGGCATGGGCTGAGGGTCTGGGGCAGGATCTGGGGGTCTCCCCCACACTCCCTGCTTCTCCTGTGTTGACTTGAGTTCCGTTCCTTCATCCGCTAGCCGAGAAGCTGCTGAGGGAGGGGACGGAGTCCTCCTCCCATCCCGCGGCTGGGGCTGTGCCCCCCTCAGTGCCCGACCCAGTGGGACAGGCTGGCACTGCGGGCACCCACCAACCTGGGGGGGTGATGGTGTCGGGGGAGCTGGGTGGGCTGGAGAAAGGGAGGAAGCACCTCTTGAAACCAGCTGGGCCCTCTCCAGCCACAAAACCCTCCCCAGAGGCACCAGAGGGGACCCCCAGATCCTTGAAAAACTGCCCCAGACTCCCTCTGGCCTGCAAGAGTCCCCCCCAGGACCCCGTAAGGGCAGCCCAGGACCCCTTACGGACACCCCAGTGGCGTCCCAAATCTGGGTTCTTTACCTGCTGGGCAAGCCAGTAACACACTGTGTGGGAGCAGCCAGCCAAGCCGGTTTCAGAGCACCAGAGGTGAGAGGCAGGGAGCTGCCGTCCCACTCAGCTCCATCCCCGCCGTGCCTTGGCTGTGCAGAGAGAACTTGGGGGCAGCTGCAAAACAGCTCAGCCCGGGCTTATCTCAAGATGGCACAGAACAACCAAAACCAAATGGCCCTTAACAAACAAAATGCCCTGAGTCCCATCCCACCACTCTTCCCGTGACGTTGAGCGCCGGACATCACAAATTGGCAACAGAGACTTCGCTATGGCACCACCAGAGGGAAATATCCCAGACAGTGTAATCCACTCGGGCATAATCCTGCACCCTCACCGAGTCAGGAAATATAAACCGCGGGGTCTGGGGAGACAAATGGGGAATCCTCCAAGGATACAGCTGGCCCCTCGGAGATCCGTCCCCCCCATCCAGGACGCTGTACAGGGTAACTTCCCCGGGATGGAGCGACCTCACCTGAGAGAGAGAGGGTAAGTGACTAAGAAACATCCGTACGGTATAGGGCATGCGATTGAGTTTGTGACTGGTGCCCTCTTCTAAGGCATTAATATCTAGCGCCCTTGTGGTTTGTGTTGCTACTTGTCGGGGGCATTTGTAGCTCGCAATAGTGGATCCCGCTAATTGCTTCTAAACCGCAATAGTGTAATCGCCATCGCGCACACAGAACTTGCAATAGTGACGTATTGGGCCCGTGACCGAAGTCCAAAGAAATTATTAATTTGAACCTCTCAGTGAAGCCCTTTTTCCTGTTTCGTCACACTCCCCGAGCCACTGGATAAAGCGACACCTGGCAAAAAAACCACCACCACGTCAAAAAAACCACCACCACCCCAAAAAAACTCCACACGACACCCCCCACTCCCACCCACCCCTTCTCCCCCCATCACAGCCATGGGGCAAACTCCCACCACCACCACCCCCCAATCTCAGCTCGGCTGTGACCCCCCGAAGACACTGGAACGAGAGCAACGGAGAGCGAGCTCAGGCTCTTGTGAGTTTGGTTTTTGATGTTGTCGTTGGGTGGGTTTTGGTTGGTTTTTTCACAGAACACTTTGCAGTGTGGTGTCACAGCCCCCGGGGCCGGCGCTGGCACCGCCACCTCACCCCCGGTTCTCGTCCCTCGTCTTGCCCGAGGGCTTTCACTCCTTTCCTTGCTTGGTTTGGTTGTTTTTTTTTTTTCCTTTCTACCTTTCTTTTTTTTTATATTTGGGGTTTTTGTTTCCTTTTCCTTTTTTTTTTCTCTTCCCCCCCCTTTTTTCCTTTTCCCTTTTTTCTTTTTCCCCCTTTTTTCTTCCCCCCCTTTTATCTCTTTTTCTCTTTGTTCTTCTTTCCCCTCTTTTTTTTTCACCCCCATTTTTTTCTTTTGTTTTTTTTCTTTTTCTCTCTTTAAGCATCTCTCAAGCTTTCTCCGAAGGAACGGCCCCTGGCTCTCAGCCAGCAGAAGGAGACTATGGAAGAGCTCTGGCACCCGTGGGATTGCTTTCCTTCTCCCGCCTCGCACTCAGTAGAGAGCGTGTTTTCCAAGTCTTTTTTTTTTTTTTTTATTAAGAAAATAAACAAAAATAATGCTCCAGCTATCAGTTTTGTAAGGCACAAAAAATCTCTAAAAGGAACAGAAGCGCAATGTGCTGAGGTATGAAAACCTGAGGTAGTTTTTGTGTGTGGATGTGTGTGTGTCATCGGGGGTTGGGGGTTGTGTGTGTGTTACTTTTGAAACTAAAAAAAAAAATTAATATTTTTGCTAGTGTTGGGGTTTTTTTTCCCCCAGCCCTGGGCTGACAACCTCTTGGAAATCTGTTTTTCCCCCCCTGCCCCTCTTTCCCCCCTTCTCTCCTTGCAACCGGGATCTTTCCGCAAAGCGTTTACGGCTGAGCACAGCCTTTCCTTTAACCTCTAGAAAAGCCGGCTTGTGCTAAAAAACAAACATCCTTCTCCCGCCCCCACCCCCTCTGAAATGAAATAAATAAATAAATAAAATAAAGTCCTTACAAAACGTAAAAATCACCATTTGTTTCGTTATCGTTACATTAATTCTAAAAACTGATGAGCCGCTGTGCTGTGCGCTGCAGCCCAACCTCCCCCCCTCAACGCTGGGCGAGCTCCTCTGGCCATGCCTGGGATGAAAACCGGTGGCTTTTAGGAAATAAAAATTTTAAAAAAAAAAAAAAGAATAATAAAACCTCTCTCTCTCTCTCTGCCTGTGTTAGTCCAACGAAAGGGATAGCGTCGGGAGGCGAGGGAGGAGGAAGGGGGAGGCTGTGGGATGGAGAGAGCCCTCCCCGTACCCCTCGGCTGTGTATCCTCGCAGTGCCACGGGGAATGGGGGTGGGTGGGGGTCTGTGTGGGGGTCTTTGGTTTGCACAGGGTGGCCGTGGTGGGGGCTCAGCCCCATCCTTACAGTGCTGGGGAGCACGGGGCTACCAGGCACAGGGTCCCTCCCCCAGTGAGGTGCTTTGGTGCGTTGAGGTGTTAGATGGGGTGGCACAGCCCCTGCCCGCCCCGGGAGGGGGGACACCACCTCTCTGGTGGCACTGGATGGGAGGGAGGGAGCAGAGCTGTGGGAGCCATGGAGAAAGGCGTGGGGGTGTCCCTCATCGTGGCAGCCCCCAGCAGCCCCACCCAGCCACCCCAAGGGACACCCAAGCCCCATCTTGGTCCTCTCCCCGTTGGGTGACGCCCTTCCACCCACCCCGGAGGTGCGCTCCTCTCCTGCGGGGGGGACGCCCAGCGCTCGCCTGGCTAGAGAAGCACCGGGGGGGTTGGTTAGGGGGCATCTGAGCTTCCCCATTACACGGGCCTAATTACTGTGCTGTTGAAACCCCCACACCACATCCCCCACTCCCCACCCACCCCTTCTCCCCCCATCACAGCCATGGGGCAAACTCCCACCACCACCCCCCCCAATCTCAGCTCGGCCGTGACCCCCCCGAGTGTTCTGTTTTTTCACAGAACACTTTGCAGTAGAGGACAAAAACGTGGTGTCGCAGCCCCCGGGGCCGGCGCTGGCACCGCCACCTCCCCCCACGGCCCCCCCCCTCCCCCGGCTCCTGTCCCTCCTCCTGCCCCGCGGCTGTTCCCACTTTCCTTCCTTGGTTTGTTTGTTTTTTTTTTTTTCTTTTCTACCTTTGTTTTTTAATATGTGGGGTTTTCTTCTTTCTCCCTTTTGTTTTTCGCTTCCCCCTCCTTTTTTCTCTTTTTTCCCTTTTTTTTCTTTTTCCCTTTTTTTTTGCCTTTTCCCCCTTTTTTCTGTTTCTCCTTTTCCCCGTTTTACTTTTTCTCTTTTTTTACTTTTTTCCTCTTTTTCCCCTTTGTTCTTTTTCCCTTTATTTTTTCCTTATCTCCCTTTTTTCTCTGTTTCTCCCTTTTCCCCCGTTTTCACTTTTCTCATTTTTTCACTTTTTTCCCCTTTTTTTCTCTTTTTTCCCCTTTTTTCTTTTCCCACTTCCCCCCCCCCCCCCCCCCCCGCTTTTTTTTTTCCCTCTCTTTAAACAAGCTCTCTCCCGAAGGAGCGGCCCCTGGCTCTCCGCTGGCAGAAGGAGCCTACGGAAGAGCTCTGGCACTGACACGGGCAGGAACACCCACTCACACATCGCAGCACAGCAGTTAGTTTGGCAACACCCCCACCCCCTGTCACAAGTGAGACCTGCACAGACAAAAGGCTCCTGAGTGAGGGCACTGGGGCAGCCCCACCTTAGAAGCAGCAGAGGAGCAGAGCCGTCCGGAGCCATCAAGAGCACAGGAAGGGCTATTCAGGGCCTCATTGTCTGCGCCGAGTGACCGTCTGCTGAGAACCGCTCTGGCGGCTCAGAGCTCAGCCCCAGCAGCAGTCTGGAGCCAACGGGGAAAAGTACACTGGGAGGAAGACTGGCAGCCTTCCTCCACAACGCCCCGGAGAGAATGACCACAGTGCTGCCTATCCCCATCGCTTTGTCCAACTCGGTTCTTTTTTTATTAGAAAATTAATAAAAAAACCCTCCAACTCTCAGGTTTCCAAGGCACACAAAATCTCTAAAAGGGAGACACAAGCGTGAGGTGCTGAGGTACCCAAACCTGCCCACGTTAGTCCAACTAAAGGGAGAGCGTCGGGAGGCGAGGGAGGAGGAAGGGGGAGGCTGTGGGATGGAGAGAGCCCTCCCCGTACCCCTCGGCTGTGCATCCTCGCAGCGCCGCGGGGAATGGGGGGCTGTGTGTTTGGGGGGGTCTTTGGTTTGCTCCCCTGACCTGCTGGGGGTGGGGGAGGGGTTGGGGGGGGATGTCTGGCGGCGGGGTTACAGTCATCGGGCGGTGCTGGGCGGCACGGCGGGAGCCGCCCTTGCTGTGCTGCGAGGCCGGGGCTCCCGGAGCGTGTTTCTGCTCCTGCTGCTTCACCTGCTGGAGCATTTCCCTCATCTTGCGCTGTGCAGTTATGGAAGATGCACCCAGGTGGGATGCGGGTGGCTTTGCCTGCACAGAGGAGTCCATTCACACCCTGGGCGCTGCTCTGCACGGCCTCCGGAACACACATTTTTAGCTCAATCGAGCCAATCTTCAATTTCAGCACTTGCACAGCCAGGGGGAAGCTACCGAAACACCTTCAGTGCCTCTTGGGGGCACAGGGACCACCCAAAAGAAGAGTGGCAGGGTGCTCGGGTGGTGCTGGGCTCAGCAAGCCCCACACCTTTCCTCGGTGGATGAAAGCGGCCGGGGAATATCGGGTAACGCCACGGCCAAACCGTACCTGACTGGCAAAGAAATGCCCAATGATTTTAACGATGACCTCCTCGTTCTCGTCTGGGGTTTGGTCTCGTGGCACAATGACTGCCGCGCTGGTTAAGTTTTGCAGTTCGTTTACCTGGAGCGAACCACAAGAGGGTGACGCCCTTCCACCCACCCCGGAGCTGCGCTCTTCTCCTGCGGAGGGGACGCCCAGCGCTCGCCTGGCTAGAGAAGCACCGGGGGGGTGGGGTGGTTAGGGGGCATCTGAGCTTCCGCATTACACGGGCGTAATTAGTGTGCCATTAACCACCATTAATAACCACTTTGGTTATTAATAACCACCAACTGCCCCCACCCCGCTTTAGTGCGGGCTTCGTGATGCACACGCCTCCCTGTGTGGGAGCAGCCAGCCAAGCCGGTTTCAGAGCACCAGAGGTGAGAGGCAGGGAGCTGCCGTCCCACTCAGCTCCATCCCCGCCGTGCCTTGGCTGTGCAGAGAGAACTTGGGGGGAGCTGCAAAACAGCTCAGCCCGGGCTTATCTCCAGATGGCACAGAACAACCAAAACCAAATGGCCCTTAACAAACAAAATGCCCCGAGTCCCATCCCACCACCCTTCCCGTGACGTTGAGCGCCGGACATCACAAATTGGCAACAGAGACTTCGCTATGGCACCACCAGAGGGAAATATCCCAGACAGTGTAATCCACTCGGGCATAATCCTGCACCCTCACCGAGTCAGGAAATATAAACCGCAGGGTCTGGGGAGACAAATGGGGAATCCTCCAAGGATACAGCTGGCCCCTAGGAGATCTGTCCCCCCCATCCAGGACGCTGTACAGGGTAACTTCCCCGGGATGGAGCGACCTCACCTGAGAGAGAGAGGGTAAGTGACTAAGAAACATCCGTACGGTATAGGGCATGCGATTGAGTTTGTGACTGGTGCACTCTTCTAAGGCATTAATATCCAGCGCCCTCGTGGTTTGCGTTGCTACTTGTCGGGGGCATTTGTAGCTCACAATAGTGGATCCCGCTAATTGCTTCTAAACCGCAATAGTGTAATCGCCATCACACACACAGAACTTGCAATAGTGATGTATTGGACCTGTGAGGGAAGTCCAAAGAAATTGTCAATTTGAACCTCTCAGTGAAGCCCTTTTTCCCGTTTTGTCACACACACAGAGCAGAGGTATTTCTAAGTTTATGCTATTAATGCGCAGAAATGGGCTGCTTGTCCCAAAACAGGAGCGCTCACACCTTAGTTCCAAAAATCTCCACTTTCATTCATTGATTATTACATATTCGAACAATTAATACATATTCCCTGTCATTCCCTCTAACGACTGGTCGAGATTTCTTTGCTTCCCACGTAAAGGAGTGCACAGACTCTGTCTTTTTTTTCCTTCTTTTGAGCAGGTGGTACCGTTTGGGGAGGTGGTCAATGAGTGGGTGGTCACCATCTCCCCCTGCCGGAACTCCCTTTTACCTGCTTTTCCTCTCATCTTGGCACTTCCGAGTGGTTTTCGGGGTTTGCTGACCAGGCCTACAGTTCATGGCTCTCTCGACAGGAACCCCCTGCTTCTCAACAGTGCTCCATCGCCTGCTGGGTAGTTCCTTAACTGAACCATAGATAAATCGTGTCCAGTAACTATTTCTCTATGTGAAGATGAGGTCAAGAAATAGCGTTGGGGCAGTAGAGAGGACTTGAGCAGCAGCAGGTTTCCTTTGTTGCTTCAATGACATTTAATTTTCCCAGTTGATGTCCGTTTTACTACAACAATTCCCCCCTTTGAGACTTATCCAAGTCTTTCTGTACTTGGATGAGCCTCATTTTCTATCCCGTATCACTAATACATAAGGTTGAGATAATTGCTTGATAGCGAGACTCTTAAGACATTCGAACAAAACTCACTATGATGACAAAAACCTTTGCAGCCATCCGGTCAGGGAAAACTCAAATGTCATTCCCTGGACTAATCCAACTGCCATTTTCACTGCCGAAAGCCGCGTTATTTGTGCAATCAAACACCGATGGGCGCTACAGCGCAGCACGAAAGGCCAACGCCGACTCTGGCGGATAACCAAGAGGCCTCGCAGCCATCCAACGCCTTCACCCGCCCCAATCCTGCTGCCGGCTCTGCCACGGTGGTGCAACGGTGCTCTCCAGTGGGAAAACCAACCAGGGAACAGCACCACGCGGCGCGGACCCAGGTTCTCCTTCACTTTGCACCACCAACCGTGTGGAACGGGTTTTGACGGCTTCACTTATTTACAGCACAAACCCAGCAAGAGCAGCCCCAGGACTGGAACGTTCAACAACCCAATGTAATAAATTAAGGAGAACAACACATAACCCCCCCCACTTACTCCTATAACAAGATAAACATCCTGACTCGTACCCAGAAGAACAACAAACCTCACTCCTATCAGAAGAACACTAAAGCCTAAAACTAAGACCTAAAGGATGACTAGCTAAGACCTAAAACCTACACGGGACTATTACCTAAGGGGGAAACACTATTAAATATGATAACTCTTTCTCTGCCATTCTCATCTTGTGGGTCTTTCGTGAGTGGGGGCGACCTCGTGGTGGTGGACCCTCCGCAGAGCTCAGGTGCTGCCGGAGGCGAGAGATGGTGGGTGGGTTTTCCCAGAGCATGAAAGGGACCTGGTTGCCGGGCTGAACCGGCAGTTGCCCAGTTGCCAACTAGAGGCGGTCACCCTCTGGGCTTCTGCCGGCTTCGCCGCCCTTTAAAGACTCCTCTGGGGCCTTCCGATCCTCCTGCAGGCGATGGTATTTCACGTGCGCATTCCTCCCGTTGACTGTCCCAAACACCCTGGAAGGGAGAAAACAAACAGGGATTTTGAATTCCTTTTTTTTTTTTTAAAAAAAAAAAAATAATCATTAGATGACATTTCATTATTTCTACTTTTGTGAGCTTCTGGTCTGTTTTGCTGCGTGGTGCCATACAGCTTGTGCCAGTACCCCCGGGTGGGTGGGACCTCGGTGGTTAAACACGGCAGATCATTAGGGATTAAAATAAGAGAAGTAACGGCGAGACGGCTTAAAATCGGGTCAGACTGAAACTCAAGTGGCTCTGCGTGGCACAAGCGACTGTAGTGCGGGAGCCCTCGGGCCGCAAACCGCAAGAAGGAACTTCAGTGGAACCTTTTTCTCAGCCAAAAAAAAACGAGAAACGCTGGGATTCTCGCCCGAGGAGATGAACCGCCCCAGGCCTGTAATGGGAGGAAAGGGCCTTCAAAGGGAGAGAGAGAGAGAGAGAGACCCTTGTGGCTGCAGTCAGCGGGAGACGGAGGAGCCCCGAGTGCGGAGGAGATGGGAAGAGGATGGAAATGCCGAGTCTCCATCGGTTTGAGCCTAAAGCAGCGGGTTTTGAGAATTAAAAACGAGCGGCTCACCTTCCACACTGCCCGCAGGGAAACCCAGCCACATCGCCTGCGCCTCCAGCCCCGCACGGAGCGTCCCCGGGATGGTGGGAGGGACTGCCTGTGCCACGGGGCGTCTTTTCGCTGCTCTTCTGCTTCTTGGTGAGCTTTTCATTGGGCCCGAGCCGGCGCCTCTTCTTCGGGCTGCAACCAGCCTGTAAAGCAGACAGCTTGTGCTCATTTCTCCTTCTCCTCAGCAAGGGGGACAGCTAAAGCGAAAAACTGGCTGGAAACATCCCCAAACGGCCCAGGCAGTGAGGGGTCTATTTGTGTGCCGGGTGGAACACATTCTATCAGCCCCAGCCTGCCCCGGTGAGCTCCTCCGAACACTAAAACAGCCCAAACAATGCTGAAACTCGGCAGGGAGGATGGGGTGCAAAGACAGATGGTGAAAGAAAAACCGTATTATTTCTACCGTCCTCAGCGGAACAGCACTTTCCTCCACAAAAGTCTGTAAAATGGGTTTAAAACGTAGAATTACTGAGCACTGAAGGGACATGGTTACCCGGTGTCTACCACCAAAAAAAAACCCTAAATAATATGTGTTTCTGTGAGCCAAAGTCCCATTTCCTGGCAAGGAAGGTTTTGGCAACACCCGCGCAGAGGTGGGTCACCAACAGTTCCTTTGACGGAGCACTGGGACGTTACGAAACATCCCCAAAAATCATCATCAGCAAGTTTAACACGAAGCGGATCGTTTCCCAGAGCCTGGGACAAAGGGTTCATGGAGGAGTGGCATCTCGCACCCACCCCCGGCAGTTTTCCTACCTTCTCTTCGGCCTCCTCCACCTCATCCGTGCCTCGCTGCAGCCTTTTGGCTGTCCATCCTGGTCGGGTGGCGCCAAACCTGACGTGTTTTTTCCAGGTGTAGTAATATTCCACACACTGGGCCACGGTCTTCGTCTGAATCTGTCGGGAGAAAACCAGAAGCGATCGATGAGGGAAATACCACAGGAAAACAATGAAGGCACAGACCCAGGACGGATCTATCCAGCGCTGTTTGTCCTCCCCTGCGTCTGCGGTTCCCACAGCACAACGCACGGGTGAGATCAGGCTGAAAACGAGCCCCCTTCTTCTGAAAGGGCCGTAAAGAAGCCTTGGGAGGGCAGAACTGTACGTTTCGTGCCGATGGTCAGCGGAACGTGTCAGTATTCTTCTAGTATTTCCTGTATTTTGTACTGGAGAGATTAAATATTCGCTTGATATTCGGGCAAATTCGGTAGACATTAGAGCCAATTATGTCTTGTACCGGTATCTTTTTGGAATGAAGCGGCATCCCAAGGACAGGATTACAATGCACCATTCAAAAGACGACTTTTCTGGGTTAAAACTCCCCTCCACGCTACCAACCCGTGACCCGCCTCGGTCTAACGGCTTTACCTTCTTCTGGATCAGGTGGAAATTCTTCTTATGCACATAAAAAGCCTCTTTAAACAACTGCTCCTCCAGGGGCGTCCAAGTGTCTGAGCCTGGGAAGAAACAGCCACGTGCAAACGATTAGACCCCTTGCAACCTCACGGAAACGCGCACGATGTATTCGTCACGCGTCCACATATCTCCTCCTTCGGAAAGCAATTAGCCAACACCGCAGGCAGTTTGTTAGCACGAGCAGTTATGGCTGCCAGCAGAGCAAGCCCTGCACGCAGTAAAGCCGGGGCGCGAGGGAAAGGAGGAGCGTTGGGCGGCGTGGGGTGTCACCGCAAGGGACAGCAGCAGGCTAGAACACAGGGACGAGGCATTCCCCGTGCCAAAAGGCCCCCAGAACAGATTAAAAAGACTACTTCCCTGCCCCAAAGAACACGAACCGCTGCTCGCACGTTTCTAAAAATCACTTCTTTCAATCAGAACAAAGGGAACGGCAGTACCCGCTCGCATTCCCGGAGAAGGAACAAGCTCTGCTTCCACTTTACCTGCGTAATGATAATCAGCCAGGGGATGGGATTCAGGTCGCTGGGGTGCCCCAGACTGCAACATCTCCAGACCCTCCTGCAGGAGTTCAGAGAACAAGACTTAGATTCCCCCTCAACAGGGGCCAAAAGGTCAACTCTTCAGCCCACTGTGGGAAGACGGTGCTCAGTCGACGCTCAGCAACAGCGTGTCGGGGTCACCTCCGCCCACAGCAGTTGATGAGAATATTTCCTAGTCCAGTAGGAATTCAAAAAGAGCTGCTTCTTACCAGAGCTTCATGCAGGCTGTGCAAGGCGTGCTCCAGGTTGGCTCTTCCCCCCGGCATGACATTGGAGCAGGCGAAGTTGAGCAGATTTGTCACTAGAAATGCAACAAAAACCAACAGAAAGTCAGTTTTCGTCAAGAAAGGAGAAAAAGTGCGATACAAGGCAGAGGGCAAACAGAGGAGACAGACTGGAGACCCAGAAAAGGCACCGAAAAAAACGCAGGTTATCTGGTATCGCGCTCTCTCCCTTCAGAGCAGCTTTGGGACCGGTAGCTCCAGAGACAGATCTCCCCTCTCCCGAGGTCGCTGCAGCTGACGTGGGACAGCTACAAATGCCCCTGACCGTCTCTCCCAGAGGACGCAACTCAGAGCGCCACCGGTTGTTAATCTGTTCACTGTCCCACCAGATCTGAGCCACCCTCGGGTGCTACCAGCCATGAAGGCGGTCAAGCAAAAGAGGGAGAGGGTCCCAACGGACAAACAGCTGCTGTGAAAACGTGCAGTTTTCGACCCTTAGTATCTCGGGGGGGGAACTGACAAGAAAAGCGTTAAGAGAAACCTCTGTCCTGTGTTTCCGGGTTCGTTGCGATGTCTCCCCAGGGCTTCCACACTAGCGACGCTCCCTCCTCCTCCTCCTCCAACCGGGATCTGTCCTGGAGGTCTGGGATCTCGGCCTGAAATTCACTGCCGACGTTGACGTGTCTGAAATTGTTAAGGCAGAGGAGGTGAGGAAGGAGAGCTGGGAACAGCACGCTAGCACGCACCCGCTTCGAAGGAGGGGACGTGTCAGGTACGGCAGTTATTTCCCAGCACAGCGTCACCAACTGCCCTCTAACAACTCCCACAGCCCCTTCTCGCCACCAACAGCATTACCGTTCCACCACGTGAGCCCTTTTGCGCCCCATCAGGCAAGAAAATTGCCACTTCCTTCCTCAAACGCTGAGCAAACTGGCGAGGTTCACTCTGAGACCGACAGCCAGCAGCAGAAGAGCTGCGACGGTGGGCCAAGACCACCGTTGGAATGTTGTGTAGAAGGCGGGAGGCCGGCAACCGGCATCATGAGGTCAGCCTGAGTGGCAAGCCCAGCCTGGGCTAGCACTGGCCATTTCTGGCAAGCACGGGGGTATACTCCAGCCAAAATAACCCCTCTGTTACCCTCTGCAGCGCTGCGGGGCAGTGGGAGAACTGGCCAAGCCATGGGGAGCAGGTCAACAGCAACAGCAAGGACTGGCAGAGCCCCGGTGCCGAACCAACCGTGCACCCGCTCCTCAGCCCCCTTTCCCCAGGGTTTGCGGTTATTCTGACCGCTGGGCTGGAGCTCACGGCCCAACGCTGATTTAGGGTTATCCTTCTTCGGCTAAACCCAAAGTCCCCATCCATTCTGCCCAAAAGATGTATAGAAAAAACAGCACAAGTTAAAATCATCGAGATCATCCTTTAGCCTTCCTCGCCGCCCTCATCATCACACACCGCTCCCCATTCTCCCAGAATTTCCCTCCTTTCGGGGAAACTGCTCACTGGACACGGAAGCTGTGGAGATGGACCCTCTGGATCTCCTGGCACAGCTGCCCCTCACCCTGCTCAGAGTTGGCCCCACAGGGATCAAACCGTTCAGGGCTTTTTCCAAGCCAAAGCCAGGAGCGGAGCAAAACCCCCGTGGGTTGTTTCCATCCCCTCTGCCACAACAGCAATCCCAAAGGAGAAAGGCACCTCCTTTTTCACTTTTCCACGCTTTCATTAAAAGGTAGGAACCTCTGAACAACGTAGTTTAATTCCCGTCAACGTTGGATCCGCGCTCACATTCCTGCGTAGAGCTCACTGCCTGTCTAG
Source organism: Vanellus vanellus (assembly GCF_965231255.1). Taxonomy (NCBI): domain Eukaryota; kingdom Metazoa; phylum Chordata; class Aves; order Charadriiformes; family Charadriidae; genus Vanellus; species Vanellus vanellus. The sequence continues at coordinate 86,218 of NW_028126911.1, read as the reverse complement.
CTGGGAAATCTCTGCCGCTCATTTAGTGGCAAAAGGTGGAAACTGGAGAAAAATCTCCAGCGCGACATCAATCCCCGGCATTATCACGATACAGCCTAAAATCAGAAATGGGGTTAAGATCCCTTCTCCTTTGAGCGGCTACGTGAATTGTACCCATTGACAGATGCATACAAATATTCGTTTCAAAGTTACAGACGTCACATTTTAACCGCGACACCAAAAAAGAATGACCTGCATTAAAAACTCCAGGAGCGTTTTCTTTCCATAACACACTGGAATTTCTGAAAAGTCCATTTCCTGCACGGAAAAACACGTCGTTTGTGGATAACAAATGGCAAACTCAGCGTTTGGGGAAGGTGAGCTCCCAAGTGCTGCGGAACCATCTCTCCATCTGGAAGACAGCAAAGGCAGTCAAAGCTCCCCAGCACAGCATCCTTACTGCCTCCCCTTTCCTACAGCCCGGGAGATCCTCGGAGCCTTCCCACAGGGAAAGGGAGGAGCGGACTGATCACCAAGGCTGGCTGGACCAGGTCACCATTGTCACCACATTCGTTTGTTGCCAAAGAACGATGAAATTCGTCCACCTAACGATATAGCAGGTCCCTTCCCTGCCATGGTTCCAGCGCTGGAGGAAAGGTGCCTCTCCCGAGGCCGCATTGGGACGGCACTGCTGCACAGAAGGATAGAGATTTTTAAATCTCTTTATTTCTTCCAGGGAAAAACTTGCTTTCTCACTCAGTAAAGGACAAGCTCCCCAGGCCGGGCAGGAAGGCGGCACAGCCACAATTTACTTACCGAGAAACGTGCAGAGGGCTGTGTGGTCCCTGTGCCCAAGGAAAGCGGCCATTGCCAAAGCAGAGGGAAGGACGTGTCTCACCTTCAGCACAGAGAACCGATTCACAGACTCACTCTGAAAAAAAAAAAAGCATTAACCACAAAATTAGCTAATGGCTTCCCAAACCTGAATTCAGGGCCTCCCTCCGTGATTATAAAGTAATAATGGTCTTAACAGGCAGGCAGCTCACCAGGAATGAGATGGAGAGTGACCCCCATATTCCCCTGGAAACCCTTCGATGAGGCAAATCCCTGAACGCCCTCCCAGATTGTCGGTTCTTTACCTCCACGAGGAACTCGTGGCCTTTTATTGTCATAGTGTGTGACCAGAACAAGCCCCGCCATTCCTTATTCCAGCCTTAACAGCCTTCAGCGTTTCACTCCGGTCACCTCCCTGTCCCACTTCCGTCCCTGCACAATTTTTAAGATGGCGACTGAGAAATTAGGTCTTGTGGTTCCCATTGAAACACCCATTAATTCATACAACCAAAAGCTAGGCAAATGAAAAGGCCGTGTTAAACCTCAGCCCCCAGGGAAAAGAAATGTGCCCGACGAGGTGCTAAAAGGCGCTCTGGCAAACAACCCCCCCCCTCCAAACTGCAGTTTGCTCCAGGAAACTGACAAGTTTTCTTCCTCTGCGGCCTTAGCGAGGCTGTAGATTTTCCCACCCTGCAGGGAAAGAAACAATCCTCAAAAGCAGATGTTATTCTGCCTGCAAGGAAAGCTTTAAAATATTTTTCTTTTTTTAAAGGCAGAATGCCTAAACGGAACATCCGAGCTGGTTTCTCCATGAAAATTACACTTTGCACTTGCACAGCAAAGCAACGCTCATTAACCAATCTCGTAAATCTTCGCAGGCATTAAGAAACACTCCACGTAACACACATGCGTGCACCCTGTAAGCACATGTGCAAAGAGGAATCCCCGTTTACGCACCCCGGCTATATCAAACCGCACTATTTCCCTCACAAGCTGTGATGGAAATGGGCCACGCTCCCATTCCTTGGCTCCAGAGCTCCGGCGATGCCGGGATCATGCCGACCCTCAGCCGCTGCGGGCATCAGCTCTGCTAACACCCCGCTGACGGGTCAGTGACAGGAATCTGGGAGCAGGAAGGGGATTGTACCACCCAGGCTCCCCAAAATCCCCCGCAGTTAAGAGGAATGCAAATCTCAGGCTCCCCTAAGCCAACACATTTCTCACCGTGACCGCCGCACTAACACCCAGAGCAGTTTTTAAGCAGCACGCACCAGGTTTAACCTCCACGCCTGAGAAAGTCCCTGTCCTGAGGGCTGCCGGTCCCCTTGGCCCAATGCAGGAGGCAGCAGCAAACCCCTCCAGACAGGGCAAGAGGTGCTTCTAAGAGTGACATCCAGCTAATAACCAAAAAGCACTTAAACCAATCCCAAACTTTGGAGACATTTAGTCTCGGGCCAGCAGCAGCATGTTGCTCAGTAAGGCACACTTCCACGACTCCCCTCAATTAACCATCACCTCCAGAGCGCGACCTCTGAAGGTGAGAAGTTCCTTTAGGTTGACTCTTGACGTCCCTTTCCCTCCCACAGGCAACGAGACCCCAAGTATTTCCACTTGAGAGTGCAGTTCCCCTTCCACGGGCACCCAGCTCGCTCTGCAGTTTTGGATTATCACCGACCTCTGTGCCAGCTCCACCAAGAAGCCAGGTGAGAGGCTCCGAATCACGTTACTAAAGATCCCAAGGCTTGACCTTGTTCCATTTATTTCTAAACCTTTGGCCCTGGATCAATGAGTTCATTGTTTTCAGGGAGTTCCAGATGTAAGCGCTGAGTACTGTTATTGGTGAATCCAGAACTGTCAACAGTGATAAAAAACAGAGTGCAGGAAGACAGTAAGGCCTCCGAGTCCCAAACTCAAATAACAGATGGCTAAAAAGGAAGGAGGAGCACACAGACATACTCGAATCCTGCTGAAAATAGTCAGCCATGGCCAACAGGAGCCGAGGAGGCAGTGGCCGTGGACACCTGGCTCGGGGGAGCCGCACAGCTCAGCATGTATTTCGAGAGCTTTTCAGAACAAGTAATAAAAGCTTGACAGCAGCAGGGAGTGCGGGAGTCGCGGCAGCAGTTGCATCGATAAGCAATCTGCGCAACAGTTCCTAAAACAGGGGCTGCCCACAATCAGAAGTTGACTCTTTGGTACAAACTCCCTCCACACCAGTCATCACACAGGGGAAAAAAAACAACCAAGCTATTGTAGGGCTCAGTATTACCCATTTCTCTGCAGCTGGACAGAAATACACACTTCTGCGGCTTTTCCCACACTGGAAAATTCAAAGCACCCAAACAGGGCGCGCTTTTAGAGACATCAGCAATTAAGTTCTCTGTCCCCTCCAGAAAAGCCTTTTCCTAAAGGTGTTCTCCTCCCAAGGGCAGACCCACAAAAAGAAGCCCTCTCTGCTTAATCCATTTCACAGAGAATTTGAAATGCAAACAAGAATTAAACAGGACGTCTTTTCCCCGCTTCAGGGAAAGCCACTAATATAGACCTTGGCAACATATTTAGCAAATCTATCATTGTAATGCCTTTGCATTGCCCATTTCCACCTGGAGAGCAGGCTGAAAGGACTCATAAAAAAACCTCAAACCAACCACAAAACATATTCCTGTCTAGGGGGTAATTTTATGAAACGATTTGAACACCTTAACGATTTGAACATCTTTTTACAGGTACAAGGCAACAAGAAACATTCTCGAGGTGAAAAAAAAAACAAACCACCTATTCACCTCTTTACCCCAAAGATCTTTTCACCACACGGATTCCACCACCAATACACAGCTGCTAAATATCCCCGGCTGCTGCCGATCCGCAAGAAACCCTTCAAAATACAAGAGAACGCTGAGCCCAGCACGCTGACGGTGCTGCCAGGGCTGTGAGTCGGAGCCCCTGAGGACGGAGTCGCAGCCCCTGAGGTTGAAATCAGCCCCACACTTAGGCACAACCCGGGGTTTTAAGCCTCACTACAAACCAGCCCCCCGCTTTTCAAGAAAAACAGGGAGATTCACCTCAAAATAAACCACGTTCTCGACGCCAAAGGGGCGCTGGTCCATGGCCGCCGCCGCCCTTAGGGCCAGTTCCATGGGGCTTCGCTTGACCTGGAGCAGAACTCGCGGGCGTGAGGACAACGAGCCCCCTACACAAAATCTGAAAAAAAGGAAAAGTTCAATAAGATTTGCTGTTACTCACCCACCAAAGCCTAACCACTACAACTGGCCCTTTCACAACCATGCCTGATCGCAGAAGAAAACTGAAATATCCCAATTCCCGCTTCAAACACAAGGCGTGGAGCTGCCCAGACCCCACGTGTGGGCTGGGAAGACAGGGGGCTCTTCTCAAAACCCGCAGGAAGAGAAAGGGCAGGAGTGTTTTCCCAGCCCTGGAAGAGCTGTGGGGAGAAGGTGGGAGGGAGGAAAAGGCTGCCCAGGAGTGGGGTAGGGGGAAGGAGAGGGCTCCATCCATGGGGGAAACGCCGTTCCTGGCCACACAGGCGGCTGTGGGACCACCCTGGGGATGGATTTGGGGGCTCTGCCTGAGGGAAACACTGCTCCCAGCCATGCAGGAGGCTGTGGGACCACCCTGGGGATAGGTTTGGGGATGAGGGGGGATCTATCCCTGAGGGAATCACTGCTCCCAGCCATGCAGGAGGCTGTAGGGCAATGACAGAGATGGATTTGGGGGCTCTCCCTGAGGGAAACCCCATTCCCGGACACACAGGAGGCTGTGGAGCCGCCCAGGGGACAGATTTGGGGGCTCTCCCTGAGGAGAGCCTGTGGGGAGGAGGGAGGCGGGGGCCGCCCCAGGGCCGGGGCCACTCCTGGAAGGGGAGGGGGGGATCTCCAGCCGCCCACGCGGGGCTGCCCGAAGCCTGAGGAGATGAAAAGAAGAGGAAAAAAAGAGGAAAATTCCCTCACCGCCATCGCCTCTCACAGCCCCGGCCCTCCCCGCCGCGCCTCATGGCGGCTGTGTGCGGTGTCACCTGAGCGGGGGGCGGGGGCTGAGGCAGGAAAAGGCGAGAGGGGGAGGGAAGGGCCATTTTGAATGGGAGGAGAGGGGAAGGGGGGGCGAAAGATGGGGGGAGGGGGAGGAGAGAGGAAGAGAGGATGGTGGGGGGGGTGGGAGCGAGTGTGTGAGGGGAATAGGTGTTGTGTGAGGGGGGAGTGAGGGGGGAATGGCTTTTCGGGAGAGGGAGGTTTGCAGGGCTGTGAGGTGCCTGTGAGAGAGGAGGCCCCGGAGGGAGGTGAGTGGAAAGGGCTGTGTGTGGAAAGAAAAGCTTTAAGGACAGGCTGGGCTGGGGAAAGGTGGTGGGCCCTGAGGGAGGGCTTGGGGAGCGGGGCTAGAAGCGTGGGTTTGGGGCAAAACCCTGGGAAAGAAACTGCAGGACAGGGCCAATCTGAGGATACAGTTTTAGCGAAGCTTCAAGCAAAGGGTGACCAAAGGTGCCTCTTGCCCTTTTGTGGGCGGGTTCTGTCTGAGTTATTCATGCGAGTGGACTTTTGCCACACGGGATGGGAACGTTCGCTTCCCGGGATAGCTGATGCCCCTGGATAACCACTGCCCGCGAAGCACTGCGAACCCCCGCGTTCAAAAATGAGAACAAAGGCCGGGTTTTGCCTCTCGGAAGGATCTCTAAGCACCGCCTCCACGTTATTTTCAGTACCTTTCTGGTTGTTTTCTTTCCCCCCATCCCCGCGATGTCCGTCGGGGGGGCTGGCGGAGCTCTGCAGGCGGATGTCCATCTCATTTTGGAGAAGGCTGGGCTGGTTTCGGGCGGTCCCGGCTGATTTTGGGGAGGGCAGGGATGGTTTCGAACTCGCAGTGCCCGGTGCGGGGCTGCGGTGGGGCCCGGCCCCCTCGTTCTCCTCGGCGCGGCCCCGCCCCTCTCGCCCGCTTTCGCCGCGGCGACGCTGGGGGGCGTGGCCCGGGTTTGCCCTTCGGCGCGTGCGCGGTTGGGCGGACGCGAAGGAGAACGTTTCCGGTGTGCGTCGGCGGTCGGGAGCTGCGACGGTCGGTACGGGGAGAGACGGGGGGGACTGGGGCCGAGGAGAGCGGGAGCGGGAGCGGGAGCGGGAGAGTGGGCGGGCGGGCGGGCGAGCGAGCGAGCGGGCGGGGCGGCGGCGGCGGCAGGAGCGGTGGTGCGGAGGTGTCCAGGGCCAGTTCGGGGGATTGTGGGGTGGCGGGACCGGGCTGGGGGGCTCGGGGGGCGGCTTGGGCCTCTTTGGGGGGGACAGAGCCGAGTGGGGGGTCCCCGGGGAGAACAGGGCCGATTCAGGCTCCCCCGTCCCCCGCTGCCGCCCCCTCACCCCCCGCTCGCTCCCCGCAGGTGGCGGCAGCCCCGGCCGCAGCGCAGGGTGCCCGGGGCCGGCCTGTCCGGGCGCTTGGCTCCGCTCTGGGCTCCGCTCTCAGCCCCCCCCGGCAGGTCAGCCCGGCCGTGCCCCCTTCGCCCGCCTCCAGCCCACGGCCGAGCCCCCCCGGGTACCCCCGAGATGGGTCGGGGGGTGTCAGCGCTGGGCCCCCTGAAGCGGGGGTGGGTGGTGGGCACGGGCATTGCTGGGAGCCCGTGGGCAGCCCTGGGACCCCCTTAAAGCCCACGGAGAGCCCCGGGGCCCCCTTGTCTTCCCCAGAGCCGACGGGGAGCCGTAGCTGTGGAGTCAGCTTAAGGAGTCTGCCCTAAGGACTGCTGCTTTTTGGAGCGTTGGGGGAGGGGGAGGGTTGTCGGTGTGGGGAGTGGAGGTGTGTGGGAGGAGTCCCGTGTCTTGAGGGAGCTTTGGAGGTGTTGGGCAGATTTGGGGGAGTGGGGGAGGGGTCCCCTCCTTTGGAGCTCCCTGGTTGGTTTCTTCCAAACTGTGGGAGGCAGCGGGCGAAGGGGGAAGGCAATAGAGTGAGTTGCTGTGTTTCAGTCCTTGGTTGAGAGTCAGCGACTCTGCTCCCTTGCTGCTCAGCAGACTATTAGCTCCGTGGGGCTCTTTCTCCAGGCAGGCTACGACTACAGAAACGGCCCCACTTCCTCGGAAGAGTTGTCAGCGGTGACGTCTCCTGGGAACATACTGCCTGACGTTGGATAGACCTGGCACCACGCAGCAGCTCAGAGCTCCACAGCGTATGCTTCCACACTCAGTCCCGTCCCCTGCCTGGGAACCCACTCTTTCTCCGTCCCTGCTGGCAGCTCCTGTGGAGGCTCCTGGCCCAGGACCGGCCCCGGTTTCCCCACTGCTCCACTAGCAGCCATGGGAGAGCGGGGTTGTCCTGAGTGTGTGAGCACCACTGGCTCTGTTGCTGCACTGGGCCAGGGCTCCAGGATGTCGTAGAGGGAGCTCTGAGAAGAGAAGCTGCTCCTCAACAGGCTGCTGCAGTCCTCCGAGTTGGCCAGCGAGCACAGGCTGCAGGGGCTCTTGCGGTGGCCCTCGGGGGGCCCAGGAGCCCGGGGGGTGCCTGGACCAGAAGGAGCTGTCCCCATTGATAGGAGCTATAGGCGGCAGAGGAGGGCAGGAGGACGTGGGGGCTTGGGGGGGGCAGGGGGTAGAGAGAGGCATCACTGCTTCGATGGTATATGGTTGGCAGGGAGCCCAGTGGGTCCTGCGGGGCCCGGTGCTGCCTCCTCGCTGCCTCCTCGGTTGTCCTGCAGAGGAGGAGAGAGAAGAGAGCCCGCTGCACCCCATCTCCTCCGCTGGAGCCTGTGGGCAGCACCCCCTCCTCAGCAGGCGGGCAGGGCTGCCCAGCGCAGGCAGGGCAGGGCTCGGGCTGAGGGTCTGGGGCAGGATCTGGGGGTCTCCCACACACTCCCTGCTTCTCCTGTGTTGACTTGAGCTCCCATCCTTCATCCCCTAGCCGAGAAGCTGCTGAGGGAGGGGACGGAGTGAGCAGCTGGCAGCCCTCGGCACAGCCCCGGCTCAGGGCTGCCGTGGGGTGTGGGCTGTTTGCATGGTGCTCGGTGCTGGGGCCACTCACCGCTCTGCTGTGGCACAGTGCGGTGCAGCAGTCGCCTACCTGGAGCCGCTTGGTCCGTAGCACAGAAGAGACCGCGCTGAGCCCCATCAAAAGCATCACGCGTGGGGGCAGGTGAGCTGTGGGGGGGACGTTGGCGTCCCTCCTGGCACCAGCTGCGGTACAGCCGCGCAACCCTGGGGTGCCCCCCATGGGAAATGTGAAAGAAATAAAATGTTGGTCTCTATCCCTGGTGCTGTGGTTCATCCTCCCATCCCGCGGCTGGGGCTGTGCCCCCCTCAGTGCCCGACCCAGTGGGACAGGCTGGCACTTCTGGCACCCACCAACCTGGGGGGGGGTGGTGTCGGGGGAGCTGGGTGGGCTGGAGAAAGGGAGGAAGAACCTCTTGAAACCAGCTGGGCCCTCTCCAGCCACAAAACCCTCCCCAGAGGCACCAGAGGGGACCCCCAGATCCTTGAAGGCCTGCCCCAGATGCCCTCTGGCCTGCAGGAGTCCCCCCCAGGACCCCATAAGGGCCACCCAGGACCCCTTACGGACACCCCAGTGGTGTCCCAAATCTGGGTTCTTTACCTGCTGGGCAAGCCAGTAACACACTGTGTGGGAGCAGCCAGCCAAGCCGGTTTCAGAGCAGCAGAGGTGAGAGGCAGGGAGCTGCCATCCCACTCAGCTCCATCCCCGCCGTGCCTTGGCTGTGCAGAGAGAACTTGGGGGGAGCTGCAAAACAGCTCAGCCCGGGCTTATCTCAAGATGGCACAGAACAACCAAAACCAAATGGCCCTTAACAAACAAAATGCCCCGAGTCCCATCCCACCACTCTTCCCGTGACGTTGAGCGCCGGACATCACAAATTGGCAACAGAGACTTCGCTATGGCACCACCAGAGGGAAATATCCCAGACAGTGTAATCCACTCGGGCATAATCCTGCACCCTCACCGAGTCAGGAAATATAAACCGCGGGGTCTGGGGAGACAAATGGGGAATCCTCCAAGGATACAGCTGGCCCCTAGGAGATCCGTCCCCCCCATCCAGGACGCTGGACGTTACAGGGTAACTTCCCCGGGATGGAGCGACCTCACCTGAGAGAGAGAGGGTAAGTGACTAAGAAACATCCGTACGGTATAGGGCATGCGATTGAGTTTGTGACTGGTGCACTCTTCTAAGGCATTAATATCTAGCGCCCTTGTGGTTTGTGTTGCTACTTGTCGGGGGCATTTGTAGCTCGCAATAGTGGATCCCGCTGATTTCTCTTAAACTGCAATAGTGTAATCGCCATCGCACACAGAGAACTTGCAATAGTGATGTATTGGACCTGTGAGTGAAGTCCAAAGAAATTGTTAATTTGAACCTCTCAGTGAAGCCCTTTTTCCCGTTTCGTCACACTCCCCGAGCCACTGGGTAAAGCGACACCTGGCAAAAAAAACACCACCACCTCAAAAAAACCGCCACCACCCCAAAAAAACCCCACACCACATCCCCCACTCCCCACCCACCCCTTCTCCCCTCATCACAGCCATGGGGCAAACTCCCACCAACACCACCCCCCAATCCCAGCTTGGCCGTGACCCCCCCGAAGACACTGGAAAGAGAGCAACAGAGAGCGAGCTCAGGCTCGTGTGAGCTGGAGAGATTTCTCTTTGGTTTTTGATGTTGTTGTTGTTGGGTGGGATTTGGTGGTTTTTTTTTCACAGAACAATTTGCAGTGTGGTGTCGCAGCCCCCGGGGCCGGCGCTGGCACCACCACCTCACCCCCGGCTCTCGTCCCTCCTCTTGCCCGATGGCTTTCACCCCTTTCCTTGCTTGGTTTGGTTGTTTGTTTTTTCCTTTCTACCTTTCTTTTTTTTTTATATTTGGGGTTTTTTTTTCCTTTTCCTTTTTTTTTCTCTCTTCCCCCCCCCTTTTTTCCTTTTCCCTTTTTTTCCATTTCCCCCTTTTTTCTTCCCCCCTTTTATCTCTTTTTCTCTTTGTTCTTCTTTCCCCTCTTTTTTTTTCTCCCCCCATTTTTTTCTTTTGTTTTTTTTTCTTTTTCTCTTTTTAAACATCCCTCAAGCTTTCTCCGAAGGAACGGCCCCTGGCTCTCAGCCAGCAGAAGGAGACTATGGAAGAGCTCTGGCACCCGTGGCATTGCTTTCCTTCTCCCGCCTCGCACTCAGTAGAGAGCGTGTTTTCCAACTCTTTTTTTTTTTTTTATTAAGAAAATAAACAAAAATAATGCTCCAGCTATCAGTTTTGTAAGGCACACAAAATCTCTAAAAGGAACAGAAGCGCAATGTGCTGAGGTATGAAAACCTGAGGTAGTTTTTGTGTGTGGATGTGTGTGTTTCATCTGGGGTTGGGGGTTGTGTGTGTGTTACTTTTGAAACTAAAAAAAAAATTAATATTTTTGCTACTGTTGGGGTTTTTTTCCCCCCAGCCCTGGGCTGACAACCTCTTGGAAATCTGTTTCCCCCCCCCTGCCCCTCTTTCCCCCCTTCTCTCCTTGCAACCGAGATCTTTCCGCAAAGCGTTTACGGCCGAGCACGGCCTTTCTTTAACCTCTAGAAAAGCCGGCTTGTGCTAAAAAACAAACATCCCCCTCCTGCCCCCACCCCCTCTGAAATGAAATAAATAAATAAATAAAATAAAATCCTTACAAAACTTAAAAATCGCCGTTAGTTTCCTTATTGTTACATTAATTCTAAAAGCTGATGAGCTGCTGCGCTGTGCGCCACAGCCCAACCTCCCCCCCTCTACCCTGGGCGAGCTCCTCTGGATATGCCTGGGATGAAAACCGGTGGCTTTTAGGAAATAAAAAATTAAAAAAAAAAGAAAAGAATAATAAAACCTCTCTTTCTCTCTCTCTCTGCCTCTGTTAGTCCAACTAAAGGGATAGCGTCGGGACGCGAGGGAGGAGGAAGGGGGAGGCTGTGGGATGGAGAGAGCCCTCCCCGTACCCCTCGGCTGTGCATCCTCACAGTGCCGCGGGGAATGGGGGGAGTGGGGTGTGTTTGGGGGGTCTTTGGTTTGCACAGGGTGGCCGTGGTGGGGGCTCAGCCCCATCCTTACAGTGCTGGGGCGCATGGGACTACCAGGCACAGAGTCCCTCCCCCAGTGAGGTTCTTTGGTGCGTTGAGGTGTTAGATGGGGTGGCACAGCCCCTGCCCGCCCCGGGAGGGGGGACACCACCTCTCCGGTGGCACTGGATGGGTGGGAGGGAGGGAGGGAGCAGAGCTGTGGGAGCCATGGAGAAAGGCGTGGGGGTGTCCCTCATCGTGGCAGCCCCAGCAGCCCTACCCCGCCACACGGCCACCCCAAGGGACACCCAAGCCCCATCTTGGTCCTCTCCCCGTTGGGTGATGCCCTTCCACCCACCCCGGAGGTGCGCTCCTCTCCTGCGGGGGGGACGCCCAGCGCTCGCCTGGCTAGAGAAGCACCGGGGGGGGGGTTGGTTAGGGGGCATCTGAGCTTCCCCATTACACGGGCCGGCCTAATTACTGTGCTGTTAATAACCATTAATAACCACTTTGGCTCTGCTAACCAACTGCGGCGAGGCCCCCACCCCGCTTTAGCACAGGCTTCCTGATGCCAACACCTCCCCGAGACACTGGAAAGAGAGCAGCGGAGAGCGAGCTCAGGCTCGTGTGAGCTGGAGAGATTTCTCTTTGTTTTCTGATGTTGTCGGTGGGTGGGATTTGGTTGGTTGTTTTTCACAGAACACTTTGCAGTAGAGGACAAAAACGTGGTGTCGCAGCCCCCGGGGCCGGCGCTGGCACCGCCACCTCCCCCCCCCTCCCCCCCCCTCCCCCCCCCCCGGCTCCTGTCCCTCCTCCTGCCCGGCGGCTGTTCCCACTTTCCTTCCTTGGTTTGTTTGTTTTTTTTTTTTCTTTTCTACCTTTGTTTTTTAATATGTGGGGTTTTTTTTCCGTTTTCCCTTTTTCTTTTTTCTCCCTTTTGTTTTTTGCTTCCCCCTCCTTTTTCCTCTTTTTCCCCTTTTTGCTTTTTCCCCCTTTTTTCTGTTTCCCCTCCCCCCCCCCCCCGTTTCCCCCCCCCCCTTTTTTTTTTTCTCTTTTTAAACAAGCTCTCTCCCGAAGGAGCGGCCCCTGGCTCTCCGCTGGCAGAAGGAGCCTACGGAAGAGCTCTGGCACTGACACGGGCAGGAACACCCACTCACACATCGCAACACAGCAGTTAGTTTGGCAACACCCCCACCCCCTGTCACAAGTGAGACCTGCACAGACAAAAGGCTCCTGAGTGAGGGCACTGGGGCAGCCCCACCTTAGAAGCAGCAGAGGAGCAGAGCCGTCCGGAGCCATCAAGAGCACAGGAAGGGCTATTCAGGGCCTCATTGTCTGCGCCGAGTGACCGTCTGCTGAGAACCGCTCTGGCGGCTCAGAGCTCAGCCCCAGCAGCAGTCTGGAGCCAACGGGGAAAAGTACACTGGGAGGAAGACTGGCAGCCTTCCTCCACAACGCCCCGGAGAGAATGACCACAGTGCTGCCTATCCCCATCGTTTTGTCCAACTCGTTTCTTTTTTTATTAGAAAATTAATAAAAAAACCCTCCAACTCTCAGGTTTCCAAGGCATACAGAATCTCTAAAAGGGAGACACAAGCGTGAGGTGCTGAGGTACCCAAACCTGCCCACGTTAGTCCAACTAAAGGGAGAGCGTCGGGAGGCGAGGGAGGAGGAAGGGGGAGGCTGTGGGATGGAGAGAGCCCTCCCCGTACCCCTCGGCTGTGCATCCTCGCAGCGCCGCGGGGAATGGGGGGCTGTGTGTTTGGGGGGGTCTTTGGTTTGCTCCCCTGACCTGCTGGGGGTGGGGGAGGGGTTGGGGGGGGATGTCTGGCGGCGGGGTTACAGTCATCGGGCGGTGCTGGGCGGCACGGCGGGAGCCTCCCTTGCTGTGCTGTGAGGCCGGGGCTCCCGGAGCGTGTTTCTGCTCCTGCTGCTTCACCTGCTGGAGCATTTCCCTCATCTTGCGCTGTGCAGTCTTGGGGAGGAGAGGGGGAAAGCAAGAGGTGGGGGTCAGGGCACCGCTTCTCCCCCCACCACCAACTCCCGAGCCCCCACCGAGCATCTCGCTGCTCCCAACTTGTCACTCTGGACAAGCTGTAATTAATTTCCGGTTGTTTGTTTTGTTTTTTTTTTTTTAACTTGTGCTTCACTCCTCGAGAGAGCCTGAATTTTTGGGGGGGTCGCCATCCCGCCGAAGTGGACAGGAGACAAGGTTATGGAAGATGCACCCAGGTGGGATGCGCATGGATTTGCCCGCACCGGGGAGTCCATTCACACCCTGGGCGCTGCTCTGCACAGCATCCAAAACACCCATTTTTAGCTCAATCAAGCCAATCTTCAATTTCAGTTCTCGCACAGCCGGGGGGAGCTACCGAAACACCTTCAGTGCCTCTTGGGGACACAGGGACCTCCCAAAAGAAGAGCAGCAGGTCGCTCGGGTGGTGCTGGGCTCAGCAAGCCCCACACCTTTCCTCGGTGGATGAAAGCGGCCGGGGAATATCGGGTAAAGCCACAGCCAAACAGTACCTGACTGGCAAAGAAATGCCCAATGATTTTAACGATGACCTCCTCGTTCTCGTCCGGGGTTTGGTCTCATGGCACAATGACTTCTGCACTGGTTAAGTTTTGCAGTTCGTTCACCTGGAGGAACCACAAGAGGCTTCTGTTGTGGAAGAGCCAAAAACCTCCACTACCGGTGTCACGACGGCACCAGGCACCCTGTGTGTCTCCCCCTTCCTTGGGACCAACGAGAACCACCACCAGGACATGGGGGCTGAGGGTCAAGACGTCACTGAAACCACTGTGCACCCGGGATTTGTCCCCCTGGGGTGGGCAGGGGTGATGGGTGATGCCCAACTCTGCGTCCCCGGGGCACCACCACCTACCGTTTTGCCACCTTTGCCTATCACACGGCCAGCAGCGAAGGAAGGCACCTTGATGTGGGCTTCAAGCTTCACTTCTTTCGCGTTAAAGAAGTTTGCCTCTTTCAGCTTCCCAAATATTCACCCCTGGGCCTGGGGAGCAGACGGACGGGAAGGAAAACCATCAGGCAACGCCCGCTGTGCCTCTCCATCCCCAAAGCTGATAATGTCCCCACGTCCAGCAGCATCAAAACCACTGTACCCAGCAAAGAGCATCCCCTGGCGCTGAGGGAGGCCAAGCCAGGCTGGCAGCACAGTGGTGACCACAGGGACGCCCGCGACTTGTCCCTTACTGTCCCCCCCACCCACAGCCCCCACCCAGCGCACCCTGAACTGAGCCTCGGGCGGCCCTGTGATGATCACCATCCGCTCGCTGCCCTCGGGACCTTCTGCCGGGGCGATCTGGGGAGGGATGGGGGAGAGGGAGCATGAGCGCGGCCCCCACTTTGGCGAGACCTTCCCTCTGTGGCATTTCCCCCCCAGTGCAGGGCAACCCCCCCATGCAGGAGCATCCCCTCCCACCCAAGCCGGGCTGATAACCAGGGTGCTGCAAGCCTGGCCTTCTACTAATGACAGGCTGGAGAGGTGGGCACATGCCAACCTCATGAAGGTCAATGAGGCCCAGTGCAAGGTCCTGCACCTGGGTCGGGGCAATCCCAAGCCCAAATCCAGGCTGGGCGGAGAATGGACGGAGCGCAGCCCTGAGGAGAAGGACCTGGGGGTGCTGATTGATGAGAAGCTCAACATGAGCCGGCAACACATGATCGCAGCCCAGAAAGCCATCCATATCCCAGCCTGCATCAGAATAAGTGGGCCAGCAGGGCAAGGGATGTGGTTCTGCCCCTCTGCTGCGTTCTGGTGAGACCCCACCTGGAGTACTGCGTCCAGCTCTGGAGCCCCCAACATAGGAAAGACATGGACCTGCTGGAGCGGGGCCAGAGGAGGCCATGGAGATGCTGGAAGGGTTGGAGCCCCTCTGCTGGGAGGACAGGCTGAGCGTTGGGGTTGTTCAGCCTGGAGCAGGCGCCGGCCAGGGGGGCTCCGTACAGACCCGAGAGGTACGCCGAGGAGCTCTATGGTGGGAGAGAAAACGAGGGTCAGTGACGGCCACAGCGTGCCAGACCTTTCTTCGCCACCCCCAGCCCGACGCAGAGCAGCGTGCCACCACCATGAGCCCGGCAGGGACACGGGGACAACCCTTCAGGCCCTGAAACCCCCCCTCACAGAGCACGGGGGCACCCGAGGGTGCATTGGGGTGAGCTGCGGCCCCGACCCAGCACAACGGGGCTGGGATGCGGATGGGGACACCCAGGTACCCCCAGTTCCTCCCCACTGCCATGTTTCTGCCTGTGTCCTGCCTTTGTAGGGGAAAACCGGCCCCAACGGCCTTTCAGAGCAGCCGCAACCCCGCAAAGCTGAAACCGTGCTGTGACCACCATCGGTCCCCTGCGCAGAAAGTAGGGGATTGGCGAGAACCGAGCACCATGTCTGGTTTGGCTCTGATTTCCATCATCGTTTCACTTTTCCAGGTCCAAGAGAAGAGAAAGCCAAGGCTGAGGAAGATGTTCCCCCAAGACCTGGGCTGGGGACAGGGGGGAAAGCAGCAAGGGGTGCGTGCCAGCACTCCAACCCAAGTCAACCCAACCCAAAGCCTCGTCAACTCTTCCATGTCTCAAATCCATCAGAAACTTCCCCTGGCAGTAGACACAACTCTCTCCTGCTCTGCGTTCCAGCAAGTGCAACCAGATGCTACCTGCAAACCACCATTTCTCACGTGGAGAAGGAGCAGACCCAACTCTTGCTCCCAGCCCTCTAGTTAAACCCGCTGCACCGAGGTTGTGCTCCCTCTCACATTGAGCCCACGCTCCCCGTGTCCACCCTCTGCTTCTGGCCACGGGCTGCTCCATGGCTCCTACACCAACATGTCCTCTCCTGCCCAGCCAGTCCTCAAGGCCAGCGTGGACACTGCACCTCCTCACTTCCCTCCCTTCACCAGGAGCCTCATTCCTTCTCCTCCATCCTTGCCAGGTCTCTCGAGCTCCACAGTTGAAGCTACAGCCACTGGCCCCAGGTCCTGCTGAGGATGCAGTCAGAAATGACCACTCCATGGTGTGAAACATAAATTACTTGGGTGGAAGGAGCAGAGGCCTCACCAGAGTGGCTTCAAAAAGGTCCCACAAAGCTTTGGGCTGAAGGGGGTCCCACCAAAGGCTGCCCTTTGGGACACCTGCCCAGCTCTTCTCCAGCACACCAACACTCAACCAGACGCTTCCCCAAGGCCGCGCTTGCTCGGGTGGTCGCCGCGGGCAGAGCATCCTCCCGCACAGCCGGACCAACTGACCCTTCTCAGTGCCCTCCGGGGCCACCACGCACATCACACACACACGCCCCTCCGCACTACCAGCCTGGCACTCACCCTTCTCCTCCGACTGCTCTGCTGCTGTCGTTGCCAGGAGAAGAAAACAGCACACGTAAACTTCTGACAACAGCACAAGTGAACTTCAGAACTCAGCTTGGCCACTGCAGTTAAAGACAATAAGAGATTCTTTCAGTATATCAATAGAAGAAGGAAGACTAGGGAAAATGTAGGCCCACTGGTGAATGAGACAGGTGCCCTAGTGGTGGAAGACACAGAGAAGGCAGAGTTCCTGAATGCCGCCTTTTCTTTGGTCTTCACTGCTAAAGCTGTCCCTCACAAATCCCATACTCTGAAGGCAAAGGAGAAGGTCTGGAGAGAGGAAGATTTTCCCTCAGTTGAGGAGGACCGGGTCAGAGACCACTTGGCCAAGCTGGACATTCATAAGTGCATGGGCCCTGACGGGATGCACCCGCGAGTGCTGAGAGAGCTGGCAGATGTTATTGCTAGACCACTCTCCATCGTCTTTGAAAGGTCATGGAGAACAGGAGAGATGTCTGAGGACTGGAGGAAGGCTGACATCACTCCAATCTTCAAAAAAGGCAAGAAGGAGGACCCAGGGAACTACAGACCAGTTAGTCTCACCTCTGTCCCTGGGAAGGTAATGGAGCGACTCATTCTGGATGTCATCTCCAAACATGTTGAGGAACAGCAAGTTATTGGAAGTGGTCAACATGGATTTATCAAGGGTAAATCATGCTTGACCAATCTAATAGCTTTCTATGATGTTATAAGTGGTTGGCTGGATGAGGGGAGAGTCGTAGATGTCATCTACCTTGACTTTAGCAAGGCTTTTCACACTGTCTCCCACAACATCCTCATTGGGAAGCTGAGGAAGTATGGGCTAGATGAGGTGACGGCGAGGTGGATTGAGAGTTGGCTGTGGGACAGAACTCAGAGGGTTGTGATCAGCGGCACAGAGTCTAGTTGGAGGCCTGTAATCAGTGGTGTCCTCCAAGGGTCAAGACTTGGTCCAATTTTGTTTAATATATTCATTAATGACCTGGATGAGGGGACAGAGTGTATCCTCAGCAAGTTTGCTGATGATACCAAACTGGGTGGGGTGGCTGACACCCCAGAGGGCCGTGCTGCCATCCAGCGTGACCTGGACAGGCTGGAGAGCTGGGCAGAGAAGAACCTCATGAGGTTCAACAAAAGCAAGTACAAGGTCCTGCATCTGGGGAGGAAGAATGTAAAGCACCAGTATAGGTTAGGGGTGGACCTGCTGGGAAGTAGCTCTGAGGAGAAGGATCTGGGGGTCCTAGTAGACAGTAAATTATCCATGACCCAGCAATGTGCCCTTGTTGCCAAAAAGGCCAATGGAATCCTGGGCTGCATAGGGAAGAGTGTGGCCAGTAGGTCGAGGGAGGTCATTCTCCCCCTCTACTCTGCACTGGTGAGGCCACAACTGGAATACTGTGTCCAGTTTTGGGCTCCCCAGTTCAAGAGGGACAGGGAACTGCTGGAGCGAGTCCAGCGAAGGGCAACTAAGATGATGAAGGGATCGGAGCATCTCCCGTATGAGGAAAGGCTGAGAGAGCTGGGACTCTTTGGCCTGGAGAAGAGAAGGCTGAGGGGAGACCTTATTATGGCATATGAGTATCTAAAGGGTGGGTTGAAGGAGGATGGAGCCAGGCTCTTTTCAATGGTTCCCAGTGAAAGGACGAGGGGCAATGGGCTCAAGTTAGAACACACAAAGTTCCGTTCAAATACATGGAAACACTTCTTTACGGTGAGGGTGTCAGAGCACTGGCACAGGCTGCCCAGGGAGGTGGTGGAGTCCCCTTCTCTGGAGCTTTTCAAGACCCACCTGGATGCAGTCCTGAGTAATGTGCTCTGGGCAATCCTGCTTTGGCAGGGGAGTTGGACTAGATGATCTCTAGAGGTCCCTTCCAACTCTGAAAACTCCATGATTCTGTGATTCCATAGTGGAAACTGCTAAAACAGCATTAACTGCACGAGAGTCCAGGAGATCGGGCATCTCAGACTGAGTTCGTGGTTAAGGAAAGTTCAGAGTTACGAGATTGCCCTGATCCAACAAAATCTAACGCAGATGCTTCAAAACTTAAGCGACAGCCTCACTCTGATTTGCCAGGATTTTATGAATCACCTACGAAGTCTAATACTGCAAGTTTCACAGGGGAAGGTACTATGTTAGCAGACTTTAATGAAGATGTCCCTTTTTGATATGATCCACTTGAAAAATGGAGGCAAATAAAGCAAAAGGCACTGGACAGTGGAGATACAGCATGTGGAAATGCAATAGCGTGTCCCGTCTTACGACGAACGGATCAGCCTAATGAGCACTCGCCTTTTCCTTATGGAGTAATTAAAGACTTGAGACAAACTGTTATGCAAAATGGGTTAAGTGCACCACATACTCAAAGTTTGCTACAAGGAATATTTGGGGGGAATGAGTTAACACCCTATGATATTTGGCAAATTACACGTTTAATACTTACTCCTACGCAAATGGTATTATTTGAGTCAACGTGGAAATCTGCTTGCCAAGTGGCAGCCCTTGCAAGCAGCGAATGCTGCTGCGAAAGAGTCTTTGTTAACGCAGCTTGTTGTGGGAAATGCTAATTATGAATGTCAGTGTATTTTGCGTTCGTTACAAAATCCGACGATAGTCCAAATGATTGAGGCATGTCAAAGAATCGGTTCTAACTCTCATAACATGGAGATGTTGGCGACAACTTTTGCTGCAGCGGTGAAAGTACGAGGAAGTTGGTTTTTGTGTGGGCCGGCTATAGCCCAGCGGTTACTTTGGTCTTTCACAAGTGTGTCGTGTGAATCTGTCAGATCATTCAGAATCTGTGCGTAAAGACATTCAAATGTTAAAGGAGGGGGTCAGAAAGTTGCAAGTAGACAATGAATGGAATTGGTTGAACGATTTGTTATCTGGTTGGGGAATTACAGGATGGATAGCTGCAATCATTAAGACAGGATTAATGATATTGATCATAATTTTTTTTATAGCATTAATTGTTCCATGTTTATACTCTTGTCTGCAAAGGGCCCTGCAGAAGATGATAAACTCGGCGTTTCTAATTGAAAAACAAAAAAGGGGGAGATGTGGGGACTGAGGCAAAAGAAGGGTTAAGTGGGGTAGAACTAATCGGGAGGAATAAGCAGCTGCAGCACTGTTCTGGCAGACGACGAAGTTGTGTGAAGCTCCTCCCGAGATAAGGAGGTGCTGCTCACAGGGAAGAGAGATTCCCTTTTCGGTGGGAACGTGATCTTTTGGAGTACGCGATGGTGTAAACAAGTACAGTAGGAAATTACTGCCTTGGTAGAAAGGTATGTAAAGAGCACGCTTGCTTAATACAGCGGATTCCGGTTTCGATCCTGCATATCGCAGTCCGCGCATTCCCACCGCAACACGCCCCCTCCCCCGCGGGCCGCCCCCCGGCCCCGGCAGCGCCCCGCTCCGCCCGCCCGCCCCCGCCCTGGGCAGGAGCTCCCCGAGCCCGCGCCGCCCCGCCGGAGCGCAGCGGGACGAGCAGCTGCAGCGCCCGGTGCCGCGGGGCCGGTTCCTGCGCGCCGTCACCCGCGGCGGGAGGAGCCGCACTGCGCCCGCGGGCACCGGCGGGGCTCGGCTCCGCTCGGATGGGGTCGGCTCCGCTCGGATGGGGTCGGATGGGGTCGGCCCATCACTGCCCCAGTGGTGGGAGGGGAGAAGGGAACCCCCCCTCTTTGCCAGCACCGCCTCCTCCCCACAGTGTCCCCCAAAGAAGGCTCTGAACTCGGGGCGATGCCAACGCGGGGGGGGACTGCAGTCTCTGCCCTCCCGCACCCACTCCGAGGGGATCTTCCGCTCTCGGACCATCTCCTGCTCCCGCTGCGGGGAGTTCCTGCTCTGGATGGATCCAGCCGGTTATGGAGGTACCGAGGGCAGTTGGACTCTCGCGTCCGCTACGGGGAGGTCAGAGCTGGGCAGCGCTCCGTACCCCGGCAGCAGCGGGGGGGGTCGAGCTGAGCAGGGAGGTGTTGGCCGGGCAGGAGGAACTGCTGCGCTGTCCCTGTCTCCCTCCAGAAGGACAGCGGCAAGAGAGGAGTGTGGGAGGAGGAGGTGGCGGGGGCAGAAGAGGAGGGGGAAGGGGAGCCGAACGCGGAGGAGCTGCGGGAGAAGAGCTGGACCATGGGGCTGTCCTGCCCCCCGCTGCCGGGCACGGGGGTCTGGGGGCACCGAGGGCTGGAGCTGTGCTCCGCAGGGCTGTGCTGGCCCCCAGGTGTGGTTTTAGTGTTGAATTTCTGTAAATGACTGGCTTGTAGAAGGCAGGTGTAGATTTGGGGAGGGGGGAAGCAGGAGCTGTGGCCGTGGGGGGGTGCATGCAGCTGAGGGGGTGGAGCTGTGACCTTGCTGGGCAGGAAGGACCACGGACCCGTCCGTGTCTGACCCCTGCAGCCCCCCCGGCTGTCCCCCTGCAGCTCTAGGGGAAGGGGCTGCCAGCGTCGGACAGGCGGCTCCTGCTCCTGCCCCCCTCCGGGGGAAAAGGGTCCCCGGGGCTGCGGGCAGAGCCCCTCCTGTGCTCCCCGGGGGCTCTCGGGACAACGCCAAGGTGCCGTCAGGGGCGACCTCCTCTTGCAGTAGCAGCGGGGGGGGGCAATGCCGCCCGAACCAAGGTGCCTGCCTGTGTCAGGTTCTGCAGGCAGCCTGTGGGCAGGGACGGTGCCCGGAGGGGGCTGGGGGGACCCCGCGCTCTTCCCACATGCCTGCAGCAGGGCAAGCAGCCCCAGGACCCTCCAGCTCCCCACGAGCGCTGGGGGATGTGCCTGTCCCCACCATGGCCCCCCTACGGGGAAACAACATCCAGAGAGACATTGCAACATGGCAAAATGCATAGCAAGAGTCGTAGCTGAGAGGCTCCTGAATGGTGACCCTGGGGCAGCTCTACCTTGGAAGTGGCAGAGAGCAGAGCCATCTGGAGCCATAGAGCAGCGGCTTTGGCAACCAGTTAAGGACAGTTGACCAAAACAATACAGTGATTGAAAAGGAGTCAACGACTCCCAGAGGATTCTGAAGGACCACCGAGAGACTATAATGCGCATACTGGGGTGGGTAGTAGCTTATGGTAATGAGATCCCGGAAAAGTAATGAACATGTTAATCATTTCCCGAAACCTTGTGAATGTGTACATATGGCATGTCTATAAGCTGTATAACTAACCCTTTACGGTGTGCGAGTTTGGAGGAGGGATCCCCCTTGCACCCAGCGCTGCAATAGACATAGCTGCTTTGTAACTTTGCGTGAGTTTTGGAGTTTGTTTCCGCACGTCAGCACTGCAGGGCTCAAGGATGGGGACAACCCCCCCCCCGTCCCCCATCCCCCGTCCCCTGTCCCCTCCATTCTGCCCGCAGGGAGCAGCCCCAGGCAGGGATGCTGAGCACGGGGGTTTCTTGACAGGCCTGGGGCTGGCAGCGGTGACACGTGGCTGTAGGACATGTCCCACCCAGGCAGGGGTGCAACTCCTTCTGGGGGCAGCATGTCACTCAGAGCTGGGGGGGACTTGGATGGTCTCGGGCAGAGCGAGTGTTACCCCAGCCTGCCACCATGGCCCTTTGCAGCTCCGGCGGTACCTGGGCAGGGACGGGAAGGGCTGGCCTGAGGCTGGAGCACCCCAGGGTGATGCCCCCCCACCACAGAGCATCCTCAGACCAATGGGCGCTGTGGGGATGGTGGGGCAGGGCTGGATAAAGGATGCGGGGCAGCGGGGCCAGGGCAGGGCCAGGGTCATCACCTGTAGCTGTAGCCAAGGGGAAGCCGAAGTCCTTTTGGGGTGGAGGTGGTGGAAGGAGTAGCAAGGGTGGCACTCGCTGTCGGACAGGTCCAGGTTGCAGTTCCAGCTGATGGTCACACTGATCACCCAGTCCTGCAGCAGGGACCAGCAGACCTCGCACAGTGCCAGCACACTGCGCACACAGCATCCCAACGGGCACAGCACCACCATGGTCACAGCATCTCCAGGGGCACGGCATCCCCATGGGTACAGCACCTACGTCCCTGCAGGCACAGAATCTCCACAGACATGGCAATCCCCCAGGCACAGCACCCCAGTGGGCATGGCAACCCCCACGGGCATGGCATCCCTGTGGGCACAGCATGTCCACGGCTATGGCATCCCTGGGGGCATGGCAGCATCCCCCCAACCCACACTGCTCCCGCCCGGCCACGAGCACAGCCCCATCCTCGCCCTCCCCAGCAGGACGGGGCTGGGTTGCCACAGGCGTTGGGCCACAGGCCCTTGCCAGGGCCGCCGTTGGCACTGCCTGCTGGCCCAAGAGTGGCCGGGAAGGGGCTTCCCAGAGGAGCTGGCCGGGCAGCAAGGAGCAGGTCCCAAAGGACGGGAAGACGCTGGGGACGGGCAGGGGGGCAGAGAGCGGGGGAAGGATGGAACAGCGTGGAGTGCCTCTCCTGGGGGGGACTTGTCTGCTCCCGCAGGTGCAGAGGGCAGGGAGGGCCCTGCGGGGACGCTGCGCTGCTCGGCCACCCGCCCCCCATCCCCGGCAGAGGCGGGAGGGAGTCCCGGGGAGGCGGCACTGCCTCGCTCCGGCCGCGCCTGCCGCCTGCTCCCCCCGCCCGGCTCGGCCCGGCTCTGCCCGCACGGCTGGCTGGATCGGCTCGACTCGGCTCGGCTCGGCTGGGCTCGGCTCGAGTGGGCTGCGGCCCTGCGGGCCCGGGCCGGGCCGTGCGGCGGGAGCCCCGGCGGAGCGGCGGGGCAGGTGTGGGCGCGGAGGGGGCCGGGGGTCCCGGTGGGTGCGTGCGGGGGCTGCGGGCAGGGGGCGTGTGGGCCTCGCTCCGCGGAGGCTGCGGAGGCCGCGGCGGGGCCCGAGGGCAGAAGCGCGGGGCCGGCGGGCCCGTGAGCGGGTCCCCGCGGGAGCGGGCAGCGGCGCAGCCGTCGGGCGTCCCCCGGGCGCGGCCCCGCCCCTGCCCGCTGCTGCCGGGGGTCTGGCGGGGCGGCCGTCGGCGGGCAGCGGGGGTGCGGAGAGGGGCCGGGCTGCGGCCGCTGGGTGCGCTCCCCCCGGTGCCGGCGGGGACGGGGACGGGGACGGGCCCGGGGAGAGGCGGGCTGGCGGCGGGGCAGAGGCTGCGGGGCTCCCCCGGGGCACAGGGTCGGGCCCGGGCCGGTGGAGACGCTCTCGGGCTGCGGCCGGGGCAGACGAGGCACAGCCGGCGGCTCTGGCAGAGGAGACGGAGGCTCCGCTTCGATTGCCCGCTCCGTCCTGAGGCAGCATGGCGCCTGCAGCCTGTGCAAGCAGGCCGTGCCCGGCCCAGGGCAGAAGACCCCCGGGGGGCTCGTGCAGGGAGGTCCCGGAGGTGCCCCTGCCAAGCTGGCACAGGGAGGAGAGGCGGAGGGATGGAGGGCACCGCTGGACTCCCGCTCCTGCCAGGACAGGGAACCGCTGGCCACAACTGGCCCCGAGGAGCCCTGGCAAGGGGCCGTGCTCGGGGCTGCAGGGGAAGGTGAAAGACCTCCGGGGGCCCGTGCCAGTGTGCCCCAGGGGAAAAAATTCCTTCCTGACCCCAAAAGTGGCGATCGGCTGTTCCCTGAGCACTCGAGCAAGACCTTTTGCGTGGCCTCCAGGGCAGCGGTGGCTCCAGGGGACACGTGCACTGCCCAACCCCTCCTCTGCTTCCACTGGGGGCACCTCAGGGCCATCCCAGCATGGAAAACTGACATGGTTTTCTCTACCAAAACACTCTTTTTCTATGAAAATGTATCCTCCAGGGTCCACACAAGACTCCTCCCAGGCAACTCCTCCAAGCTTTTGATCACTGCTTTAGGGACCTGAGCTCCCAGGAAGCAACCCCAGACTCATCCAGAGAAGATACCCGAGATGATTTTTCTCCATGGACAATGCTCCATCCTCTGGGATGCATCCGAGACTCCACCCAGGTATGGCTGTGAGTCTTTTTTTTCCAGTGTTTAAGTGACCTGTGATCCCGGGTGGCAACCCCAGAATCCTCCAGGGAAGATACCCAAGATGATTTTTCTCCTTGGAAAATGCTCCATTCTCTGGGATGCATCCAAGACTCCTCGCAATTATATGTCTGAGTCTTTTATCTGGTGGTTTAGGGCCCTGTGATCCCAGGTAGCAAGCCCAGACTCCTCCAGGGAAGATACCCGAGATGATTTTTCTCTCTTGACAGTGGTCCATCCTGCGGGATCTATCCAGAACTCCTCCCAGGCGTCTCCCGCAGTTTTCTCCAGTGCTTTAGGGCCCTGTGATCCCGGGTAGCAACCCCAGACTCCTCCAGGGAAGATACCCGAGATGATTTTTCTCCTTGGACAATGCTCCATCCTCTGGGAAGCATCCGAGACTCCTTGCAGGTATGTCCCTGAGTGTTTATTCCGGTGGTATGGGTCCCTGTAATCCCGGGTAGCAACCCCAGACTCCTCCAGGGAAGATACCCGAGATGATTTTTCTCCTTGGACAATGCTCCATCTTCTGGGATGCATCTGAGAGTCCTCCCAGGCGTCTCCCGCTGACATTTTTCCTGTGGTTTGGGTCCCTGTCATCTCAGGTAGCAACCCCAGACTCCTCCAGGGAAGATACCCGAGATGATTTTTGTAATTGGACAATGCTCTATACTCTGGGATGCATCCGAGACTTGTCGCAGCTATGTCCCCGAGTCTTTTTTCTCGCGGTTTAGGGTTCTGTCATCCCGAGTAGCAACCCCAGACTCCTCCAGGGAAGATGCCCAAGATGATTTTTCTCCTTGGACAATGCTCCATCCTCTGGGAAGCATCCGAGACTCCTTGCAGGTATGTCCCTGAGTGTTTATTCCGGTGTTTTCGGGCCATGTGATCCCGGGTAGCAACCCCAGACTCCTCCAGGGAAGATACCCGAGATGATTTTTCTCCTTGGACAATGCTCCATCTTCTGGGATGCATCTGAGATTCCTCCCAGGTGTCTCCCGCAGACATTTTTCCTGTGGTTTTGGTCCCTCTAATCCCAGGTAGCAAACCCAGACTCCTCCAGGGAAGATACCCGAGATGATTTTTCTCCTTGGACAATGCTCCATCTTCTGGGATGCATCTGAGATTCCTCCCAGGCGTCTCCCACAGACATTTTTCCTGTGGTTTGGGTCCCTGTAATCCCGGGTAGCAACCCCAGACTCCTCCAGGGAAGATACCCGAGATGATTTTTCTCCCTGGACAATGCTCCATCCTCTGGGAAGCATCCGAGACTCCTTGCAGCTTTGTCCCTGAGTGTTTATTCCGGTGCTTTTGGGCCCTGTGATCCCAGTTAGCAACCCCAGACTCCTCCGTGGAAGATACCCAAGTTGATTTTTCTCCTTGGACTATTGTCCATCCTGCGGGATGCACCCGAGACTCCTCCCAGCTCTGTTTCTGAGTATTTTCTTCCGGTGGTTTAGCGCCCTGTGATCCCGGGTAGCAACCCCAGAGTCCTCCAGGGAAGATACCCGAGATGATTTTTCTCCTTGGACAATGCTCCATCTTCTGGGATGCATCCGAGACTCCTTGCAGGTATGTCCTTGAGTCTTTATTCCGGTGTTTTGGGGCCCTGTGATCCCGGCTAGGAACCCCAGACTCCTCCAGGGAAGATACCCGAGATGATTTTTCTCCTTGGACAATGCTCCATCTTCTGGGATGCATCTGAGATTCCTCCCAGGCGTCTCCCACAGACATTTTTCCTGTGGTTTTGGTCCCTGTGATCCCGGGTAGCAACCCCAGACTCCTCCAGGGAAGATACCCATGTTGATTTTTCTCCTTGGACTATTGTCCATCCTGCGGGATGCACCCGAGACTCCTCCCAGCTCTGTTTCTGAGTGTTTTCTTCCGGTGGTTTAGCGACCTGTGATCCCGGGTAGCAACCCCAGACTCCTCCAGGGAAGATATCCGAGATGATTTTTCTCCTTGGACAATGCTCCATCTTCTGGGATGCATCTGAGATTCCTCCCAGGCGTCTCCCACAGACATTTTTCCTGTGGTTTGGGTCCCTGTAATCCCGGGTAGCAACCCCAGACTCCTCCAGGGAAGATACCCAAGTTGATTTTTCTCCTTGGACTATTGTCCATCCTGCGGGATGCACACGAGACTCCTCCCAGCTCTGTTTCTGAGTGTTTTCTTCCGGTGGTTTAGCGCCCTGTGATCCCGGGTAGCAACCCCAGACTCCTCCAGGGAAGATACCCGAGATGATTTTTCTCCTTGGACAATGCTCCATCCTCTGGGAAGCATCCGAGACTCCTTGCAGGTATGTCCCTGAGTGTTTATTCCGGTGTTTTTGGGGCCCTGTGATCCCGGGTAGCAACCCCAGACTCGTCCAGGGAAGACACCCAAGATGATTTTTCTCTCTTGACAGTGGTCCATCCTGCGGGATCTACCCAGAACTCCTCCCAGGCATCTCCCGCAGAGTTTTCTCCAGTGCTTTAGGGCCCTGTGATCCCGGCTAGCAACCCCAGACTCCTCCAGGGAAGATACCCGAGATAATTTTTCTCCTTGGACAATGCTCCATCCTCTGGGAAGCATCCGAGACTCCTTGCAGGTATGTCCCTGAGTGTTTATTCCGGTGCTTTTGGGCCCTGTGATCCCGGGTAGCAACCCCAGACTCCTCCGTGGAAGATACCCAAGTTGATTTTTCTCCTTGGACTATTGTCCATTCTGCGGGATGCACCCGAGACTCCTCCCAGCTCTGTTTCTGAGTGTTTTCTTCCGGTGGTTTAGCGCCCTGTGATCCCGGGTAGGAACCCCAGACTCCTCTAGGGAAGATACCCGAGATAATTTTTCTGCTTGGACAATGCTCCATCCTCTGGGAAGCATCCGAGACTCCTTGCAGGTATGTCCCTGAGTGTTTATTCCGGTGTTTTGGGGCCCTGTGATCCCGGGTAGCAACCCCAGACTCCTCCAGGGAAGATACCCGAGATGATTTTTCTCCTTGGACAATGCTCCATCTTCTGGGATGCATCTGAAATTCCTCCCAAGTGTCTCCCGCTGACATTTTTCCTGTGGTTTTGGTCCCTGTAATCCCGGGTAGCAACCCCAGACTCCTCCAGGAAAGATACCCGGGATGATTTTTCTCCTTGGACAATTCTCTATACTCTGGCATGCATCCGAGACTTGTCGCAGCTATGTCCCTGAGTCTTTTTTCTCGCGGTTTATGGTTCTGTCATCCCAGGTAGCAACCCCAGACTCCTCCAGGGAAGACACCCAAGATGATTTTTCTCTCTTGACAGTGGTCCATCCTGCGGGATCTACCCAGAACTCCTCCCAGGCACCTCCCGCAGAGTTTTCTCCAGTGCTTTAGGGCCCTGTGATCCCGGCTAGCAACCCCAGACTCCTCTAGGGAAGATACCCGAGATAATTTTTCTGCTTGGACAATGCTCCATCCTCTGGGAAGCATCCGAGACTCCTTGCAGCTTTGTCCCTGAGTGTTTATTCCGGTGCTTTTGGGCCCTGTGATCCCGGGTAGCAACCCCAGACTCCTCCAGGGAAGATACCCGAGATGATTTTTCTCCTTGGACAATGCTCCATCTTCTGGGATGCATCTGAGATTCCTCCCAGGCGTCTCCCACAGACATTTTTCCTGTGGTTTGGGTCCCTGTAATCCCAGGTAGCAACCCCAGACTCCTCCAGGGAAGATACCCGAGATGATTTTTCTCCCTGGACAATGCTCCATCCTCTGGGAAGCATCCGAGACTCCTTGCAGCTTTGTCCCTGAGTGTTTATTCCGGTGCTTTTGGGCCCTGTGATCCCGGGTAGCAACCCCAGACTCCTCCGTGGAAGATACCCAAGTTGATTTTTATCCTTGGACTATTGTCCATCCTGCGGGATGCACCCGAGACTCCTCCCAGATCTGTTTCTGAGTGTTTTCTTCCGGTGGTTTAGCGCCCTGTGATCCCGGGTAGGAACCCCAGACTCTTCCAGGGAAGATACCCGAGATGATTTTTCTCCTTGGACAATGCTCCATCCTCTGGGAAGCATCCGAGACCCCTTGCAGGTATGTCCCTGAGTGTTTATTCCGGTGCTTTCGGGCCCTGTGATCCCGGGTAGCAACCCCAGACTCCTCTAGGGAAGATACCCGAGATAATTTTTCTGCTTGGACAATGCTCCATCCTCTGGGAAGCATCCGAGACTCCTTGCAGGTATGTCCCTGAGTGTTTATTCCGGTGTTTTGGGGCCCTGTGATCCCGGGTAGCAACCCCAGACTCCTCCAGGGAAGATACCCGAGATGATTTTTCTCCTTGGACAATGCTCCATCTTCTGGGATGCATCTGAGATTCCTCCCAGGCGTCTCCCACAGACATTTTTCCTGTGGTTTGGGTCCCTGTAATCCCGGGTAGCAACCCCAGACTCCTCCAGGGAAGATAACCTGAGATGATTTTTCTCCTTGGACAATGCTCCATCCTCTGGGAAGCATCCGAGACCCCTTGCAGGTATGTCCCTGAGTGTTTATTCCGGTGTTTTGGGGCCCTGTGATCCCGGGTAGCAACCCCAGACTCCTCCAGGGAAGATACCCGAGATGATTTTTCTCCTTGGACAATGCTCCATCTTCTGGGATGCATCTGAAATTCCTCCCAAGTGTCTCCCGCTGACATTTTTCCTGTGGTTTTGGTCCCTGTAATCCCGGACAGCAACCCCAGACTCCTCCAGGAAAGATACCCGGGATGATTTTTCTCCTTGGACAATTCTCTATACTCTGGCATGCATCCGAGACTTGTCGCAGCTATGTCCCTGAGTCTTTTTTCTCGCGGTTTATGGTTCTGTCATCCCAGGTAGCAACCTCAGACTCCTCCAGGGAAGACACCCAAGATGATTTTTCTCTCTTGACAGTGGTCCATCCTGCGGGATCTACCCAGAACTCCTCCCAGGCACCTCCCGCAGAGTTTTCTCCAGTGCTTTAGGGCCCTGTGATCCCGGCTAGCAAACCCAGACTCCTCTAGGGAAGATACCCGAGATAATTTTTCTGCTTGGACAATGCTCCATCCTCTGGGAAGCATCCGAGACTCCTTGCAGCTTTGTCCCTGAGTGTTTATTCCGGTGCTTTTGGGCCCTGTGATCCCGGGTAGCAACCCCAGACTCCTCCAGGGAAGATACCCGAGATGATTTTTCTCCTTGGACAATGCTCCATCCTCTGGGAAGCATCCGAGACTCCTTGCAGCTTTGTCCCTGAGTGTTTATTCCGGTGCTTTTGGGCCCTGTGATCCCGGGTAGCAACCCCAGACTCCTCCGTGGAAGATACCCAAGTTGATTTTTCTCCTTGGACTATTGTCCATCCTGCGGGATGCACCCGAGACTCCTCCCAGCTCTGTTTCTGAGTGTTTTCTTCCGGTGGTTTAGCGCCATGTGATCCCAGGTAGCAAGCCCAGACTCCTCCAGGGAAGATATCCGAGATGATTTTTCTCCTTGGACAATGCTCCATCCTCTGGGAAGCATCCGAGACTCCTTGCAGGTATGTCCCTGAGTGTTTATTCCGGTGTTTTGGGGCCCTGTGATCCCGGGTAGCAACCCCAGACTCCTCCAGGGAAGATACCCGAGATGATTTTTCTCCTTGGACAATGCTCCATCTTCTGGGATGCATCTGAGATTCCTCCCAGGCGTCTCCCACAGACATTTTTCCTGTGGTTTGGGTCCCTGTAATCCCGGGTAGCAACCCCAGACTCCTCCAGGGAAGATAACCCGAGATGATTTTTCTTCTTGGACAATGCTCCATCCTCTGGGAAGCATCCGAGACTCCTTGCAGGTATGTCCCTGAGTGTTTATTCCGGTGCTTTTGGGCCCTGTCATCCCGGGTAGCAACCCCAGACTCCTCCGTGGAAGATACCCAAGTTGATTTTTCTCCTTGGACTATTGTCCATCCTGCGGGATGCACCCGAGACTCCTCCCAGCTCTGTTTCTGAGTGTTTTCTTCCGGTGGTTTAGCGCCCTGTGATCCCGGGTAGCAACCCCCAGACTCCTCCAGGGAACATACTCGAGATGATTTTTCTCTCTTGACAGTGGTCCATCCTGCGGGATCTACCCAGAACTCCTCCCAGGCGTCTCCCGTAGAGTTTTCTCCAGTGTTTTAGGGCCCTGTGGTCCCGGCTAGCAACCCCAGACTCCTCTAGGGAAAATACCCGAGATAATTTTTCTGCTTGGACAATGCTCCATCCTCTGGGAAGCATCCGAGACTCCTTGCAGGTATGTCCCTGAGTCTTTATTCCGGTGGTTTAGCGCCCTGTGATCCCGGGTAGCAACCCCAGACTCCTCCAGGGAAGATACCCGAGATGATTTTTCTCCTTGGACAATGCTCCATCCTCTTGGAAGCATCCGAGACTCCTTGCAGGTATGTCCCTGAGTGTTTATTCCGGTGTTTTGGGGCCCTGTGATCCCGGGTAGCAACCCCAGGCTCCTCCAGGGAAGATACCCAAGATGATTTTTCTCCTTGGATAATGCTCCATCTTCTGGGATGCATCTGAGATTCCTCCCAGGCGTCTCCCGCAGACATTTCTCCTGTGGTTTGTGTCCCTGTAATCCCGGGTAGAAACCCCAGACTCCTCCAGGGAAGATACCCGAGGTGATTTTTCTCCTTGGACAATGCTCCATCTTCTGGGATGTATCTGAGATTCCTCCCAGGCGTCTCCCGCAGCGTTTTCTCCAGTGCTTTAGGGCCCTGTGATCCCAGATAGGAACCCCAGACTCCTCCAGGGAAGATAACCCGAGATGATTTTTCTCCTTGGACAATGCTCCATCCTCTGGGATGCATCCGAGACTTGTCGCAGCTATGTCCCTGAGTCTTTTTTCTCGCGGTTCGTGGTTCTGTCATCCCAGGTAGCAACCCCAGACTCCTCCAGGGAAGACACCCAATATGATTTTTCTCTCTTGACCGTGGTCAGTCCTGCGGGATCTACCCAGAACTCCTCCCAGGCGTCTCCCGCAGACTTTTCTCCAGTGATTTAGGGCCCTGTGATCCCGGCTAGCAACCCCAGACTCCTCCAGGGAAGGTACCCGAGATGATTTTTCTGCTTGGACAATGCCCCATCCTCTGGGAAGTATCCAAGACTCCTTGCAGCTTTGTCCCTGAGTGTTTATTCCGGTGCTTTTGGGCCCTGTGATCCCGGGTAGCAACCCCAGACTCCTCCGTGGAAGATACCCGAGATAATTTTTCTCCTTGGACAATGCTCCATCCTCTGGAAGCATCCGAGGCTCCTTGCAGGTATGTCACTGAGTGTTTATTCCGGTGCTTTTGGGCCCTGTCATCCCAGGTAGCAACCCCAGACTCCTCCAGGGAAGATACCCGAGATGATTTTTCTCCTTGGACAATGCTACATCCTCTGGGAAGCATCCGAGACTCCTTGCAGGTATGTCCCTGAGTGTTTATTCCGGTGTTTTCGGGCCCTCTGATCCCGGGTAGCAACCCCAGAGTCCTCCAGGGAAGACACCCAATATGATTTTTCTCTCTTGACAGTGGTCCATACTGCGGGATCTATCCAGAACTCCTCCCAGGAGTCTCCCGCAGAGTTTTCTCCGGTGTTTTGGGGCCCTGTGATCCCGGGTAGCAACCCCAGACTCCTCCAGGGAAGATACCCGAGATGATTCTTCTCCTTGGACAATGCTCCATCTTCTGGGATGCATCTGAGATTCCTCCCAGGCGTCTCCCGCAGACAGTTTTCCTGTGGTTTGGGTCCCTGTAAACCCGGGAAGCAACCCCAGACTCCTCCAGGGAAGATACCCGAGATGATTTTTCTCCTTGGACAATGCTCCATCCTCTTGGAAGCATCCGAGACTCCTTGCAAGTATGTCCCTGAGTGTTTATTCCGGTGTTTTGGGGCCCTGTGATCCCGGGTAGCAACCCCAGACTCCTCCAGGGAAGATACCCGAGATGATTTTTCTCCTTGGATAATGCTCCATTTTCTGGGATGCATCTGAGATTCCTCCCAGGCATCTCCCGCAGACAGTTTTCCTTTGGTTTGGGTCCCTGTAAACCCGGGTAGCAACCCCAGACTCCTCCAGGGAAGATACCCGCGATGATTTTTCTCCTTGGACAATGCTCCATCCTCTTGGAAGCATCCGAGACTCCTTGCAGGTATGTCCCTGAGTGTTTATTCCGGTGTTTTGGGGCCCTGTGATCCCGGGTAGCAACCCCAGACTCCTCCAGGGAAGATACCCGAGATGATTTTTCTCCTTGGACAATGCTCCATCCTCTTGGAAGCATCCGAGACTCCTTGCAGGTATGTCCCTGAGTGTTTATTCCGGTGTTTTGGGGCCCTGTGATCCCGGGTAGCAACCCCAGACTCCTCCAGGGAAGATACCCAAGATGATTTTTCTCCTTGGACAATGCTCCATCTTCTGGGATGCATCTGAGATTCCTCCCAGGCGTCTCCCGCAGACAGTTTTCCTGTGGTTTGGGTCCCTGTAAACCCGGGTAGCAACCCCAGACTCCTCCAGGGAAGATACCCGAGATGATTTTTCTCCTTGGACAATGCTCCATCTTCTGGGATGCATCTGAGATTCCTCCCAGGCGTCTCCCGCAGAGTTTTCTCCAGTGCTTTAGGGCCCTGTGATCCCAGATAGGAACCCCAGACTCCTCCAGGAAAGATAACCCGAGATGATTTTTCTCCTTGGACAATGCTCCATCCTCTGGGATGAATCCGAGACTTGTCGCAGTTATGTCCCTGAGTCTTTTTTCTCGCGGTTCGTGGTTCTGTCATCCCAGGTAGCAACCCCAGACTCCTCCAGGGAAGACACCCAATATGATTTTTCTCTCTTGACCGTGGTCAGTCCTGCGGGATCTACCCAGAACTCCTCCCAGGCGTCTCCCGCAGACTTTTCTCCAGTGCTTTAGGGCCCTGTGATCCCGGGTAGCAACCCCAGACTCCTCCAGGGAAGGTACCCGAGATGATTTTTCTGCTTGGACAATGCTCCATCCTCTGGGAAGCATCCAAGACTCCTTGCAGCTTTGTCCCTGAGTGTTTATTCCGGTGCTTTTGGGCCCTGTGATCCCGGGTAGCAACCCCAGACTCCTCCGTGGAAGATACCCGAGATAATTTTTCTCCTTGGACAATGCTCCATCCTCTGGAAGCAACCGAGGCTCCTTGCAGGTATGTCACTGAGTGTTATTCCGGTGCTTTTGGGCCCTGTCATCCCAGGTAGCAAACCCAGACTCCTCCAGGGAAGATACCCGAGATGATTTTTCTCCTTGGACAATGCTCCATCTTCTGGGATGCATCTGAGATTCCTCCCAGGCGTCTCACGCAGACATTTCTCCTGTGGTTTGGGTCCCTGTAAACCCGGGTAGCAACCCCAGACTCCTCCAGGGAAGATACCCGAGATCATTTTTCTCCTTGGACAATGCTCCATCTTCTGGGATGCATCTGAGATTCCTCCCAGGCGTCTCCCGCAGAGTTTTCTCCAGTGCTTTAGGGCCCTGTGATCCCAGATAGGAACCCCAGACTCCTCCAGGGAAGATAACCCGAGATGATTTTTCTCCTTGGACAATGCTCCATCCTCTGGGATGCATCCGAGACTTGTCGCAGCTATGTCCCTGAGTCTTTTTTCTCGCGGTTCCTGGTTCTGTCATCCCGGGTAGCAACCCCAGACTCCTCCAGGGAAGACACCCAATATGATTTTTCTCTCTTGACCGTGGTCAGTCCTGCGGGATCTACCCAGAACTCCTCCCAGGCGTCTCCCGCAGACTTTTCTCCAGTGCTTTAGGGCCCTGTGATCCCGGGTAGCAACACAAGACTCCTCCAGGGAAGTTACCCGAGATGATTTTTCTGCTTGGATAATGCTCCATCCTCTGGGAAGCATCGAAGACTCCTTGCAGCTTTGTCCCTGAGTGTTTATTCCGGTGCTTTTGGGCCCTGTGATCCCGGGTAGCAACCCCAGACTCCTCCGTGGAAGATACCCGAGATAATTTTTCTCCTTGGACAATGCTCCATCCTCTGGAAGCATCCGAGGCTCCTTGCAGGTATGTCACTGAGTGTTATTCCGGTGCTTTTGGGCCCTGTCATCCCAGGTAGCAAACCCAGACTCCTCCAGGGAAGATACCCGAGATGATTTTTCTCCTTGGACAATGCTCCATCTTCTGGGATGCATCTGAGATTCCTCCCAGGCGTCTCACGCAGACATTTCTCCTGTGGTTTGGGTCCCTGTAAACCCGGGTAGCAACCCCAGACTCCTCCAGGGAAGATACCCGAGATCATTTTTCTCCTTGGACAATGCTCCATCTTCTGGGATGCATCTGAGATTCCTCCCAGGCGTCTCCCGCAGAGTTTTCTCCAGTGCTTTAGGGCCCTGTGATCCCAGATAGGAACCCCAGACTCCTCCAGGGAAGATAACCCGAGATGATTTTTCTCCTTGGACAATGCTCCATCCTCTGGGATGCATCCGAGACTTGTCGCAGCTATGTCCCTGAGTCTTTTTTCTCGCGGTTCGTGGTTCTGTCATCCCGGGTAGCAACCCCAGACTCCTCCAGGGAAGACACCCAATATGATTTTTCTCTCTTGACCGTGGTCAGTCCTGCGGGATCTACCCAGAACTCCTCCCAGGCGTCTCCCGCAGACTTTTCTCCAGTGCTTTAGGGCCCTGTGATCCCGGGTAGCAACACAAGACTCCTCCAGGGAAGTTACCCGAGATGATTTTTCTGCTTGGATAATGCTCCATCCTCTGGGAAGCATCGAAGACTCCTTGCAGCTTTGTCCCTGAGTGTTTATTCCGGTGCTTTTGGGCCCTGTGATCCCGGGTAGCAACCCCAGACTCCTCCGTGGAAGATACCCGAGATAATTTTTCTCCTTGGACAATGCTCCATCCTCTGGAAGCATCCGAGGCTCCTTGCAGGTATGTCACTGAGTGTTATTCCGGTGCTTTTGGGCCCTGTCATCCCAGGTAGCAAACCCAGACTCCTCCAGGGAAGATACCCGAGATGATTTTTCTCCTTGGACAATGCTCCATCCTCTTGGAAGCATCCGAGACTCCTTGCAGGTATGTCCCTGAGTGTTTATTCCGGTGTTTTGGGGCCCTGTGATCCCGGGTAGCAACCCCAGACTCCTCCAAGGAAGATACCAAGATGATTTTTCTCCTTGGATAATGCTCCATCTTCTGGGATGCATCTGAGATTCCTCCCAGGCGTCTCCCGCAGACATTTCTCCTGTGGTTTGGGTCCCTGTAATCCCGGGTAGCAACCCCAGACTCCTCCAGGGAAGATACCCGAGATGATTTTTCTCCTTGGACAATGCTCCATCCTCTTGGAAGCATCTGAGACTCCTTGCAGGTATGTCCCTGAGTGTTTATTCCGGTGTTTTGGGGCCCTGTGATCCCGGGTAGCAACCCCAGACTCCTCCAGGGAAGATATCCGAGATGATTTTTCTCCTTGGACAATGCTACATCCTCTGGGAAGCATCCGAGACTCCTTGCAGGTATGTCCCTGAGTGTTTATTCCGGTGTTTTGGGGCCCTGTGATCCCGGGTAGCAACCCCAGACTCCTCCAGGGAAGATATCCGAGATGATTTTTCTCCTTGGACAAAGCTCCATCTTCTGGGATGCATATGAGATTCCTCCCAGGCGTCTCCCACAGACATTTATCCTGTGGTTTGGGTCCCTGTAATCCCGGGTAGCAACCCCAGACTCCTCCAGGGAAGATACCCGAGATGATTTTTCTCCTTGGACAATGCTCCATCCTCTTGGAAGCATCCGAGACTCCTTGCAGGTATGTCCCTGAGTGTTTATTCCGGTGTTTTGGGGCCCTGTGATCCCGGGTAGCAACCCCAGACTCCTCCAGGGAAGATACCCAAGATGATTTTTCTCCTTGGATAATGCTCCATCTTCTGGGATGCATCTGAGATTCCTCCCAGGCGTCTCCCGCAGACATTTCTCCTGTGGTTTGGGTCCCTGTAAACCCGGGTAGCAACCCCAGACTCCTCCAGGGAAGATACCCGAGATGATTTTTCTTCTTGGACAATGCCCCATCTTCTGGGATGCATCTGAGATTCCTCCCAGGCGTCTCCCGCAGACGTTTTTCCTGTGGTTTTGGTCCCTGTAATCCCGGGTAGCAACCCCAGACTCCACCAGGGAAGATATCCGAGATGATTTTTCTCCTTGGACAATGCTACATCCTCTGGGAAGCATCCGAGACTCCTTGCAGGTATGTCCCTGAGTGTTTATTCCGGTGTTTTGGGGCCCTGTGATCTCGGGTAGCAACCCCAGACTCCTCCAGGGAAGACACCCAATATGATTTTTCTCTCTTGACAGTGGTCCATACTGCGGTATCTATCCAGAACTCCTCCCAGGAGTCTCCCGCAGAGTTTTCTCCGGTGTTTTGGGGCCCTGTGATCCCGGGTAGTAACCCCAGACTCCTCCAGGGAAGATACCCGAGATGATTTTTCTCCTTGGACAAAGCTCCATCTTCTGGGATGCATATGAGATTCCTCCCAGGCATCTCCCACAGACATTTATCCTGTGGTTTGGGTCCCTGTAATCCCGGGTAGCATCCCCAGACTTGTCCAGGGAAGATACCCGAGATGATTTTTCTCCTTGGAGAATGCTCCATCTTCTGGGATGCATCTGAGATTCCTCCCAGGTGTCTCCCGCAGACATTTCTCCTGTGGTTTGGGTCCCTGTAAACCCGGGTAGCAACCCCAGACTCCTCCAGGGAAGATACCCGCGATGATTTTTCTCCTTGGACAATGCTCCATCCTCTTGGAAGCATCCGAGACTCCTTGTAGGTGTGTCCCTGAGTGTTTATTCCGGTGTTTTGGGGTCCTGTGATCCCGGGTAGCAACCCCAGACTCCTCCAGGGAAGATACCCGAGATGATTTTTCTCCTTGGACAATGCTCCATCCTCTTGGAAGCATCCGAGACTCCTTGCAGGTATGTCCCTGAGTGTTTATTCCGGTGTTTTGGGGCCCTGTGATCCCGGGTAGCAACCCCAGACTCCTCCAGGGAAGATACCCAAGATGATTTTTCTCCTTGGATAATGCTCCATCTTCTGGGATGCATCTGAGATTCCTCCCAGGCGTCTCCCGCAGACATTTTTCCTGTGGTTTGGGTCCCTGTAAACCCGGGTAGCAACCCCAGACTCCTCCAGGGAAGATACCCGAGATGATTTTTCTCCTTGGACAATGCTCCATCTTCTGGGATGCATCTGAGATTCCTCCCAGGCGTCTCCCGCAGAGTTTTCTCCAGTGCTTTTGGGCCCTGTGATCCCAGATAGGAACCCCAGACTCCTCCAGGGAAGATAACCCGAGATGATTTTTCTCCTTGGACAATGCTCCATCCTCTGGGATGCATCCGAGACTTGTCGCAGCTATGTCCCTGAGTCTTTTTTCTCGCGGTTCGTGGTTCTGTCATCCCAGGTAGCAACCCCAGACTCCTCCAGGGAAGACACCCAATATGATTTTTCTCTCTTGACCATGGTCAGTCCTGCGGGATCTACCCAGAACTCCTCCCAGGCGTCTCCCGCAGACTTTTCTCCAGTGCTTTAGGGCCCTGTGATCCCGGGTAGCAACCCCAGACTCCTCCAGGGAAGGTACCCGAGATGATTTTTCTGCTTGGACAATGCTCCATCCTCTGGGAAGCATCCAAGACTCCTTGCAGCTTTGTCCCTGAGTGTTTATTCCGGTCCTTTTGGGCCCTGTGATCCCGGGTAGCAACCCCAGACTCCTCCGTTGAAGATACCCGAGATAATTTTTCTCCTTGGACAATGCTCCATCCTCTGGAAGCATCCGAGGCTCATTGCAGGTATGTCACTGAGTGTTTATTCCGGTGCTTTTGGGCCCTGTCATCCCAGGTAGCAAACCCAGACTCCTCCAGGGAAGATACCCGAGATGATTTTTCTCCTTGGACAATGCTCCATCTTCTGGGATGTATCTGAGATTCCTCCCAGGCGTCTCCCGCAGACATTTTTCCTGTGGTTTGGGTCCCTGTAAACCCGGGTAGCAACCCCAGACTCCTCCAGGGAAGATACCCGAGATGGTTTTTCTCCTTGGACAATGCTACATCCTCTTGGAAGCATCCGAGACTCCTTGCAGGTATGTCCCTGAGTGTTTATTCCGGTGTTTTGGGGCCCTGTGATCCCGGGTAGCAACTCCAGACTACTCCAAGGAAGATACCCAAGATGATTTTTCTCCTTGGATAATGCTCCATCTTCTGGGATGCATCTGAGATTCCTCCCAGGCGTCTCCCGCAGACATTTCTCCTGTGGTTTGGGTCCCTGTAATCCCGGGTAGCAACCCCAGACTCCTCCAGGGAAGATACCCGAGATGATTTTTCTCCTTGGACAATGCTCCATCCTCTTGGAAGCATCTGAGACTCCTTGCAGGTATGTCCCTGAGTGTTTATTCCGGTGTTTTGGGGCCCTGTGATCCCGGGTAGCAACCCCAGACTCCTCCAGGGAAGATACCCGAGATGATTTTTCTCCTTGGACAATGCTCCATCCTCTTGGAAGCATCCGAGACTCCTTGCAGGTATGTCCTTGAGTGTTTATTCCGGTGTTTTGGGTCCCTGTGATCCCGGGTAGCAACCCCAGACTCCTCCAGGGAAGATACCCAAGATGATTTTTCTCCTTGGATAATGCTCCATCTTCTGGGATGCATCTGAGATTCCTCCCAGGCGTCTCCCGCAGATATTTCTCCTTTGGTTTGGGTCCCTGCAAACCCGGGTAGCAACGCCAGCCTCCTCCAGGGAAGATACCCGAGATGATTTTTCTCCTTGGACAATGCTCCATCTTCTGGGATGCATCTGAGATTCCTCCCAGGCGTCTCCCGCAGAGTTTTCTCCAGTGCTTTTGGGCCCTGTGATCCCAGATAGGAACCCCAGACTCCTCCAGGGAAGATAACCCGAGATGATTTTTCTCCTTGGACGATGCTCCATCCTCTGGGATGCATCCGAGACTTGTCGCAGCTATGTCCCTGAGTCTTTTTTCTCGCGGTTCGTGGTTCTGTCATCCCAGGTAGCAACCCCAGACTCCTCCAGGGAAGATACCCGAGATGACTTTTCTCCTTGGACAATGCCCCATCTTCTGGGATGCATCTGAGATTCCTCCCAGGCGTCTCCCGCAGACATTTTTCCTGTGGTTTGGGTCCCTGTAAACCCGGGTAGCAACCCCAGACTCCTCCAGGGAAGATATCCGAGATGATTTTTCTCCTTGGACAATGCTACATCCTCTGGGAAGCATCCGAGACTCCTTGCAGGTATGTCCCTGAGTGTTTATTCCGGTGTTTTGGGGCCCTGTGATCCCGGGTAGCAACCCCAGACTCCTCCAGGGAAGATACCCGAGATGATTTTTCTCCTTGGACAATGCTCCATCTTCTGGGATGCATCTGAGATTCCTCCCAGGCGTCTCCCGCAGACATTTTTCCTGTGGTTTGGGTCCCTGTAATCCCTGGTAGCAACCCCCACTCTTCCAGGAAAGATACCCGAGATGATTTTTCTCCTTGGATAATGCTCCATCCTCTGGGATGCATCCGAGACTTGTCGCAGCTATGTCCCTGAGTCTTTTTTCTCACGGTTTATGGTTCTGTCATCCCAGGTAGCAACCCCAGACTCCTCCAGGGAAGACACCCAATATGATTTTTCTCTCCTGATCGTGGTCCATCCTGCGGGATCTACCCAGAATTCCTCCCAGGCGTCTCCCGTAGAGTTTTCTCCAGTGCTTTAGGGCCCTTTGATCCCGGGTAGCAACCCCAGACTCCTCCAGGGAAGATACCCGAGATGATTTTTCTGCTTGGACAATGCTCCAGCTTCTGGGATGCATCTGAGATTCCTCCCAGGTGTCTCCCGCAGACATTTTTCCTGTGGTTTGGGTCCCTTTAATCCCCGGTAGCAACCCCAGACTCCTCCAGGAAAGATATCCGGGATGATTTTTCTCCTTGGACAATGCTAAATCCTCTGGGATGCATCCGAGACTTGTCGCAGCTATGTCCCTGAGTCTTTTTTCTCACGGTTTATGGTTCTGTCTTCCCAGGTAGCAACCCCAGACTCCTCCAGGGAAGACACCCAATATAATTTTTCTCTCTTGACAGTGGTCCATCCTGCGGGATCTACCCAGAGTTCCTCCCAGGCGTCTCCCGCAGAGTTTTCTCCAGTGCTTTAGGGCCCTGTGATCCCGGGTAGCAACCCCAGACTCTTCCAACGAAGATACCCGAGATAATTTTTCTGCTTGGACAGTGCTCCATCCTCTGGGAAGCATCCGAGACTCCTTGCAGGTATGTCCCTGAGTGTTGATTCCGGTGTTTTCGGGCCCTGTGATCCCGGGCAGCAACCCCAGACTCCTCCACGGAAGATACCCAAGATGATTTTTCTCCTTGGACAATGCTCCATCTTCTGGGATGCATCTGAGATTCCTCCCAGGCGTCTCCCGCAGACATTTTTCCTGTGGTTTGGGTCCCTTAAATCCCGGGTAGCAACCCCAGACTCCTCCAGGAAAGATACCCAAGATGATTTTTCTGCTTGGACAATGCTCCATCCTCTGGGAAGCAACCGAGACTCCTTGTAGGTATGTCCCTGAGTCTTTATTCCGGTGGTTTGCATCCCTGTAATCCCGGGTAGCAACCCCAGACTCCTCCAGGGAAGATACCCGAGAAGACTTTTCTCCTGGGACAAAGCTCCACCTTCTGGGATGCATATGAGATTCCACCCAGGCATCTCCCACAGACATTTTTCCTGTGGTTTGGGTCCCTGTAATCCCGGGTAGCCACCCCAGACTCCTCCGTGGAAGATACCTGAGATGATTTTTCTCCTTGGACTATTGTCCATCCTGCGGGATGCACCCGAGACTCCGCCCAGCTCTGTTTCTCAGTGTTTTTTTCCTGTGGTTTGGGTCCCTGTAAACCCGGGTAGCAACCCCAGACTCCTCCAGGAAAGATACCCGGGATGATTTTTCTCCTTAGACAATGGTCCATCCTCTGGGATGCATCCGAGACTTGTCGTAGCTATGTCCCTGAGTCTTTTTTCTCACGGTTTATGGTTCTGTCATCCCAGGTAGCAACCCCAGACTCCTCCAGGGAAGATACCCGAGATGATTTTTCTCCTTGGACAATGCTCCATCCTCTGGGAAGCATCCGAGACTCCTTGCAGGTATGTACCTGAGTGTTTATTCCGGTGTTTTGGGGCCCTGTGATCCCGGGTAGCAACCCCAGACTCCTCCAGGGAAGATACCCGAGATGATTTTTCTCTTTGGAGAATGGTCCATCCTCCAGGAAGCATCCGAGAATTCTTGCAGGTATGTCCTTGCAGGTATGAGTGTTTATTCTGGTGTTTTGGGTCCCTTTAATCCCGGGTAGGAACACCAGACTCCTCCAGGGAAGATACCCGAGATGATTTTTCTCCTTGGACAATGCTCCATCTTCTGGGATGCATCTGAGATTCCTCCCAGGCGTCTCCCGCAGACATTTCTCCTGTGGTTTGGGTCCCTGTAAACCCGGGTAGCAACCCCAGACTCCTCCAGAGAAGATACCCGAGATGATTTTTCTCCTTGGACAATGCTCCATCCTCAGGGCAGCATCCGAGACTCCTTGCAGGTATGTCCCTGAGTGTTTATTCCGGTGTTTTGGGGCCCTGTGATCCCGGGTAGCAACCCCAGACTCCTCCAGGGAAGATACCCAAGATGATTTTTCTCCTTGGATAATGCTCCATCTTCTGGGATGCATCTGAGATTCCTCCCAGGCGTCTCCCACAGACATTTTTCCTGTGGTTTGGGTCCCTGTAATCCCGGGTAGCAACCCCAGACTCCTCCAGGGAAGATACCCAAGATGATTTTTCTCCTTGGATAATGCTCCATCTTCTGGGATGCATCTGAGATTCCTCCCAGGCGTCTCCCGCAGACATTTCTCCTTTGGTTTGGGTCCCTGTAAACCCGGGTAGCAACCCCAGACTCCTCCAGGGAAGATACCCGAGATGATTTTTCTCCTTGGACAATGCTCCATCTTCTGGGATGCATCTGAGATTCCTCCCAGGCGTCTCCCGCAGAGTTTTCTCCAGTGCTTTAGGGCCCTGTGATCCCAGATAGGAACCCCAGACTCCTCCAGGGAAGATAACCCGAGATGATTTTTCTCCTTGGACGATGCTCCATCCTCTGGGATGCATCCGAGACTTGTCGCAGCTATGTCCCTGAGTCTTTTTTCTCGCGGTTCGTGGTTCTGTCATCCCAGGTAGCAACCCCAGACTCCTCCAGGGAAGATACCCGAGATGACTTTTCTGCTTGGACAATGCCCCATCTTCTGGGATGCATCTGAGATTCCTCCCAGCCGTCTCCCGCAGACATTTTTCCTGTGGTTTTGGTCCCTGTAATCCCGGGTAGCAACCCCAGACTCCTCCAGGGAAGATATCCGAGATGATTTTTCTCCTTGGACAATGCTACATCCTCTGGGAAGCATCCGAGACTCCTTGCAGGTATGTCCCTGAGTGTTTATTCCGGTGTTTTGGGGCCCTGTGATCCCGGGTAGCAACCCCAGACTCCTCCAGGGAAGATACCCAAGATGATTTTTCTCCTTGGATAATGCTCCATCTTCTGGGATGCATCTGAGATTCCTCCCAGGCGTCTCCCGCAGACATTTCTCCTGTGGTTTGGGTCCCTGTAAACCCGGGTAGCAACCCCAGACTCCTCCAGGGAAGATACCCGAGATGATTTTTCTCCTTGGACAATGCTCCATCTTCTGGGATGCATCTGAGATTCCTCCCAGGCGTCTCCCGCAGAGTTTTCTCCAGTGCTTTAGGGCCCTGTGATCCCAGATAGGAACCCCAGACTCCTCCAGGGAAGATAACCCGAGATGATTTTTCTCCTTGGACAATGCTCCATCCTCTGGGATGCATCCGAGACTTGTCGCAGCTATGTCCCTGAGTCTTTTTTCTCGCGGTTCGTGGTTCTGTCATCCCAGGTAGCAACCGCAGACTCCTCCAGGGAAGATACCCGAGATGACTTTTCTCCTTGGACAATGCTCCATCTTCTGGGATGC
Source organism: Vanellus vanellus (assembly GCF_965231255.1). Classification (NCBI taxonomy): domain Eukaryota; kingdom Metazoa; phylum Chordata; class Aves; order Charadriiformes; family Charadriidae; genus Vanellus; species Vanellus vanellus. The sequence continues at coordinate 43,182 of NW_028126911.1, read as the reverse complement.
ATCTGAGATTCCTCCCAGGCGTCTCCCGCAGACATTTTTCCTGTGGTTTTGGTCCCTGTAATCCCGGGTAGCAACCCCAGACTCCTCCAGGGAAGATATCCGAGATGATTTTTCTCCTTGGACAAAGCTCCATCTTCTGGGATGCATATGAGATTCCTCCCAGGCATCTCCCACAGACATTTATCCTGTGGTTTGGGTCCCTGTAATCCCGGGTAGCAACCCCAGACTCCTCCAGGGAAGATACCCGAGATGATTTTTCTCCTTGGACAATGCTACATCCTCTGGGAAGCATCCGAGACTCCTTGCAGGTATGTCCCTGAGTGTTTATTCCGGTGTTTTCGGGCCCTCTGATCCCAGGTAGCAACCCCAGACTCCTCCAGGGAAGACACCCAATATGATTATTCTCTCTTGACAGTGGTCCATACTGCGGGATCTATCCAGAACTCCTCCCAGGAGTCTCTAGCAGAGTTTTCTCCGGTGTTTTGGGGCCCTGTGATCCCGGGTAGCAACCCCAGACTCATCCAGGGAAGATACCCGAGATGACTTTTCTCCTTGGACAATGCTCCATCTTCTGGGATGCATCTGAGATTCCTCCCAGGCGTCTCCGCAGACATTTTTCCTATGGTTTTGGTCCCTGTAATCCCGGGTAGCAACCCCAGACTCCTCCAGGGAAGATATCCGAGATGATTTTTCTCCTTGGACAATGCTACATCCTCTGGGAAGCATCCGAGACTCCTTGCAGGTATGTCCCTGAGTGTTTATTCCGGTGTTTTGGGGCCCTGTGATCCCGGGTAGCAACCCCAGAGTCCTCCAGGGAAGACACCCAATATGATTTTTCTCTCTTGACAGTGGTCCATACTGCGGTATCTATCCAGAACTCCTCCCAGGAGTCTCCCGCAGAGTTTTCTCCGGTGTTTTGGGGCCCTGTGATCCCGGGTAGTAACCCCAGACTCCTCCAGGGAAGATACCCGAGATGAGTTTTCTCCTTGGATAATGCTCCATCTTCTGGGATGCATCTGAGATTCCTCCCAGGCGTCTCCCGCAGACATTTCTCCTGTTGTTTGGGTCCCTGTAAACCCGGGTAGCAACCCCAGACTCCTCCAGGGAAGATACCCGAGATGATTTTTCTCCTTGGACAATGCTCCATCTTCTGGGATGCATCTGAGATTCCTCCCAGGCGTCTTCCGCAGAGTTTTCTCCAGTGCTTTAGGGCCCTGTGATCCCAGATAGGAACCCCAGACTCCTCCAGGGAAGATAACCCGAGATGATTTTTCTCCTTGGACAATGCTCCATCCTCTGGGATGCATCCGAGACTTGTCGCAGCTATGTCCCTGAGTCTTTTTTCTCGCGGTTCGTGGTTCTGTCATCCCAGGTAGCAACCCCAGACTCCTCCAGGGAAGACACCCAATATGATTTTTCTCCTTGGACAATGCTCCATCTTCTGGGATGCATCTGAGATTCCTCCCAGGCGTCTCCCGCAGAGTTTTCTCCAGTGCTTTAGGGCCCTGTGATCCCAGATAGGAACCCCAGACTCCTCCAGGGAAGATAACCCGAGATGATTTTTCTCCTTGGACAATGCTCCATCCTCTGGGATGCATCCGAGACTTGTCGCAGCTATGTCCCTGAGTCTTTTTTCTCGCGGTTCGTGGTTCTGTCATCCCAGGTAGCAACCCCAGACTCCTCGAGGGAAGACACCCAATATGATTTTTCTCTCTTGACCGTGGTCAGTCCTGCGGGATCTACCCAGAACTCCTCCCAGGCGTCTCCCGCAGACTTTTCTCCAGTGCTTTAGGGCCCTGTGATCCCGGGTAGCAACCCCAGACTCCTCCAGGGAAGGTACCCGAGATGATTTTTCTGCTTGGACAATGCTCCATCCTCTGGGAAGCATCGAAGACTCCTTGCAGCTTTGTCCCTGAGTGTTTATTCCGGTGCTTTTGGGCCCTGTGATCCCTGGTAGCAACCCCAGACTCCTCCGTGGAAGATACCCGAGATAATTTTTCTCCTTGGACAATGCTCCATCCTCTGGAAGCATCCGAGGCTCCTTGCAGGTATGTCACTGAGTGTTATTCCGGTGCTTTTGGGCCCTGTCATCCCAGGTAGCAAACCCAGACTCCTCCAGGGAAGATACCCGAGATGACTTTTCTCCTTGGACAATGCTCCATCTTCTGGGATGCATCTGAGATTCCTCCCAGGCGTCTCCCGCAGACATTTTTCCTGTGGTTTTGGTCCCTGTAATCCCGGGTAGCAACCCCAGACTCCTCCAGGGAAGATACCCGAGATGATTTTTCTCCTTGGACAATGCTCCATCCTCTTGGAAGCATCCGAGACTCCTTGCAGGTATGTCCCTGAGTGTTTATTCCGGTGTTTTGGGGCCCTGTGATCCCGGGTAGCAACCCCAGACTCCTCCAGGGAAGATACCCAAGATGATTTTTCTCCTTGGACAATGCTCCATCTTCTGGGATGCATCTGAGATTCCTCCCAGGCGTCTCCCGCAGAGTTTTCTCCAGTGCTTTAGGGCCCTGTGATCCCAGATAGGAACCCCAGACTCCTCCAGGGAAGATAACCCGAGATGATTTTTCTCCTTGGACAATGCTCCATCCTCTGGGATGCATCCGAGACTTGTCGCAGCTATGTCCCTGAGTCTTTTTTCTCGCGGTTCGTGGTTCTGTCATCCCAGGTAGCAACCCCAGACTCCTCCAGGGAATATATCCGAGATGATTTTTCTCCTGGGACAAAGCTCCATCTTCTGGGATGCATATGAGATTCCTCCCAGGCATCTCCCACAGACATTTTTCCTGTGGTTTGGGTCCCTATAATCCCGGGTAGCAACCCCAGACTCCTCCAGGGATAACACCCGAGATGATTTTTCTCCTTGGACAATGCTACATCCTCTGGGAAGCATCCGAGACTCCTTGCAGGTATGTCCCTGAGTGTTTCTTCCGGTGTTTTGGGGCCCTGTGATCCCGGGTAGCAACCCCAGACTCCTCTAGGGAAGACACCCAATATGATTTTTCTCTCTTTGACAGTGGTCCATCCTGCGGGATCTACCCAGAACTCCTCCCAGGCGTCTCCCGTAGAGTTTTCTCCGGTGTTTTGGGGCCCTGTGATCCCGGGTAGCAACCCCAGACTCCTCCAGGGAAGATACCCAAGATGATTTTTCTCCTTGGACAATGCTCCATCTTCTGGGATGCATCTGAGATTCCTCCCAGGCGTCTCCCGCAGAGTTTTCTCCAGTGCTTTAGGGCCCTGTGATCCCGGCTAGCAACCCCAGACTCCTCTAGGGAAGATACCCGAGATAATTTTTCTGCTTGGACAATGCTCCATCCTCTGGGAAGCATCCGAGACTCCTTGCAGGTATGTCTCTGAGTCTTTATTCCGGTGTTTTAGTGCCCTGTGATCCCGGGTAGCAACCCCAGACTCCTCCAGGGAAGATACCCGAGATGATTTTTCTCCTTGGACAATGCTCCATCTTCTGGGATGCATCTGAGATTCCTCCCAGGCGTCTCCCGCAGACATTTTTCCTGTGGTTTGGGTCCCTGTAATCCTGGGTACCAACACCAGACTCCTCCAGGGAAGACACCCGAGATGATTTTTCTGCTCGGACAATGCTCCATCCCCTGGGATGCATCTGAGATTCCTCCCAGGCGTCTCACGCAGACATTTTTCCTGTGGTTTCGGTCCCTGTAAACCCGGGTAGCAACCCCAGACTCCTCCAGGGAAGATACCCGAGATGATTTTTCTCCTTGGACAATAATACATCCTCTGGGAAGCATCCGAGACTCCTTGCAGGTATGTCCCTGAGTGTTTCTTCCGGTGTTTTGGGGCCCTGTGATCCCGGGTAGCAACCCCAGACTCCTCCAGGGAAGATACCCGAGATGATTTTTCTCCTTGGACAAAGCTCCATCTTCTGGGATGCATATGAGATTCCTCCCAGGCATCTCCCACAGACATTTTTCCTTTGGTTTGGGTCCCTGTAAACCCGGGTAGCAACCCCAGACTCCTCCAGGGAAGATACCCGAGATGATTTTTCTCCTTGGACAATGCTACATCCTCTGGGAAGCATCCGAGACTCCTTGCAGGTATGTCCCTGAGTGTTTATTCCGGTGTTTTCCGGCCCTCTGATCCCAGGTAGCAACCCCAGACTCCTCCAGGGAAGACACCCAATATGATTTTTCTCTCTTGACAGTGGTTCATACTGCGGCATCTATCCAGAACTCCTCCCAGGAGTCTCCCGCAGAGTTTTCTCCGGTGTTTTCGGGCCCTGTGATCCCGGGTAGCAACCCCAGACTCCTCCAGGGAAGATACCCGAGATCATTTTTCTCCTTGGACAATGCTCCATCCTCTGGGATGCATCCGAGACTTGTCGCAGCTATGTCCCTGCGTCTTTATTCTCGCAGTTCCTGGTTCTGTCATCCCAGGTAGCAACCCCAGACTCCTCCAGGGAAGACACCCAATATGATTTTTCTCTCTTGACCGTGGTCAGTCCTGCGGGATCTACCCAGAACTCCTCCCAGGCGTCTCCTGCAGAGTTTTCTCCAGTGCTTTAGGGCCCTGTGATCCCGGGTAGCAACCCCAGACTCCTCCAGGGAAGGTACCCGAGATGATTTTTCTGCTTGGACAATGCTCCATCCTCTGGGAAGCATCCAAGACTCCTTGCAGCTTTGTCCATGAGTGTTTATTCCGGTGCTTTTGGGCCCTGTGATCCCGGGTAGCAACCCCAGACTCCTCCGTGGAAGATACCCGAGATGATTTTTCTCCTTGGACAATGCTCCATCCTCTGGGAAGCATCCGAGGCTCCTTGCAGGTATGTCACTGAGTGTTTATTCCGGTGCTTTTGGGCCCTGTCATCCCAGGTAGCAACCCCAGACTCCTCCAGGGAAGATACACGAGATAATTTTTCTGCTTGGACAATGCTCCATCCTCTGGGAAGCATCCGAGACTCCTTGCAGGTATGTCTCTGAGTCTTTATTCCGGTGTTTTAGCGCCCTGTGATCCCGGGTAGCAACCCCAGACTCCTCCAGGGAAGATACCCGAGATGATTTTTCTCCTTGGACAATGCTCCATCTTCTGGGATGCATCTGAGATTCCTCCCAGCCGTCTCCCACAGACATTTTTCCTGTGGTTTGGGTCCCTGTAATCCCGGGTAGCAACCCCAGACTCCTCCAGGGAAGATAACCGAGATGATTTTTCTCCTTGGACAATGCTCCATCCTCTGGGAAGCATCCGAGACTCCTTGCAGGTATGTCCCTGACTGTTTATTCCAGTGTTTTCGGGCCCTGTCATCCCGGGTAGCAACCTCAGACTCCACCAGGGAAGATACCCGAGATGATTTTTTTCCTGGGACAAAGCTCCATCTTCTGGGATGCATCTGAGATTCCTCCCAGGCATCTCCCACAGACATTTTTCCTGTGGTTTGGGTCCCTGTAATCCCGGGTAGCAACCCCAGACTCCTCCAGGGAAGATACCCGAGATGATTTTTTTCCTTGGACAATGCTCCATCTTCTGGGATGCATCTGAGATTTCTCCCAGGCATCTCCCGCAGACATTTTTCCTGTGGTTTGGGTCCCTGTAATCCCGGGTGGCAACCCCAGACTCCTCCAGGGAAGATACCCGAGATGATTTTTCTCCTTGGACAATGCTCCATCCTCTGGGAAGCATCCGAGACTCCTTGCAGCTTTGTCCCTGTGTGTATTCCGGTGCTTTTGGGCCCTGTCATCCCGGGTAGCAACCCCAGACTCCTCCAGGGAAGACACCCAATATGATTTTTCTCTCTTGACAGTGGTCCATACTGCGGGATCTATACAGAACTCCTCCCAGGTGTCTCCCGCAGAGTTTTCTCCGGTGTTTTGGGGCCCTTTGATCCCGGGTAGCAACCCCAGACTCCTCCAGGGAAGATACCCGAGATGATTTTTCTCCTTGGACAATGCTCCATCTTCTGGGATGCATCTGAGATTCCTCCCAGGCGTCTCCCGCAGACATTTTTCCTGTGGTTTGGGTCCCTGTAATCCCGGGTACCAACCCCAGACTCCTCCAGGGAAGATACCCGAGATGATTTTTCTCCTTGGACAATGCTACATCCTCTGGGAAGCATCCGAGACTCCTTGCAGGTATGTCCCTGAGTGTTTATTCCAGTGTTTTCGGGCCCTCTGATCCCGGGTAGCAACCCCAGACTCCTCCAGGGAGGACACCCAATATGATTTTTCTCTCTTGACAGTGGTCCATACTGCGGGATCTATCCAGAACTCCTCCCAGGTGTCTCCCGCAGAGTTTTCTCCGGTGTTTTGGGGCCCTGTGATCCCGGGTAGCAACCCTAGACTCCTCCAGGGAAGATACCCGAGATGATTTTTCTCCTTGGACAATGCTCCATCCTCTGGGAAACATCCGAGAGTCCTTGCAGGTATGTCCCTGAGTCTTTATTCCGGTGGTTTGGGTCCCTGTAATCCCGGGTAGCAACCCCAGATTCCTCCAGGGAAGATACCCAAGATGATTTTTCTGCTTGGACAATGCTCCATCCTCTGGGAAGCAACCGAGACTCCTTGTAGGTATGTCCCTGAGTCTTTATTCCGGTGGTTTGCATCCCTGTAATCCCGGGTAGCAACCCCAGACTCCTCCAGGGAAGATACCCGAGATGATTTTTGTCCTTGGACAAAGCTCCATCCTCTGGGAAGCATCCGAGACTCCTTGCAGGTATGTCCCTGAGTGTTTATTCCGGTATTTTGGGGCCCTGTGATCCTGGGTAGCAACCCCAGACTCCTCCAGGGAAGATACCCGAGATGATTTTTTTCCTTGGACAATGCTCCATCTTCTGGGATGCATCTGAGATTCCTCCCAGGCGTCTCCCGCAGACATTTTTCCTGTGGTTTGGGTCCCTGTAATCCCGGGTGGCAACCCCAGACTCCTCCAGGGAAGATACCCGAGATAATTTTTCTGCTTGGACAAAGCTCCATCCTCTGGGAAGCATCCGAGACTCCTTGCAGGTATGTCCCTGAGTGTTTATTCCGGTGTTTTGGGGCCCTGTGATCCCGGGTAGCAACCCCAGACTCCTCCAGGGAAGATACCCGAGATGATTTTTCTCCTTGGACAATGCTCCATCTTCTGGGATGCATCTGAGATTCCTCCCAGGCGTCTCCCGCAGACATTTTTCCTGTGGTTTGGGTCCCTTTAATCCCGGGTAGCAACCCCAGACTCCTCCAGGAAAGATATCCGGGATGATTTTTCTCCTTGGACAATGCTCCATGGTCTGGGAAGCATCCGAGACTTGTCGCAGCTATGTCCCTGAGTCTTTTTTCTCACGGTTTACGGTTCTGTCATCCCAGGTAGCAACCCCACACTCCTCCAGGGAAGATACCCGAGATGATTTTTCTCCTTGGACAATGCTCCATCTTCTGGGATGCATCTGAGATTCCTCCCAGGCGTCTCCCGCAGACATTTCTCCTGTGGTTTGGGTCCCTGTAAACCCGGGTAGCAACCCCAGACTCCTCCAGAGAAGATACCCGAGATGATTTTTCTCCTTGGACAATGCTCCATCCTCTGGGAAGCATCCGAGACTCCTTGCAGGTATGTCCCTGAGTGTTTATTCCGGTGTTTTGGGGCCCTGTGATCCCGGGTAGCAACCCCAGACTCCTCCAGGGAAGATACCCAAGATGATTTTTCTCCTTGGATAATGCTCCATCTTCTGGGATGCATCTGAGATTCCTCCCAGGCGTCTCCCACAGACATTTTTCCTGTGGTTTGGGTCCCTGTGATCCCGGGTAGCAACCCCAGACTCCTCCAGGGAAGATACCCAAGATGATTTTTCTCCTTGGATAATGCTCCATCTTCTGGGATGCATCTGAGATTCCTCCCAGGCGTCTCCCGCAGAGTTTTCTCCAGTGCTTTAGGGCCCTGTGATCCCAGATAGGAACCCCAGACTCCTCCAGGGAAGATAACCCGAGATGATTTTTCTCCTTGGACAATGCTCCATCCTCTGGGATGCATCCGAGACTTGTCGCAGCTATGTCCCTGAGTCTTTTTTCTCGCGGTTCGTGGTTCTGTCATCCCAGGTAGCAACCGCAGACTCCTCCAGGGAAGATACCCGAGATGACTTTTCTCCTTGGACAATGCTCCATCTTCTGGGATGCATCTGAGATTCCTCCCAGGCGTCTTCCGCAGACATTTTTCCTGTGGTTTTGGTCCCTGTAATCCCGGGTAGCAACCCCAGACTCCTCCAGGGAAGATATCCGAGATGATTTTTCTCCTTGGACAAAGCTCCATCTTCTGGGATGCATATGAGATTCCTCCCAGGCATCTCCCACAGACATTTATCCTGTGGTTTGGGTCCCTGTAATCCCGGGTAGCAACCCCAGACTCCTCCAGGGAAGATACCCGAGATGATTTTTCTCCTTGGACAATGCTCCATCCTCTTGGAAGCATCCGAGACTCCTTGCAGGTATGTCCCTGAGTGTTTATTCCGGTGTTTTGGGGCCCTGTGATCCCGGGTAGCAACCCCAGACTCCTCCAGGGAAGATACCCGAGATGATTTTTCTCCTTGGACAATGCTCCATCTTCTGGGATGCATCTGAGATTTCTCCCAGCCGTCTCCCACAGACATTTTTCCTGTGGTTTGGGTCCCTGTAATCCCGGGTAGCAACCCCAGACTCCTCCAGGGAAGATAACCCGAGATGATTTTTCTCCTTGGACAAAGCTCCATCCTCTGGGAAGCATCCGAGACTCCTTGCAGGTATGTCCCTGAGTCTTTATTCCGGTGGTTTGGGTCCCTGTAATCCCGGGTAGCAACCCCAGATTCCTCCAGGGAAGATACCCAAGATGATTTTTCTGCTTGGACAAAGCTCCATCTTCTGGGATGCATATGAGATTCCTCCCAGGCATCTCCCACAGACATTTATCCTGTGGTTTGGGTCCCTGTAATCCCGGGTAGCAACCTCAGACTCCACCAGGGAAGATACCCGAGATGATTTTTCTCCTTGGACTATTGTCCATCCTGCGGGATGCACCCGAGACTCCTCCCAGCTCTATTTCTCAGTGTTTTTTTCCTGTGGTTTGGGTCCCTGTAATCCCGGGTAGCAACCCCAGACTCCTCCAGGGAAGATACCCGAGATGATTTTTCTGCTTGGACAATGCACCATCCTCTTGGAAGCATCCGAGACTCCTTGCAGGTATGTCCCTGAGTTTTTATTCCAGTGTTTTCGGGTCCTGTGATCCCGGGTAGCAACCCCAGACTCCTCCGTGGAAGATACCCGAGATGATTTTTTTCCTGGGACAAAGCTCCATCTTCTGGGATGCATCTGAGATTCCTCCCAGGCATCTCCCACAGACATTTTTCCTGTGGTTTGGGTCCCTGTAATCCCGGGTAGCAACCCCAGACTCCTCCAGGGAAGATACCCGAGATGATTTTTCTCCTTGGACAATGCTCCATCTTCTGGGATGCATCTGAGATTCCTCCCAGGCGTCTCACGCAGACATTTCTCCTGTGGTTTGGGTCCCTGTAAACCCGGGTAGCAACCCCAGACTACTCCAAGGAAGATACCTGAGATGATTTTTCTCCTTGGACAATGCTCCATCGTCTTGGAAGCATCCGAGACTCCTTGCAGGTATGTCCCTGAGTGTTTATTCCGGTGTTTTGGGGCCCTGTGATCCCGGGTAGCAACCCCAGACTCCTACAGGGAAGACACCCAATATGATTTTTCTCTCTTGACAGTGGTCCATACTGCGGGATCTATCCAGAACTCCTCCCAGGAGTCTCCCGCAGAATTTTCTCCGGTGTTTTGGGGCCCTGTGATCCCGGCTAGCAACCCCAGACTCCTCCAGGGAAGATACCCGAGATGATTTTTCTCCTTGGACAATGCTCCATCTTCTGGGATGAATCTGAGATTCCTCCCAGGCGTCTCCCGCAGACATTTTTCCTGTGGTTTTGGTCCCTTTAATCCCGGGTAGCAACCCCAGACTCCTCCAGGGAAGATACCCGAGATGATTTTTCTCCTGGGACAAAGCTCCATCTTCTGGGATGCATATGAGATTCCTCCCAGGCATCTCCCACAGACATTTTTCCTGTGGTTTGGGTCCCTGTAATCCCGGGTAGCAACCCCAGACTCCTCCAGGGAAGATACCCGAGATGATTTTTGTCCTTGGACAAAGCTCCATCCTCTGGGAAGCATCCGAGACTCCTTGCAGGTATGTCCCTGAGTGTTTATTCCGGTGTTTTGGGGCCCTGTGATCCCGGGTAGCAACCCCAGACTCCTCCAGGGAAGATACCCGAGATGATTTTTCTCCTTGGACAATGCTCCATCCTCTGGGAAGCATCCGAGACTCCTTGCAGCTTTGTCCCTGTGTGTATTCCGGTGCTTTTGGGCCCTGTCATCCCGGGTAGCAACCCCAGACTCCTCCAGGGAAGACACCCAATATGATTTTTCTCTCTTGACAGCGGTCCATACTGCGGGATCTATACAGAACTCCTCCCAGGTGTCTCCCGCAGAGTTTTCTCCGGTGTTTTGGGGCCCTTTGATCCCGGGTAGCAACCCCAGACTCCTCCAGGGAAGATACCCGAGATGATTTTTCTCCTTGGACAATGCTCCATCTTCTGGGATGCATCTGAGATTCCTCCCAGGCGTCTCCCGCAGACATTTTTCCTGTGGTTTGGGTCCCTGTAATCCCGGGTACCAACACCAGACTCCTCCAGGGAAGATACCCGAGATGATTTTTCTCCTTGGACAATGCTACATCCTCTGGGAAGCATCCGAGACTCCTTGCAGGTATGTCCCTGAGTGTTTATTCCAGTGTTTTCGGGCCCTCTGATCCCGGGTAGCAACCCCAGACTCCTCCAGGGAGGACACCCAATATGATTTTTCTCTCTTGACAGTGGTCCATACTGCGGGATCTATCCAGAACTCCTCCCAGGTGTCTCCCGCAGAGTTTTCTCCGGTGTTTTGGGGCCCTGTGATCCCGGGTAGCAACCCCAGACTCCTCCAGGGAAGATACCCGAGATGGTTTTTCTGCTGGGACAAAGCTCCATCTTCTGGGATGCATATGTGATTCCTCCCAGGCATCTCCCACAGACATTTTTCCTGTGGTTTGGGTCCCTGTAATCCCGGGTAGCAACCCCAGACTCCTCCAGGGAAGATACCCGAGATGATTTTTCTGCTTGGACAATGCTCCATCCTCTTGGAAGCATCCGAGACTCCTTGCAGGTATGTCCCTGAGTTTTTATTACAGTGTTTTCGGGCCCTGTGATCCCGGGTAGCAACCCCAGACTCCTCGAGAGAAGATACCCGAGATGATTTTTCTCCTTGGACAATGCTACATCCTCTGGGAAGCATCCGAGACTCCTTGCAGGTATGTCCCTGAGTGTTTATTCCAGTGTTTTCGGGCCCTCTGATCCCGGGTAGCAACCCCAGACTCCTCCAGGGAAGACACCCAATATGATTTTTCTCTCTTGACAGTGGTCCATACTGCGGGATCTATCCAGAACTCTTCCCAGGAGTCTCCCGCAGAGTTTTCTCCAGTGTTTTGGGGCCCTGTGATCCCGGGTAGCAACCCCAGACTCCTCTAGGGAAGATACCCGAGAGAGTTTTTCTGCTTGGACAATGCTCCATCCTCTGGGAAGCATCCAAGACTCCTTGCAGGTATGTCTCTGAGTCTTTATTCCGGTGTTTTAGCGCCCTGTGATCCCGGGTAGCAACCCCAGATTCCTCCAGGGAAGATACCCGAGATGATTTTTCTCCTTGGACAATGCTCCATCTTCTGGGATGCATCTGAGATTCCTCCCAGCCGTCTCCCACAGACATTTTTCCTGTGGTTTGGGTCCCTGTAATCCCGGGTAGCAACCCCAGACTCCTCCAGGGAAGATACCCGAGATGATTTTTCTCCTTGGACAATGCTCCATCCTCTTGGAAGCATCCGAGACTCCTTGCAGGTATGTCCCTGAGTGTTTCTTCCGGTGTTTTGGGGCCCTGTGATCCCGGGTAGCAACCTCAGACTCCACCAGGGAAGATACCCGAGATGATTTTTCTCCTTGGACTATTGTCCATCCTGCGGGATGCACCCGAGACTCCTCCCAGCTCTATTTCTCAGTGTTTTTTTCCTGTGGTTTGGGTCCCTGTAATCCCGGGTAGCAACCCCAGACTCCTCCAGGGAAGATACCCGAGATGATTTTTCTGCTTGGACAATGCTCCATCCTCTTGGAAGCATCCGAGACTCCTTGCAGGTATGTCCCTGAGTTTTTATTCCAGTGTTTTCGGGTCCTGTGATCCCGGGTAGCAACCCCAGACTCCTCCAGGGAAGATACCCGAGATGATTTTTTTCCTGGGACAAAGCTCCATCTTCTGGGATGCATCTGAGATTCCTCCCAGGCATCTCCCACAGACGTTTTTCCTGTGGTTTGGGTCCCTGTAATCCCGGGTAGCAACCCCAGACTCCTCCAGGGAAGATACCCGAGATGATTTTTCTCCTTGGACAATGCTCCATCTTCTGGGATGCATCTGAGATTCCTCCCAGGCGTCTCACGCAGACATTTCTCCTGTGGTTTGGGTCCCTGTAAACCCGGGTAGCAACCCCAGACTACTCCAAGGAAGATACCCGAGATGATTTTTCTCCTTGGACAATGCTCCATCGTCTTGGAAGCATCCGAGACTCCTTGCAGGTATGTCCCTGAGTGTTTATTCCGGTGTTTTGGGGCCCTGTGATCCCGGGTAGCAACCCCAGACTCCTACAGGGAAGACACCCAATATGATTTTTCTCTCTTGACAGTGGTCCATACTGCGGGATCTATCCAGAACTCCTCCCAGGAGTCTCCCGCAGAATTTTCTCCGGTGTTTTGGGGCCCTGTGATCCCGGGTAGCAACCCCAGACTCCTCCAGGGAAGATACCCGAGATGATTTTTCTCCTGGGACAAAGCTCCATCTTCTGGGATGCATATGAGATTCCTCCCAGGCATCTCCCACAGACATTTTTCCTGTGGTTTGGGTCCCTGTAATCCCGGGTAGCAACCCCAGACTCCTCCAGGGAAGATACCCGAGATGATTTTTCTCCTTGGACAATGCTCCATCTTCTGGGATGCATCTGAGATTCCTCCCAGGCGTCTCTTGCAAATATTTTTCCTGTGGTTTGGGTCCCTGTAAACCCGGGTAGCAACCCCAGACTCCTCCAGGGAAGATACCCGAGATGATTTTTCTCCTTGGACAATGCTACATCCTCTGGGAAGCATACGAGACTCCTTGCAGGTATGTCCCTGAGTGTTTATTCCAGTGTTTTGGGGCCCTGTGATCCCGGCTAGCAACCCCAGACTCCTCCAGGGAAGATACCCGAGATGATTTTTCTCCTTGGACAATGCTCCATCTTCTGGGATGAATCTGAGATTCCTCCCAGGCGTCTCCCGCAGACATTTTTCCTGTGGTTTTGGTCCCTTTAATCCCGGGTAGCAACCCCAGACTCCTCCAGGGAAGATACCCGAGATGATTTTTCTCCTGGGACAAAGCTCCATCTTCTGGGATGCATATGAGATTCCTCCCAGGCATCTCCCACAGACATTTTTCCTGTGGTTTGGGTCCCTGTAATCCCGGGTAGCAACCCCAGACTCCTCCAGGGAAGATACCCGAGATGATTTTTGTCCTTGGACAAAGCTCCATCCTCTGGGAAGCATCCGAGACTCCTTGCAGGTATGTCCCTGAGTGTTTATTCCGGTGTTTTGGGGCCCTGTGATCCCGGGTAGCAACCCCAGACTCCTCCAGGGAAGATACCCGAGATGATTTTTTTCCTTGGACAATGCTCCATCTTCTGGGATGCATCTGAGATTTCTCCCAGGCATCTCCCGCAGACATTTTTCCTGTGGTTTGGGTCCCTGTAATCCCGGGTGGCAACCCCAGACTCCTCCAGGGAAGATACCCGAGATGATTTTTCTCCTTGGACAATGCTCCATCCTCTGGGAAGCATCCGAGACTCCTTGCAGCTTTGTCCCTGTGTGTATTCCGGTGCTTTTGGGCCCTGTCATCCCGGGTAGCAACCCCAGACTCCTCCAGGGAAGACACCCAATATGATTTTTCTCTCTTGACAGTGGTCCATACTGCGGGATCTATACAGAACTCCTCCCAGGTGTCTCCCGCAGAGTTTTCTCCGGTGTTTTGGGGCCCTTTGATCCCGGGTAGCAACCCCAGACTCCTCCAGGGAAGATACCCGAGATGATTTTTCTCCTTGGACAATGCTCCATCTTCTGGGATGCATCTGAGATTCCTCCCAGGCGTCTCCCGCAGACATTTTTCCTGTGGTTTGGGTCCCTGTAATCCCGGGTACCAACACCAGACTCCTCCAGGGAAGATACCCGAGATGATTTTTCTCCTTGGACAATGCTACATCCTCTGGGAAGCATCCGAGACTCCTTGCAGGTATGTCCCTGAGTGTTTATTCCAGTGTTTTCGGGCCCTCTGATCCCGGGTAGCAACCCCAGACTCCTCCAGGGAGGACACCCAATATGATTTTTCTCTCTTGACAGTGGTCCATACTGCGGGATCTATCCAGAACTCCTCCCAGGTGTCTCCCGCAGAGTTTTCTCCGGTGTTTTGGGGCCCTGTGATCCCGGGTAGCAACCCCAGACTCCTCCAGGGAAGATACCCGAGATGGTTTTTCTGCTGGGACAAAGCTCCATCTTCTGGGATGCATATGTGATTCCTCCCAGGCATCTCCCACAGACATTTTTCCTGTGGTTTGGGTCCCTGTAATCCCGGGTAGCAACCCCAGACTCCTCCAGGGAAGATACCCGAGATGATTTTTCTGCTTGGACAATGCTCCATCCTCTTGGAAGCATCCGAGACTCCTTGCAGGTATGTCCCTGAGTTTTTATTACAGTGTTTTCGGGCCCTGTGATCCCGGGTAGCAACCCCAGACTCCTCCAGGGAAGATACCCGAGATGATTTTTCTCCTTGGACAAAGCTCCATCTTCTGGGATGCATATGAGATTCCTCCCAGGCATCTCCCACAGACATTTTTCCTGTGGTTTGGGTCCCTGTAATCCCGGGTAGCAACCCCAGACTCCTCCAGGGAAGATACCCGAGATGATTTCTCTCCTTGGAGAATGCTCCATCTTCTGGGATGCATCTGAGATTCCTCCCAGGCGTCTCCCGCAGACATTTTTCCTGTGGTTTGGGTCCCTGTAATCCCGGGTAGCAACCCCAGACTCCGCCAGGGAAGATACCCGAGATGATTTTTCTCCTTGGACAATGCTCCATCCTCTGGGATGCATCCGAGACTTGTCGCAGCTATGTCCCTGAGTCTTTTTTCTCGCGGTTCCTGGTTCTGTCATCCCAGGTAGCAACCCCAGACTCCTCCAGGGAAGACACCCAATATCATTTTTCTCTCTTGACCGTGGTCAGTCCTGCGGCATCTACCCAGAACTCCTCCCAGGCGTCTCCCGCAGACTTTTCTCCAGTGCTTTAGGGCCCTGTGATCCCGGGTAGCAACCCCAGACTCCTCCAGGGAAGGTACCCGAGATGATTTTTCTGCTTGGACAATGCTCCATCCTCTGGGAAGCATCCAAGACTCCTTGCAGCTTTGTCCCTGAGTGTTTATTCCGGTGCTTTTGGGCCCTGTGATCCCGGGTAGCAACCCCAGACTCCTCCAGGGAAGATACCCGAGATGATTTTTCTCCTTGGACAATGCTCCATCTTCTGGGATGCATCTGAGATTCCTCCCAGGCGTCTCTTGCAAATATTTTTCCTGTGGTTTGGGTCCCTGTAAACCCGGGTAGCAACCCCAGACTCCTCCAGGGAAGATACCCGAGATGATTTTTCTCCTTGGACAATGCTACATCCTCTGGGAAGCATACGAGACTCCTTGCAGGTATGTCCCTGAGTTTTTATTCCAGTGTTTTGGGGCCCTGTGATCCCGGCTAGCAACCCCAGACTCCTCCAGGGAAGATACCCGAGATGATTTTTCTCCTTGGACAATGCTCCATCTTCTGGGATGAATCTGAGATTCCTCCCAGGCGTCTCCCGCAGACATTTTTCCTGTGGTTTTGGTCCCTTTAATCCCGGGTAGCAACCCCAGACTCCTCCAGGGAAGATACCCGAGATGATTTTTCTCCTGGGACAAAGCTCCATCTTCTGGGATGCATATGAGATTCCTCCCAGGCATCTCCCACAGACATTTTTCCTGTGGTTTGGGTCCCTGTAATCCCGGGTAGCAACCCCAGACTCCTCCAGGGAAGATACCCGAGATGATTTTTGTCCTTGGACAAAGCTCCATCCTCTGGGAAGCATCCGAGACTCCTTGCAGGTATGTCCCTGAGTGTTTATTCCGGTGTTTTGGGGCCCTGTGATCCCGGGTAGCAACCCCAGACTCCTCCAGGGAAGATACCCGAGATGATTTTTTTCCTTGGACAATGCTCCATCTTCTGGGATGCATCTGAGATTTCTCCCAGGCATCTCCCGCAGACATTTTTCCTGTGGTTTGGGTCCCTGTAATCCCGGGTGGCAACCCCAGACTCCTCCAGGGAAGATACCCGAGATGATTTTTCTCCTTGGACAATGCTCCATCCTCTGGGAAGCATCCGAGACTCCTTGCAGCTTTGTCCCTGTGTGTATTCCGGTGCTTTTGGGCCCTGTCATCCCGGGTAGCAACCCCAGACTCCTCCAGGGAAGACACCCAATATGATTTTTCTCTCTTGACAGTGGTCCATACTGCGGGATCTATACAGAACTCCTCCCAGGTGTCTCCCGCAGAGTTTTCTCCGGTGTTTTGGGGCCCTTTGATCCCGGGTAGCAACCCCAGACTCCTCCAGGGAAGATACCCGAGATGATTTTTCTCCTTGGACAATGCTCCATCTTCTGGGATGCATCTGAGATTCCTCCCAGGCGTCTCCCGCAGACATTTTTCCTGTGGTTTGGGTCCCTGTAATCCCGGGTACCAACACCAGACTCCTCCAGGGAAGATACCCGAGATGATTTTTCTCCTTGGACAATGCTACATCCTCTGGGAAGCATCCGAGACTCCTTGCAGGTATGTCCCTGAGTGTTTATTCCAGTGTTTTCGGGCCCTCTGATCCCGGGTAGCAACCCCAGACTCCTCCAGGGAGGACACCCAATATGATTTTTCTCTCTTGACAGTGGTCCATACTGCGGGATCTATCCAGAACTCCTCCCAGGTGTCTCCCGCAGAGTTTTCTCCGGTGTTTTGGGGCCCTGTGATCCCGGGTAGCAACCCCAGACTCCTCCAGGGAAGATACCCGAGATGGTTTTTCTGCTGGGACAAAGCTCCATCTTCTGGGATGCATATGTGATTCCTCCCAGGCATCTCCCACAGACATTTTTCCTGTGGTTTGGGTCCCTGTAATCCCGGGTAGCAACCCCAGACTCCTCCAGGGAAGATACCCGAGATGATTTTTCTGCTTGGACAATGCTCCATCCTCTTGGAAGCATCCGAGACTCCTTGCAGGTATGTCCCTGAGTTTTTATTACAGTGTTTTCGGGCCCTGTGATCCCGGGTAGCAACCCCAGACTCCTCCAGGGAAGATACCCGAGATGATTTTTCTCCTTGGACAAAGCTCCATCTTCTGGGATGCATATGAGATTCCTCCCAGGCATCTCCCACAGACATTTTTCCTGTGGTTTGGGTCCCTGTAATCCCGGGTAGCAACCCCAGACTCCTCCAGGGAAGATACCCGAGATGATTTCTCTCCTTGGAGAATGCTCCATCTTCTGGGATGCATCTGAGATTCCTCCCAGGCGTCTCCCGCAGACATTTTTCCTGTGGTTTGGGTCCCTGTAATCCCGGGTAGCAACCCCAGACTCCGCCAGGGAAGATACCCGAGATGATTTTTCTCCTTGGACAATGCTCCATCCTCTGGGATGCATCCGAGACTTGTCGCAGCTATGTCCCTGAGTCTTTTTTCTCGCGGTTCCTGGTTCTGTCATCCCAGGTAGCAACCCCAGACTCCTCCAGGGAAGACACCCAATATCATTTTTCTCTCTTGACCGTGGTCAGTCCTGCGGCATCTACCCAGAACTCCTCCCAGGCGTCTCCCGCAGACTTTTCTCCAGTGCTTTAGGGCCCTGTGATCCCGGGTAGCAACCCCAGACTCCTCTAGGGAAGATACCCGAGAGAATTTTTCTGCTTGGACAATGCTCCATCCTCTGGGAAGCATCCGAGACTCCTTGCAGGTATGTCTCTGAGTCTTTATTCCGGTGTTTTAGCGCCCTGTGATCCCGGGTAGCAACCCCAGACTCCTCCAGGGAAGATACCCGAGATGATTTTTCTCCTTGGACAATGCTCCATCTTCTGGGATGCATCTGAGATTCCTCCCAGGCGTCTCCCGCAGACATTTTTCCTGTGGTTTGGGTCCCTGTAATCCCGGGTAGCAACCCCAGACTCCTCCAGGGAAGACACCCAATATCATTTTTCTCTCTTGACCGTGGTCAGTCCTGCGGGATCTACCCAGAACTCCTCCCAGGCGTCTCCCGCAGACTTTTCTCCAGTGCTTTAGGGCCCTGTGATCCCGGGTAGCAACCCCAGACTCCTCCAGGGAAGGTACCCGAGATGATTTTTCTGCTTGGACAATGCTCCATCCTCTGGGAAGCATCCAAGACTCCTTGCAGCTTTGTCCCTGAGTGTTTATTCCGGTGCTTTTGGGCCCTGTGATCCCGGGTAGCAACCCCAGACTCCTCCAGGGAAGATACCCGAGATGATTTTTCTCCTTGGACAATGCTCCATCTTCTGGGATGCATCTGAGATTCCTCCCATCCGTCTCCCACAGACATTTTTCCTGTGGTTTGGGTCCCTGTAATCCCGGGTAGCAACCCCAGACTCCTCCAGGGAAGATAACGCGAGATGATTTTTCTCCTTGGACAATGCTCCATCCTCTGGGAAACATCCGAGAGTCCTTGCAGGTATGTCCCTGAGTGTTTATTCCGGTGTTTTGGGGCCCTGTGATCCCGGGTAGCAACCCCAGACTCCTCCAGGGAAGATACCCGAGATGATTTTTCTCCTTGGACAATGCTCCATCCTCTTGGAAGCATCCGAGACTCCTTGCAGGTATGTCCCTGAGTGTTTATTCCGGTGTTTTGGGGCCCTGTGATCCCGGGTAGCAACCCCAGACTCCTCCAGGGAAGATACCCGAGATGATTTTTCTGCTTGGACAATGCTCCATCCTCTGGGAAACATCCGAGAGTCCTTGCAGGTATGTCCCTGAGTCTTTATTCCGGTGGTTTGGGTCCCTGTAATCCCGTGTAGCAACCCCAGATTCCTCCAGGGATAATACCCAAGATGATTTTTCTGCTTGGACAATGCTCCATCCTCTGGGAAGCAAACGAGACTCCTTGTAGGTATGTCCCTGAGTCTTTATTCCGGTGGTTTGCATCCCTGTAATCCCGGGTAGCAACCCCAGACTCCTCCAGGGAAGATACCCGAGATGATTTTTCTCCTTGGACAATGCTCCATCTTCTGGGATGCATCTGAGATTCCTCCCAGGCGTCTCCCGCAGACATTTTTCCTGTGGTTTGGGTCCCTGTAATCCCGGGTAGCAACCCCAGACTCCTCCAGGGAAGATACCCGAGATGATTTTTCTGCTGGGACAAAGCTCCATCTTCTGGGATGCATATGAGATTCCTCCCAGGCATCTCCCACAGACATTTTTCCTGTGGTTTGGGTCCCTGTAATCCCGGGTAGCAACCCCAGACTCCTCCAGGGAAGATACCCGAGATAATTTTTCTGCTTGGACAATGCTCCATCCTCTGGGATGCATCCGAGACTTGTCGCAGCTATGTCCCTGAGTCTTTTTTCTCACGGTTTATGGTTCTGTCATCCCAGGTAGCAACCCCAGACTCCTCCAGGAAAGATACCCGAGATGATTTTTCTACTTGGACAATGCTCCATCCTCTGGGAAGCATCCGAGACTTCTTGCAGGTATGTCCTTGCAGATATGAGTGTTTATTCCGGTGTTTTGGGTCCCTTTAATCCTGGGTAGCAACCCCAGACTCCTCCAGGGAAGATACCCGAGATGATTTTTCTCCTTGGACAATGCTCCATCCTCTTGGAAGCATCCGAGACTCCTTGCAGGTATGTCCCTGAGATTTTATTCCAGTGTTTTCGGGCCCTGTGATCCCGGGTAGCAACCCCAGACTCCTCCAGGGAAGATACCCGAGATGATTTCTCTCCTTGGAGAATGCTCCATCTTCTGGGATGCATCTGAGATTCCTCCCAGGCATCTCCCACAGACATTTTTCCTGTGGTTTGGGTCCCTGTAATCCCGGGTAGCAACCCCAGACTCCTCCAGGGAAGATACCCGAGATGACTTTTCTGCTGGGACAAAGCTCCATCTTCTGGGATGCATATGAGATTCCTCCCAGGCATCTCCCACAGACATTTTTCCTGTGGTTTGGGTCCCTGTAATCCCGGGTAGCAACCCCAGACTCCTCCAGGGAAGATACCCGAGATGATTTTTCTCCTTGGACAATGCTACATTATCTGGGAAGCATCCGAGACTCCTTGCAGCATTGTCCCTGTGGGTATTCCGGTGCTTTTGGGCCCTGTCATCCCGGGTAGCAACCCCAGACTCCTCCAGGGAAGACACCCAATATGATTTTTCTCTCTTGACAGTGGTCCATACTGCGGGATCTATCCAGAACTCCTCCCAGGAGTCTCCCGCAGAGTTTTCTCCGGTGTTTTGGGTCCCTGTAATCCCGGGTAGCAACCCCAGACTCCTCCAGGGAAGATACCCGAGATGATTTTTCTCCTGGGACAATGCTCCATCTTCTGGGATGCATATGAGATTCCTCCCAGGCATCTCCCACAGACATTTTTCCTGTGGTTTGGGTCCCTGTAAACCCGGGTAGCAACCCCAGACTACTCCAAGGAAGATACCCGAGATGATTTTTCTGCTTGGACAATGCTCCATCCTCTTGGAAGCATCCGAGACTCCTTGCAGGTATGTCCCTGAGTGTATATTCCGGTGTTTTCGGGCCCTTTGATCCCGGGTAGCAACCCCAGACTCCTCCAGGGAAGACACCCAATATGATTTTTCTCTCTTGACAGTGGTCCATACTGCGGGATCTATCCAGAACTCCTCCCAGGAGTCTCCCGCAGAGTTTTCTCCGGTGTTTTGGGGCCCTGTGATCCCGGGTAGCAACCCCAGACTCCTCCAGGGAAGATACCCGAGATGATTTTTCTCCTTGGACAATGCTCCATCTTCTGGGATGCATCTGAGATTCCTCCCAGGCGTGTCTTGCAAACATTTTTCCTGTGGTTTGGGTCCCTGTAAACCCGGGTAGCAACCCCAGACTCCTCCAGGGAAGATACCCGAGATGATTTTTCTCCTTGGACAATGCTACATCCTCTGGGAAGCATCCGAGACTCCTTGCAGGTATGTCCCTGAGTGTTTATTCCAGTGTTTTCGGGCCCTCTGATCCCGGGTAGCAACGCCAGACTCTTCCAGGGAGGACACCCAATATGATTTTTCTCTCTTGACAGTGGTCCATACTGCGGGATCTATCCAGAACTCCTCCCAGGTGTCTCCCGCAGAGTTTTCTCCCGTGTTTTGGGTCCCTGTGATCGCGGCTAGCAACCCCAGACTCCGCCAGGGAAGATACCCGAGATGATTTTTCTCCTTGGACAATGCTCCATCCTCTGGGATGCATCCGAGACTTGTCGCAGCTATGTCCCTGAGTCTTTTTTCTCGCGGTTCCTGGTTCTGTCATCCCAGGTAGCAACCCCAGACTCCTCCAGGGAAGACACCCAATATGATTTTTCTCTCTTGACCGTGGTCAGTCCTGCGTGATCTACCCAGAACTCCTCCCAGGCGTCTCCCGCAGACTTTTCTCCAGTGCTTTAGGGCCCTGTGATCCCGGGTAGCAACCCCAGACTCCTCCAGGGAAGGTACCCGAGATGATTTTTCTGCTTGGACAATGCTCCATCCTCTGGGAAGCATCCAAGACTCCTTGCAGCTTTGTCCCTGAGTGTTTATTCCGGTGCTTTTGGGCCCTGTGATCCCGGGTAGCAACCCCAGACTCCTCCGTGGAAGATACCCGAGATGATTTTTCTCCTTGGACAATGCTCCATCTTCTGGGAAGCATCCGAGGCTCCTTGCAGGTATGTCACTGAGTGTTTATTCCGGTGCTTTTGGGCCCTGTCATCCCAGGTAGCAACCCCAGACTCCTCCAGGGAAGATACCCGAGATGATTTTTCTCTTTGGACAATGCTCCATCCTCTGGGATGCATCCGAGACTTGTCGCAGCTGTGTCCCTGAGTCTATTTTCTCGCGGTTCATGGTTCTGTCATCCCAGGTAGCAACCCCAGACTCCTCCAGGGAAGACACCCAATATGATTTTTCTCTCTTGACAGTGGTCCATCCTGCGGGATCTACCCAGAACTCCTCCCAGGCGTCTCCCGCAGAGTTTTCTCCAGTGCTTTAGGGCCCTGTGATCCCGGCTAGCAACCCCAGACTCCTCTAGGGAAGATACCCGAGATAATTTTTCTGCTTGGACAATGCTCCATCCTCTGGGAAGCATCCGAGACTCCTTGCAGGTATGTCTCTGAGTCTTTATTCCGGTGTTTTAGCGCCCTGTGATCCCGGGTAGCAACCCCAGACTCCTCCAGGGAAGATACCCGAGATGATTTTTCTCCTTGGACAATGCTCCATCTTCTGGGATGCATCTGAGATTCCTCCCAGCCGTCTCCCACAGACATTTTTCCTGTGGTTTGGGTCCCTGTAATCCCGGGTAGCAACCCCAGACTCCTCCAGGGAAGATAACCCGAGATGATTTTTCTCCTTGGACAATGCTCCATCTTCTGGGAAGCATCCGAGACTCCTTGCAGGTATGTCCCTGAGTGTTTATTCCGGTGCTTTTGGGCCCTGTCATCCCGGGTAGCAACCTCAGACTCCACCAGGGAAGATACCCGAGATGATTTTTCTCCTTGGACTATTGTCCATCCTGCGGGATGCACCCGAGACTCCTCCCAGCTCTGTTTCTCAGTGTTTTTTTCCTGTGGTTTGGGTCCCTGTAATCCCGGGTAGCAACCCCAGACTCCTCCAGGGAAGATACCCGAGATGATTTTTCTGCTTGGACAATGCTCCATCCTCTTGGAAGCATCGAGACTCCTTGCAGGTATGTCCCTGAGTTTTTATTCCAGTGTTTTCGGGCCCTGTGATCCCGGGTAGCAACCCCAGACTCCTCCAGGGAAGATACCCGAGATGATTTTTCTCCTTGGACAATGCTCCATCTTCTGGGATGCATCTGAGATTCCTCCCAGGCGTCTCCCGCAGACATTTTTCCTGTGGTTTGGGTCCCTGTAAACCCGGGTAGCAACCCCAGACTCCTCCAGGGAAGATACCCGAGATGATTTTTCTCCTTGGACAATGCTACATCCTCTGGGAAGCATCCGAGACTCCTTGCAGCATTGTCCCTGTGTGTATTCCGGTGCTTTTGGGCCCTGTCATCCCGGGTAGCAACCCCAGACTCCTCCAGGGAAGACACCCAATATGATTTTTCTCTCTTGACAGTGGTCCGTACTGCGGGATCTATCCAGAACTCCTCCCAGGAGTCTCCCGCAGAGTTTTCTCCGGTGTTTTGGGTCCCTGTGATCGCGGCTAGCAACCCCAGACTCCTCCAGGGAAGATACCCGAGATGATTTTTCTCCTTGGACAATGCTCCATCTTCTGGGATGCATCTGAGATTCCTCCCAGGCGTCTCCCGCAGATATTTTTCCTGTGGTTTTGGTCCCTGTAATCCCGGGTAGCAACCCCAGACTCCTCCAGGGAAGATACCCGAGATGATTTTTCTCCTGGGACAATGCTCCATCTTCTGGGATGCATATAAGATTCCTCCCAGGCATCTCCCACAGACATTTTTCCTGTGGTTTGGGTACCTGTAATCCCGGGTAGCAACTACAGACTCCTCCAGGGAAGATACCTGAGATGATTTTTCTCCTTGGACAATGCTCCATCTTCTGGGATGCATCTGAGATTCCTCCCAGGCGTCTCCCGCAGACATTTTTCCTGTGGTTTGGGTCCCTGTAAACCCGGGTAGCAACCCCAGACTACTCCAAGGGAGATACCCGAGATGATTTTTCTGCTTGGACAATGCTCCATCCTCTTGGAAGCATCCGAGACTCCTTGCAGGTATGTCCCTGAGTGCATATTCCGGTGTTTTCGGGCCCTTTGATCCCGGGTAGCAACCCCAGACTCCTCCAGGGAAGATACCCAATATGATTTTTCTCTCTTGACAGTGGTCCATACTGCGAGATCTATCCAGAACTCCTCCCAGGAGTCTCCCGCAGAGTTTTCTCTCGTGTTTTGGGGCCCTGTGATCCCGGGTAGCAACCCCAGACTCCTCCAGGGAAGATACCCGAGATGATTTTTCTCCTTGGACAATGCTCCATCTTCTGGGATGCATCTGAGATTCCTCCCAGGCGTGTCTTGCAAACATTTTTCCTGTGGTTTGGGTCCCTGTAAACCCGGGTAGCAACCCCAGACTCCTCCAGGGAAGATACCCGAGATGATTTTTCTCCTTGGACAATGCTACATCCTCTGGGAAGCATCCGAGACTCCTTGCAGGTATGTCCCTGAGTGTTTATTCCAGTGTTTTCGGGCCCTCTGATCCCGGGTAGCAACGCCAGACTCTTCCAGGGAGGACACCCAATATGATTTTTCTCTCTTGACAGTGGTCCATACTGCGGGATCTATCCAGAACTCCTCCCAGGTGTCTCCCGCAGAGTTTTCTCCCGTGTTTTGGGGCCCTGTGATCCCGGCTAGCAACCCCAGACTCCTCCAGGGAAGATACCCGAGATGATTTTTCTCCTTGGACAGTGCTCCATCTTCTGGGATGCATCTGAGATTCCTCCCAGGCGTCTCCCGCAGACATTTTTCCTGTGTTTTGGGTCCCTGTAATCCCGGGTACCAACCCCAGACTCCGCCAGGGAAGATACCCGAGATGATTTTTCTCCTTGGACAATGCTCCATCCTCTGGGATGCATCCGAGACTTGTCGCAGCTATGTCCCTGAGTCTTTTTTCTCGCGGTTCCTGGTTCTGTCATCCCAGGTAGCAACCCCAGACTCCTCCAGGGAAGACACCCAATATCATTTTTCTCTCTTGACCGTGGTCAGTCCTGCGGGATCTACCCAGAACTCCTCCCAGGCGTCTCCCGCAGACTTTTCTCCAGTGCTTTAGGGCCCTGTGATCCCGGGTAGCAACCCCAGACTCCTCCAGGGAAGGTACCCGAGATGATTTTTCTGCTTGGACAATGCTCCATCCTCTGGGAAGCATCCAAGACTCCTTGCAGCTTTGTCCCTGAGTGTTTATTCCGGTGCTTTTGGGCCCTGTGATCCCGGGTAGCAACCCCAGACTCCTCCGTGGAAGATACCCGAGATGATTTTTCTCCTTGGATAATGCTCCATCTTCTGGGAAGCATCCGAGGCTCCTTGCAGGTATGTCACTGAGTGTTTATTCCGGTGCTTTTGGGCCCTGTCATCCCAGGTAGCAACCCCAGACTCCTCCAGGGAAGATACCCGAGATGATTTTTCTCCTTGGACAATGCTCCATCTTTTGGGATGCATCTGAGATTCCTCCCAGACATCTCCCGCAGCCATTTTTCCTGTGGTTTGCCTCCCTGTAATCCCGGGTAGCAACCCCAGACTCCTCCAGGGAAGATACCCGAGATGATTTTTCTCTTTGGACAATGCTCCATCCTCTGGGATGCATCCGAGACTTGTCGCAGCTGTGTCCCTGAGTCTTTTTTCTCGCGGTTCATGGTTCTGTCATCCCAGGTAGCAACCCCAGACTCCTCCAGGGAAGACACCCAATATGATTTTTCTCTCTTGACAGTGGTCCATCCTGCGGGATCTACCGAGAACTCCTCCCAGGCGTCTCCCGCAGAGTTTTCTCCAGTGCTTTAGGGCCCTGTGATCCCGGCTAGCAACCCCAGACTCCTCTAGGGAAGATACCCGAGATAATTTTTCTGCTTGGACAATGCTCCATCCTCTGGGAAGCATCCGAGACTCCTTGCAGGTATGTCTCTGAGTCTTTATTCCGGTGTTTTAGCGCCCTGTGATCCCGGGTAGCAACCACAGACTCCTCCAGGGAAGATACCCGAGATGATTTTTCTCCTTGGACAATGCTCCATCTTCTGGGATGCATCTGAGATTCCTCCCAGCCGTCTCCCACAGACATTTTTCCTGTGGTTTGGGTCCCTGTAATCCCGGGTAGCAACCCCAGACTCCTCCAGGGAAGATAACCCGAGATGATTTTTCTCCTTGGACAATGCTCCATCCTCTGGGAAGCATCCGAGACTCCTTGCAGGTATGTCCCTGAGTGTTTATTCCGGTGCTTTTGGGCCCTGTCATCCCGGGTAGCAACCTCAGACTCCACCAGGGAAGATACCCGAGATGATTTTTCTCCTTGGACTATTGTCCATCCTGCGGGATGCACCCGAGACTCCTCCCAGCTCTGTTTCTCAGTGTTTTTTTCCTGTGGTTTTGGTCCCTTTAATCCCGGGTAGCAACCCCAGACTCCTCCAGGGAAGATACCCGAGATGATTTTTCTGCTTGGACAATGCTCCATCCTCTTGGAAGCATCGAGACTCCTTGCAGGTATGTCCCTGAGTTTTTATTCCAGTGTTTTCGGGCCCTGTGATCCCGGGTAGCAACCCCAGACTCCTCCAGGGAAGATACCCGAGATGATTTTTCTCCTTGGACAATGCTCCATCTTCTGGGATGCATCTGAGATTCCTCCCAGGCGTCTCCCGCAGACATTTTTCCTGTGGTTTGGGTCCCTGTAAACCCGGGTAGCAACCCCAGAATCCTCCAGGGAAGATACCCGAGATGATTTTTCTCCTTGGACAATGCTACATCCTCTGGGAAGCATCCGAGACTCCTTGCAGGTATGTCCCTGAGTTTTTATTCCGGTGTTTTCGGGCCCTGTGATCCCGGGTAGCAACCCCAGACTCCTCCAGGGAAGATACCCGAGATGATTTTTCTCCTTGGACAATGCTCCATCCTCTGGGATGCATCTGAGATTCCTCCCAGGCGTCTCCCGCAGACATTTTTCCTGTGGTTTGGGTCCCTGTAATCCCGGGTACCAACACCAGACTCCTCCAGGGAAGATACCCGAGATAATTTTTCTGCTTGGACAATGCTCCATCCTCTGGGATGCATCCGAGACTTGTCGCAGCTATGTCACTGAGTCTTTTCTCACGGTTTATGGTTCTGTCATCCCAGGTTGCAACCCCAGACTCCTCCAGGAAAGATACCCGAGATGATTTTTCTCCTTAGACAATGCTCCATCCTCTGGGAAGCATCCGAGACTTCTTGCAGGTATGTCCTTGCAGATATGAGTGTTTATTCCGGTGTTTTGGGTCCCTTTAATCCCGGGTAGCAACCCCAGACTCCTCCAGGGAAGATACCTGAGATGATTTTCCTCCCTTGACAGTGGTCCATACTGCGGGATCTATCCAGAACTCCTCCCAGGAGTCTCCCGCAGAGTTTTCTCCGGTGTTTTGGGTCCCTGTGATCCCGGCTAGCAACCCCAGACTCCTCCAGGGAAGATACCCGAGATGATTTTTCTCCTTGGACAATGCTCCATCTTCTGGGATGCATCTGAGATTCCTCCCAGGCGTCTCCCGCAGACATTTTTCCTGTGGTTTTGGTCCCTTTAATCCCGGGTAGCAATCCCAGACTCCTCCAGGGAAGATACCCAAGATGATTTTTCTCTTTGGATAATGCTCCATCCTCTGGGATGCATCCGAGACTTGTCGCAGCTATGTCCCTGAGTCTTTTTTCTCGCGGTTCATGGTTCTGTCATCCCAGGTAGCAACCCCAGACTCCTCCAGGGAAGACACCCAATATGATTTTTCTCTCTTGACAGTGGTCCATCCTTCGGGATCTACCCAGAACTCCTCCCAGGCGTCTCCCGCAGAGTTTTCTCCAGTGCTTTAGGGCCCTGTGATCCCGGCTAGCAACCCCAGACTCCTCTAGGGAAGATACCCGAGATAATTTTTCTGCTTGGACAATGCTCCATCCTCTGGGAAGCATCTGAGACTCCTTGCAGGTATGTCTCTGAGTCTTTATTCCGGTGTTTTAGCGCCCTGTGATCCCGGGTAGCAACCCCAGACTCCTCCAGGGAAGATACCCGAGATGATTTTTCTCCTTGGACAATGCTCCATCTTCTGGGATGCATCTGAGATTCCTCCCAGGCGTCTCACGCAGACATTTTTCCTGTGGTTTGGGTCCCTGTAATCCCGGGTAGCAACCCCAGACTCCTCCAGGGAAGATAACCCGAGATGATTTTTCTCCTTGGACAATGCTCCATCCTCTGGGAAGCATCCGAGACTCCTTGCAGGTATGTCCCTGAGTGTTTATTCCGGTGCTTTTGGGCCCTGTCATCCCGGGTAGCAACCTCAGACTCCACCAGGGAAGATCCCCGAGATGATTTTTCTCCTTGGACTATTGTCCATCCTGCGGGATGCACCCGAGACTCCTCCCAGCTCTGTTTCTCAGTGTTTTTTTCCTGTGGTTTTGGTCCCTTTAATCCCGGGTAGCAACCCCAGACTCCTCCAGGGAAGATACCCGAGATGATTTTTCTGCTTGGACAATGCTCCATCCTCTTGGAAGCATCGAGACTCCTTGCAGGTATGTCCCTGAGTTTTTATTCCAGTGTTTTCGGGCCCTGTGATCCCGGGTAGCAACCCCAGACTCCTCCACGGAAGATACCCGAGATGATTTTTCTCCTTGGACAATGCTCCATCTTCTGGGATGCATCTGAGATTCCTCCCAGGCGTCTCCCGCAGACATTTTTCCTGTGGTTTGGGTCCCTGTAAACCCGGGTAGCAACCCCAGAATCCTCCAGGGAAGATACCCGAGATGATTTTTCTCCTTGGACAATGCTACATCCTCTGGGAAGCATCCGAGACTCCTTGCAGGTATGTCCCTGAGTTTTTATTCCGGTGTTTTCGGGCCCTGTGATCCCGGGTAGCAACCCCAGACTCCTCCAGGGAAGATACCCGAGATGATTTTTCTCCTTGGACAATGCTCCATCCTCTGGGATGCATCTGAGATTCCTCCCAGGCGTCTCCCGCAGACATTTTTCCTGTGGTTTGGGTCCCTGTAATCCCGGGTAGCAACCCCAG
The DNA here is from genome assembly GCF_965231255.1 of Vanellus vanellus. NCBI lineage: Eukaryota > Metazoa > Chordata > Aves > Charadriiformes > Charadriidae > Vanellus > Vanellus vanellus. The sequence continues at coordinate 14,091 of NW_028126911.1, read as the reverse complement.
ACTCCTCCAGGGAAGATACCCGACATGATTTTTCTGCTGGGACAAAGCTCCATCTTCTGGGATGCATATGAGATTCCTCCCAGGCGTCTCACGCAGACATTTTTCCTGTGGTTTGGGTCCCTGTAATCCCGGGTAGCAACCCCAGACTCCTCCAGGGAAGATACCCGAGATAATTTTTCTGCTTGGACAATGCTCCATCCTCTGGGATGCATCCGAGACTTGTCGCAGCTATGTCCCTGAGTCTTTTCTCACGGTTTATGGTTCTGTCATCCCAGGTAGCAACCCCAGACTCCTCCAGGAAAGATACCCGAGATGATTTTTCTCCTTGGACAATGCTCCATCCTCTGGGAAGCATCCGAGACTTCTTGCAGGTATGTCCTTGCAGATATGAGTGTTTATTCCGGTGTTTTGGGTCCCTTTAATCACGGGTAGTAACCCCAGACTCCTCCAGGGAAGATACCCGAGATGATTTTTCTCCTGGGACAAAGCTCCATCTTCTGGGATGCATCTGAGATTCCTCCCAGGCGTCTCCCGCAGACATTTTTCCTGTGGTTTGGGTCCCTGTAAACCCGGGTAGCAACCCCAGACTACTCCAAGGAAGATACCCTAGATGATTTTTCTCCTTGGACAATGCTCCATCCTCTTGGAAGCATCCGAGACTCCTTGCAGGTACGTCCCTGAGTGTTTATTCCGGTGTTTTCGGGCCCTCTGATCCCGGGTAGCAACCCCAGACTCCTCCAGGGAAGACACCCAATATGATTTTTCTCTCTTGACAGTGGTCCATACTGCGGGATCTATCCAGAACTCCTCCCAGGAGTCTCCCGCAGAATTTTCTCCGGTGTTTTGGGGCCCTGTGATCCCGGGTAGCAACCCCAGACTCCTCCAGGGAAGATACTCGAGATGATTCTTCTACTTCGACAATGCTCCATCTTCGGGGATGCATCTGAGATTCCTCCCAGGCGTCTCCCGCAGACATTTTTCCTGTGGTTTGGGTCCCTGTAATCCCTGGTACCAACACCAGACTCCTCCAGGGAAGATACCCGAGATGATTTTTCTCCTTGGACAATGCTCCATCCTCTGGGAAGCATCCGAGACTCCTTGCAGGTATGTCCCTGAGTGTTTATTCCAGTGTTTTCGGGCCCTCTGATCCCGGGTAGCAACCCCAGACTCCTCCAGGGAGGACACCCAATATGATTTTTCTCTCTTGACAGTGGTCCATACTGCGGGATCTATCCAGAACTCCTCCCAGGAGTCTCCCGCAGAATTTTCTCCGGTGTTTTGGGGCCCTGTGATCCCGGGTAGCAACCCCAGACTCCTCCAGGGAAGATACTCGAGATGATTCTTCTACTTCGACAATGCTCCATCTTCGGGGATGCATCTGAGATTCCTCCCAGGCGTCTCCCGCAGACATTTTTCTTGTGGTTTGGGTCCCTGTAATCCCGGGTAGCAACCCCAGACTCCTCCAGGGAAGATACCCGAGATGGTTTTTCTGCTGGGACAAAGCTCCATCTTCTGGGATGCATATGTGATTCCTCCCAGGCATCTCCCACAGACATTTTTCCTGTGGTTTGGGTCCCTGTAATCCCGGGTAGCAACCCCAGACTCCTCCAGGGAAGATACCCGAGATGATTTTTCTGCTTGGACAATGCTCCATCCTCTTGGAAGCATCCGAGACTCCTTGCAGGTATGTCCTTGCAGATATGAGTGTTTATTCCGGTGTTTTGGGTCCCTTTAATCCCGGGTAGCAACCCCAGACTCCTCCAGGGAAGATACCCGAGATGATTTTTCTCCTTGGACAATGCTCCATCTTCTGGGATGCATCTGAGATTCCTCCCAGGTGTCTCTTGCAAATATTTTTCCTGTGGTTTGGGGCCCTGTGATCCCGGGTAGCAACCCCAGACTCCTCCAGGGAAGATACCCGAGATGATTTTTCTCTCTTGACAGTGGTCCATACTGCGGGATCTATCCAGAACTCCTCCCAGGAGTCTCCCGCAGAGTTTTCTCCGGTGTTTTGGGTCCCTGTGATCCCGGCTAGCAACCCCAGACTCCTCCAGGGAAGATACCCGAGATGATTTTTCTCCTTGGACAATGCTACATCCTCTGGGAAGCATCCGAGACTCCTTGCAGGTATGTCCCTGAGTGTTTATTCCAGTGTTTTCGGGCCCTCTGATCCCGGCTAGCAACCCCAGACTCCTCCAGGGAAGATACCCGAGATGATTTTTCTCCTTGGACAATGCTCCATCTTCTGGGATGCATCTGAGATTCCTCCCAGGCGTCTCCCGCAGACATTTTTCCTGTGGTTTTGGTCCCTTTAATCCCGGGTAGCAACCCCAGACTCCTCCAGGGAAGATACCCGAGATAATTTTTCTCCTTGAACAATGCTCCATCTTCTGGGATGCATCTGAGATTCCTCCCAGGCGTCTCCCGCAGACATTTTTCCTGTGGTTTGGGTCCCTGTAAACCTGGGTAGCAACCCCAGACTACTCCAAGGAAGATACCCGAGATGATTTTTCTCCTTGGACAATGCTCCATCCTCTTGGAAGCATCCGAGACTCCTTGCAGGTATGTCCCTGAGTTTTTATTCCAGTGTTTTCGGGCCCTTTGATCCCGGCTAGCAACCCCAGACTCCTCCAGGGAAGATACCCGAGATGATTTTTCTCCTTGGACAATGCTCCATGCTCTGGGAAACATCCGAGAGTCCTTGCAGGTATGTCCCTGAGTCTTTATTCCGGTGGTTTGGGTCCCTGTAATCCCGTGTAGCAACCCCAGATTCCTCCAGGGATAATACCCAAGATGATTTTTCTGCTTGGACAATGCTCCATCCTCTGGGAAGCAACCGAGACTCCTTGTAGGTATGTCCCTGAGTCTTTATTCCGGTGGTTTGCATCCCTGTAATCCCGGTTAGCAACCCCAGACTCCTCCAGGGAAGATACCCGAGATAATTTTTCTCCTGGGACAAAGCTCCATCTTCTGGGATGCATATGAGATTCCACCCAGGCATCTCCCACAGACATTTTTCCTGTGGTTTGGGTCCATGTAATCCCGGGTAGCCATCCCCAGACTCCTCCAGGGAAGATACCCGAGATGATTTTTCTCCTTGGACAAAGCTCCATCCTCTGGGAAGCATCCGAGACTCCTTGCAGGTATGTCCCTGTGTGTTTATTCCGGTGTTTTGGGGCCCTGTGATCCCGGGTAGCAACCCCAGACTCCTCCAGGGAAGATACCCGAGATGATTTTTCTCCTTGGACAATGCTCCATCTTCTGGGATGCATCTGAGATTCCTCCCAGGCGTCTCCCGCAGACATTTTTCCTGTGGTTTGGGTCCCTGTAATCCCGGGTGGCAACCCCAGACTCCTCCAGGGAAGATACCCGAGATGATTTTTGTCCTTGGACAAAGCTCCATCCTCTGGGAAGCATCCGAGACTCCTTGCAGGTATGTCCCTGAGTGTTTATTCCGGTGTTTTGGGGCCCTGTGATCCCGTGTAGCAACCCCAGACTCCTCCAGGGAAGATACCCGAGATGATTTTTCTCCTTGGACAATGCTCCATCTTCTGGGATGCATCTGAGATTCCGCCCAGGCGTCTCCCACAGACATTTTTCCTGTGGTTTGGGTCCCTTTAATCCCGGGTAGCAACCCCAGACTCCTCCAGGAAAGATATCCGGGATGATTTTTCTCATTGGACAATGCTCCATGCTCTGGGAAGCATCCGAGACTTGTCGCAGCTATGTCCCTGAGTCTTTTTTCTCACGGTTTACGGTTCTGTCATCCCAGGTAGCAACCCCAGACTCCTCCCGGGAAGACACCCAATATGATTTTTCTCTCTTGACAGTGGTCCATCCTGCGGGATCTACCCAGAATTCCTCCCAGGCGTCTCCCGCAGAGTTTTCTCCAGTGCTTTAGCGCCCTGTGATCCCGGGTAGCAACCCCAGAGTCTTCCAAGGAAGATACCCGAGATAATTTTTCTGCTTGGACAATGCTCCATCCTCTGGGAAGCATCCGAGACTCCTTGCAGGTATGTCCCTGAGTTTTTATTCCGGTGTTTTGGGGCCCTGTGATCCCGGGTAGCAACCCCAGACTCCTCCAGGGAAGATACCCGAGATGATTTTTCTCCTTGGACAATGCTCCATCTTCTGGGATGCATCTGAGATTCCTCCCAGGCGTCTCACGCAGACATTTTTCCTGTGGTTTGGGTCCCTGTAAACCCGGGTAGCAACCCCAGACTCCTCCAGAGAAGATACCCGAGATGATTTTTCTCCTTGGACAATGCTACATCCTCTGGGAAGCATCCGAGACTCCTTGCAGGTATGTCCCTGAGTGTTTATTCCCGTGTTTTCGGGCCCTCTGATCCCGGGTAGCAACCCCAGACTCCTCCAGGGAAGACACCCAATATGATTTTTCTCTCTTGACAGTGGTCCATACTGCGGGATCTATCCAGAACTCCTCCCAGGAGTCTCCCGCAGAGTTTTCTCCGGTGTTTTGGGGCCCTGTGATCCCGGGTAGCAACACAAGACTCCTCCAGGGAAGTTACCCGAGATGATTTTTCTGCTTGGATAATGCTCCATCCTCTGGGAAGCATCGAAGACTCCTTGCAGCTTTGTCCCTGAGTGTTTATTCCGGTGCTTTTGGGCCCTGTGATCCCGGGTAGCAACCCCAGACTCCTCCGTGGAAGATACCCGAGATAATTTTTCTCCTTGGACAATGCTCCATCCTCTGGAAGCATCCGAGGCTCCTTGCAGGTATGTCACTGAGTGTTATTCCGGTGCTTTTGGGCCCTGTCATCCCAGGTAGCAAACCCAGACTCCTCCAGGGAAGATACCCGAGATGATTTTTCTCCTTGGACAATGCTCCATCTTCTGGGATGCATCTGAGATTCCTCCCAGGCGTCTCACGCAGACATTTCTCCTGTGGTTTGGGTCCCTGTAAACCCGGGTAGCAACCCCAGACTCCTCCAGGGAAGATACCCGAGATCATTTTTCTCCTTGGACAATGCTCCATCTTCTGGGATGCATCTGAGATTCCTCCCAGGCGTCTCCCGCAGAGTTTTCTCCAGTGCTTTAGGGCCCTGTGATCCCAGATAGGAACCCCAGACTCCTCCAGGGAAGATAACCCGAGATGATTTTTCTCCTTGGACAATGCTCCATCCTCTGGGATGCATCCGAGACTTGTCGCAGCTATGTCCCTGAGTCTTTTTTCTCGCGGTTCGTGGTTCTGTCATCCCGGGTAGCAACCCCAGACTCCTCCAGGGAAGACACCCAATATGATTTTTCTCTCTTGACCGTGGTCAGTCCTGCGGGATCTACCCAGAACTCCTCCCAGGCGTCTCCCGCAGACTTTTCTCCAGTGCTTTAGGGCCCTGTGATCCCGGGTAGCAACACAAGACTCCTCCAGGGAAGTTACCCGAGATGATTTTTCTGCTTGGATAATGCTCCATCCTCTGGGAAGCATCGAAGACTCCTTGCAGCTTTGTCCCTGAGTGTTTATTCCGGTGCTTTTGGGCCCTGTGATCCCGGGTAGCAACCCCAGACTCCTCCGTGGAAGATACCCGAGATAATTTTTCTCCTTGGACAATGCTCCATCCTCTGGAAGCATCCGAGGCTCCTTGCAGGTATGTCACTGAGTGTTATTCCGGTGCTTTTGGGCCCTGTCATCCCAGGTAGCAAACCCAGACTCCTCCAGGGAAGATACCCGAGATGATTTTTCTCCTTGGACAATGCTCCATCCTCTTGGAAGCATCCGAGACTCCTTGCAGGTATGTCCCTGAGTGTTTATTCCGGTGTTTTGGGGCCCTGTGATCCCGGGTAGCAACCCCAGACTCCTCCAAGGAAGATACCAAGATGATTTTTCTCCTTGGATAATGCTCCATCTTCTGGGATGCATCTGAGATTCCTCCCAGGCGTCTCCCGCAGACATTTCTCCTGTGGTTTGGGTCCCTGTAATCCCGGGTAGCAACCCCAGACTCCTCCAGGGAAGATACCCGAGATGATTTTTCTCCTTGGACAATGCTCCATCCTCTTGGAAGCATCTGAGACTCCTTGCAGGTATGTCCCTGAGTGTTTATTCCGGTGTTTTGGGGCCCTGTGATCCCGGGTAGCAACCCCAGACTCCTCCAGGGAAGATATCCGAGATGATTTTTCTCCTTGGACAATGCTACATCCTCTGGGAAGCATCCGAGACTCCTTGCAGGTATGTCCCTGAGTGTTTATTCCGGTGTTTTGGGGCCCTGTGATCCCGGGTAGCAACCCCAGACTCCTCCAGGGAAGATATCCGAGATGATTTTTCTCCTTGGACAAAGCTCCATCTTCTGGGATGCATATGAGATTCCTCCCAGGCGTCTCCCACAGACATTTATCCTGTGGTTTGGGTCCCTGTAATCCCGGGTAGCAACCCCAGACTCCTCCAGGGAAGATACCCGAGATGATTTTTCTCCTTGGACAATGCTCCATCCTCTTGGAAGCATCCGAGACTCCTTGCAGGTATGTCCCTGAGTGTTTATTCCGGTGTTTTGGGGCCCTGTGATCCCGGGTAGCAACCCCAGACTCCTCCAGGGAAGATACCCAAGATGATTTTTCTCCTTGGATAATGCTCCATCTTCTGGGATGCATCTGAGATTCCTCCCAGGCGTCTCCCGCAGACATTTCTCCTGTGGTTTGGGTCCCTGTAAACCCGGGTAGCAACCCCAGACTCCTCCAGGGAAGATACCCGAGATGATTTTTCTTCTTGGACAATGCCCCATCTTCTGGGATGCATCTGAGATTCCTCCCAGGCGTCTCCCGCAGACGTTTTTCCTGTGGTTTTGGTCCCTGTAATCCCGGGTAGCAACCCCAGACTCCACCAGGGAAGATATCCGAGATGATTTTTCTCCTTGGACAATGCTACATCCTCTGGGAAGCATCCGAGACTCCTTGCAGGTATGTCCCTGAGTGTTTATTCCGGTGTTTTGGGGCCCTGTGATCTCGGGTAGCAACCCCAGACTCCTCCAGGGAAGACACCCAATATGATTTTTCTCTCTTGACAGTGGTCCATACTGCGGTATCTATCCAGAACTCCTCCCAGGAGTCTCCCGCAGAGTTTTCTCCGGTGTTTTGGGGCCCTGTGATCCCGGGTAGTAACCCCAGACTCCTCCAGGGAAGATACCCGAGATGATTTTTCTCCTTGGACAAAGCTCCATCTTCTGGGATGCATATGAGATTCCTCCCAGGCATCTCCCACAGACATTTATCCTGTGGTTTGGGTCCCTGTAATCCCGGGTAGCATCCCCAGACTTGTCCAGGGAAGATACCCGAGATGATTTTTCTCCTTGGAGAATGCTCCATCTTCTGGGATGCATCTGAGATTCCTCCCAGGTGTCTCCCGCAGACATTTCTCCTGTGGTTTGGGTCCCTGTAAACCCGGGTAGCAACCCCAGACTCCTCCAGGGAAGATACCCGCGATGATTTTTCTCCTTGGACAATGCTCCATCCTCTTGGAAGCATCCGAGACTCCTTGTAGGTGTGTCCCTGAGTGTTTATTCCGGTGTTTTGGGGTCCTGTGATCCCGGGTAGCAACCCCAGACTCCTCCAGGGAAGATACCCGAGATGATTTTTCTCCTTGGACAATGCTCCATCCTCTTGGAAGCATCCGAGACTCCTTGCAGGTATGTCCCTGAGTGTTTATTCCGGTGTTTTGGGGCCCTGTGATCCCGGGTAGCAACCCCAGACTCCTCCAGGGAAGATACCCAAGATGATTTTTCTCCTTGGATAATGCTCCATCTTCTGGGATGCATCTGAGATTCCTCCCAGGCGTCTCCCGCAGACATTTTTCCTGTGGTTTGGGTCCCTGTAAACCCGGGTAGCAACCCCAGACTCCTCCAGGGAAGATACCCGAGATGATTTTTCTCCTTGGACAATGCTCCATCTTCTGGGATGCATCTGAGATTCCTCCCAGGCGTCTCCCGCAGAGTTTTCTCCAGTGCTTTTGGGCCCTGTGATCCCAGATAGGAACCCCAGACTCCTCCAGGGAAGATAACCCGAGATGATTTTTCTCCTTGGACAATGCTCCATCCTCTGGGATGCATCCGAGACTTGTCGCAGCTATGTCCCTGAGTCTTTTTTCTCGCGGTTCGTGGTTCTGTCATCCCAGGTAGCAACCCCAGACTCCTCCAGGGAAGACACCCAATATGATTTTTCTCTCTTGACCATGGTCAGTCCTGCGGGATCTACCCAGAACTCCTCCCAGGCGTCTCCCGCAGACTTTTCTCCAGTGCTTTAGGGCCCTGTGATCCCGGGTAGCAACCCCAGACTCCTCCAGGGAAGGTACCCGAGATGATTTTTCTGCTTGGACAATGCTCCATCCTCTGGGAAGCATCCAAGACTCCTTGCAGCTTTGTCCCTGAGTGTTTATTCCGGTCCTTTTGGGCCCTGTGATCCCGGGTAGCAACCCCAGACTCCTCCGTTGAAGATACCCGAGATAATTTTTCTCCTTGGACAATGCTCCATCCTCTGGAAGCATCCGAGGCTCATTGCAGGTATGTCACTGAGTGTTTATTCCGGTGCTTTTGGGCCCTGTCATCCCAGGTAGCAAACCCAGACTCCTCCAGGGAAGATACCCGAGATGATTTTTCTCCTTGGACAATGCTCCATCTTCTGGGATGTATCTGAGATTCCTCCCAGGCGTCTCCCGCAGACATTTTTCCTGTGGTTTGGGTCCCTGTAAACCCGGGTAGCAACCCCAGACTCCTCCAGGGAAGATACCCGAGATGGTTTTTCTCCTTGGACAATGCTACATCCTCTTGGAAGCATCCGAGACTCCTTGCAGGTATGTCCCTGAGTGTTTATTCCGGTGTTTTGGGGCCCTGTGATCCCGGGTAGCAACTCCAGACTACTCCAAGGAAGATACCCAAGATGATTTTTCTCCTTGGATAATGCTCCATCTTCTGGGATGCATCTGAGATTCCTCCCAGGCGTCTCCCGCAGACATTTCTCCTGTGGTTTGGGTCCCTGTAATCCCGGGTAGCAACCCCAGACTCCTCCAGGGAAGATACCCGAGATGATTTTTCTCCTTGGACAATGCTCCATCCTCTTGGAAGCATCTGAGACTCCTTGCAGGTATGTCCCTGAGTGTTTATTCCGGTGTTTTGGGGCCCTGTGATCCCGGGTAGCAACCCCAGACTCCTCCAGGGAAGATACCCGAGATGATTTTTCTCCTTGGACAATGCTCCATCCTCTTGGAAGCATCCGAGACTCCTTGCAGGTATGTCCTTGAGTGTTTATTCCGGTGTTTTGGGTCCCTGTGATCCCGGGTAGCAACCCCAGACTCCTCCAGGGAAGATACCCAAGATGATTTTTCTCCTTGGATAATGCTCCATCTTCTGGGATGCATCTGAGATTCCTCCCAGGCGTCTCCCGCAGATATTTCTCCTTTGGTTTGGGTCCCTGCAAACCCGGGTAGCAACGCCAGCCTCCTCCAGGGAAGATACCCGAGATGATTTTTCTCCTTGGACAATGCTCCATCTTCTGGGATGCATCTGAGATTCCTCCCAGGCGTCTCCCGCAGAGTTTTCTCCAGTGCTTTTGGGCCCTGTGATCCCAGATAGGAACCCCAGACTCCTCCAGGGAAGATAACCCGAGATGATTTTTCTCCTTGGACGATGCTCCATCCTCTGGGATGCATCCGAGACTTGTCGCAGCTATGTCCCTGAGTCTTTTTTCTCGCGGTTCGTGGTTCTGTCATCCCAGGTAGCAACCCCAGACTCCTCCAGGGAAGATACCCGAGATGACTTTTCTCCTTGGACAATGCCCCATCTTCTGGGATGCATCTGAGATTCCTCCCAGGCGTCTCCCGCAGACATTTTTCCTGTGGTTTGGGTCCCTGTAAACCCGGGTAGCAACCCCAGACTCCTCCAGGGAAGATATCCGAGATGATTTTTCTCCTTGGACAATGCTACATCCTCTGGGAAGCATCCGAGACTCCTTGCAGGTATGTCCCTGAGTGTTTATTCCGGTGTTTTGGGGCCCTGTGATCCCGGGTAGCAACCCCAGACTCCTCCAGGGAAGATACCCGAGATGATTTTTCTCCTTGGACAATGCTCCATCTTCTGGGATGCATCTGAGATTCCTCCCAGGCGTCTCCCGCAGACATTTTTCCTGTGGTTTGGGTCCCTGTAATCCCTGGTAGCAACCCCCACTCTTCCAGGAAAGATACCCGAGATGATTTTTCTCCTTGGATAATGCTCCATCCTCTGGGATGCATCCGAGACTTGTCGCAGCTATGTCCCTGAGTCTTTTTTCTCACGGTTTATGGTTCTGTCATCCCAGGTAGCAACCCCAGACTCCTCCAGGGAAGACACCCAATATGATTTTTCTCTCCTGATCGTGGTCCATCCTGCGGGATCTACCCAGAATTCCTCCCAGGCGTCTCCCGTAGAGTTTTCTCCAGTGCTTTAGGGCCCTTTGATCCCGGGTAGCAACCCCAGACTCCTCCAGGGAAGATACCCGAGATGATTTTTCTGCTTGGACAATGCTCCAGCTTCTGGGATGCATCTGAGATTCCTCCCAGGTGTCTCCCGCAGACATTTTTCCTGTGGTTTGGGTCCCTTTAATCCCCGGTAGCAACCCCAGACTCCTCCAGGAAAGATATCCGGGATGATTTTTCTCCTTGGACAATGCTAAATCCTCTGGGATGCATCCGAGACTTGTCGCAGCTATGTCCCTGAGTCTTTTTTCTCACGGTTTATGGTTCTGTCTTCCCAGGTAGCAACCCCAGACTCCTCCAGGGAAGACACCCAATATAATTTTTCTCTCTTGACAGTGGTCCATCCTGCGGGATCTACCCAGAGTTCCTCCCAGGCGTCTCCCGCAGAGTTTTCTCCAGTGCTTTAGGGCCCTGTGATCCCGGGTAGCAACCCCAGACTCTTCCAACGAAGATACCCGAGATAATTTTTCTGCTTGGACAGTGCTCCATCCTCTGGGAAGCATCCGAGACTCCTTGCAGGTATGTCCCTGAGTGTTGATTCCGGTGTTTTCGGGCCCTGTGATCCCGGGCAGCAACCCCAGACTCCTCCACGGAAGATACCCAAGATGATTTTTCTCCTTGGACAATGCTCCATCTTCTGGGATGCATCTGAGATTCCTCCCAGGCGTCTCCCGCAGACATTTTTCCTGTGGTTTGGGTCCCTTAAATCCCGGGTAGCAACCCCAGACTCCTCCAGGAAAGATACCCAAGATGATTTTTCTGCTTGGACAATGCTCCATCCTCTGGGAAGCAACCGAGACTCCTTGTAGGTATGTCCCTGAGTCTTTATTCCGGTGGTTTGCATCCCTGTAATCCCGGGTAGCAACCCCAGACTCCTCCAGGGAAGATACCCGAGAAGACTTTTCTCCTGGGACAAAGCTCCACCTTCTGGGATGCATATGAGATTCCACCCAGGCATCTCCCACAGACATTTTTCCTGTGGTTTGGGTCCCTGTAATCCCGGGTAGCCACCCCAGACTCCTCCGTGGAAGATACCTGAGATGATTTTTCTCCTTGGACTATTGTCCATCCTGCGGGATGCACCCGAGACTCCGCCCAGCTCTGTTTCTCAGTGTTTTTTTCCTGTGGTTTGGGTCCCTGTAAACCCGGGTAGCAACCCCAGACTCCTCCAGGAAAGATACCCGGGATGATTTTTCTCCTTAGACAATGGTCCATCCTCTGGGATGCATCCGAGACTTGTCGTAGCTATGTCCCTGAGTCTTTTTTCTCACGGTTTATGGTTCTGTCATCCCAGGTAGCAACCCCAGACTCCTCCAGGGAAGATACCCGAGATGATTTTTCTCCTTGGACAATGCTCCATCCTCTGGGAAGCATCCGAGACTCCTTGCAGGTATGTACCTGAGTGTTTATTCCGGTGTTTTGGGGCCCTGTGATCCCGGGTAGCAACCCCAGACTCCTCCAGGGAAGATACCCGAGATGATTTTTCTCTTTGGAGAATGGTCCATCCTCCAGGAAGCATCCGAGAATTCTTGCAGGTATGTCCTTGCAGGTATGAGTGTTTATTCTGGTGTTTTGGGTCCCTTTAATCCCGGGTAGGAACACCAGACTCCTCCAGGGAAGATACCCGAGATGATTTTTCTCCTTGGACAATGCTCCATCTTCTGGGATGCATCTGAGATTCCTCCCAGGCGTCTCCCGCAGACATTTCTCCTGTGGTTTGGGTCCCTGTAAACCCGGGTAGCAACCCCAGACTCCTCCAGAGAAGATACCCGAGATGATTTTTCTCCTTGGACAATGCTCCATCCTCAGGGCAGCATCCGAGACTCCTTGCAGGTATGTCCCTGAGTGTTTATTCCGGTGTTTTGGGGCCCTGTGATCCCGGGTAGCAACCCCAGACTCCTCCAGGGAAGATACCCAAGATGATTTTTCTCCTTGGATAATGCTCCATCTTCTGGGATGCATCTGAGATTCCTCCCAGGCGTCTCCCACAGACATTTTTCCTGTGGTTTGGGTCCCTGTAATCCCGGGTAGCAACCCCAGACTCCTCCAGGGAAGATACCCAAGATGATTTTTCTCCTTGGATAATGCTCCATCTTCTGGGATGCATCTGAGATTCCTCCCAGGCGTCTCCCGCAGACATTTCTCCTTTGGTTTGGGTCCCTGTAAACCCGGGTAGCAACCCCAGACTCCTCCAGGGAAGATACCCGAGATGATTTTTCTCCTTGGACAATGCTCCATCTTCTGGGATGCATCTGAGATTCCTCCCAGGCGTCTCCCGCAGAGTTTTCTCCAGTGCTTTAGGGCCCTGTGATCCCAGATAGGAACCCCAGACTCCTCCAGGGAAGATAACCCGAGATGATTTTTCTCCTTGGACGATGCTCCATCCTCTGGGATGCATCCGAGACTTGTCGCAGCTATGTCCCTGAGTCTTTTTTCTCGCGGTTCGTGGTTCTGTCATCCCAGGTAGCAACCCCAGACTCCTCCAGGGAAGATACCCGAGATGACTTTTCTGCTTGGACAATGCCCCATCTTCTGGGATGCATCTGAGATTCCTCCCAGCCGTCTCCCGCAGACATTTTTCCTGTGGTTTTGGTCCCTGTAATCCCGGGTAGCAACCCCAGACTCCTCCAGGGAAGATATCCGAGATGATTTTTCTCCTTGGACAATGCTACATCCTCTGGGAAGCATCCGAGACTCCTTGCAGGTATGTCCCTGAGTGTTTATTCCGGTGTTTTGGGGCCCTGTGATCCCGGGTAGCAACCCCAGACTCCTCCAGGGAAGATACCCAAGATGATTTTTCTCCTTGGATAATGCTCCATCTTCTGGGATGCATCTGAGATTCCTCCCAGGCGTCTCCCGCAGACATTTCTCCTGTGGTTTGGGTCCCTGTAAACCCGGGTAGCAACCCCAGACTCCTCCAGGGAAGATACCCGAGATGATTTTTCTCCTTGGACAATGCTCCATCTTCTGGGATGCATCTGAGATTCCTCCCAGGCGTCTCCCGCAGAGTTTTCTCCAGTGCTTTAGGGCCCTGTGATCCCAGATAGGAACCCCAGACTCCTCCAGGGAAGATAACCCGAGATGATTTTTCTCCTTGGACAATGCTCCATCCTCTGGGATGCATCCGAGACTTGTCGCAGCTATGTCCCTGAGTCTTTTTTCTCGCGGTTCGTGGTTCTGTCATCCCAGGTAGCAACCGCAGACTCCTCCAGGGAAGATACCCGAGATGACTTTTCTCCTTGGACAATGCTCCATCTTCTGGGATGCATCTGAGATTCCTCCCAGGCGTCTCCCGCAGACATTTTTCCTGTGGTTTTGGTCCCTGTAATCCCGGGTAGCAACCCCAGACTCCTCCAGGGAAGATATCCGAGATGATTTTTCTCCTTGGACAAAGCTCCATCTTCTGGGATGCATATGAGATTCCTCCCAGGCATCTCCCACAGACATTTATCCTGTGGTTTGGGTCCCTGTAATCCCGGGTAGCAACCCCAGACTCCTCCAGGGAAGATACCCGAGATGATTTTTCTCCTTGGACAATGCTACATCCTCTGGGAAGCATCCGAGACTCCTTGCAGGTATGTCCCTGAGTGTTTATTCCGGTGTTTTCGGGCCCTCTGATCCCAGGTAGCAACCCCAGACTC